>NC_079191.1:53366762-54566762 GCF_029499605.1 Hyla sarda | reverse complement strand
TTATTTTATATAAAACGTTTTTGCAAATAACAGTGTTCATTTAAGGTTAAAAAATGTATAATATATTTTTTCCCCACATAGAAAGTTTGATCATAGGCATCAAAATCAAACTTTAGTATAGACATTGTAGGGGGAATTTACAATTCCTCATGCACCACATTTTTGTTCTCAGGTACACACTGTTTACTATAAATGTATACTGTTTATACCAGGGTATGGCGGTAAGAGGGATGTATGTTTTCCTGATTAATTTATTGATCTATAAGGCAAATTTTTGGCTCAATTTTTGCAATACAAAAAGCATAAAGAAAAGTTCATTTTGTATCTGTCAGAGATTTACTAATAAACGTGCACCAAAATTGTCAATAAAAAAAGTACACAATGCATTTTGCCGTGTCAGACACTCAGCAAGCAATAGTAAATTCCCCCATATACAGTCATGGCCATAAATGTTGGCACCCCTGAAATTTTTCAAGGAAATGAAGTATTTCTCACAGAAAAGGATTGCAGTAACACATGTTTAGCTATACACATGTTTATTCCCTTTGTGTGAATTGGAACTAAACCAAAAAAGGGAGGAAAAACAGAAAATTGGACACAATGTCACACCAAACTCCAAAAATGGTCTGGACAAAATTATTGCCACCCTTTCAAAATTGTGGATAAATAAGATTGTTTCAAGCATGTGATGCTCCTTTAAACTCACCTGGGACAAGTAACAGGTGTGGGCAATATAATAACCACACCTGAAAGCAGATAAAAAGGAGAGAAGTTCACTTAGTCTTTGCATTGTGTGTCTGTATGTGCCACACTAAGCATGGACAACAGAAAGAGGAGAAGAGAACTGTCTGAGGACTTGAGAACCAAATTGTGGAAAAATATCACCAATCTCAAGGTAACAAGTCCATCTCCAGAGATCTAGATTTGCCTTTGTCCACAGTGTGCAATATTATCAAAAAGTTTGCCTGGGCATCTCCCTAATCTCCCTGGGCGTGGATGGAAGAGAAAAATTGACGAAAGGTGTCAAAGCAGGATAGTCCAGATGGTGGATAAGTAGCCCCAAAAAAGTTCCAAAGATATTCAAGCTGTCCTGCAGACATCTGTGTCAGCTCCGCTCACAGCGTCCAGAAGTTCATTACTCCAAACGCTGTGTGCGGGCTTCCGTGTTTGCGGCCGCCGGCCCCTTCGTGACGTCTCGCTCCCGTAATGAACTTCCGGACGCTGTGAGCGGAGCTCCGAACTGCAGGGCAGCGCACAACCCCTTTAAGTTAAGGATGTCAATAATTTTGTCCAGCCCATTTTTGGAGTTTGGTGTGACATTATGTACAATTTGCTTTTTTTCCTTCCTTTTTTGGTTTAGTTCCAATACACACAAAGGGAATAAACATGTGTATAGCAAAACATGTTACTGCAATCCTTTTCTATGAGAAATACTTAATTTGCTTGAAACATTTCAGGGGTGCCAACATTTACGGCTATGACTGTAGTTTCTGTGAGGCAGTTGACATAAATTGCTTGTTTTTTTTAGTAATTTGGTTATTTTTACCATGTTATCTGCCTACTCTGTTACGTTTTAGCAATGGGATGCTGTGACTCACAGGATGAAATAGGATTTGTTACTATATATAGCTCACTTTTGTTCCTGGGCTTTGTCTTGTTTCTTTCAGGATTGTGGTACACAAAGCAGAAAATGTGCAATCTTCCACTTTTCATATAGCTTTATTTTTTTTAATATCATTGTTATTATTATTATTGTTTGTTATTATTATTATTTTTTTCTAGGTCTCTGATTCAAACTGTGACGCTGAAATAATTTCTCTTCTCCTGGATTCCAAATTGTTGGTAAAGTGTATTGGCACCCTCTACTACCCCCATCTGATTAACCATTTACTTGCTGCACCTGAGGATGCCAGGTGGAATGTTGAGGAGATATCAAAGGAGCTTCAAGATTCTGGATACAAAGCAGAAGCAGGATCTCTACTGATGTCTTACAGGGGTACACATCCCGCTCTTCGAACCTTTACATCTGCTCTCTCTAGTCTTAAACGTTGGTTGTAGAGGATTAAATACCATGAGCACCATTCTAAATAACCTCAGGATAGGGACTGTCAATCTCTATTTTAACATGATTGTTATTGAAGAAGAGGTTTATGACCCATTATGTGTTTTGAGTAAAAATATTGTGTCTGTTGATACCTATATAAATTTGGGAACGCATCACAATACAAATGCAGTCTTATCTGTGGGCAGCAAGTAAGGGAATAGGAAGAACTGAGCAGATTATGTATATATTTGTGAGAGAGAATAAGCATTCTGGTCTTAGAAGTCCAATGGGTGGCCCTACTCTGTGATTGACAGCTTTTTCTTTATTCGTGTACATAAAGTACCGCCCACTTCTCTCCGAAGCCCAGAATAAGCAAAGGTTTTAATGAATAAATTGCTAGAATTTTTATTTGCAAAAACATATACAAATCCCCTCAGCTCATTTTGCTCTTAAACGTGGTGCCTACATATTAGACATTTTCACTAAAACAGGCTTCCTTTAAGGTTGTTTAGTTTGGATGGTGAGATTCTGTCTCCCTTATATCTCTGTGAAGGACATATGGAACCTTTTAGACTCCTTTTGCGCATTAGCCCCACCTGTCAATATATTCATCCCAAAACACTTTTCTTAGGCACCTACCAATTGATATCTATAAAAGAAAACAAAGAGTTACTTAAAGATGTTAACAGATTAATATAAGTTATCCCCTATCCTCGCTGTCTAACCACAACCAATACCCCCCCCTCAACCCAAACGCAATATCGACAACAGGTAACCAAGTCTACCATGAGAATGTATTAGCAGTCATATATGCACACCCATGTCCATGCTATCTTCAGTGGCTGCCATAAAGAAAGAGTGAACGACTGCCACTGAATTCTTAGGGTACATTTGGTTTAACATTCTTGATATCATGAGGGGCCGACTGCTAAGATACACGACTGCCACTCTGTTCCCCGTTCTCGTAATCGCAGAAGGTCCTCATGGGAATCCCCTTTAATAGTTCACAACATAATATGTTTTATAATGTGGAACCTGCATAAAACCTGTAATACCTGTAATAAAAAAAACTGTTTATATCCTGTCAGGACTGAGGGAAAGTTTGAAAGTCCTGCTTCCCCTGCCCACAAATTGAGGGAGATTTATCAAAACCTGTCCAGAGCAAAAGTTGCTGAGTTGCCCATATAACCAATCAGATCACAACCAATCAGATAGCTTCTTCCATTTTGCAGAGGCCTTGTTAAAAATGAAAGAATTGATCTGATTGGTTGCTATGGGCAACTGGACAACTTTTCCTTTGCACAGGTTTTGATAAATCTCCCCCATTGTGACTGACAACTATTCTTATATGAGTTTATATACCATAAGAGCTGTCAGTCACCATGTTTAAGTGGGGGAAACAGGACCCTCAGGCCTTCTTTTGCAGTCCTGACAGCAAAAATAAGCCACACCGAGACAGCAGAGTACTGGAGAGCCGACAGCAAACTAAATATCTGATAATCTGATACCTGAATACTCAGCGTTATCTTAGGGTATAAAATAAAAGTCGGTGGCAAATGATGTGTTAGTAAATATTACAATATTGTCTCTAATATATGTAATAGTATCATGGCTTCCCTTTGGCATGGGCTTTTACTCTATACCTTATGGCAGACTGTTTTAAGCAGAACATTTATTTTAAGGTGCAGTAGGTCTAAATAATGTTTCCTAAAGGATGCCTGGTACAAGAAATGGAGACTAAAGTTTCACTGTGTAACATTTTTGTGCAATTTTAATTTTGCCTTGGTACCCCCCAATAAACCCCCCCACCCCCTACTCCCCAAAAAGGCATCACTTCTTTGTCTGTGTCTTGTCCTGCAGCTTATTCCCATTCAAGCGTATTGAACAACCCCTGTACATGCAGCTCCCCTAGTCACAGGTTATACACTTGACTTGAATACTACTTGTTGTTTCAGAGGACGTATCACTGCGCTCTGCCACCCATGTTCAGTCGGCAGGGTTCCTACCTCTGTTACACTTGCTGATCGCTAGAAGGGATCAGCACTTCATCTCCTGACAGCTCTGTGTGGCTTTCTTCAAAAAGGCCGGAAGGTTGATTCTTTATAGTCAATGAGCTACTATGTGACTATACAGAAAATTTAAATACACTCAGTATCATATAACTTTATTTATGCTACCGCTTTATTGTTCCAGTGTACGCTATAGCAATATACCGTTATTTTCTTTTTTCTAACCTTTCAAAATTCACACTAAGCATTTAACTTTTAGCAGTCATTGTAGCTATAAAAGCTGATCTACACATATTTAGGGGTCTCTCTGGAATGTGAATATTTGCCATGTGCCAACAGATGTCTGATTCTACCCCTAGAGAATAGAAGGCTCTACTTTATGAACCAGTCATATTGTAGCAGGAAAAGCATCGGACCCCACCTGAGAGTAGTTATGTGAGGGTAAGCAGAGTAGTGGAGACAAGCAGCTGCATTAACATTGCCGCTATACAGTATACACACAAGCATCTGACCGCCGGTGTGACTCATATTAATATTCCCACGTCGTCCGCTTCCAATATGGTTTCCAGACTTCTTCTAATGAAATGAAGAAAACATTTTATTTGATGTTTGTTTAAGCTGGTATTGCATCTGAATATGATGATTTCTAACTGCATTTGATGTCCTGACTGCGCCTCTTCAATACTACAGAGTATAACTATGTCATTTTACTTTGCATATTTATGGCAGTAAACATCATGTTTGCTCTTTACTGAGAAATGACAAACTGAAAAGCCATATGGATATTTTATGTTGATACAATAAACTCTAACAACACAATAAAAGTTCAAGGTTTTTCATTTTTAATGTTTTCTTTTTGTCTTTCGCATAAAAATGAATGAAAAAAAAAACTGTGACTTTATAGGATGGGTCTATGGGAACTGCACATAAATATTAGAATCGTAGGGCTATGGATTAGGATACATGGAATCTGTCAGGGTCAGGTCTTTGGTATGGACCTGTGGGCACTCTGTGTGGGGAAGCATGGTGCCAACATGAAGTATTGAAGTCATCATAGAAAACAGTTCTTCTAGGACTACATGGTTAGACCTACATGAACATCCAAAAATCACATCTATTTTGGCCAGTAAAATATATTCCATAATGTTTTTATCACTGTTTTCTCCAAAACTTTCGGACAACTGATATAAGAAGTTGCCTCTACGTGTCCTAAAGGGCACTTGTGAGGTCGGGCTGGGTTCATTAATTGGGTTCTTTAATTGGGTGAAATTCATATAATCTGGTTCAAAGTAAAATTGGTAAGAAGACGACCTGGATGGCAGAACAAGCATGTGTCCTGCATAGAGATGGAAAGACCTGAAAATTTGAGGGGAAAAATAGTAGTATTTTGGGAAAAAGAAGCAAATTTTAGTATACAATTCAAATACAGAGAATGCAATTATTAAAGAAGAGCAATATGAATTTATGTCTGTAGAGGCGCTGCAGGGAAAAGGTTTTAGTTAAGTTGTGGCAGGACTCCATTTGTTGGTATTACAGTAGTTGATGTTTCTGTTCCTATTAATGTTCTCACCCCCATCACAGATAATGTTCTCACCCCCATCACAGATAATGTTCTCCCGATCACAGATTATGTTCTCTCCCCCATCACAGATTATGTTCTCTCCCCCATCACAGATAATGTTCTCTCCACCAGCACAGATAATGTTCTCTCCACCATCACAGATAATGTTCTCTCCCCATCACAGATAATGTTCTCTCCCCCATCACAGATAATGTTCTCTCCCCATCACAGATAATGTTCTCCCCATCACAGATAATGTTCTCTCCCCATCACAGATAATGTTCTCTCCCCATCACAGATAATGTTCTCTCCCCATCACAGATAATGTTCTCCCCATCACAGATAATGTTCTCCCCCATCACAGATAATGTTCTCTCCTCCATCACAGATAATGTTCTCTCCCCAATCACAGATAATGTTCTCTTCCCCGTCACAGATAATGTTCTCTTCCCCCATCACAGATAATGTTCTCTCCACCATCACAGATAATGTTCTCTCCCCAATCACAGATAATGTTCTCTTCCCCCATTACAGATAATGTTCTCTTCCCCATCACAGATAATGTTCTCTTCCCCATCACAGATAATGTTCTCTCCACCATCACAGATAATGTTCTCCCCATCACAGATAATGTTCTCTCCCCATCACAGATAATGTTCTCTCCCCCCATCACAGATAATGTTCTCTCCCCCATCACAGATAATGTTCTCTCCCCCATCACAGATAATGTTCTCTCCACCATCACAGATAATGTTCTCTTCCCCCATTACAGATAATGTTCTCTCCCCCCATAACAGATAATGTTCTCTTCCCCATCACAGATAATGTTCTCTTCCCCATCACAGATAATGTTCTCTCCACCATCACAGATAATGTTCTCTCACCATCACAGATAATGTTCTCCCCATCACAGATAATGTTCTCTCCCCATCACAGATAATGCTCTCGGACATCACACATAATGTTCTCTCCCCATAACAGATAATGTTCTCTCCCCATCACAGATAATGTTCTCTTCCCCCATTACAGATAATGCTCTCTCCCCCCCATAACAGATAATGTTCTCTCCCCATAACAGATAATGTTCTCTCCCCCATCACAGATAATGTTCTCTCCACCATCACAGATAATGTTCTCTTCCCCCATCACAGATAATTTTCTCTTCCCCATCACAGATAATTTTCTCTCCCCATCACAGATAATGTTCTCTCCCCATCACAGATAATATTCTCTACCTATTACAGCTTATGTCCCCCCCCATCACAGATAATTTTTTCTCCCCATCACAGAAAATTTTTTCTCCTCATCACAGATAATGTTCTCATTTTGTAAAACAAAATAAATTCAGCAATTTTTGTCAGATTTTTTTTTAGAAAATTTCATTTTTTTCTGGAAAAAAATGATTTTTTTTTCATGGCTTTGTAATGTCCAGAAATTTGACCTCTCTAGCTGTACACACCCAAGTGTCGGAATAGATAAGTGACCACAGCTAGCTGACCCCTCCCATTTATCTTTGTGGAGAGTGTTTGTAAATGCTCATCTTGCTTTCAGGCCAGCTTAAGGATTTTGGGCCCCTGATTCGATCCTACAGTGGGATCAGAGATGTTGGGTCCCTACAGAACTTGTATGGCCTGTTGCAAATTTGTCCTTAACTGGAGGCAGTTATAGTTGGCCGGCTACATTGTGGAGAGTTTATGCCGTACAGAATTGACGTTTTAGTCTTTTTTTTTTTTTTGTAATTTTTCTTTCTTTTAAAATAAGAAAAGATTTATTTTCTTGACAGCTATATCCTAAAACTGCTTGAGGTGGTGGAAAAGATTTCGCTTTTGTTTTGTTCAAGATTTATAACTTTGTGTTTTCAATCTCTGCCACTTCTTTTTTAGCTCCTTTTATGAAGCTGTCAAATAATGCAGGTAAGGTGGGATAAATGTGCAATGCCCCTCAGCTCCAGACACAATATTAGTAATATACTAATATATCGAAACCCCTGAACCAGCATTACACCACTACATTCGTAGCTAGGACCAAACCTCTGTTTGGCACTGGCCAAGTTTTTAAGATGCATGGAGGATCACAAGATTTTCTAACATCTCATTGTTTGTTTGTTTTTTGCAGTACTATTGAAAGTGAATCTGATCTTAGTTATGGCCCATATTTGCAACCGCAACGGTGTCAGAATTCTGGTGCAGTTTGCACCAGAAAAACTGGGGTACATTCCTTCCACTACTTGTTCTACGGGGGAAATTTATAAAGGCATTCCACAATCTTCAGTTTGATGTATATTTATACGCCACCTAGTTGCTGGTCTAAACTAAGGCCCCTATTAAATGAGCCAAACAGGCCGGCACCGCCCTATGTAATAGAGATTAGTTAATGAACAAGCAAACATTTATTGATCGGCTGAACGGATCATTTTGAACTGCTTAAAAATCTTCGACCGTTAGCCGTGAATCTTCCCATGTAATAGGAGAGGTGCAGCCAGCAACTGATTGCCGAAAATTCCTGGCCAAACAATCTAGTGGCCGCTCATGAGGCTCAAGCCATATGATAGATCAGCCCCTGTTTACAGAGCCTATGAGATTGATTCTTATTTACAGGGCAGCTGTGCCCATCTAATTCAGTCCTTCGATTAGACTGCCAAAGAATGCGACGGTTTTATCAAACGGCATGCACCACTTTGATAAATCTGGCACAATTATAGTGTACACCCAGAATTTCACAGCTTTAGTAATTCTGGGCCTATGTTTTGTGCGGTAAACATATAACATCTTGGAGTACGGGGCAGATAAGTGTCATTTCTTTTTATGATCGCATGTGGACATTATAGGTATGGCCATACTGTCTGCCAATGCAAAATCTTGGGACCTCTGTATAGTACTTGGGGCTAGCAAACAGAGATTGCCATCACTGCAAAGCCTTGACACATTCCTAGTGTCATTCTTTCCTCCTTAAGAAATGGGGGCAAATGGACTTTCTGCTATTTTCATTCTTTTAATTCCTCCATGGAATTCCAGAATACATTTTCATTATTTATTGTGCACCTTTGATCTTTTTTGGCAGAAAGAACTGTAGAAGAATGCTTCATTTCTTGCCTTTGAGTTTAATAAACAATGCTGCCGTATGAAGATATCGACATCCTGTATGTTTTTGACTATTAATGTGTATTTTAAAGGCTTGGAACGGAAAAATATTGATATCAAATCTTATAAGATTGCTCAGTTTTCTAGCTATGAGATTTTTATTTGTAGTACAGAGCCCTAGGCCATATACTCATATTTAAAGGGTAACTCTCATCAAAACACATTTTTGCTATTGCACTCCTTATGGTAAATACAAAAAAATTTCTAATATACTTTGTTAAAACATGGAAACTTCATTTTTTATTTTTATTTGTGCTTTAAAAAGCTCGAGCGTACATTTTCCCCATCTTATACACAGACTTTGGACTGAAGTCCAAATACAGAAAGTGCAGCCTAAAGTGCTGAGGGGGGTGTGTCCAGCCTCATCCAATCATAGCTCCTCTCACAATTACCTGCCATATGCTGTTGGTCGGACACACACCCCTCAGCACTCCAGGCTGCACTTCCTGTGTTTGGGCTTCAGTCCAAAGTCTGTGTATAAGATGGGGGAAAATGTGCGCTTGAGCTTTTTTAAGCACAAATAAAACATAGAAAACTTCATTTTTTTTAAACAAAGTATATTAGAAATATTTTTATTTATCATAAGGAGTGCAATAGCAAAAACATTTTTTAATGAGAGTGCCCATTTAATATCTATTCATTATATGGGTATTTTATTCAAATTTACATTGGTAGAATGTAGTTCATGAGAAGTCTCATACGTACCTGATCTTGGCTCCAGCGCTGGCTTTGTTCCTCACTCAGTCCAGCCACAGTGTCGCTCGTAGAGTCATTCATTAGATTGATGCACCCAGCCAATAGGGAAGTGTGAGCGCCGGGCCAATCAGCCTTCACTTAGGTATTCAGTCCTTGCCTGTGTTAAAGTTTTATCCATTCACTCAGATTTCTTCATTCTTGTGACCTGACTAAACCATTGCTTGGATTCTAATTTCAGGTTTACCCTTAGTTTACTGATCCAGTACTATTTTACCTGGTTGCTGCTGACTTGGACTGAGTATTCTTGACACCCATTGTAGGCATAGTTATCCAGTTGTGGCCACTGTGTAGGGTGGATCATCCAAGCAGCTAGGGTTGTTGAATTGATATCACCGATAGAGTTTTTTCTACAACATAGTAGAATAAGGTGCATTTATAATCACCATCACCGATTGATAAGCAAATGCACCAAACACTGAATATATCAGCAAAATACAAAAATCTTTATTTCGCAAATATCAGATAAAAGTTAATCTAAAAGATAATACATATAAGCACACAAAAACAGCACCAGTACATACAAGATATGGGTAGGGAGGCACAGAGGAGAATGTAGTATAACAATACAAGAATAAACAGGTCGCAATAAGCAGCAGCAATACTGGATAAAGTACCAGAAGCATACATAAAGTGCATAGTGCAAAGAACACATGGACCTAATAGGGACAAAAGAGCAAACGAAATACAAACAATAATAACACAAGTGCTAAATCCTACCTATACCTGACCCCAACAACCGTTTCTCGGTAAACTCCGCTTCCTCAGGGGAAGATACAAAATTTTTGTATTTTGCTTATATATTCAGTGTTTGGTGCATTTGCTTATCAATCGGTGATGAGGGTTGTTGAATTGTAACACTTAGTGGATAGAAGACGACATAAAGGGCTTATCTCGGCTTTTAAAATTGCTGACCTATCCTGCCTGTTGTATATCAGGGTTCTATTGTGGTGGGCTTTTTTTTTAGGCCCAGGCCTGGGGTGGGCTTTTTTTTTAGGCCCAGGCCTGGGGTGGGCTGGGGAGAGGAGGGTTAATGCTGCCGCGGGGTGAGGGGTTAAGTTACCCCTCACCACATGGCAGCGGTAGGCCTCTCATCCCGCAGCAGCGATAACACTGCCGCTGCCATGGGGTGAGGGGGTTAAGTTACCCCTCACCCCATGGCAGCAGTAGCGTTAACTCCTCACCCCGCAGCAGCATTAGCGCTGCCGCGGGGTGAGGGGTTAAGCAAGTGAGTAATGGAACTCACCAGCTCCTCGCGAGGCGTCTTCCTCTCCCGGCGGCGCTCCTCGATTGAGCGCGCAGGCCGGCGACGACACTGTCATGTGATGTTACATTGTCACATGACAGTGAGGATCCGCGCGGCCCCGGAAGAAGAGACTCCGCTCCGATGGCACCAGGGCAGGTGAGTAAAAGTAAAGGTAAGGGTGACCGGGACAGACTCGCGGAGCCGCAGCAAAGGCTTAAAAGAGCCGCGGGTTGCCGACCCCTGGTCTAGAGAATGTCTCCCACTACCAACTTCTCCATGCAGTGAATTATGGCAATATTAGTTACCATGAGCAACATTGGTGTTACTATAGATTTACATTTAAATTACAGTAAATTCTGATGGCAGACAGAATAATATTTGTAATAATGAAGTGTGTGGAGGCAGCATGTATTTGGTGTGATCAAGACCATAGACCATGCCTCACATCAAGAATAAACATGTATATACATTATATGGGTGGTACTTAAGGTTCCATACATCATGGCATCATCCAGCATAAGGCTAGTCCTGCATTTACTAAAGCTTTTATTGTTGTTCACAGATGTAAAATGGTGGTAAACAAATGAATTTTAGAAACCTAAAATTACTCAGAATGTTGCAGTATTAAGGGGATCATGCATGGTGGGAATAGGAACAAGGTTGGGTCAGAATAGAAAAACAATTGAAATATTTAGGATATGACTGGAAATAAATATTTATCTTGTTTCTTCTTAATTATCAACTTTTGCAGCTTTAGTCTCAATTTAGAACGTGGGATCCTTCCTAGTGTATAAAATGTTATATGGAAGTTTAATTCCAGGAGATGTCTGTAAAATCTATCCACATTTATGTTCTGCTCAAGAAACTTATGTTCAATATTATTATATTTGCTGGAAAAATGTTACGATAACTGACCATGGACCTACGTAGTGCTGTCTGTGTTCAGTTTAATCTGTCTAGCTAACCTGTCAAAAAATTTTTTTAGCAGGTGTTCTGGAGAATACTACAGAGGAAATTATTTTCTTTTTGGAAAGCTCTCTGATGACATCACGAGTAGAGATGAGCGAACTTACAGTAAATTCGATTCGTCACGAACTTCTCGGCTCGGCAGTTGATGACTTTTCCTACATAAATTAGTTCAGCTTTCAGGTGCTCCCGTGGGCTGAAAAAGGTGGAAACAGTCCTAGGAGACTCTTTCCTAGGAATGTATCCACCTTTTCCAGCCCACCGGAGCACCTGACGGCTGAACTAATTTACGCTGGAAAAGTAATCAACTGCCGAGCTGAGAAGTTTGTGACGAATCCAATTTACTGTAAGTTCGCTCATCTCTAATCACGAGCACAGTGCTCTCTGCTGACATTATAATAATAATAAGTCTTTATATATTTATTTATTGTTGTCCTTAGTGGGATTTGAACCCAAGGCCCCAGCACTGCAAGGCAGCAGTGCTAACCACTAAGCCACCATGCTGCCCTTAGCATACATCTGCTATGCACGGTTGCTAAAATGGACAGAGATGTCAGCAGAGAGCACTGTGTTCGTGATGTCATCAGTGTTCCAAAAAGAAAGGAATTTCCTCTGTAGCATTCAAAAGCTAATAAGTACTGGAAGAATTAAGATTTTTTAATAGAAGTAATTTACAAATATGTTTAACTTTCTGGTACCAGTTGATTTAAAAGAAAAAAGGTTTTCACCAGAGTACTCCTTTAAACTAAATATTAAAAACTTTCAGTGTTCACACTGGCTACTACACCTAATGTTGAGCTGTCCATTCCTGTTCTGTAGTGATTACTTCTCAGCAGTCTCCTTCTTATCATCACAAACAGGATTAATGTAATGCCCCACGGGTTCGGACCCACTGTGCTACATGTGGCAGCTGGCCAGGTAGGCAGAATGGGGGAAAATGACACTTAAAGAGACATTGTGATTATGAAAAATGTTTTATATTTCTTAATACTACTGACTTTTTTAAATATACATTTATAAAAATAAAAAAATGTAAATTTTACTAAAAAAGGAAAATATACGCCACTAGGGGTCATTTATCTTTATGCAGACAGACTACTCTGTATTTTGCAGCATACTGGATACTGGCAATAAAGTTGGTATCCAGTATATTAGATCACCATTGCACCACTGCAGCCTTCAGCTGTTCCTAAACTACAACTTCTATGATCGGAGTTGTGGTTTTGCAACACCTGGGGGTACAATCTTTGTAAAACTCTGTGTTAGAGCTGTATATTCTCCAGCTGTGTGCCTCCAGCTCTTGCAAAACTACAAAGGATGTGTGGGTATGATTTGTAGTTTTACAGCTAAAGGGAACACTGCTCTAACACATTACTTTACAAACACTGCAGCTCCAGCTGTTGCAAAACTACCACCCCCAGCATACTTGAATAGCCAAAGCTTTCTCTGACATCTGAATGACAAATAAGCTGATCAGACATTCAGGAGTCTGTGAAAGCTGAATGACACACACAGTGATTATGTTGATTAGCATCCTGCTTTACTAGGAACAGATAGAAAATGTATTCATAAAAACTACTGTGCAATAATTTGCAGACTGCCAGGCTGCTCCCAGACTCAGAGCAGATGAGTCATCACAGTGAGGGAGAGACGGACAAGCCCCCTCCACAAGGCAAGAAGACAAAGCAAGTGAGCAACATATAAGGATGTTAAGGATATATAGGTCCAAGACACACAAAAATATACATGATCAGGATTAGGTACTGAGTAACATATCTTTCTTTTTTTTTTTTTTGCAATATGACAGGTACACTTTAAAGATAGCGTCAGAAGATGCAGCAAAGCTGATTAAGGTGTTAATAACCAGAGCAGGTACAGAGTCCAAGGAATGAGGCAACAGACAAGTCCAGTAGACAGGCAAGATCTGCAGACAAGCTGGTTTCAGGTGAGGCAGGGTACAGGGACCTAGTAGGGCAAGATAAACAACCTTGCTGAGGCCTCAGGCAACAGGTGTGGCTTCTTCATCTAGGAAGTGCCTTGGAGGGAGACCTACTTGGGAGTGCACGCTGGCTCTATCAAATGCAGTCAGTGCACGTGTGTGCCCCTTAGTGCCCAGAATGGAAACTGCAGCATGAGACACATGAGAGCAGGAAGACCAGGAAATACAGCAGACACATGGCACAGAGAGTATCACCCAAAACATGGTACGCTGGAGGTTTCCAACCAGCACCATTACAATTACAATGAGAGGTAGCAAAAATATGTAGATAAGGGATCAGGCCATTCACTGTAGGTGATGGTCACCACTCCCCTCCTTCCTCTCCCTGCACAATGACCTCTGCACAGCTCACAGAACATGTCTAGAAAACTTCTATAGAAGTCAATAAGTCCCCTCCAGTCTATTGTTTCCAATGTTCATGTAGCTACTGTAAAGGATGGTTTTGGCAGTAGCTCAGGTAAGGTATCTGATCCCATAATAATGTTCAAACCTGAAATAAAAAATTACAAGCAGAAAATAAAAACTGATTAGGAAAATAGAATATCTCAGTAAATAAGCATTACACAAAAAATAAATATAAACGAGGTGACACATTCCCTTTTAGTGTGTTTTACAGGGTACAATCATATAGAGCGTTTAGGTCTATGTCAGATTGGTTACAGACCAGATGCTGTGAGGAAAGCCATAGACATACAAAAGTTATAGAACTGAGTATCTTGATAGGGGAAAGGTATATGTAATATTTTTGACAAAATACTGCATTTACTTCATTGCGTACATGGGACTATGTTTGCTGCCTCCAGGCTTTGGAGGAGATATTTCTACCATATGTATATGTTTACAACCCCAGGATGTTATTGTAGATCAAAGTGGTTAAAAGACTGTCACTTTGATGTCCGAATGTGCCATGAAATGACACTGCATACCGTGAAATGTCAATTATCAATACTACACTGACTCTAGCCATTGACCCATCCATCCAAACATATACAGTGTTATAAAGGATGAAAAACTATCCTGCTTGTATGGGAAGAAATTCTAATAAATATACAGAAATCTATGGAGCTTCATATTGAACTTCATGATTACCCACATCAAACTTTATAAACGTCATGCTTGTACTGTTTTTGCCCAAGTGTTGTCAACCTAGTTTGCCTGATGCCCAGCACTAATTTCAGTGTAGAGACCGTCGCCCAGTTGGGGGCCACCATTTTAGGGTGTATTGTCAACCCTACCATACCAAGAATTCAACCACCACTTCATCTCAGTTCTGTACACTGGTTTGTGGGAGCGTGAGGGAACCATCTGAATCGGTTTGCTGAAAATGAGTTCCCACAGATAAATAAAAAAATGTAATCTTATGCAATTTTTTTTTACAAATTGTTATTTTGTGGCCTTGTGCTAAAATCAACAAATTCAAGTTTTCCCCTGTCATTCTGCACTCAATACCCCGTAACGTCAAAGTGAAAACAGACTGGTTGAAAGTTTAGCAAATTTATTGAAAATGATAAACTAAAATATTGCAATATTCTTCTATGCAGATCCTCTTTAGCTCTGTGAGGTTGGATGGGGACCATTGTTGGAAGCCATTTTCAGGTCTCTCCAGAAATGTTCCATTGGGTTCAAGTCAAGGCTCTGGCTGGACCACTTAAGGACTTTCACAGAGTTGTTGCTAAGCCCCTCCTGTGTTGTTTTGGTTGTGTGCTTTTGGACATTGTCGGGTTGGAAGGTGAACCTTGGGCCAGTCTAAGGTCCAGAGCACTTTGGATAAGGTGTTCATTAAAAATATCTCTATTCTGTGCTTCATTCAGCTTTCCCTCAACCCTGACCAGCCGCTGAGAAACATCCCCACATAGAGATGGTATTGGGCAGGTGATAAGCAGTGACTGGTTTCCTCCAGACATTATGCTTATAATTGAGGCTAGAAAGATTAATTTTGCTTTAGTCAGACCAGAAAATCTATTGGTGCTTTTATGCAAACTCCTTGTGCGGCGATCATGTTTCTTTTACTGAGGAGAGGCTTTTTCTAGCCACTCTGCCATAAAGCCCAGATTGGGGGAGTGGTGTAGTGATGGTTGACTTTCTAAAAGTGTCTTCCATCTGCATACGGGATCTTTGTTTGTTGGGGGAGCCAGCTCTGGGAAGAGTCCTATTTTTATTTCTTTGTTTTTCCAGAGCAATGGAGGCCATGGGGGGGGGGGGGGGGGGCTTTGCAAATAACAAAATGTGAAAAAAGTGAAAGGGTCCCTCACTTTCTGCAGTCACATGATCCAAGATTTACATAATTGGTAATGAGGAAAATGTAAAGTAATGGCACAATAACGGCATCATGGAGGACAAAATTAATTTTTGTGCCATTTTGAGTCCCAAAAAATAGAAAGGGTGTGTCTAAAGGAACATTTGAAAACAAGTTATCTGAGGAACCAGCTGTAATCAGAGAAATTGCCGGAAGTGGCAAAATAATAACTCAAGGACTTATATTTTGATCTTATTTTTTTTATCTTATGGCTGTAAAATATTGTATAACATTGACAAGTTTTCTAGAAGGTCAAATTCCAACAAATTGCATTAAACTATGCAAATCATAAATGAACCTGGTGAGAGGCACAACCAAGGTCAGAACGAGTCATCATATCTAGGACTAATGTGGATGATACAGATCAAAGAGGTCAATAGGACATCTCGTCCACCCACCACTACATTACATGATGCATTTGCATGATAAGTGAGGGGGCTGATTTAGTTCCACCTTTAATAGGCAGTTACACTTTCTAATTACACCTAATGTTCTTCTCCGCTTATTTCCTGCAATATGTGACATAGACTGCTAATAATTTATTTAAAAGCTCCGTTCTGTTCTGCATAAATCGTGTTTTCTCAAGACAAGTTATTTGAAGGAGTCAATAATGGTCACTTGTGTAGGTCTTTGCTTACATTGATTTCCTTTGAAAGTCGTATGTCTCCAGTGTAAGAAGTCAGCAACCTGATCTTCTAGACATATTTACTTCATTATGTGTCAGGTTATTGCAATGGACATTGCTATCACTAGGTCTGAGTGAAAGAATATTATACACCAAAAATACCATGGCTCCAGCACCGCTTACGTCCTCTGTCTGGACCAACCAGCATCTTCTCCCAATGTCATGACAACAACCCTGCAATGAGTGACATGGCCGTCCAATCAGGAGGTGGGAGAAATTAACCAATCAGCTTGGCTTTGGTACTCACACATCCCAAATGTGGAATATTAAAACTAAGCTGCTGCATTGCTGTCCTACCTGTCATCAAGGTTCTTGGCCTTTCATTACCATTTCTGGTTCCCTGTGATTCTGTAACAAGACCTATGTATCCTGACTTTTGCCTGTGACGTGACTACTCTTTGCATGTGGACTTTGTGCTATGCCACTATCTAGGTTGACCCATTGATTGCCCGGAATCTGACTTTGCATTGTGATTTTGTACTTCACTGTCCTCTGGGTTACTGACTTTTGGCATGTCCCTGGTTTACCCTGTGCCTGTTAATTTTGTATCGTTTTGCCCATGTGTTGTCAACCTAGTTTGTCTGATGCCCAGCACGAAGTCCAGTTTAGGGACCGTCGCCCAGTTGGGGGCCACCATTTAGGGTGTATTGTTCAAGTAGGTAAAGACAGTGGTTAGGATGAGATCCAAGTTTGCACTTTTCCCTACCCCGGACATTCACATCAAACTAGAAAGAAAGGAAAAGGCACTGCAGGCTGTAGTATCATCAAGCAACAGAAAAACACACAATGTAAATATTGTGCTCACCAAGAAGGGTTGTGCTGTCCAAGTATGAAGTTGTAAAAGATGGGGTCTTTCTGCAGCCTTCCCATCCACAATTACACACACAAATTCGGACACTCCTTTACAGTAGTGATGGGATTCCACTCGGCACTGGACAGACTTGCGCAACATCTGGAGGTCCACAGTTTGTAGACCAACAAAGATCAACAAAGTTCTTTATCCCAAGGGTGATCTACAATACTCACTAGAAATGATTGTGCAACCAGAAGTACCATGTGTAGATCCCGTTAGGTTGAAGTCACACCCGTACTCTTCGTCTTCGGGAAAAAAAAAGCATAAACCAATTTCACCTCCCCTTCTCATGGGATTATAGTGACACTTCCCGGATGGTGATAGTAGCCCAATAATGCCTGTACTTACCTTCCTCGCTTCCCCGCAGTCTTCTCGATCATGGCACCCGGTCTTCACTGTGCTTAACTTCCTGGTTTTGTGGTTGGCATGAGACATTGCAGCTCAGTCACTTTCTATCTGAGGCGGGACACCGCTGCTTGCATATGTATATCTATTTTTTTTATTTTATTTTTTTTATGGAGGGATATCTCAGTGCTGAAGTCAATTAACTGATAAAAAAATATATGTGGGATCTGGGTCAAAAGCCCTTTACAGCTTTTAAAAAACTAATAATAGGTCATCTTTAAATTCTTCGTGCCTTTAAAATTTGAAAACATTTGAGGTCAACACCTTATCGTAAGTTCCATCCTGGAATGCTGGGCTATCCTTCCTCCAAATGTCAAACAGTCTCATGGGACAGGTTAAAATAATATTTGGCTTCCTCTAGGTTTGATCACAGTGTATTGTACAAAACATGAAATCCTTTATTGAAAAAAATCTAATTAAAATAAAAACACAATTAACACAGCACCCCTCCCACCCCCACAACAAATACACGTCACCTCTTTGGAGAAAAAAAGGGGACAAGGATGAGCGCAAGAATAGGTCTCCACCCTGGCCAAGATGGGGCATGCAAAAGCTGTGAGTCCAAGACAATGAAGACAGAAGTAAATATGTAAGAAAAGTATAAAATGCTGCAAGGGCCTCAAAGACACAGGGAAAAGCCCACAAAACAAGAACAGACACAAAAGTGCATGTGACTCTACATCTGCCTTGTCCCATTTATTTTTCTTCAGAGGTGTTGTGTATTTGTTGTGGGGGTAGGAGGGGTGCTGTGTTTTAATTGTGTGTTTGTGTTTCATTTTAATTAATTTTTTTTTTAAGAACTTCATGTTTTGTACAATACACTGTGATAAGAGTTTTTTGCTGAAGATAATTAGTATCACTGCACAGTTCTTTTCTAAAATGTTCTACTTACCTGGTTGCCTTAAATTTGGTGTTTGGGTTTCTCTAGGTTTGGGAGAACCATCAGGTAATACAATTTATTTCCAGGCAGTTTGTTGACTAGACTTATAAAGTTAGTTGTCTAGGTTTTACGTAGAGCACAGATTTGCACTTGTCAACTCAACACTATTATACAAATCATGAATCGAGCTTCTGCTCTTAGTGGAATACTGTGAAAATACATGTAAAAGAAACTGACTTTAGGCAAAATGCTTATTTATCAAAGTGGGTGTTAAAGGGGTACTCCGGTGGTCAACGTGTTTTTCCGTTTTTGACTTACCCTATTTGTTTTGTTTCATTTCTATTCTTGTTGTTTAGGCGACTCTATTTCCGTTCTTTGTCGTCTTTTTATCCCCCACTTTGTTTTGTTTTCCTATCTTTGCTTCTATTTCCTGTTTCTTGCTGTGCTGAAAACTACAAATCCCAGCATGCCACATGCCTTGCTGGTTTGGGGTGGCTCCTTTTTTTTGTTGTTTTGTTTGTTTGTTCCGCCGTTTACCCATCCTACTATTTTCCTGGGTCGGCCCCCTTATATACAGCACACTAATATAATCAGCCCTGGTTGGGATACACTGTCATACACACACAAAAGGGACTACAACTCCCAGCATGTGTCATTCAGGAGTCTTCAGTCTGTGGTATAACACCAGCATGCTGCCTCTGTAGTCTCCTGGGGGTTGTAGTTCACCACACCTCTGTAGGGCATACACCAGTGTTTCCCAACCAGGGTGCCTCCAGGTGTTGTAAAACTACAACTCCCAGCATGTTCTGACAGCCTTTGGGCATGCTAGGAGTTGTAGTTTTGCAACAGCTGGAGGCACACTGGTTGGGAAACACTGGTGTAACATGATGTGTATGCTGAATAGGCTAGAGCAGTTTTTCCCAACCAGTGTGCCTCCAGCTGTTGCAAATCTACAACTCCCAGCATGCCCAAGTCTGTCAGGGCATGCTGGGAGTTGTACTTTTACAACAGCTGGAGGCACACTGGTTTGTAAACACTAGCATACACACACACACACACACAACAGGGACTACAATTCCCAGCATGTGTCATTCAGGAGTCCCCCCTCCCCCTTCACATATAGAGATCATTCCCAGTATGAGATTTATTCCCCTGCAGTCCATACATCCCCAGCCCGTGCACCTTCTCATCCTCCCCTTCAGATAACACTTATCTTCTCTGTGTTTCTTCTCCTGTGCAGACCTGCATCCTTAGAATACAGAGCTGGGGGAGGGGAGGTGAGGAGCTGTGTACTCAGCTGGATGAGATGAGGGGCGTGGCTTCTTTCTCTCATGCAGACAGAGAAAAAAAAAAACCTAAGACATGTTGTCCACCTCAGACTCCGAACATGGCCGACAGTGGACAACAGTAAAAGAAAACCCTCTGAACTACAGAACTTCCTGCCCAACATACAGGTAAGAAAAACACACACATGCTGCCAAAACATATAACACATATATATTGCAAAAAAACAAAACTTGCAAACAAGATGCCATATAGTCAAAAAAATTAACCACCGGAGTACCCCTTTAACTTATCCTATTTGCAAACAATGAAACCTTTTACATTTGAGTTTATTGAATAAAGACCCCTTTAGACAGACCACGTAGGTGCCGAAGACAAGCACCATGACCCAATTATTATGCTGGCCTTGTTCATCAGTGAAGAAGGTTGAGTATGCATGCGATAGGCATTAGGCTATCCTTCATATAAGATAGGGACAAGGACTACTTATATTCATAGTATTCAGAATATTGGGCAGACTAGATGGGCCAAATGGTTCTTATCTGCTGACCCATACTATGTTTCTGTGATCCCTTGGCCCTTTTACACTGGCCAATTATTGGGGAAAAAACATTCCTTTTATAGCTTCTTTGCCGAACAACTGGCCCATGTAAAAGGGCCTTAAAGGAGTGGTCCAGTAAAAAATATCTTATCACCTATCCACGGGCAATGGCATCAATATCTGATTGTGAGGAGTCCAATTTCTGGGACCCCCCTGCAATCTCCAGAACAGGGCCCCATCTCTCAGAGAGTATGCTTGTAATAGACAGCACATGCTACATTCATTTGTATGGGAGCACTGAAGATGCCTGAGTGTTGTACTCTGGTATCTTATCCCCTCCTGTGGATAGTGGATAACATATTTTTTACAGGACAACTGTGTTGTCTCAGCACCAAAGGTTGTCCTGTGGGCTAAAGATTGCCTTGGGCATCCCTGCTGTCTATATGTTGGTCCCACTGCTCCATTGTATGACCTGTTACACTGTGATATATTGTTGTGTTATGTTATGTACTTATGCACTGTACCTTTAAGGGATTGTGGTAGAGTGACCATGTGACCCTGGCGCCCCAATGGGGGACCCCCAAATTTAGCCCTTATGTAGTGTAGCGAGGGGGGGCTGTGAGAGTTAAGTTGTTACTTAGCAGATGAGGTTAAAAGTTGCAGTAAGGAGTGGAGTGCAGGTATCGAGAGGATAGGGGGTAAGATCTCCCTGTAGCACCCTCCAGTCTCAGAAACCTCTTTGTTTCCGGGACGGGACATGTGACATCATGCCACGCCCCCTTGTCATGACGCGCCCACTCCATTCATGTCTATGGGAGGGGGCATGACGGCTGTTACGCTCCTCCGATAGACATGAATGGAGGGGGATAAGATGTTTTTGCCCAGAATACCCCTTTAAGTCTTTCCAGTCAGCATGTGCTGCTGATAATCTTAAAGTTGCGATCAACAGCAACTACAGTTCCCAGCAAGGCGACAGGCTTCCCTGGTTCCACTCTGCCCATCCCTCTGCACCAAAAGACTAGCCTGGTTAGGATCTGCAACTTCCAACAACAGTAAAGTTAGTTAACCCTAACCATGCATTGGTGTATTCATTACCCCGCGCCTGGTCCAGGAACAGCTATCTCATCCTCGGACCCTGGAGGTAACGGTGCCCTGGCATCACAAACTACACCTTACCCCACTGCATTCCATCACCACAAACACCACCCAGTGGGCACCACACAACCCCTTTAATACATGTGGATTTCAATTTTCCATACTAGATAAATTAATGGAATCCCCACACCAATAAGATGTTCGACCAGCAAAATCACAGATATAATACAAAACAATGAATAATAGATGAATATTATGGCTTCATAAAATGCATCTTAAACCAATGAAAGGAAATTGTTTATTCAATGGCATATGTTTTCCCAGATCAAGTATACGAGAAAGTGATGGAATTATTCACATTAAGGAAAACATTAAGGAGACATTAAGGAAAACAGATGATGAAATAACCTTAATATTTGCATTTATAACACACATTCTGTCACAATTTAAAAAATTAAAATGAGTCTACAGATAAAAGAGGAAAGGAAAATAACTTACTGGGCTGTGGGTCTGGACTAATTAAGTGGAAATATGACCCCAACAAGATAGCTGTCAACTAAAATAGTGGAAAGGATTATAAAGCCCCTTTAAGAAATCCAACATGGAGTATTTAAAAGATGTTGGTTGTTCCCAGTCAGCTATGTGTAAAATTTGTAGCTTCTTAACTTTTTAGCACATGTGAATACTTTGAGACATTGGGGTTTATTTACTAAGAGTGGAGTGTAGGTTTCTTTGTGGGTTTTGATTTACGACTGGTATTTTCCCAAGGTATTTACTAAGGTTTCCCTACATTTTGCACTTTTCCCTACATTTTGCTTTTTATTACAACTGTTCTGATCTGTCGGGTTTTCCTCAGCTCAAATCCACCACATTTTATGTGGAAACCTTAATAAATATGTTGGGATTTTTCAAAATCGTCGGGACCATGCCCCTTTTGTCGGGACCACGCCCACGTTATCCAATGGCCACACCCCCTTTTCAAATTTTTCTTGTAAAGTGGAGGGTTTTGTTTTTTTTGGTTGCAAATTGTGTCGCAAGGGACGTGGGACACAATTTGGGTGCAAAACCCCACGAAAAAAAGAGTTGGGATGACGTTAGTAAATAAACCTCATTGACTTCACTAAAGTTAAAGAATAATTCTACACCAACCTGGTTTCATTTTTTAAGTTTATAAACTATTCGTCTACTGGTGATTTTTTACCCTTATATTCTTTTGTGTTAAAAAGCCTTAAAATTCCGCTAGTGCAGTGTGTTTGTAAACAAGCTATTAGTTGCCATGGGTTACCACATGTGGTTGTAACTTTTTTTTGTACCCATTTGTTAAATAGTCTGTGAATTTAAACTGTCTGGGAACAACCATCATCTTTTGCATGCATATTAGATTTCTTTCCTGAAAGAATTTAATCATGTTTTTTTTTCCACTTGACAGCTCTCTTTGGGGCCATGATTTCTCTAAATTAGCCCCCATAGTCCCACAGCTAGGTCTGTAAGCAATTTCCCTTTTATCTGCAGACTAATCTGTATTTATAATTTAGAAATGCAAATTAAGAAATTATTTCATATTTTATTCCTTAAAATTAAAGGATTCCATTTCTTTTTTCCTCTACTTGATCTGGGAAAACATGCCAATAATCAAAATCAAATTTAATGTGAGGAATATTTATTTTATTCCATTCTATACTAAATTGTTTGATAATCTTTTATTCAGTATCAATCAATAGGTGCTTGATGACAAATGAACAAATAGCACAAGAACTTTCTCTTTCTGATGGCGCGTTACTAGCAATCAGTAAAATTGCATATACCGCAACAAATCGCTGGAGGCCTATCCTCAGGACTCCACTCACAGACACATGGTACTTATTTAGGGAATTGGCAGCCAGACATATAGTAGATGATGAAGCTGAGAGTAAATTGCCAAATGTGTCATTACGATTTTATGCTTTCTGTAATTTCACTGCACAAAGGCAGACAAATGATTTATTGATAGAAAGTATAATAAAAATAGTTCTTCTCATGAGCACAGCATCTTACGCCAGCAGGAAACTGCTGTCCTATAAACTTCACCTTCTAAATGGCACCTGTGAAGCACATGCTATTGTATCGGGGGCAAAGTGATAACTATGAGCAAAACATCTGTAGAAATGGAAGATAAAGATAAATCTGACAAAATAAACTTAACGGATATGTAAAGATATGCAGCGGAGGATATTTTTTACACCTTTCTGCCGTGCCAAACACTTACGGTGTTCCACACAGGTGGGCACCATGGTTGGTCTGCATAATCACCGACAAGGGGCACTTTGATTCTTTGTATGCATTTGTATGCATCCAGCATATCTACGTGATTGTGTGACATCATTGAAAGAAAAGAGGTTCTGCATAAAACCTAACTTTTATTTAAAGTGTCTCATCGTTTAATGGTGAAAACGCACAGAATATCAACAAAGCATTGCTATCAATTATCCTTTAATCAAAATAATCATTTTCAGAAGATATGGCTACTGTGGGACAACTTCATGGACATTTTGGGAACCACATAGATGTAATATGCAGGTTTTGTGGGTCTTGGTGTTGTGTGGGCATCTGTTAAATGTCTCTGTCCTGTTTTCTATAGTCTCTAATCTTTACAGTCTTCTCTCTCAATCCTCACTTCTATTCTACTCTCCTTTACTGTTCTTCAGAGTTACCTCACTGACTCTGAGGTGTTGCTTTCACACCATTAAAGGGTACTCCGCCCCTAGACCTCTTATACTCTCTCCTTTGGGTAGGGGATAAGATGTCTGATTGCATGGGGTCTGGCCACTGGGACTCCCGTGAGCTCCGGGCCGGTACCCCAGTGCTCTGAACGTTTATGTTCAAAATGGCGGGTTCGGGCAGCCGTGGTCATAATTTCATACGATTTCATACTGATTAGGTAACTGCTTTTTTTGGCGCAGGGTATTTTGTGCTAGAAGTCTTTAAAAAAAAAGAAATGTTTTTCTTTTTTTTTAGTTTAATTTTATATTTTTATATTTTTGTTCTTAGGGAGGGTTAGTTAGTTAGGTTAGTGCAGGGTAGGGTAGGAAGTCTCGCACCACACCACACACAGCACACACTCCAATAAAGTTTCCCCCCAGATTTATACACTTCACCCCCAATTAGAGCAGGGATTTGGCCCGCAGTGCGTTTTCAGCGCATATGCCATACTTGCCTCCGACACTGAAAGCGCCACAGAGGATGAGGAAGACCCCACCTTCCTTATTTCCTCGTCCTCCTCATCATCTTCTTCTGCCATGCGAGGCCGCAAACCTCCTCAGCACCTGACCCTGTGCCCCATGCTAGTATGAGTCCCCCTGTCGCTCATACTAGTCAAGCTCTCCAGCCAAGTTTACTGGTGCCCCATACTGGCGAGCCGTACTGGACTCAGCCAGCGTACCACGAGCTTGTGATTCCTGAGTTTGTTGGCAACTCAGGAATCAAGATTGACATCGTCGGGTTCACTGAAATGGACTACTTCAGGGTTTTTTTCAGTGAAGACTTTGTCAATCTGATGGTTGACCAGACAAATCTGTATGCCCAACAGTTCGTTGCCGCAAACCCGGGGTCATTTTTAGCTAGACCCAATGAGTGGTACCCAGTCAATGCAGTCAAAATTAGGACATTTTGGGTCCTTGTGTTGCATATGGGTCTAGTTAAAAAAAAAACAGTGTCAGGCAATACTGGAGTGGGGACATCCTCTACCAGACCCCGCTCTACAGTATGGCCAAGGCACGTCCCCGGTTCGAGGCCATTCAGAAATGTTTGCATTATGCTGATAATGCGGCATGTCCCTGGGCGGGAGGTCGCTATTGATGAGTCTCTCCTCAGCTTTAAGGGGAGACTCAGCTTCCGGCAATACATCCCAACCATGCGAGCGCGGTATGGAGTAAAGATGTATAAACTTTGCGAGAGTACCTCAGGGTACACTTGCAAGTTTATGGTGTATGAGGGATGAGATTCCTGTATTGAACCCTCAGAATGTCCCCCCACTCTGGGTGTTAGCGGTAAAATCGTTTGGGTCCTTATGCACCCATTGCTAGATAAGGGTTACCACTTTTACGTGGATAACTTTTATACTAGTATCCCTCTCTTCACATCCCTCGCTGCCAGATCCACGTTCGCTTGTGGGATAGTCCGGAAGAATCAAAGAGGCCTTCCGCCCCATCCCCTGCACTCTCCTATCTCCCAGGGTGAGTCCTGTGCCTTTTCCCATGAAAACTTGTTGCTGGTGAAGAAGAAGGATGTCCTTATGTTCACCACAATTCTTGGGAACGGCAGCACCCCTGTCCCTGTTTGAGGTACCGCGGGTCCGGTCCTCAAGCCCGATTGCATTCTGGGCTACAATCAGTATATGTGTGTGTGGGGGGGGGGGAGTTGATCTCTCTTATCAAGTCCTCAAGCCATATGATGCCATGTGCAAAAAACGGACATGGTTACGGTCTACATGGTACAGGTTGCCATGTATAACTCTTTTGAACTGTTCCAGCCCGCTGGCAACACAGGGACATTCCTGCAGTTTCAAGAGGAAGTTCTAAAGGCCCTCATCTTTGGTGGCCGCCAAGGAGCGGGTCAGAACCCCTTCTTTAACTGTGGGCCCCGGATCGTCCCCAGCCAACACTTTTCAGGTGAGGTCCCCCACACTGGAAAGAAGGGATGATCCCAGAAAAAATACAGTGTGTGTCACAGGAGGGGGATTCGGAAGGACACCACCACTTAATGTGACACTTGCACCGATCATCCGGGCCTCTGCATTAAAAACTTCTTCAGGGAGTATCACACTTCCATGGAGCACTATATTTTTAATCCTTTTCCCTCATTTTAATTCCCCAGAATTATACTCCAATGTACCAGTCCAGAGTACATTGTCTTCCAAATTTTAAAACCAAAACACTGCCCCCCCCCAAAAAAAAAACAGAAAAAAAAACCTCTTTCCCAATACCCCTGATATCTTTTTTTCCCAAAAAAATGGGTCATGGGACACAGAGTCAACAGCATTGGGGGTTTGCAGTTGCCTCAAATGCGCAGCGCTCTCTCCCCACCTGAGCGGGGTGCGCATTTGAGGTAACAGGTTAGGGACGGCCACACACTTCACATTCCCGGAATGATGATTCAGAGCATAGGTTTTGGGGCGGGCATCATTTATACTTATGGCTATACTCTAGGTCATCATTCTGGGAATTGGCATATCAGTATTAAAATTGCAATTTTCATTCCCCCCGCCCATAGTACACTTCATCCATTCCTGGAAAATAAATTTAGGGAACACCCGTCTGTTCCAAATCTCCACTTCACCCCTATACATCTTCCCTAGGGTGTGTACTGTTTGTAATATTCTCACATGTGGGTGTTCCTTTCTTGTATTTTCCTCTCAATGTATGTAACTGTTAGGTCCGTAAGAAACATCGGCCTCAAATGCGAAGAGTTCTCGCTCATGAGCTCTGTCGTATTTCCAGGCGACAATTCGGAGTCACATGTTAGTTGTTCCCAGAAAGATGAAGCAGAGTATAGGTTGAAAATTGCAATTTTCAAAAGCTACCCTTCATCCATTCCTGGAAAATAAATTTAGGAAACACCCGTGCGTTCAAAATGTCCTCTTTACCCCTCTACCCAGTCCTCTATGACTTCTGAGCCTTGTTGTGCGCCAGCCCAGCACGTTACCCCATATGTGGATGTGTTTCCATAGTCAGGAGAAAAAGCCCTCCAAAATTTGTAACCCAATTTCTCCAATTACCCCTTGTGAAAATGTAAAAAATTGGATAACACCAGCATTTTTGTGTAAAAAAATCAAATTTTTCAATTCACGGCCGACTGTTCAAAAAACCTGTGAGGTGTAATTATTCACTGTACCCCTTGTTACCTTCCTTGTGGGGTGTAGTTTCAAAATTGTGGTCACTTGCCGTTTTTTTTTTTTTTTTTTTAAAGATTTTATGCAGTGCAAAGCACCACTTTAGGCCTCAAATCTCATCGGTGCTGTCTCACTCCTAAGCTCTGTTTTGCACCCGCATAGTGCGTTACCGCCATATATGGGGCATATCCTTATTTTGGAGAAATTGGGCTACAAATTTTGTGAAGCTTTTTTTCTCTTACTACTTGTGAAACTAAAAATGTTTTGGTTAATACCAGCAATTTAGTATTAAAAATCTAAATTTTCACTTTTACGGCCCACTGTTCAAAAAACCTGTGAGGTGTAAGTACTCACTATTACCCTTGTTACGTTCCTGGAGGGGTCTAGTTTCCAAAATGGTGTCACATGTGGGGGGGTTTCTGCTGTTTTGGCATCATGGGAGGTTTGAAAATGCACATGGCCCCCGACTTCAATTTCAGCAAAATTCTCTTTCCAAAAGTCCAATGGCGCTCCTTCTGTTCTGAGACCTGTAGTGCGCCAGCAGAGCACTTAACATCCACATATGGGGCATTTTCTTAATCGGGAGAAATTGGGCTTCAAAGTTGGGGTCCATTTTCTCCTATTACCCCTTGTGAAAAAGAAAAATTTGGGGTAACACCATCATTTTAGTGTTAAAAATCTAAATTTCCATTTTCATGTCCAACTTCAACGCAAAGTAGTCAAACACCTGTGAGGTGTTAAGGCTCACTATACCTCTTGTTATGTTCCTTGAGGGGTCTAGTTTCCAAAATAGTATTCCATGTGTGTTTTTTTTTGTTTTTTTTGCTGTTCTGGCACCCTGGGGACCTTCTAAATGCAACATGCCCCCCAAAAACCATTTCAGCAAAATTCTCTTTCAAAAAGCCAAATTTAGCTCCTTCTCTTCTGAGCATTGTAGTGTGCCAGCAGAACACTTAACATCCACATATGGGGCATTTTCTTAATTGGATGAAATTGGACTTCAAATTTGGGGTCCATTTTCTACTATTACCCCTTGTGAAAAAAAAGTTTGGGGTAACACCATAATTTTAGTGTTAAAAATCTAACTTTCCATTTTCACGTCCAATCCAACGCAAAGTCATCAAACACCTGTGAGGTGTTAAGGCTCACAATACCCCTTATTACGTTCCTTGAGGGGTGTCGTTTCCAAAATAGTACACCATGTGGGAGTTATTTAGCTGTTCTCGCACCATGGGGGCTTCATAAATGAAAACCATGACAGCAAAATTTGTTTTAAAAAATCCCACAGTTTGAGGGGTTTTGTTTCTATAATGGGGTCATTTACGGGGTATTTCTCACAGAAAGGCCCCTCAAATCCACTCCAAACTTAACTGGTCCCTGAAAAATTCAGATTTTGAAATTTTTGTGAAACTTTTAAAAATTGCTCCTATACTTTGAAGCCATCTGATGTCTTCCAATAGTAAAAACATGTCAACTTCATGATGCCAACATAAAGTAGACATATTGTATTCGGGAATCAATATAAAATGTATTTGGAATATCCATTTTCCTTACAAGCAAAGAGTTTCTAAGTCAGAAAAATGCTACATTTTCAACATTTTCATGAAACTTTGGGATTTTTCACCAAGAAAGGATGCAAGTAACGCCGAAAATTTACCACTATGTTAAAGTAGAATATGTCATGAAAAAACAATCTCGGAATGAGAATAATCGGTAAAAGCATCCCAGAGTTATTAATGCTTAAAGTGACAGTGGTCAGAAATGCAAAAAAGGGCTCAGTCCTTAAGGGGTTAAGAGGTATAATAAATAAAGTATTTTTCTTTTTCTTTTTTTTTAAATCTTTTTATTAACATGTTTTTTCCCTTATTTAAAAAAAACTGTTAAAAAGTTTTACAGTTACACAAAAGAAAACTAACTTTTATTTGATATGCGTTGATATAGTTAAAGGAAAAATAAAAAGGTGTTTTTCAGAATACAAGAAATGATGCTAAATTACACAGTCCGGTGTGTCATCTGTTGCTCAAGTGGACAAGTGTAAAGTGCCACACACAGGTGCATTGGCCCAGGTAAATGTAGCTGATGCTACCCCCTGTCTTACAGAATAATGCCTTAAATAAACAACATCTGTAACATATTACAAATCCATATGCGTTTCCCCCTAAAATAAACAGAGGTTCATCAGGGAATAAATTACAAGTAAAGTACAACTGTACTTTATCCCCTGATGAACCCCTGTTTATTTGAGGGGAGGAGAGGGGGTAAACATGCCGGGATTTGTGCTTTGTTACATGGATTGCTAACTTTAGGGGTCAATTTAAAAAACAGGGGCAGCATCAGCTACCTTGGCCTGGGCCACTGCACCCAAGTGGGACACTATATACTTGTCAATTTGGGCAGCAGATAACAATTTTTTGTGCATTGAAACAGGCTTGTTTTTTTTATTTATATTTTTCCTTTTACTATATTAACACATATCAAATAAAAATGATGTTTTATGCAGAGCCTCTTTCAGTGATAGTTGTTCTTTGCATTCTGCTTACAATATCCTTCACCTTTGGTACATGTTGTGGGTTGATACCTCTTTCGAAGAACTTTGTTTCTGAATACAGTGCTTATTCATTTGAGGTGATGCATTATATCAATTGTGACACAACTCTTGTTTCATGTTTAATAACCTGTACAATATACAATTCAGTATGTTGGCCGCACATCCTGCCACTCTGATCATCTATCAGCAACATCCACGCCCTTTGCACAGGTGCATTTCTGGAGGCATATCTGGCAGTACAGTACAGGCTATTGAAAAATTCTATTTTACTAAACACTGACTACACAAAACTCATTAAAAAAAAATCTAATAATTTAGGGTGTTTAGGGGGGAAAAAAACTTATAGCAGGCCTTAAATTGTGCTTTAAAAACATTAAAGTGGTTATCCACCATAAAGGGATTTTAGTACTTACCTGACAGACAGTAATGGACATGCTTAGGAAGGATCTGTGCTTATCTTGCAGCTAAATGCCTGTGTTGTGAGTCCACTATAACGCTGCTGATTTATTTTTGTGAAATGTCTATTTCCTGTTGGAGTTCCCTTCCTACAACTACAAGTCCCAGGATTCCTTGTTTGTAAGTGTGAGGTAACTTTTCTCTCTCCCACACATCAGTCAACCCATCCATTAAAGCACTAATGAGCTGCCTTCCATGCTGTGCTGTATGGAATGCACTGTTTTCCAACCTGGGTACCTTCAATTCCATGCAGAATAATCTCACTCCCACCCAATGGTTGCTCGACCCATTAAAGCAGACAGGCTCCTTTGAACACCTGACTAGTGATGTAATGTCTCGGGACGCACTGCAACTTGGCAAAAGCTGGGATGCCACTAATTTTTCTGCTGTTAAAAATAAACATTGGGGCAAATTTCACAGAAGAATTGTGAGATCATTTTAACACAGGTACAGACACTATATTATGAATTACACTAACTTTACAGCCCCTGTAGCATAGTCAAATAAGAAAAAATCTTGGAGAACCCCGTTAAAAGTAAACAGAAAAATTAGCTGTATCCTTATTTGGTGAAAAAAGAAGCTCCTGGAAACAAAGTTCTCTGCGGGCCAAAGCTTCTGTAGTTATTGGTTTTTAGTTCTTATATTTTTTTGTGAGATACTCACCGGAGAGACTGGAGAAGACACACTCATTTGTCTACATCTAATTCTCCTGTAAAGTTCAGCACAATAGGGGAAGCTGTAATTATTACAATTCAATGGCTCTTAAAAAGTGTGAGATCCTGCTGCCCTGTGGATGTGTGAAGTTGAAGGATCTCACACTTCCAGTTCATTTGTCTCTTTGAAATTTTTTTATCAATATATATATATATATATATATATATATATATATATATATATATGTAGTAAATTTGAGTAGCCGTATTAGTCCAGTGATGCAGATGCAAATCATAAAATGTTGCAGTATCTTGTAATACCTTTTTTTATTGGACTAACAGCATTTTGTAGAGACAAGCTTTCGGGATTCCTCCCTTTATCAAGTCCAAAGCAAGATTTGCTTTGGACTTGATAAAGGGAGGAATCCCGAAATCTTGTCTCTACAAAATGCTGTTAGTCCAATAAAAAAGGTATTACAAGATACTGCAACATTTTATGATTTGCATATATATATATATATATATATATATATATATATATATATATATAAAACTCAATGATGGACATTTATCAAGGGATTTAGAGTTCTTTTTTTGCTTACAAAATTCGCATAAGCACTTAAGCAAATTTTTATGCAACTTTTGGCTGTAAACAAAAAGCTACAAAAGAGCGTACGAAAGTAAATTTTATTTTTCACTTTGCAGTGGTCAGGGATTTATCAAGTGCGATAGTTGCACAAAAAGTTGCAACCCCTCAAAAACAGCGTAAATGTAAGTCAGTCCGGAGCTGGCTTACAAAACAGCTTTGGAGAGCAAATTTTTATATTTCCTACTGGCACCTGTGATCGCGGCTCCAGTGGGAAATATGATATTACAACTGTACAGAGGAGCGAGGGCTCCATCCGATTCTAACCCTGTACCCTAACTTGGGGACGGGGACACTGCTTACATTCCCCCTTGTCTCCCACCCACGCTGCACATCTCCCATCTGTCTGTTACCTGTTGCAGGACTTCAACTCCCAGCATGCCCAGACAGTGAGGGCATGCTGGAAGTTGTAGTCTTGTAGCAGGTAGCTTTTTGGAATAATTTTTTTTTAAACGTTATGTTTTTTTATTTTTTATTCCCTTTAGAGGCTTAGTAGTGGAAGCTGTCTAATAGACGGAGTCCATCATAAAGCCTGGGCTTAGCGTAAGCCCCAAAAACAGCTAGCGCTAACCCGCAGTTATTACTCACCGCCATAGGGTTGTGGTACCGACATGCCCGGAGCATCAAAAATGGCGCTCCTGGGCCTAGGCAGTAGTAGGCTGGGGAGGGCCAGTAAGAATGGTCCTTGCCCATCCTGGTAACGTCAGGCTGTTACTGCTTGGTTGGTATCTGGCTGAGAATTAAAAAAAAAACGGGACCCCTATGCGTTTTTTTTTAAATATATTTAATTATTTATACAAAAAAAAAAAAAAGGTTCCCCCTATGTTTATTCTCAGCCAAATACCAACCAAGCAGCGACAGCCTGATGGACCATTGTTAACCATTTTATTAACATTTAACCCAAAAAACGCAGGTCACTGTACTCCTCCGAATCTAAAGTAATCCACAGGATACATGGATCTGAAATAAGAAGTAAAAAAACAAAAAATGAGTTAGGACATTTAGGGGTAAAAAAAAGTAGTAAATAAAATGTAATAAACACACACACATATATATATATATATATATATATATATATCACACTTTTTTTTTCAAAGCTGCAAATTTGTGTTCTGAAGTCATTTATTGGTTTTTGCTTGTGTGCTAAAAAAAATGGTATTCAAAAGTGATTTATTAGTTTTTGCTTGTGTAAGTCAAATTTATCAACCCCCAGTGATAGTATGATAAATGTGTCATATATAAGCAAAGCCAAAGCAAAAAAACAATACCTACAGAACTCGCTTACCAAAGCAACAATGATAAATGTCCCTGAATGTCTGTATGTGTGTATGTATATGTATGTATGTATGTATGTGTGTGTGTGTGTATGTGTGTGTGTAGGTATGTATGTGTGTGTGTGTATGTATGTATGTGTGGGAGTATGTGTGTGTATGTATGTGTGTGTGAGTATGTGTGTGTGTAGGTATGTATGTGTTTGTGTGTGTAGGTATGTATGTGTGTGTGAGTATGTGTATGTGTGTGTGTAGGTATGTATGTGTGTGTGTATGTTCCAGCATCACGTCCAAACAGCTGACGATATTAACATGAAACTTGGCACACATGTTACTTATATGTCAACAACAAACATAGGATAGCTATCACACCCCCTCCCGTAGGCTTGCATTGAAGGGCGGAGCGTGACGTCACACGGGGCGGAGGCGTGACGTCACACGCCGTCGGCCCTGTGGTCGCCGGTAATCAGACCCGGAGCAAACACACTCCGGGGACTGATTATAAATGGGGTGCCGCGTGCAAGATCATGGGGGTCCCCAGCAGCGGGACTCCCGCGATCAGGCATCTTATCCCCTATCCTTTGGATAGGGGATAAGATGTCTAAGCACCGGAGAGCCCCTTTAAGAGCATTGATGACATCTTGTATGGATAGGCAAACCTAATCGTACACATCACTGTAATAATGTCATATGTCCAATAGTGTATCTGCATTGTACCATTGTTCATGTAGATCACCTACTTTTGTGGCCTAGAAATACGACCGATAATATTTGTAGCTAGATTTTAATTATGTGCAAACACAGTATACTGTACAGTATGTAATGCAACGCACATCCTCACCACCTCCGGTTTTAAAAACACATTCTGCAACTATTCACTGAGTCAATGTCGGATCTCAGGGAGAGCGCGCTGTGTGTGGCAGCCAATGACTGAGGTGGTGACAGCTACAGATTGTGCTCTGCCTCTGGGATTCCCATTTATAAGAGTTCATTAGGATTGCTGCAGGGGTCCTTCATTCATTTTCTCTGTTAAGAGAAGACTGCTGTTTTCAGGTTACGGGAAGTGCATTTTGCAGTCATCCCATCCCCTTTACTTTTAGATTGTGTAATGTTTTTATGCACAAATAAAATATAAATTAAGATGGCAATTTCTTCCATCGCAGCAAGATAGGTATGGAACTGTCATCTGGGTGGCAGAATCTAATTTCATGTGAAATATTGTGCTTCTAAAACAAGTCCATTAAAAGGCTAAGTGGCTGTGCCTATATTCAGGTGTAGGATAGACAGGGGTAGGGGGTGAAATGCAGAATGATACTTCAGCTATTCATCTGCTTTATACATGATAAGTGACAATTCATATTCAAGAAGATGGTTGGGTTCTGACATCTATAATTTATTTACTGATGGCTGAATTTTCAATAAGTCTAAGCATGAGTATAGTGTAACAAAATATTTTTATAGGGGTGTAGACATTAGAGCTAACCAGAGTAAATTATTTTTAAGGGTAAGGAAACTTAATGTGTAACTATATGTGTGGCACAATACCCCTTTAAAATGTAACTTTTATTAGATCCTTAGACAATAAAATAATATAATTGACAACCAAATGAGACCATTAGTAATGTCTGTAGGGTGTATATCAGGGCACAGGGTTGATAAATACAAAAAATATCACCAAAACAGGTCAAGATATACCAAGCACACAAACCATATATGGACCATGTGTAGAGTAATACGTGGCAATTCTATGACCTGCACAAAAGTACCATAATATATAGATGCCGTGTATAGTTATAAATACAACAAAAATATATATGGTTGAAATTGACTTACAGTTCTTCACCAATGGTATCAGGACATACTGGTCGACTTAGGACAGTCGAAGGGTGTAGTCTGTTGGAATGATGGTATAAAGATATAAACCATACAACAATTACTATCCCTAGGATATAGATCCTACAATTGCCCTACCTGACAGTGGAGGATGAGCCCCCCCTTCAACCGTTGACTGTCCGCTAGATAACCCTAAAAAACCCCATACAATAATAGGATCCCTAATGATGATGCATGACCACTTACAGACTATAGATAAAATACAGTGCAATAATGTGCTCAAAATCATATAGATAATAACAAAAGGTAAAAACCTAAACTTCCTTTACGCGTTTCCCCCCATGTTAGATGTTTTTTGGGGTTCTTCAGGAGGGAGTGAAATTGATATAAAATTAAACACTATGAGAGAAGATGATGGAAAAATTGATGTAACAAAGTCTCTCCATAGCTGAGGTGCACATAGATGCCGTGCGTCCCTAACACAGAGAGTGAAAGAGATCTTTTTTTATAGTCAAATACTCAAGAAGGGGGAGGGATATGCTTAAATTGTCACACACCTGTACTGTCCCATAAGTAGGTTTGATGATGGTTCACAGGACTCCATTAACGCTGCCATGTGGAACGCCAGATCCATGGAGTCCGGAAGTATAATTCACTCATGCGCACAGTATGCGTGTCACGGCCGCACATGCGTACACAACATATTTTATACAAAGTGCGATAAAAATCAGCTGTATGCGCTCCAAAGCCGCCGGCGCTTGCGCATGAGGTATTATAGCCCCTTAGTATGGCGCATGCTCCCGAGGTATAATAACCCCTAAGGGCAAGTATCCTGTATGCGACTCCAACAGGAAGTGTCGTGTGCGTGTCACGGCCTCCCAATATGAAACGCAAACATAGCAACTTGTGTGTGATAGAGACAGATAGTGTATATGTGACTCCAGCCGGAAGTGACGTGTGCGTGTCACGGCCTCCCGAGATGGAACGCAAGCATAGCAGCATGTATGTGTTAGGGACAGATAGTATAATTCAACTGGAAATGGTGAGTGTGTTTAAATAGTGATAATGCGCATGATATACTGGGAAAACAGAATTATTCAACCAGATGGAAATCTATAGATGATATTATGGTAGCAGATAATATACTTATAGTAAGAATAATAGTAATAAATATGGTTCCTCTGATAACCTCGGGGAGAACTATATCTCCCCTATCGTACTTATACTGATAATAATAATATTATATATTTGGATAGATATATATACTACTGGTAGCAGCAAATCTAACTATCTATAGTGGTGGTGTGAACCGTATATATAGTCATAGCACTATATAGCTAAACATGTCACATATATAGTCATATATGCATAATCTTATTAGACATAATATTAATCGTATATACGTATGTTCCCATGAACTGCACCATCCTAGTTGTAATATACTATAAATATTCTTCATAATATACAGTAAACATTACCATTTCCTAGTCCCTATAGGGTTGTGCAATAAACAAACCATGATGATTACAAAACACATACATACTACATTGGGACTAACATAGTGTGTGTAATAAGGTATATAACTGTCACGATGCCGGCTGGCAGGTAGTGGATCCTCTGTGCCAGAGAGGGATTGGCGTGGACCGTGCTAGTGGATCGGTTCTAAGTCACTACTGGTTTTCACCAGAGCCCGCCGCAAAGCGGGATGGTCTTGCTGCGGCGGTAGTGACCAGGTCGTATCCACTAGCAACAGCTCAACCTCTCTGGCTGCTGAAGATAGGCGCGGTACAAGGGAGTAGACAGAAGCAAGGTCGGACGTAGCAGAAGGTCGGGGCAGGCAGCAAGGATCGTAGTCAGGGGCAACGGCAGGAGGTCTGGAACACAGGCTAGGAACACACAAGGAAACGCTTTCACTGGCACGATGGCAACAAGATCCGGCAAGGGAGTGCAGGGGAAGTGAGGTGATATAGGGAAGTGCACAGGTGAACACACTAATTGGAACCACTGCGCCAATCAGCGGCGCAGTGGCCCTTTAAATCGCAAAGACCCGGCGCGCGCGCGCCCTAGGGAGCGGGGCCGCGCGCGCCGGGACAGGACCAACGGAGAGCGAGTCAGGTACGGGAGCCGGGGTGCGCATCGCGAGCGGGCGCTACCCGCATCGCGAATCGCATCCCGGCTGGAGGCGGTATCGCAGCGCCCCGGGTCAGTGGATCTGACCGGAGCGCTGCAGTGAGGAGAGTGTAGCGAGCGCTCCGGGGAGGAGCGGGGACCCGGAGCGCTCGGCGTAACAGTACCCCCCCCCTTGGGTCTCCCCCTCTTCTTAGAGCCTGAGAACCTGAGGAGCAGACTTTTGTCTAGGATATTGTCCTCAGGTTCCCAGGATCTCTCTTCTGGACCACAACCCTCCCAATCAACTAAAAAAAAAGTTTTCCCTCTGACCTTTTTAGATGCCAGAATCTCTTTGACGGAGAAGATGTCCGAGGAGCCGGAAACAGGAGTGGGGGGAACAGATTTGGGAGAGAAACGGTTGATGATAAGTGGTTTAAGAAGAGAAACGTGAAAGGCATTAGGAATACGAAGAGAAGGAGGAAGAAGAAGTTTGTAAGAGACAGGATTAATCTGGCACAAAATTTTGAAAGGACCAAGATAGCGTGGTCCCAACTTGTAGCTAGGGACACGGAAGCGGACATATTTAGCGGAGAGCCATACCTTGTCTCCAGGAGAAAAAATGGGAGGAGCTCTTCTTTTCTTATCCGCGAACTTCTTCATGCGTGATGAAGCCTGTAAGAGAGAATTTTGGGTCTCTCTCCATATGATGGAAAGATCACGAGAAATTTCATCCACAGCGGGCAGACCAGAGGGCAAGGGGGTAGGGAGGGGGGGAAGAGGGTGACGGCCGTACACCACGAAAAATGGGGATTTGGAGGAAGATTCAGAGACTCTGAAGTTATACGAGAATTCGGCCCATGGTAGAAGATCTGCCCAGTCATCCTGGCGGGAGGAAACAAAATGTCGTAAATAATCACCCAAGACCTGGTTAATTCTTTCTACTTGTCCATTGGATTGAGGATGATATGCAGAAGAAAAGTTTAATTTAATCTTGAGTTGTTTACAGAGAGCCCTCCAGAATTTAGACACGAATTGGACTCCTCTATCCGAGACGATCTGCGTAGGCAACCCGTGAAGACGAAAAATGTGTACAAAAAATTGTTTAGCCAACTGAGGCGCTGAAGGAAGACCAGGAAGAGGGATGAAATGTGCCATTTTGGAGAATCGATCAACGACCACCCAAATAACAGTGTTGCCACGGGAAGGGGGTAAGTCAGTAATAAAATCCATACCAATCAGAGACCAAGGCTGTTCGGGGACAGGCAGAGGATGAAGAAAACCAGCGGGCTTCTGGCGAGGAGTCTTATCCCGGGCACAGATAGTGCAGGCTCGCACAAAGTCCACAACATCCGTCTCCAGAGTCGGCCACCAATAGAAGCGAGAGATGAGTTGCACAGATTTCTTGATGCCTGCATGACCTGCGAGATGGGAGGAGTGACCCCATTTGAGGATTCCGAGGCGTTGGCGTGGAGAAACGAAGGTCTTTCCTGGAGGAGTTTGCCTGATGGAGGCTGGAGAAGTGGAAATCAGGCAGTCAGGAGGGATGATGCGTTGCGGAGAGAGTTCAACTTCGGAAGCATCCGAGGAACGAGAGAGAGCATCGGCCCTAATGTTCTTATCGGCAGGCCGAAAGTGAATTTCAAAATTAAATCGGGCAAACAACAGAGACCACCTGGCCTGGCGAGGATTCAGCCGTTGGGCAGACTGGAGGTAGGAGAGGTTCTTGTGATCGGTGTAAATAATAACTGGAAAACTTGATCCCTCCAGCAGATGCCTCCATTCCTCAAGTGCTAATTTAATGGCTAGAAGCTCTCGATCCCCGATGGAGTAGTTCCTCTCCGCCGGAGAGAAGGTCCTAGAAAAAAACCCACAAGTAACAGCATGCCCGGAAGAATTTTTTTGTAGAAGGACAGCTCCAGCTCCCACTGAGGAGGCATCAACCTCCAATAGGAAGGGTTTAGATGGGTCAGGTCTGGAGAGCACAGGAGCCGAAGAAAAGGCAGACTTGAGCCGTTTAAAGGCGTCTTCCGCTTCAGGAGGCCAAGACTTGGGATCGGCATTTTTTTTGGTTAAAGCCACGATAGGAGCCACAACGGTAGAAAAATGTGGAATAAATTGCCTGTAATAATTGGCGAACCCCAAAAAACGTTGGATAGCACGGAGTCCGGAGGGACGTGGCCAATCTAAAACGGCAGAGAGTTTGTCTGGATCCATTTGTAGTCCCTGGCCAGAGACCAAGTATCCTAGGAAAGGAAGAGATTGGCATTCAAACAGACATTTCTCTATTTTGGCATAGAGTTGATTGTCACGAAGTCTCTGAAGAACCATACGGACATGCTGGCGGTGTTCTTCTAGATTGGCAGAAAAAATCAGGATATCGTCCAGATATACAACAACACAGGAGTATAAGAGATCACGAAAAATTTCATTAACAAAGTCTTGGAAGACGGCAGGGGCGTTGCACAGGCCAAAGGGCATGACCAGATACTCAAAGTGTCCATCTCTAGTGTTAAATGCCGTTTTCCATTCATCCCCCTCTCTGATGCGGATGAGATTATAAGCACCTCTTAAGTCCAGTTTGGTAAAGATGTGGGCACCTTGGAGGCGATCAAAGAGTTCAGAGATGAGGGGTAGGGGGTAGCGGTTCTTAACCGTGATTTTATTAAGACCGCGGTAGTCAATGCAAGGACGTAGAGAGCCATCTTTTTTGGACACAAAGAAAAATCCGGCTCCGGCAGGAGAGGAGGATTTACGGATAAAGCCCTTTTTTAAATTTTCCTGGACGTATTCAGACATGGCAAGAGTCTCTGGGGCGGACAGAGGATAAATTCTGCCCCGGGGTGGAGTAGTACCCGGGAGGAGGTCGATAGGACAATCATAAGGCCTGTGAGGAGGTAGAGTCTCAGCTTGTTTTTTGCAAAAAACATCCGCAAAGTCCATATAGGCCTTAGGGAGACCGGTTACAGGAGGAACCACAGAGTCACGGCAAGGGTTACTGGGAACCGGTTTTAGGCAGTCCTTGGAACAAGAGGGCCCCCAACTCTTGATCTCCCCAGTGGACCAATCCAGGGTTGGGGAATGAAGTTGAAGCCAGGGAAGTCCAAGGAGAATTTCGGAAGTGCAATTGGGGAGGACCAAAAGTTCAATCTTCTCGTGATGAGATCCGATGCACATTAGAAGGGGCTCCGTGCGGAAACGTATGGTACAGTCCAATCTTTCATTGTTTACACAATTGATGTAGAGGGGTCTGGCGAGACTGGTCACCGGGATGTTGAACCTGTTGACGAGAGAGGCCAAAATAAAATTTCCTGCAGATCCGGAGTCCAAGAAGGCCATAGTAGAGAAGGAGAAGGCAGAGGCAGATATCCGCACAGGCACAGTAAGACGTGGAGAAGCAGAGTAGACATCAAGGACTGTCTCACCTTTGTGCGGAGTCAGCGTACGTCTTTCCAGGCGGGGAGGACGGATAGGACAATCCTTCAGGAAGTGTTCGGTACTGGCACAGTACAGGCAGAGATTCTCCATGCGGCGTCGTGTCCTCTCTTGAGGTGTCAGGCGAGACCGGTCGACCTGCATAGCCTCCACGGCGGGAGGCACAGGAACAGATTGCAGGGGACCAGAGGAGAGAGGAGCCGGGGAGAAGAAACGCCTCGTGCGAACAGAGTCCATATCCTGGCGGAGCTCCTGACGCCTTTCGGAAAAACGCATGTCAATGCGAGTGGCTAGGTGAATGAGTTCATGTAGGTTAGCAGGGATTTCTCGTGCGGCCAGAACATCTTTAATGTTGCTGGATAGGCCTTTTTTAAAGGTCGCGCAGAGGGCCTCATTATTCCAGGATAATTCTGAAGCAAGAGTACGGAATTGTACGGCATACTCGCCAACGGAAGAATTACCCTGGACCAGGTTCAACAGGGCAGTCTCAGCAGAAGAGGCACGGGCAGGTTTCTCAAAGACACTTCGAATTTCCGAGAAGAAAGAGTGTACAGAGGCAGTGACGGGGTCATTGCGGTCCCAGAGCGGTGTGGCCCAAGACAGGGCTTTTCCAGACAGAAGGCTGACTACGAAAGCCACCTTAGACCTTTCAGTGAGAAACTGGTCCGACATCATCTCCAAGTGCAGGGAACATTGGGAAAGAAAGCCACGGCAAAACTTAGAGTCCCCATCAAATTTATCCGGCAAGGATAGTCGTAGACCAGAAGCGGCCACTCGCTGCGGAGGAGGTGCAGGAGCTGGCGGAGGAGATGATTGCTGAAGCTGTGGTAGTAGCTGCTGTAGCATCACGGTCAGTTGAGACAGCTGTTGGCCTTGTTGCGCTATCTGTTGTGACTGCTGGGCGACCACCGTGGTGAGGTCAGCGACAACTGGCAGAGGAACTTCAGCGGGATCCATGGCCGGATCTACTGTCACGATGCCGGCTGGCAGGTAGTGGATCCTCTGTGCCAGAGAGGGATTGGCGTGGACCGTGCTAGTGGATCGGTTCTAAGTCACTACTGGTTTTCACCAGAGCCCGCCGTAAAGCGGGATGGTCTTGCTGCGGCGGTAGTGACCAGGTCGTATCCACTAGCAACGGCTCAACCTCTCTGGCTGCTGAAGATAGGCGCGGTACAAGGGAGTAGACAGAAGCAAGGTCGGACGTAGCAGAAGGTCGGGGCAGGCAGCAAGGATCGTAGTCAGGGGCAACGGCAGGAGGTCTGGAACACAGGCTAGGAACACACAAGGAAACGCTTTCACTGGCACGATGGCAACAAGATCCGGCAAGGGAGTGCAGGGGAAGTGAGGTGATATAGGGAAGTGCACAGGTGAACACACTAATTGGAACCACTGCGCCAATCAGCGGCGCAGTGGCCCTTTAAATCGCAAAGACCCGGCGCGCGCGCGCCCTAGGGAGCGGGGCCGCGCGCGCCGGGACAGGACCAACGGAGAGCGAGTCAGGTACGGGAGCCGGGGTGCGCATCGCGAGCGGGCGCTACCCGCATCGCGAATCGCATCCCGGCTGGAGGCGGTATCGCAGCGCCCCGGGTCAGTGGATCTGACCGGAGCGCTGCAGTGAGGAGAGTGTAGCGAGCGCTCCGGGGAGGAGCGGGGACCCGGAGCGCTCGGCGTAACAATAACCTATTATCTCTTCCCCTGAATTTTTATCGGCATCTATGAGAAAATAAACCACGAATATTCAGGTCCCATAGATCTATTTGGGGTGTCTACAAATGGCTTGCCACTAAACGGACAAGTACTCAATATCATCTGTCACCCCCCATGAAGATGAAACATACATCCCAGAAATTCTTCTGGGATTCCTCGGTATTCAATAACCAGAATGTAACCAGAAGGCACTATAAAGTAACAGAAAATTTTGTCAATAAAGCATTGGAATGATAATTGCTCATTAAGACCATGAGGTGACATACAGCCAAACCTGAAAATCCACTGAGTTTCCTTTTGCAAGATCTTTTTGTCCCAATAACCCCTTCTAGGGCTTTTCCGAATGACCTCAATCCCTTGAAAAGTGAGGCTTTTACTGTCACCCCCATGCACTTCCCAGATATGTCTTGCCACTGAGGTATCCCTACGATGCCTGATGTCCCTTAGGTGTTCACCTACTCTTCTCCTGAGTTCCCGTTTGGTTTTGCCTAAATAATTCAATGGGCATGTGCAGGTAATCAAATACACTACCCCCTCAGTCCTACAATTCACAAAATCTCTAACCACATAAAGACGGCCATTTCAGGCATTCTTGAAGGTTTTGCCAGTACTGATGTATGGACAGGCAATGCAACCACTACATCTAAATTGTCCCAAAGGTCTACGTGTCAACCATGTACCTTCTCTGGGGGGTCCAGAATAATGACTGTGGATGATCCGGTCTCCTATGGACCTCCCCCTTCTATAGGTCACGGAAGAATGTTTTGTGATCACAGTAGCAATATCAGGGTCGGCTCTTAGAATTGACATAAGTCTATTATTTTGATTATCAAACATACCCACTAAGCGGATGACATCCTCAGTCTTGATTTTTGGTCTCAATAATGCAGATCTATCCTGCGAAATGGCATGTTGATATGCTACATTTAACGGCTTACTGGGATATCCCCTCTCCAGGAATCTATTAGATCTAGGGCTTGATTCTTGAAATCACCAAGGGCTGAACAATTTCTTCTCATCCTGAGATCTTGGCCCTTGGGGATTCCAGTTTTTTGTTTTGATGGGTGGTAACTGTCCCACCTCAGTAGGCTATTGGTACTAGTGGGTTTTCTGAATGTGGTAGTCTGTAGGTACCCTCAGGGCTTTTTTTAATAGATACATGTAGGAAAGACAATTTATGCCTATCCATCACAAAGGTGAACTTAAGGCCTATGGGATTGATGTTTAAATCCTTAACAAAATTACTGAAAGATAGTTCGTCTCCTGCCCAGAGAACTAGAATGTCATCAATATAGCGCCCCCAAAAAATGATCTGGGGGCACCACCAAGCATCTTTCTCCTGAAACACCATTGTGTCCTCCCACCAGCCCAGGAGTAAGTTGGCATACGTAGGCGCACATGGACTACCCATGGCGGTACCCCTGAGCACTCCCTTTATTCCAAAATCATGGGGTATGCTGCTATATAGAGCTTCCACGTCAATAGAAGCCAAGATAGTATCAGGCTCTACCATTATACCCTCGATTTTGTTAAGTAGGTCAGTTCTATGACGGGAGTGCAGTAACAAACTGGCGTAAAACCGTATCAATATAAATCCCGACATTGAGTAAGTGATCCCACTCCCGAAACAATAGGTCTTCCTTTTAGGGGTCTAAGCCCCTTGTGGATTTTCGGTGAGGGCATAAAATGTCAGGACTATAGGATGTTTAGATATTAAAAAATCACATTTATCATTAGAAATAATGAAGTTCTCAAGGGCTGGTATAATAAGAGACTCTAGCTCTCTACAAAATTGATCAGTCGGATCAGTTCTCAGACATCCATACGTTGTATCATCTTCCAATAGAGTCAGACACATTTGTACATATTGGCCCTCATTTACTTAGAAAATCGGGTTGTATGTCTATCTTGCTTTCTTACCCGACTGCTTTTTTCCCCTGGTATTTATTATTATTATATCGCATCCTGTTTGTCGCACGTGGGTTTTGTTGGTTTTGGTTTCCAACTCCTCTGAGTTGTCGGGAAAAAATCCACAACAATTCAACAAATTCGGGTTGGAAACTTTTATAAATACGGGGGAAAGCTCAGAAATGTCGGGTTACGCCCCTTTTTCGGGTTTGGGAGAATCCACATCGGGTCCGTCGGGAAAAAATGTTGCATTGTGTCGCAGACTGGCGCACGATGTCTGTGACATGTCGCAGACAAAGATGCGCCAAAAAAAAAAAAAACGACAAAACAAGTCGGGTTTAGAATAGTAAATGAGGGCCATTGTGTATGGTCCATTACGACCAGGTTGCCGCCTTTATCAGCATTCTTAAATATCAAATTCGTGTCCATTTCTAAAGTATGTAGAGCTTGCTGTTCCTAAGTAGATAAATTGGACAAAGTTCTATCACCAAAATTAATCTTTTTAATGTCTGTCATAACCATATCCACAAAAATATCTATACAGTTTATCTCAGACACAGGCGGCAATCTCGTACTCTTCCTTTTTAGATTTGTAAAGGGGCCGTCACCAAAGAATCTCTGGCCCTCTTCCCTCTTCTCTTCTTTCACTCTCAGTGTTAGGGATGCACGGCATCTATGTGCACCTCAGCTATGGAGAGACTTTGTTACATCAATTTTTCCTTCATCTTCTTTCATAGTGTTTAATTTTATATCAATTTCACTCCCTCCTGAAGAACCCCAAAAAACATCTAACATGGGGGGAAACGTGTAGAGGAAGTCTAGGTTTTTACCTTTTGTTATTATCTATATGATTTTGAGCACATTATTGCACTGTATTTTATCTATAGTCTGTAAGTGGTGATGCATCATCATTAGGGATCCTATTATTGTATAGGGTTTTTTAGGGTTATCTAGCGGACAGTCAACGGTTGAAGTGGGGGCTCATCCTCCACTGTCAGGTAGGGCAATTGTAGGATCTATATCCTAGGGATAGTAATTGTTGTATGGTTTATATCTTTATACCATCATTCCAACAGAATACACCCTTCAACTGTCCTAAGTCGACCAGTATGTCCTGATACCATTGGCGGAGAACTGTAAGTCAATTTCAACCATATATATTTATGTTGTATTTATAACTATACACGGCATCCATATATTATGGTACTTTTGTGCAGGTCATAGAATTGCCACGTATTACTCTACACATGGTCCATAAGTGGTGTAGACATCCCTTATTCATACTGTAGCTGATTGTCATGGCGGCTCTCATATTAAACAGGTGTGGTGGACCACCAGTGTATGGCGGGACCACGGGTGTAGCGGTGTAGGTGGTGGGATCAGATGGTATTAACCCCGGGGGCAAGATGGTATTAACCCCCAGTGTTTGTGACGCCAGAGTAGTTTTGGGTACCGAAACCACACAATGGTATAATGGCTAGTAGCGAAATGAGAGTCCACAACCAGTTATGGTCAAACGGAGGCTTTACTGAGTATAAGACAGATGGAATTATGTTCACAGCTAAGGCTAGATTTCCCAGAAAGTTGGCCAGGACCCAGAAGGACCTCGCAGCTTGCTGGACCAATATACTTGTAAGGGTAGTACAGGATCATATCCTGTACTGGGATATCACACAGGTTTTACAGTGGAAACAGTTTATTTACGATTGTCCCCAGGCTGCCTCCAAAAATAATAAACACTTTAACTCAACGTCTGTCACGCCTTTAGTAGCTCTGGTCTCGGGACAGGCCCATCCATGGCTGGTGATGCTGCTTTCCCCCTAACTGCAGAGCATAATGTCCACAGCCAGGGGAGGTGAGAATGCCATTCGCCAATCACTGTCCGCAACGGGACACCGCTGAGGCCAATGATTGGAGAGGCATGCTGTGACGTAAGGTCTACCTCTCTTGCCGACTCCGCTGAAGCAGACTGAGACAGCCGGAGATGGGGTGTCTGGATCCCTGAGCTACAAGGGAGCAGTAGAAAGTGAGTTAAAAGTGTTAATAATTTTTGTTGGCTGCCTGAGAACAATAGTAAATTAACTGTTTCTCAATGACGACTAGCAAAACCCAAAATTAAAATCTCTGTTCCCTCAAGTTAAAATTTGGGAAAGATTTATGGTAGACTGTACCTGGCTATCTACCTAGCTGCCTACCTTCTTAGCTGCCTACCTACCTGACTATCTACCCAACTACCTAACAATCTAGCTACCTACCTGGCAGTCTAGTTACATACATGTCAACCTACCTATCTGGCTATCTATCTACCTAGCTCATAAACATGTAATATAAATCATACAGTGCTCCAACATGTTTCAATCCCTTCTGGTTTCTTCAAGAACTCAGAGGTGTTTAAAACATGTTTTGGCATTATATCACGCTTGTGATTCCACATATTTTAGATAATTTTAATTTGGAATGCAGGACCTTTACTCCTTCTCCGCCTCAAGTGTTCTAAGAGTAGCTTGATTGAAGCATGAACTACTTCTATGGGAATTCACTTCAAAGCACCCACTGGTGAATACACCACAAGCAGTCGTCAGTAGGGTTGCAGTAGTGAGCACATTTCTTTTGTTAAATGTTGAGACATTGTCCCAGCAACAATGTTGAGACATTGTCCCTGATTTGCCCACAGCAACCAATCACAGTTCAGCGTTCAGCTTTCATAGTTTAACAAGCTCAGCTTCCAGTTCTAATTTCTTACATGGAAGATATTTGTTTTAACTTAAAGGGGTTGTCTGTGGATTCTTTTTTTTTTTTTTAAGAAATGCTTCCAGGTGTTACCAAAATAAAAAATAGCCAAAAATCACATTGTATGTTTTTTAAAAATGAATTTGCATTTTATTGCATGAAATAAGTATTTGATACATCCGAAAAGCATAACTTTAATATTTGGTACAGAAACCTTTGTTTGCAATTACAGAGATCAAACGTTTCCTGTAATTCTCCACCAGGTTTGCACATACTGCTGCAGGGATTTTGGCCCACTCTTCCATACAGACCTTCTCCAGATCCTTTAGGTTTCGGGGCTGTTGCTGGGCAATATGAACTTTTAGCTCTCTCCAAATACTTTCTATTGGGTTCAGGTCTGAAGACTGGCTAGGCTACTCCAGGATCTTGAGATGCTTCTTACGTAGCCATTTCTTAGTTACCCTGGCTGTGTGTTTTGGGTCGTTGTTACGCTGGAAGACCCAGCCACGACCCATATTTAATGCTCTTAATGAGGGAAGGAGGTTGTTGTTCATGATACATAGTTCCATCCTTCCTCCCTTCAATATGGTCCAATCGGTCGGTCCCCTTTGAAGAAAAGCAACCCCAAAGAATGATGATTCCACCTCCATGCTTCACGGTTGGGATGGTGTTCTTGGGGTTGTACTCATCTTTCTTCTTCCTCCAAACATGGTGAGTGAAGTTTGTCATCAGACAACATGACCTTCTCCCATTCTTCCTCTGGATCATCCAGGTGGACATTGACAAACTTCAGACTTGCCTGGACATGCGCTGGCTTGAGCAGGGGGACCTTACTTGCACTGCAGGATTTTAATCCATGACAGCATAGTGTGTTACTAATGGTTTTCTTGGATACTGTGGTCCCAGCTCTCTTCAGGCCATTGACCAGGTCCTGCCATGTAGTTCTGGGCTGATCCCACACCTTCCTTATGATCATTGATGCCCCACAAGGTGAGATCTTGCATGGAGCCCCAGACCGAGGGAGATTGACCGTCATCTTGAACTTCTTCCATTTTCTAATAATTGACAGTTGTTGCCTTCTCACCAAGCTGCTTGTCTATTGTCCTGTAGGCCATCCCAGCCTTGTGCAGATCTACAATTTAATCCCTGATGTCCTTACACAGATCTTTCCCCAGTCTTGGCCATTATGGAGAGGTTGGATGGAGTCTGTTTGTTTGAGTGTGTGGACAGGTGTCTTTTATACAGGTAACAAGTTTAAACAGGTGCAGTTAATACAGGTAATGAGTGGAAAACAGGAGGCTTTCTTAAAGAAAAAATAACAGCTCTGTGAGAGCCGGAATTCTTACTTGTTGGGAAGTGATCAAACACGTCATGCAATAAAATACCAATTAATTTTTTTAAATCATACAATGGATTTTTGTTTTAGATGCCGCCTCTCACGGTTGAAGAGTACCTATAATAAAAATGACAGATCTCCACATGCTTTGTAAGTAGGTAAACCTGCAAAATATAAATAAATAAAATATTTTGTTATGTAACCTATTAATGCTGATGTGTAGGTTTAGATGTCGAACGAGGGGCCCAAATAAAATTGTTGCCCAGGGTCCAATAATAATTGCAGTCAGCCCTGTCTGAAGTTTTCATCATCAGATATTGGTTTCTATTAATTAATAAAGACCCTATGTAGTAGTTTCTAAAATAAGTATTAATTCTTGTGGATGAATCTCACACAGTAAAAAAATCAATTCTTCCAAATCCCAGCAATAGCTTTATCTGTCTGCCAAAGATCACCGTCATATCACTGCACAAGCCATTAATAAAACTCTATTTCAAGATACTAAAAGAGAACAAGTTGATGCATTTAATGGATTTTAGAATCAATTGAAGATGGATTCTATCATGAAAATGATCCTTTATAATGTCACTTTATTACTCACCTGGCAGTGTGTCCACTTGACTGGATATTATCATGGCATTACCAGCCAAACGGCTGTATAGTGTTACTCGCTGAGGGCATATTTGTTATTTCTAATTACACCAGTTTTGTCACACAATTGCATGGAAAAAATGGCTTCTAGTTACTTAAAGTATTAATTTAAAAGGCATTATTACACCATCTAACTTTCTCTTCTTCCTTGTGAGATGGCTTTTTACTTGGGCCATTAAGGGTTTAAAGGGGTTCTCCAGCTTTAAAAATAAATGTATACCCCATCCATAGTAGAGGAGATAAGTTTGATTGCGGTGGGTCTGACCGCTGCGACTAATCCCCTGTGATCTCCAGAACGGGTCCAACTTTTTCAGCTGAGCATTCTGGCTCACACCTTCCAAGATGTACTAATCTTAACGGTCCGCTCAGTCAATCATTGTCCCTTCCCAATATTTAATTAGCTGAGCCAAGACCAATTAAAGGGGTACTCCCATGCCCCAGCATTCTGAATATTTTGTTCAGACCACTTGGAGCGGGCGGCCGTGATCGCGACATCACAGCCACGCCCTCCTTGTGTTATCAGCCATGCCCCTCCATTCATGTCTAAGAGAGGGGGCGTGAAAGCCGTCACGCCCCCTCCCATAGACATGAATGGAATAGGCATGGCCGTGATGTCACCATCAGGGCCGGCCACTCCAAGTGTTCTGAGTACCCCTTTAAGCTTGAAAGGTCGGGACTGTAGCACTCAACAGGAAAAGTGGGGTGCCATTTTTGAGATCCCAGCATTTGCCCCCCCATGATCAGATACTTAGTAAGTTTTTTTTAAAGCTGTGATATGTAGACAGTGTTAAGTTTGTTGAAGAAGGATTCTTGTGAGTGAAGCTCAAATATGTCCAGCTATCCCCTAGCTGTTGAGGCAGGAGAACTAAAATTAGGCCTCAGTCTGTGGGTGCCAACATTGAGAGCCAACTGGCCACTAAATTGGTGGGAAATCACTTCTAGGTCAGTGCCTTTGAAGTCATCGTCTGAGAGAAGAAAGACATCACCAGACAAAAGCTGGTAAATGCCAAACTCACATCTCTGTGAAAATAACAGGATCTTGAACCCAAAGTAGGTGCTAAATACTGTTACATTTCCATCAATGTTGTGTCATTTTATAATGTTTAAGAATTTATGAAAATTTTAACCATTAAGAATGTTGTACCATTGCGTACATAGAAAACAAAATGATTAAATCTGTTTATCTGGATTACATTGCTGTGCAACCAAGAGTGCAGGCAGAAGATGGATCCCGTGATACAAATGATTCTGTGCAGCATGGAAGCCCCCTTGGTTTGTTATTCTGTGATGTTGTACATTTTATTATGAAATTTTGAGGAACATTTACTGGAACTAATGTGAGTATGTGGATCCTTCCTTTCATGCTATGTATCATTCTGATCTGGGAGCACCGGAGAGAAGAGTCTTACGTATGACTGACAAATGTTTGTTTGTGTCTGAGAAGAAATAGGAATGATTAGGGTGGAGCAGAGTTCAGTAGACGCACAGTCACAGCTGCGATCCTCTCAGAATTTTAATTATCTTTATCGTGTACATCTTAAAGATGATGCCCCACTTAGCGACATAATTTGCAATAAAATGAAAGCGCTCGACTGTGTAATACCTTCTCCAGCAGTTTTAATAGTAGTTTCATAATTTGCTATGCTTAATAAGTTTGTGCATTTCATCGTCAAAGAATCATGGTGCAGATTACTAAGAAAAATTCACAGTATTATGGGGAACATGTGATGGCTCTGAAAAGTTTAGTCTAAAAGTTTCCTCACTTCAGCGTAACTGTAAATATCTAGAAGCTGATCCTGTGAGGCTTAGATTCATTGGTCCTACATGAGGAAATAATTCTGAAGACCTATCCTACATCCTTACAGAGCATATCCATGTTTCAGTACATTCTAGGAATGTAATGCTGGGGAAAGGCCTGTACTATCTAGGTCACACCTCTACTTCCTGTGTTCCATTTTGGGAATTCCCCTAAGTACAGGCAGAGAGAGGACAGCAGTTCGTAAGGAAGCCAGTAGCTTAGTGGCCAATACTGGGATTTTTCCAGGCAGTAACTATTTGTGGCCTTTCCTAAGGATAAGCCATTAATATAGCTGGCACTCCCGATAATCAGCTGTTTTTGCAGGATGGCTTTGGTCGGATCTACTTTGCGGACAGGGCTTGAAGCAGTTGGCTCAGTTCACAGCATTGTGGCCATGCCTGGTTATTGCAGCTCAGATCCAATTTCCTGTTTAAGTATTATGGGACAGAATACCTGAGTACCAGTGTAGCCAAGTCAGACATGATACTGGCAGCAGTCAGATAGGTAGAAAATCGATCTTTAGGCGCTGCTTTTCCCAATGGATACACTCGAGTCAGGTAGTCGATTAAAGATGAATTTTATTTAAACCAATGACGCATTTCGGGTAATAACCCTTCCTCAGATTGGTGTCCAATCTGAGGAAGGGTTATTACCCGAAACGCGTCATTGGTTTAAATAAAATTAATCTTTAATCGACTACCTGACTCAAGTGTATCCATTGGGAAAAGCAGCGCCTAAAGAGGGATTTTCTACCTATCTGACTGCATGTACTGTGGACATTCCTGCTCTGGCGTCCACCTCCCTACGTCATCGCAGCATCCCTCGGATACCCCTACTCGTTTGTACCCCTTGCTTCAGGGTGATATGTGCATATTCATTGCGCTCAAGGTGAGCACAATACTAACCATTATTTCCATCTTTTACTGCTATCTTGGGATAACGCACTAGGCGCCTGTGTGGTTTTTCTTTTTGTCTCTTATTTCTATTATGATACTGGCAGGGCCAGAGTGGGTTGTACAGTCATAGAGCGGGTCACCTTATTATTCCACATTATTATTCCAACATATGGGTCTATCTGTGAAGACAACTTGTTGGCATGTCTACAGATAAACAACTCAAGAACTCCCTGTGACTTCAACGTGCATTCTGATAAGTGAATGACTATTTGTTGTTCCATTAAGGGGCTTTTTCCCTTCCTATGCACAAAAAAGTAATCCTACCTGTTCACTGTTTGATTGTTGTTGTGATGTCTGTCATACAGATTGTTTTAATGGTTCTACTTGCACCACTTATCCTGTAAAGAATGGATATGCAGAATCACCTATGGTTATTGTTGTCTGATCCTATTACAGACTGATTCCTCCACAAACACTCTCTCTCTACCAGTGTAAGGGTCTATTCACAAGGTGGAATTTCTACTTGCGAAATTCCGCCTCAAATTAAAGCCCATAGATTTCTATGGGATTCTGCACTCCCATTCACACTTCTAAGTTTCTGCTTATGGAATTCCGCAAGCAGAATTTCAGAAGTGTGAATTCCCATAGAATTCTATGGGCTTTAATTTGAAGCAGAAATTCGGCCTGTGTGAATAGACCCTAAGCGAATTCCTTACTCTATGCATGTTACCAGCTTTTACTTTGCAGCTTTCCAGCTAGTTGTAGCTTTCCAGCTAGTTGTAGAACATATTTCTACCTTATCCCAGGACTGAATGTGTGCAAGGCATCATGAAATCTGAGGATTACCAACAGATTTTGGGTCGCACTGTACAGCCAGGTGTCAGAAAGCTGGGTTTGCATCTGAGATCTTGGGTCTAGTAAAACATGCGTTACTGCAATCTGCGTTACATGCGTTACTGCAATCCTTTTGTGTGAGAAATACTTCATTTTCTAGAAAAATTTCAGGGGTGCCAACAGTTACGGTCATGACATTATATGGGAATTATTTATTATGGCAGTCAGGTCAATTACATCAGTGACATAATTTGATTGCAGATGCAGTCAGGAGTCCCTGTTTGTGACTTATACATCATTTCACAAGTGTCTCCTCTCAGATTACTTACTTTTATATAACATGTTACTGTTTACTATTGCCTCCTTCTTCTGATTCTCCTTTCTTTAAGGACACGTGTAATGTATTCTCCATTAGCATTTGGGACACACATACACATACACCTTGAACAAGTAGCAGACACTAGGCCACAACTGTCTTGAAGGCAATCACAATCCATGGGCATAAATGTAATTGCTACTGATCAATGTCCATCTTCCTAATCTACCTAAACCTTCTGCTGTCCCAGGGCCTTTGCATTAGCCTTGCATCCTATTGACTACAACCTGATTAAATCGATCTGTCTGCCTAAAAAAAACATTTGTCTTTGGAGGACTTTCACTTCTATTTATTGTCAAGTATTACACTAATGACTCATAACCTCTCCAAGTGTAAACAACATGTACTTAAAGGGATATTCCAGCATAAGAAAATAAAAATGCTGCTGGAAGGGGAGGGGGCGGGGGTGATATAAATAGAAAAAAAAGAAAGAAACATATCTATCCCCAATCCCCCGCAGCTCACAGTCACCTGCAGCTGGTTCCTTGATCTCCTGTCTTCCTGCAAATGCTTAGGGAAGGACATGTCTGCTTAGCCAATCACTGGCCAAAATGGGACACTGCTGGGGCCAGTCATTGGCTGAGCTGGCCTCGTTTTATAAGCAAGAAGATAGGGGACAGGAGAATGGGAGCTGCAGGGGACCTGGACAGGGTAAGTATGGCCTCCTTCCATTTTGTAAATACAGAATTCACAAGAATAAGTGGTATTCAACTTATTTTGCAGATTCCACATTAAAAAGCCAGAGTAGCAGCCAGTTTAAAGGGTGGCTTATCTTCATTTGGATCTGAGGCACTTTGAAATGGATACATTTATAAGGTTGTGATACCTAGTGATGATACCTGGTGATGGCACAACCTAGAACTATTCCATCATTTATTAGGATGACAATATAGCTTTGTATTAATGTTAGTATAAAATTACATCTCCAGCGCAGACGTCTTGCCCAAAGATATTGTAGCTCATTAACCTTACTCCCAGCACTATGGGAAGGGAAATAAATTAGGCTGGGATGTTACACAGAATAAACAAATACTTCCATTTCTCTCTCTGATCATTGATAAATGTTTCATTTCTTCATTTCTTCTGTATCATTATTTTTTTGTTAGGCTATGAAAAACGATAATTATCTTGGCGCGATGTATCTGGTGTATTCCCTAATTGTCTGTTCATGTTCCACTGGAACTAACTCCTATGCAAACAATTAGTAAAACACCATCCCAGTGATATATTTAACAAGACTTTACCAAATGAATGCCTTGAGAAGCACAGCCAGGATCGGTTTAGGATAAAACCATCCATGTTACATCCTAGAAATGTATATTGTAATAGACTGTCCAAAGCCCACATGGAGTTCTGATGATGGAAGAAGTAGTTAAAGGGTAACTCAGGTGGGAAACAAATGTTTTCAAATCAACTGGTGTTAGAAATACAAACATGTACATTATACAGATTTGTAAATTACTTCTATTAAAAACTCTTTATCCTTCAAGTACTTTTCAGCTGCTGTATGCTCCAGAGGAAGTTGTATAGTTTTTCCAGTCTGACTACAGTGCTCTTTGCTGCCCCCTCTGACTGTGCTAGGGCCTGTCCATATCAGGAGAGGTTTGCTATGGGGATTTGTTTCTACTCTTGATGTTCCCAACACAGACAGAGATGGCAGCAGGGAGCACATTGGTCAGTATGGAAAAAACTACACAACTTCCCGTAGAGCATACGGCGGATGCTAAGTACTGGAAGGCTAATGATTTTTTAATAAAAATAATTTACAAATCTTTATAACTTTTTGACATCAGTTGATTTAAAAACACTATTCGAAGTACCCCTTTTAAAGTATTTTTTTCACCCAAAAACTCAATTTCTCAAAAACTTCTTTCCTCCGTTGTGCCCACCTCCCTGTGATCTCCACTCTTTCTTTCCAGTCTGTAAGCATTAATGGTACTGTAGCTTACTGTTCCTGGGCTCTTCACAGAGCAAAGAAGCATATGTCTCCCTGCTAAGTAAGTTTTTACCATGGTGCCCTGCTGAAGGGCACCATCTAGGTAGGGATCGTGGTAAGAGTATAGACTGGATGCGCAGAGCCTTGGGATCTGCCAACCACTGGGGGCATCACCGGGTTGGGACGTGAGCTCCTAAAAACCAAGAAAGAGAAATAAATGAGGGAAACATGTGATCCCTGTCCATGACTGCCAGGCAGAGTAAAGAAACAGAACTTCTATTTTAAAATATATGGATCTATGTTTTATAGGTGTCAAACCCCTTTTAATATTGTAACTCAAGATCAGTTGGAAAAAAATGGGTCTTTACAAGTTTATGGTGACCTTTCTCCCTGATTCATTTCAACAATGGCCCTCATTTACTAAGAATGTAGGGTTGTATTTGTTGTAGGTTTAATAACCCATGTTTTTTTCCTCATTTTTTTTTTAAATTATGTTGTGCGTTTGTGTGGCTTTTTGGCTCAATTATGGCACACTTTATATTTTTTGGCGCACAGGGGAAAAATAAAAATTCTATATTACATTAAAAATAAACTACTGTACGATTGTGTTGCCCACCCCTTTATTGATTTTATTGGTTTTGCGGATTTTCCTAACTTCTTAAGTTGCACACTGGTGATTTCCCTCCCACCCCTTTAATCTCTGCACCAATGCTGGCACCACTCATAGATTAATTTGCCAAAAACAACTACTGTATATAATGCTGTATGGTCTTGCCCACCATTCTGCAGCTCAGTTTCAGGGTCTTGGCAATCTTCTCATAGTCATCTTTTTGTAGAGCAACAATTCTCTTTTTCAGATCCTCAGAGAGTTATCTGCCATGAGGTGCCATGTTGAACCTTCAGTGTTGGAGCAATAACACCAAATTGAATACACTTGCTCCCCATTCACACCTGAGACCTTGTAACTCTGAGTCACATGACCAGGGAGTGAAAATGACAAATTGTACCCAATGTGGACATTTACACTTAGGGATGTACTCACTTTTGTATCCAAGGTTTAGACATAAAATTCTTTCTGAGTGTTGAGTTATTTTAAGGGGACACAACATTAAACATCTTGCAGCTCGTGCATAAAGTTGTAATGTAAGTATAATAATGTAAGAAGTTAATGATTTTTAGATTTCTCCATGACACCATTGTTTTCCTGATTAGGCAGATGCCACTAGTAGGTACCTTCTGCAGTATACAGATTCCCTAATAGGTAGTTTTCCCCTATAGATAGTCCCCAGTAGGTATTTTCACCCTGTATATGGTCCCCCAGTAGGTGCATTCCCCTGAAGATGGCCCCCAGTAGGTAGTTTTTCCTTGTAGATCGCCACCAGTAGGTTGTAACTCCCTTTTAGATAGTCCCCCAGTAGGTAGTTTCCCCCTGCAGATGGCGCCCAGTATTTAATTTCCCTAATAGGCCCCAGTAGGTAGGTTTCCCATTGCCAAAGTGAAAGAAAAAAAACAATCAAACAAACCACAACATACTTACATTGGCCTCCAGCTTCCCCTACAGACACAGATGCTTTTCTATCTTCATGACTCCAGTCAGCTACATGCCTGCAGCCACTAAAGGTCTTAGCAAGTCTCTTTCTGCAGGCTTCACATGCGTAGGGTGAGTGACGTCATCCAACTCCTGAGATGCTCCAGACCTTTAGTTGCTAAAGGCGTAATGCGACCTCCAGCCAAGAAGATGATTTCTGCTTTTAACTGCAAGCGCATCCTTATGATGCACTTACAGTTACAAATGGCACCATAGTATTTACCTGGATTGGTGTCCTGAGGATGCCCATACAGTTGAAAGGGGCTCAAAGGGGAGGTTTAATCTGTGCTAAAACCCTGGTCTAGGTGAGTGCTGTACTAGGGATTGTATATAGTAAATAAAATGACTTGAAGCCTCTTATACCCACACACCTGTATTAGTGGAGCTTGTAGACAGGGCCTTTGTATTGATGTGTACATTGCTTGCTTGGATTGTTCACGGAGGGTAAAGGAGAATAAATGTTCACATTGTAAATGAATAACGTTAATAATGTTATGTACACAGACTGCTTGGAAATGCTCTGGATCTAGGAGTAATTTAAAATATCTAATGCGTTCCTCGGTGGAGTATTTCAGGACCTCTCGCTGTTCTATACAAAAATCATAACTCGCTTTCAATGGCCTAAGTTGAATCCAGTGAAAGAACTTCTGTGTTCACCTCTCAGGAAATAATACCACGCTGATTCCTAACTCACAGATACTGTTCCCTTTTTATGTACTGCGGTTGTCAGGCGGCACTCTTTTTATATATTTATCCAAAGGATAGGGGATAAGATGTCTGATCGCAGGGGTCCCACTGCTGGGGCCCCCGGCGATCTCCTGCAGCACCTGGTCACATCCACGCCCCCTCCATTCATGACTATGGGCTGACATGCCCCCTTCCATAGATATGAATGGAGGGGGCGTGACATGCGCTTGACTCGCTTACCTATCTACCCCAGTTCTGAAACCAACAAAAAGTTATTTGCTTTGTGCATCTGTATTCCTCTCCTCTACCTTGTCAAAAAACAATACCTCCTGGATGAGCAGTTGCTCAGTACTGCAATTCCCAGAATGTATAACTTACCCTAGCTGTTCAACACAGCCTCCCACCCTGTCTACTGTCCTCCCACAGCACTCCTACCAGTACCCTTCCCAGATCTGTTGCAGAGCATTGAACCTTCATTTCCTGTCTGTTCCTCTGCCTGTAGCAATGTTCAGCACAAGGCAGCATTGTATAAAAACATCTTATTTTTTCCTAAATGTCCTATGATATGTGTGTGTATGTGTATGTATATAATATATATATATATATATATATATATATATATATATATATATATATATATATAACAGGAAGACAGGAAGATGGTGATGTAGGTTGTTGGGGCTAGTCAGACATGGTAACATCACTCAGGGGGCAGGGATTGACCTTAGAGGCAAGATCCAGCCACTCCTCCTGACACAGAAGAAGATGATGCGTTGCCTTGGGAGAGAGGGAGGAGCAGACAAGACAACACCATACTGAGAGGACTACAGAACCTCCTGTCAGGGGTGAATTACACAAAACATCCTGAAGCCAGTGAAATCTGTGACAACACTTTATTAGAAAGTTAATTTAAGGTGATAGTTTCATCTCAATACAACTTTCTGATACCGTAAAACCCCTTTAACACTGCAAGAAGCTAAACAATTTGTGGCCTTAAAGGAGTACTCCAGGATAAGAAAACTTATCCCCTATCCTAAGGATAGGGGATGAGTTTCAGATCGCGCGGGGGGGGGGGGTACACGACCGCTGGGCCCCCCCGTGATATCGTGATATCCTGTACGGGGCTCTCAGCTCTTTGCTGAAATAGCTCATTTCGACCACCGCATGATGCGGCGTCCGACACACCCCCTCAATACATTTCTATGGCAGAGGTGGAGGCTGCTGATTGCAGAGCTCCAGCTCTCCCATAGAGATGTATTGAGGGGGCGTGTCGGCTGCCGCGTCATGCGGGGGTCGGACACAGCCCCTGGCCGCTGAATGTCGGGGCCCTGTACGGGAGATCGCGGGGGGCCCCAGCGGTCGGACCCCCTGCGATCTGAAACTTATCCCCTATCCTTAGGATAGGGGATACGTTTTCTTATCCCGGAGTACTCCTTTAAGGACTGAGCCTTTACCTCCTTTCATTCAGTCAGCCATCTTTTTTTATTTTTTTCGCAACTACATAGCTATTTCAAATGTGTAAGTTTATTATACACATGCTATTAGTGTGTGGATTCCTAATACACTGTATATGGTATATGCTTTTACTGTTTATTGGTGGATCTAGATTGGTGGCACACAGTTGTTGTCCATTAACCCCTTAAATGCTGCAATCAGTGACAGGAATGGTGCCTGCTGGGTGTCCGATTGGCACCCCTACAATGTGACTGTGGGTGCCTATTGATTGTTATAGCTAGAGATGAGCAAATTTTTGAAAAATTCAATTTGGCCTATTCGCCGAAATTTCTGAAACAAATTTGGTTTGGTTCTAATCTATAAAAAAATGGCTATTTCTGGGCTACAGGGAGCCTCAGTAGGGGTGTAGAACACTTTGCCTTGCCGTAACACGCATAGGGATTGTGCTGTGTTAGTGAAATATTAAATGTTATTCAGTATGACATGCAGATTAGAGGCGTAGCTATTAGAATCACTGACGCAGAGCGGCACAATGACAGAGCCTGGAGGTGGCATCAGTATGAGGAGACCATATTATGGCTGAATGACACAGCCTGGAGTTGGTGGCAGCAAGAGGAGACCATATAGTGGCTGAATGACACTGCCTGGAGGTGGCGACAGCATGAGGAGACCATATAGTGGCTGAATGGCACAGTCAGAAGGTGGCGGCAGCTTGAGGAGACCATATAATGGCTAGATGACACAGCCTGGAGGTGGTGGAAGCATGAGGAGAACATATAGTGGCTGAATGACACAGCCTTGAGTTGGTGGCAGTAAGAGGAGACCATATAGTGGCAGAATGACACAGCCTGGAGGTGGTGGAAGCATGAGTAGACCATATAGTGGCTGAATGACACATCCTGGAGTTGGCAGTAGCAAGAGGAGACCATATAGTGGCTGAATGACACACCCTGGAGCTGCCATCAGCATGAGAACATATGGTTGCAGAATGAGACATCCTGGAGCTGATGAGGAGAACCATATGGTGGCAGTATGAGACATCCTGGAGCTGGCGTCAGGATGAGGAGAACATATGGTGGCAGAATGAGACAGCCTGGAGCTGGCATCAACATGAGGCTAACATATGGTGGCAGAATGAGACAGCCTGGAGGTGGCATCAGCAGCATTAGAAGTCCTGAAAGTGACCCGGTGACAGAGTGGGGCAGTAGGTGGAAATACCAGTACCTGGTGACGGAGGATGAAAAAAGGAGAACTTGGCATCAGATGTGTGACATCAGGTGAGTGTCAGGATCAGAATAGTAGCTGAGGCAGGTAGGCAGCATAAAACTGTCTCTGTTGTAAAAGTGTTTGTGTGCACAAGTAAGTATTGAGGATATGCATTACGTAAAACTTAACTTTTAATAATATTCTTAGGATAAAGTATACCCAAATAATTTTTTTTACGTAGATGTATGCACTTATGAGGGGAGGACAATACGCTCCACTATGCTTAAAACAGTATTTGTCTACAACACCAGCAGGTGTGTACTTTTGGCTGGCCTTTCACAGTAACTAGGCCCTTAAGACTTTAACAGGAACAAACTAGTACACCACGTAGATGTACGTACGTGGTATGCACTTATGAAGGGAGTACGCTTCACAGAAGGGGTATAACAACTTAAAACTTAACATTTAATGTGCTATTTAAAAGACAGGACCCCACTGACAACAATACAACAGAAAAAGTAGTCACACCGGACCCAGAGACCATAGATTGTGAACAGCAGTCTGAGTCAGTCACAAAGGCCAAGGTGATGGTCAGGGAGTGATAGGGGATAAGCAATGAGAGACCAGGGTGGGTAGGGCTGTGGCCCTAGTATACCCTATCAGGGAGATGTCGTGCCACTACCCCTGCTCGCTCAGGGAACTGTCGGGGCACTCGTCCTAGAAAGGACGACCCCTGCCCCGGTCTACCCCTTTGTCAATCCCTGTACTAAAGAATAGTCAGCCCACCCGCCCAACGCGTTTCCCCCAGGTCACTGGGTTCGTCAGGGGCTACAGAGCATAAACAACCAATGTCACAAATATAAACTACAATTTAGTGACACAGAGTGTAAGATAAAAGCCGAGGCCAAAAAGGTGCAACAGTTACAATAAAGTGCACCATATGAAGTAAACAAATGAAACACACCACAATCACATCCCATCCGTTTAGGTACCCCTCAATAACAAGTTATAGTGCAGGGAGTAGCGATGTGCTAATGACCCAGAGCAGAGCCCTGCTCCTGGGTATTGACTCACGTGACCCACAGTGGCGGTCTGCGAGATGCTGGCATCTGTAGTGGCAGAATGCACAGCTATGGCGTCTGTTTTCCGCTGGTTTGATCAGCGAAAGAGGAGCCCTCTTATAGCACTTACCTAATCAGACGCTGCTACGCTCGGATCACGCGCCACTGCCGGATGCCGACGTCACGCTGGTGAGTCTGCATCACTTCTGGGGGCGCGTCAACAGTACAGAGCGGAGCATCTGCCGTTGCCTGGCGACGCCATAGTGCTAAGCGCAGGCGCCGTCCGCAACTTTGTAAACAATGACAGAATGAGTATTTTGGGGGCTGGATCTGGGACATCAGTGGTAAGTAAAACATAGAGGTTGTGCAATCCTACTAATTGGGGACATGTTAATCAGTGTCGGGCAACTGAAAAACTAAACTTCAGACAGGTAGATTCAGAGTACCGAATGAGTAAATCATTGTGGTAGAAATAATACAAAATAATAACAAGGGTGTGAATGGCGAAGGAACCATAGAAAAAAGCCATGTGATGATGGAGTAACAGGGCATGAGGGTATTGGCTCAAAATGACCATATATATATCTCAGCTATAAAAAACATGCGTAACTTAATTTCTCATTTAAGCCTTTCGGGGACTGAGTCTGGAGACGAAAAATCCACTGGGCCTCTTTTTGCAAAATCAATTTGTCCCAGTCCCCTCCCCTAAGGGGGGGGTCTTACCAGCTCAATCCCCACAAAGGTCACCACTTTTGAAGGGACTACAATACGTTCCACTACACCTAAAACAGTATTTGTCTAGAACAGAAGCAGGTGTGTACTTTTGGCTGGCCTTTCACAGTAACTAGGCCCTTAAAGGGGTAGGACGACGCACAGGGACATTCATGAGCAACCTCCCTGTGTGTCGTTGTCATTATTCCGGGGCCGGGCGCAAAGGGCGGAGAAGAGGCCCACCCGGTGAAAATGGACAGCCCGGAACGACTATCCCTCCCACCAGACGATCCTGCAGCACAGATGGCCCGGACCAGCTCACCCGAACGTCCCGCCGAGCGGAGGTGAGTACAAAACTAAAGGGGGGGAGGGGGGGCTGGATGATGACGAAGGCCCGGGCAGTGGTCTTCAACCTGCAGACCTCCAGATGTTTCAAAACTACAACAGGGTAATGATGAAGGGGGGGGGGGGGGTGATGACAGGTGATGATGATGATGAGGGTGTTAATGACGGGGGTCTGGATTATGACAGGGAGGATGATGTATTTCCCACGTTAGGCTTATAGTCGAGTCAATAACTTTTCCTGGGTTTTTGGGGTGAAATTAGGGGCCTCGGCTTATATTCGGGTCGGCTTATACTCGAGTATATACGGTAAGTCCTTTTGTGCAATCCTGCTTAAAACACAAGTCCTTGGCAGTTCATAGTAGTAGATAATATTAAATACAGTTGCAGTGGTCTTCCTTTGAAAATGAAAGTATATAGACACAAAGTATCAGCAATTGACAGTCTTCGTAATATACAATGTTACCCGTCCTTAGCAGAGATCACAGCTCAAGTTTCGTTGGTTTGTGAGAAGCGCTTTCAGGCGCTGACAGCTCTGATTGATGTGGCTGCAGAGAGATACATGCTGAAGAAAGCAGGTCACGATTGTGCTGGTGACCAGGAGGGAGCCTTTGGCCAGGGGAAGCTGTTCACTGTAGCTGATAGCCTTGTGGTACTGGCGTGTGACGTCAGGATTTCCCGGGCTCTCTCCTCCAAATCTCTCTGGCTTAATGGACCGGGCTGGATTAGGCTGCAATGCTGGATCAGATCAAGGAAGCTTTCCTTAAGGCACAGGATATTCAAATACCGCTAATTTACAAATCTGTTTAACTTTCTGGCACCAGTTGATTTAAAAAAAAAACTATGTTTTCCACTGGAGTACCCCTTTAAGACTTTAACAGGAACAAAATCATACACCACGTAGATGTACGTACGAGGTATGCAACTATGAGGGGAGGACAATATGCTCCGTTACGCTTAAAAAAGTATTTGTCTAGAACAGCAGCAGGTGTGTACTTTTGGCTGGCCTTTCACAGTAACTAGGCCCTTAAGACTTTAACAGGAACAAAACTGTACACCACCTATGTACGCACAGGTTACACTTAATAAAGGAAAATACGCTCTGCTACGCAACCTGTATTAGGCACTCATAGCAGGTTATTATTGCTTTTAGTGCTCTGCTCACCCTAGCTGCCTGGCTACTATTAGCTTTCCAGTTGTTGTACACACCAGTGCTGCAGCACACAGTCGCTGTGTAGTACACCCAAAATTCCCCAATTCTCTCTCAATCTCTCTCCCTTACCTGTCAGTGCTTCTAGACTGGATTTGGACTTGAGGTGAATCACTGCTGTAAAAATGCTTTTCTGTGCAACACACACTGCTCTCTGTCCCTCTCTCTCTGCAATAAAACACTGAAGTGACTGGCCACAAGCTGGTTGACAATTATATAGGGCTGTGACATCACAGGGTTTCCTTGCCCCATTTCCTGACATGGGGAGCCACCATCTTAGATGCTACAGAGCCTGGATCGCACGAAATAGGAGTTTAATAAAGCGATTTGTGCAATTGAATCGCAGAGATATTTGCATTCGTTGCAAAGTGAATTTTTCCTGAAATTCGTAACGAATTTGGATTTGTCAGATTTAATTTGCTCATCCCTAGTTATTGCAGTCAAATTGCAGCAGATACATGTGCCACTCCACTACAGTACAGGGGTAGGAAGTCTTGTTTACAGCCACACTCTCTGCTCCTGTACAATCTTGGGCAGTTGCCCAAGTTGCCTAATGGAAGTTATAGGTGGCAATATAGAGAATTTTTTTTCTTTGTGAATGAGATTATGTTTTATGCAGATGGAGCAAAGGTTTGCCTCTGACCACTCTTCATGGACTTTCCTAAAGCTCGGATGCATTTCCATTGAACACCCCTTACCACAGGTCCAATCCCCTAGATGCCTTTGTGACATTACTTGCTGCCATAACCTGTACCTATTAAATATTAACAGTGAGAAAGCGCAGGATCAATACAACTGTCCAATCTCGTATGTACTGTAGCCAGTAGCAAGAGTCCCGGAAGAGTGGCATTGCTCTAAATTGGTATGAGATGGATTACACTTTGCTACCTGACTGAACACCCGTCCAAGCCATTTAAGCAGATTGTTCACTGTGACTGATCTACCTGAGGTTTGTTCAGAAATGCAATTTCTTCAGAAACTGTGCTTGTTGATATCCACTTTTTTTTTTCCTTTTTCAGAATTATAATACCAAATGTGAAAAGTAATGAATATTCGTAAGGAGGCAAATACATTCTACATCAATTATTATGTATTGGATGTTACTATGTTGCTGCGCCTTAATGCTGTAGAGATATGTATTAATTTCCACTATTGATTCTTGGATACTGCTGTATCTCTGTTCTGTATTTCAGGCCAAAGACAATTTTCTTGGGCTCTTTGGCCTGAGACCTTTAAGCTGTTTATATCTACAAAAACAATTCTGTTACAAAACCTAGTGTTTAATTCCTGGAAAGGATTTTATTGCATGCAGCAATATTTTTTTCTGGTCTAAAGCCGGAGAAATTTTTTCTGTAATAAGATATATTTTATGGGCACTGTCACCAACCTTTGTTATGTTTGATATGTTGTAGTACTTATTTTTTAAATTAAAATAGTTTATTTTACATTTGAAAACAGTCCACTAGTGATCTCCCTCCTAGTGGCCGGCTGCACCCTGCCGTGACATCACGACTGAATTAGGACTGATGCCAGCCAGGCTGCACTAGCTCCCGGCCTGACAAAATGAAACAGGCAGAAGCGAGCGCTGAGAACACAGAGGATGCGCGCATTGGCTCCCTGGCCTCGCACACCGGCCCCGCCTCCCGGCATATACGCGCAGCTGCTGCTAAGCAGTGCTGTGCTGCTGCCGCCACTGTCCTGCACTCTTGCACTTGGGTATGTCTTTTCCGGGTCGACGGTGGTAGCGGATTGCATGGGGGGGTTCAGGGGAGCTAGTTGCGGGGCGGGGTTCAGGGGAGCGGGTTGCGTGGCGGCCACGGAGAGGTATTGTTTTCAACACAGGGGCCTCCAGTTGTTACACAACTACAACTCCCAGCATGCCCTGGCAGCCAATAGATGTCAGGGCAAGCGGGGAGTTGTAATGGTGAAACAGCTGTAGGCACCCTGTGTAGATGAGCTAAGGGCGGAAGTCGGCCCCCTGCAGGCATCTGTGACGTTGCGCCTGCTGGGGAAGTCTAATTGTTTTTGCTGTGATCTATAGTTTTGATTTAGACCTGACTTTTTGATAGCTTTTTACACATTTTGGCAAAAATTGGCAACACTTTTTTTTCTTCCGTTTATGTCATTTACTATACATTATATTCTAATGTCTGGACAATACCAAATGTGTTTATTTATTTTTACATTTTATTTAAGAGACTTTTATAATTAGTGCTATGCTATTCTGTATGAGTACACCATGTGCAGACTGTAGTAGCACATCTCCCCATGGCAGGTAAGGAGGTCTTCAGAAGGCCTGTGGCTACCATGCAGACTGATCGGCACCCTGCAATCACATGGGGCGATTGGGCCTTAGACATTTGTGGCACCTGTGTTTGAACTTTTAAAATACTGCAATCGCTCTTGATCATGGCATTAGAGGGATAAGTTGTTAAATGAACAGCAGCATGATCACTGACATTAGTTATTGGTAGCAGCTGGCACCCACCATCTATGAAGCAAGCGCAGCTCCTAAGCTCACTCATAGTGTACTAGCTCCTGTATTTTGTAAACTAGAGGAGCAATAATACAATGACTATAAGGGAATTGGGTAATAAACCACTTAACATAGAAAATTAATGGAATAAACCACCGATCATAAGACGCTAATAGCTTAATGTTATGACCATCAGTAATATGAGGAGTAAACCACAAGCTAGTGGTCTAGACCATTGTTAATCAGGGAATAGTGGAGTAAAATTTTAAAATGTTAGAAAAAGAGAACCCCTTTAAAGTTACTTTGACTAAAATTACTTTTTTTTTTTTTTTTTACTTTGCTGTAGTTACTGATTTAAAGAGTGTGATTTATAAAGTGTTACCCCGCAACCGGGTAAAAAGTTGCAGAGGAGAAATCATCCAAAGAGGTATTCTGAAGTGATTTGTTGTCTTCTTTTGCTTTTGTGTACCAAATTTATTAACCTCCATGCGCTATTATAATAAATATGTTCCATGTAAGTAAAAATTAATGACTTAAAAACACACTTTCGAAAGACACAAAATGCTAAACATCCCTCTGTATAGATATGACAAAAAAGTGAAGTAATGCAAAAATAAGGAATAAAGCAGTATTCAAATGTGTATGCCCAATGGAACTACAGATCAGCCTTACAAACATATTCAATTTTGAATATTTACACAAAAGTTGAGAAGTGTATGTAACAGTCACTGTTCAGTAGACAGGAACACTCTGGGTAGTAGATCTGCTGGACCTGTGAGGCAGATTACACGAGCAGTACCAGGGAGCGGAGTCTAAGATGCTGCTGGTATTCACCAGAGCCTGCTGCAAAGTAGGATGGACTTGCTGTGGCAGGCGGCACCCATGTTGCTACCCCTGGCACGACTCGACCACACAGGCGGCTGAGGAGATTCGAGGTACAGAAGGAGAACAGCAACTCATAGTAAGGATAGCAGAAGGTCTGGGCAAGCGGCACTGGTGTGTGGTCAGGAACGAAGCAGGAGGTCAGTAGGCAGGCGGCACAGGAGCAAGGTCAGGAATGTAGCAGGAGGTCAGTAACAAGGCAAGGCAAAACACAGTAACGCTTTCTCAATGGCACAAGACAACAAAGATCTGGCAGGGATGTGAGGGAGGAGCAGGAAGTTAGAGAAGACACAGGTGAACACATAATGAAAGGCGTACTGACCCTTTAAATCTTAAAGCTCTGGCCGCGCCCTAGGAGACAGCGACACGTGCGGAGGTGAGAGGCAGGAGGTGGCAGAGGACTGGTGTGAGTGACGGGCTGGGATTCGCATGTGGGCGCATCCCGCGATGCGAATCCCAGCCCCGCCAGCAGAGGTAGATGACAGGGAAATGCGCTCACAGCCAGCACAGGCGGCCCGGAGCGCAGACCGTAACAGTACCCTCCTTCCTTTGGTCTCCCCCTCCTTTTACGGTTCAGAAATTTCCTGAGAAGGTCACAATCAAGGATATTCTCCTCCGGCTCTCAAGATCTCTCCTCAGGACCATATCCTTCACAGTCAACCAAGAAATTTTTTTTTCCTCTCACGGTCTTGGTGGCAAGAACCTCTTTGACTTTAAAGACATCAGAAGACATGGAGACTGGCGTGGGGACAAGATGCTTTTGTAAAAAAAACTGGTTTATGACAAGAGGCTTGAGGAGAGAAACATGGAAAGAATTAGGAATATGTAAAATAGCAGGTAAACTGAGTTTGTAATATACAGGATTAATTTTTTGTAACACTTGGAAGGGACCAAGATAGCGAGGACCGTGCTTGCAGCAGGGTATCTTGAACCAAATATATTTGGAGGAAAGCCAAACCTTGTATTCAGGAGAGAAGGATGGAGGAGATCTTCTATTCCTATCAGCTTGTGCCTTCATGCGTGTGGCTTGAGAAAGAGATTGTCGAGTTTGTTGCCAAATGGTAGAGAAATCCCGAACAAGCTCATCAACAGCTGGCACACCGGAAGAGACTGGAAGAGGGTAATGGAGATGGAGTCCATAAACAACAAAATAGGGAAAAGACCTTGTAGACTCAGAATCCTTAAGATTATATGAGAACTCGATTATATTCGCCCAAGGGAGAAGGTCAACCCAATCGTCCTGGCGAGCTTAAATAAAATGACGAAGATAAGTCTCTAAAATTTTATTAACCCTCTCCACCTGACCATTGGACTGAGGGTGGTAGGCAGAGGAGAAGTCCAAATTGATGTCCAGACAGGTACAAAGAGCTCCCCAGAATTTTGAAACAAACTGAACTCCGCAATCCGAAATGATATGCTGTTGAAGACCATGAAAGACATGGAGCAAAAAGTACATAACCAGCTGTGGAGCAGATGGGAGGCCAGGAGGAGGGATGAAATGTGCCATTTTGGAAAACCAATCGACCACAACGCAAATGGCCGTGTTATTCTGGGAAGGTGGCAGATCGATGACAAGTCCAGCTGGTCTCTGACAAGAAGTTTTGTCACGGGCACAAGTTTCACAGGAAAGGACAAAATCAGAAACCTCACGTTTAATATGCGGCCACCAATCTTGCGTCTCAATCTGGTGGGCACAAAGGATTTTCCAGGAGGCATTGCTGAATTTCGTCTGGAGCGACATAAATCAAGCGATCTGGAGAAATAATATGCCTTGGCGTGGAGTCCAAATCTATGACGTCAGAGGACCTGGAGAGAGCATCAGCTCTGATTTTCTTGTTAGCTGGACAGAAATGAATGTAGAAATTAAATCTAGAAAAGAACAAAGACCACCTTGCCTGGCGAGGATTCAATCGCTAAGCAGACTGCAAGTACAGAAGATTCTTATGGTCTGTGTAGATGCTGACCGGATGAGACCCTTCCAATAAATGTTGCCATTTCTCCAAGAAAAGCTTAATGGCAAGGAGTTCTCCATCTCCGCTGGATTAGTTCCTTTCAGCAGGAGAGAAAGTCTTGGAAAAGAAACCACAAGTTACAGTCTTGCCCCAGCGTTTCTCCCGGTCAGAACGGCACCGGCTCCAACAGAAGAGGCATCAACCTCCAAAGCGAAGGGCCTCTCCGGATCAGGTCTAGAAAGCATGGGAGCAGAGTAAAATGCAGTCTTTAAATGGGTGAAGGCCTGTTCAGCTTATGATATTTGTGGACCAAAGGAGCATCAATAAAGTCACCTGCGTATCCAGAATCCAAAAATTCTGTAGTGCTGAAGGAATACTTGGCAGAAGCGAAGACTTGTACAGAAATTGTCCAGCGAGGAGAGGAAGTATTCACATTTTCCCGGATACTGTGGACAAACAGAACAGTCTTTGAGAAAGTGTCCCGGGCTAGCACAACACAAACACATATTCTCACAGCGTCAGTCAGAGAAGAAGGAGGAACACGTGCAGCAAGGGCATCTTTAATCCTGCTAGATAGACCTTTTTTAAATGTGGCACACAAGGCCTCATCATTCCATGCTAGTTCTGAGGCTAGAGTGCGGAATTGAACCGCGTATTCACCAACGGAAGAATTCCCTTGACAGAAGTTCAGCAAAGACATCTCAGCAGAACAGGCACGTGCGGGTTCCTCAAAGACAAAGCAAAATTCTGCCAGAAAAGCCATTAAGTTGGAAGCTCCTCGATTGCCGCGGTTCCAAAGGGGTGTAGCCCAGGCCAGGGCTTTTCCGGACAGTAGGCTAATAACAAAGGCCACCTCGGCAAGTTCCGTCGGAAACTGTTCAGACATGAGCTCCAAATGCATGCAGCACTGTGTAACGAAGCCTCTGCATAACTTGGAATCGCCGTCATATTTAGAGGGTAATGGTAGACATAGCTGGGAGCCAGAAGACACTGCAGGAGCTGGAGGAGGGAGTGGGACAGGTTACGCGTGCTGCTGCTGTGGCAAGGCCAAAAGCTATTGCATTATAGCTGAAAGTTGAGTCAGTTACTGCGCCGGTTGGGCCAACTGCTGCGACTGACGTACCACAACAGAGGGAAGATCCGCGACTTCAGGCAGGGGTACCTCAGTGGGATCCATGGCCAGATCTTACTGTAGCACTCTGGTTAGTAGATCCGCTGGACCTTTGTGGCAGATGACACAGGCCGTACCAGGGAGCGGAGTCTAAGGTGCTGCTGGTTTTCACCAGAGCCCGCCACAAAGCAGGATGGACTTGCTGCGGCAGGCGGCACCCAGGTCGCTACCCCTGGCATGACTTGACCACACAGGCGGCTGAGGAGATTCGAGGTACAGAAGGAGAACAGAAACTTGTATTCAGGATAGCAGAAGGTCTTGGCAGGGTGCACTGGTGCGTGGTCAGGAACGAAGCAGGAGGTCAGTAGGCAGGCGGCACAGGAGCAAGGTCAGGAATGTAGCAGGAGGTCAGTAACAAGGCAAGGCAAAACACAGTAACACTTTCTCAATGGCACAAGGTAACAAAGATCCGGCAGGGATGTGGGGAGGAGCAAGAACTTATAGAGGAGACACAGGTGAACACATAATGAAAGGCGAACTGGCCCTTTAAATCTTAAAGCTCCTGCGCGCCCGCCCTAGGAGACGGGGACATGCATTCCAGAGGTGAGAGGCAGGAGAGGAGGTGGCAGAGGACCGGGCTGAGTGACGGGCTGGGATTTGCATGCGGGCGCGATGCGAACCCCAGCCCCACCGGCAGCAGTAGATGACAGGAAAATGCGCTCATGCCCAGCACAGGCGTCCAGAGCGCAGACCGTAACAGTGTGAAGATAGCTTTACACATCTTTACATGTATCAAAAGTATAGTCTTTATTACACTTACCAGCTGGAATGAAAATTCTACTGGCTGCTTTAGGTCCCAGAATATTAATATTCTGGGGTCACAACCCCTATTACCTGACCTCTTATAATAAACTCTTATGTACGTATTTAAAAGGGTATTCAGCTGCTAGACATTTTATCCTTTATCCAAACGATAGGGGATAAGGTGTCTGATCACCGGGTTCCTGCGGCAGTGGTCATGACCTCATGGCCATGCTCCCTAGTGATGCTATGTCCCCTTCATTCATGTCTATGGTAGGGGGCGTGGCCATGACATCACAATCACTCCCTCCAGCTCCGAGTGTTCTGAACAAAATGTTCAGTACACTAGAGCACCGGAGTATCCCTTTAACCCCTTAACGATGCAGGACATACATGTACGTCCTGTTGAGCTGGTACTTAACGTACCAGGACGTACATTTACCTCCTATGCATAACCGCGAGCATCGGAGCGATGCTCGTGTCATGCGCGGCAGGTTCCGGCTGCTGATAGCAGCCAGGGACCCGCCCGTAATGGCGGACATCCACGATCGCGCAGATGTCCGCCATTAACCCCTCAGATGCCGTGATCAATACAGATCACAGCATTGGCAGCATCAAGGTACTTTGAATGGATGATCGGATCCCCCGCAGCGCTGCTGCGGTGATCCGATCATCCAGCATTGCAGCCGGAGGTCCCCTCACCTGCCTCCACTGTCTCCTGTGATCGAGCAGACCAGAGCAGAAGATGACCGATAATACTGATCAGTGCTATGTGTTATGCATAGCACTGAACAGTATTAGCAATCAAATGATTGCTATAAATAGTCCCCTATGGGGACTCTTAAAGTGTAAAAATAAAAGTAAAAAAAATTTGATAAACCCACCCCCAATAAAAATGTAAATTGTCCCATTTTCCCTATTTCATCCCCAAAAGTGTAAAAAAAATTTTTTTTATATACATATTTGGTATCGCCGTGTATGTAAATATCCCAACTATTAAAATAAAATGTTAATGGTACCGTATGGTGAACGGCGTGAATGTTAAAAAAAAAAAAAAATCCAAAATAGCTGCATTTTTTTAATAACATTTTATTCCCCCAATAAATTAATAAAAAAAGTATTAAAAGTTTTATATAAGCAAATTTGACCCAAAGAATAAAGAACACATGTAATTTTTACCATAAATTGTGCGGAGGGAAAACGAAACCTTCCAAAATTTGCAAAATTGCAGTTTTCTTTTTAATTTCCCCACACAAATAGTATTTTTTTGGTTGCACCATACATTTTATGGTAAAGTGAGTGATGGCAATACAACGGACAACAGGTCAAGCAAAGAACAAGCCCTCATACTAGTCTGTGGATGAAAATATAAAAGAGTTATGATTTTTTTAAGGTGAGGAGGAAAAAAACGAAAACCTTAAGGCCCAAATGGGCTGAGTCCTTAAGGGGTTAAAGGAATCAAGTCCCCCTTACTAGGTTTTGATTCTTTACCTGCTGCTATGTTGCACCAGTTGGGTTTCTCCTGATATTATACTACCCTGTGACCCGAGAATATTGATGCAGAGTCCCATTGTGCACCCTTCTTCACTTGTTGATAGAGATAGTGGTTTAAAGTCCCTTATTTTCATGTCTTTTATGTCAATTGTATTTCAGTACTCTTTTTACAATGTTTGTCATGCTTTGGGAATATTCTAGAGTGGGGAGGAGCTTAGTCTAGGCTAGGCTCCCAGGCTTGGAGGATGTGCAGGCTAATGCAGTCTCTATTTTGGACAGGTCCTGCTGATAGGGCCTCTACCCAGTATCACTAGGGGTGAACATCACCTGAGAAGATTCTAATATATCTCTGTGTCCCATCCTTACGAGGAAAGTACAATAGAGAAGAAAAAATAGAAAAATATATCCAAGAGAAAGACTGTAAGCCCAACAAGTGCCCAATATTGACACTTGACTTCAGCACTTCAGGCCAGGCCTAGAATTCAAGTGACTATTCCAACTATACTTCTTTATGAGCCTGCACCCCGCAATCAGCATTGCAGCACCAAAGTGAGTGTTTCTCAGGAAAAGTAGGTGTGGCAGAAAATCCCGATTGCATAGTATGCAGAAAAATAGGCGTGTCTATTCATTTTGCATAGACCGCGTAGAAATGCATTGCGGTCTATGAGATGGCACCTTTCCGAGCGGTCCTAGCGCTAGTATGTTCTGCCGGTGCTCCTCTGTGGGTGGAATTTCTGCACGGAAAGTTTCCGAGTGGACATTCCACCATCTGAACATAGTCTTACACATTACTCTTTGAAATCAATGGACTATTTATGTTTTGCTCAGCCTTATGTTTTGTCCTTCAGAGAGATGTTCTTCAAAGCCAGTTGAGGGTCCTGAATGGGTATTTGAATTTCTTTTTCCCCAAACAACATCTGTAAAGTCCATTTCTTCATCTACGTATAATATTGTCACATTTCTGACACAGCCTGATAAAATTGTCCCCCGCAGATCTCCGATTTCTTTCCTAGTGTTTTTAAGTGATTCATCTTTAGCGATAACTATGCAATTTTCTTCGGAGGGACTGATACAAATATGGTTAATGAAAGTGTATTAGTGGTGAAGATCCCTCTCGCGGTACAGCGTGTCTCGCTGTGATTAGTGGCCTCTTATGCTGGACATTAGCAGTTCAATCAAATATCTTTATATAGTTCCTTTCAGCATATCATCCTCCAAAGAACATCTCTCCTTTTTATTAGAACAACCAAATTGAAAGTAGCAGGAATATTAAGCTTGATGCTGAAGGACGCTATTAGCATTGGTTCTGTACTTAAAGCTTTCAGAAGGAAATTGTGGAGGCAAAAGCTGTAGAAAGAAATTATATAATCAGCATGATTCTCTTTTATATGAGCTTTGCATGCAAAATAGTTACTAATAAATGCGGGATTTCTACTCTGGTTGTATGCATAGAGTAATAGCACGTATGAGAAATATGATGTGGCCGGTGATTTTGTAGTAGACCATGGCCATGAGCAATAGTGCTGATTTTCTTTGCCATGAAACTCACTTGATGATGCCTGAGCTATGTTTATGCAAAGAAAACACAAGAAATGGCACAGAGCGCCTCATCGAGTAAAAACGTACAACGAATAGAAAGGACGCTTATTGAAAAACAACAGGCTGCTCACCTGAGATGGTTGTGGAGAAGACACAACGCCACTGAAGATATATCAATCCCACTTCGGGGAGAGCAAAGATAGAAGGATCTAGATGTGCAGCGTAGGAGTCAAGTGCCGGCTCAAACAATTCAAGCCCATAGAGAGGCCAAAGTAAGACAGAAAAAAAGTAATCTCCAATCGCGCACAACTCTCATAAACTTCCAATGTTAATGGACAAGTAGTAGTTTATTGTCCAATCAACAAGGGCTTTTAGAGCCCGTACGGCTCCTTCCTCAGGTTACAGGACTTAGGACAGAGGTGTCAGCAGAGAGCACTGTGGTCAGAAAGAAAAGAACTTCCTGCGTAGTATACAGCAGCTGATAAGTACTGGAAGGATTAAGATTTTTATATAGAAGTAATTTACAAATCTGTTTAACTTTCTGGCACCAGTTGATTTAAAAAAAAAAAAAAAAAAAGTTTTCCACCGGAGTACGCTTTTAAGTCACGCTGTTGATTGACACACAGTACTCGTCTGCCATGGCGGGCCTGTGTAGTTCTCCTGTATATTACAGTGCGCGCTGTCATTCCACAGTATTATGTATGCAGAGAGAGGCAGTGTGGCCCCGTCCCTCCGACTGTTTGGACGATTACTGGCCAGGTTACAAAAGCAATGTCTATGGATATACAGCACCCTACAATTTCAACACAGGTAGGACTGAATTAGACTTGTGAAGCTCTAATACACTGTGTGTGCAGCTGAACAAGTCTATTTTTACATGATAGATGCACTTTAAAGTCTACTTGTCATATTACAGAAACACTTATGCTTCTATGTGTAACTCACTAGGTCATGCAGATGCTTTACATGTCTTTTTTATGTATCTAGCCTCTGTTTAGCTGTCAAATTCCTCTGTTCTGCTGCTCACTCATTCTGGCATCCACTGCTCAGGAAGGGGTGTGTCTGAGGCAAGCATTGAGCCCGCCCTCACCATGCATTCACTTCCTACTTGAGTCTGCTGTGCTGGGTCTGTTCATCCAATCACCGCAGGCTGCTCTGTAACCCCCTCTCCTCTGTTTTTTATGCTGCAGTTTGATAGACAGGACAGGAGTCAGCACTAGTCCTCACTTTCTGGACTTTGATTTTTATGCTGCAGTTTGATAGACAGGACAGGAGTCAGCACTAGTCCTCACTTTCTGGACTTTGTCCCAGCCTGTGCCTTAGCTAGGACAAATATGACACTGCAGCCGGGCAGGATTATGTTCTGGATGGTATTGGGACCCTTAGAGGTCATTTTCATAAGCCATATATCTATAAAAAGGAGATTAAAGGGGTGTTCCAGGCAAAAAAATGTTTTTATATATCAACTGGCTCCGGAAAGTTAAACAGATTTGTAAATAAATGCTAGTAACAAAGAAAAAGGGGTCCGGCAACTCACAGTAAGACGCTAGCTGCTAATCGACATGAGGTCCGTCCATGGGGCAGGGAAGAGTGAGGGAAGCTCAGGAGGCGATTAACCGGTTGATTTCGTGCACATGCACTTCATCCGGCCTCTGAATTACATCATCGCACTTTTATATCCGGATTAAACCACCTGAGAATGGTGGAGACCGGGATGCAATGTTGATCCGTGCAGAATCCAGGTAGATCATCCGCCTCGGAGCTCAAGGGCCGGCAGGCTTGAATGATAAAGTGGATCTCTCTCCCTTTATAGAATAACTGCTATTAATAAGAACATTTCTCCTGTGTTCTATTATATATTTTTATGAAGTTGTGCACTTTTTCGATTTTTTTGAGGACTATAATAAAGTTTTTGATTCTTTTTCCACATGTACTGGGTCACGTGAACAAATTGATCCGGATATAAAAGTGGGGTTGCGATGACGTAATTCAGAGGCCGGATGAAATGCATGTGCCCGAAATCAACCGGTTAATCGCCTCCTGAGCTTCCCTCACTCTTCCCTGCCCCATGGACGGACCTCATGTCGATTAGCAGTTAGCGTCTTACTGTGAGTTGCTGGACCCCTTTTCTTTGTTACTAGCATTATTTGAATTGCACTGTTTCTGTCCAGGCACCACTGTTACGCAGGACATTTTTTAATGTACATGGACTACCACAAAAAAAAATTCAGACATTTGTGGGACCTCTATTATTGAATTTATTGCATCCTTTCAATAGACCGTTAGGTGCCATTGCCACTATCTTTCTCTACTTTACAGATTTGTAAATTACTTCTATTAAAAAATCTTAATCCTTCCAATAGTTATTAGCTTCTGAAGTTGAGTTGTTGTTTTCTGTCTAACTGCTCAATGATGATGTCACGTCCCTGGAGCTGTGCATGATGGGAGAATATCCCCATAGGAGCTGGAGAGCTCCCGGGACGTGAGTCATCAGAAAGCAGTTAGACAGAAAACAGCAACTCATCTTCAGAAGCTAATAACTATTGGAAGGATTAAGATTTTTTAATAGAAGTAATTTACAAATCTGTTTAACTTTCTGGAGCCAGTTGATATATATAAAAAAAGTTTTGGCCTGGAATACCCCTTTAATAATTTCCCATGAGGTATGTTAGAAAGGTTAATGTATTGCCAAAATGTACAACATATAAAAAGTTTTTGAATTCTGACAGTGCCCATTTAAGACTTCCTAAGTAAAATATAGCTCAAACTGTGCCCTTTTATTAGAACAGGCCCCACAATGTCCCCCAAACCCCCAGTAAATAATACTCACCTGCAAATATTCTCATGCTATCCCCCACCCAGAGAAGATGTGGCCTATTTTCTTTTCCCCCTTTTTTCACTTATTTTATGCCTTTTGTATTCTGAGACAAGGTCTGTTATAATTTATTTATTTGCTTTTACATTGGTTTTCAACAGTTCTTTTGTGTTCCCCTTGGGGTATATGACTGGACTCCCACTGCTCCTATACAGTGGTCCATCAAGTTACAATATTAAATGGTTTTCCCAGATGACCATTGTATGTTGAAACCATTGTATGTTGAGACAATAACTCTATGGAAACCTGTTAATTGGTTCTGAAGCCACCAAAATGTCATCCAAAAATAGGAAAAAGTGAGAATTAAAAATAAATAAGTTGATAACTAATATAGATAAAGCAAATCCTTACATATAAAAGTAAGAAAGATCTGCTGGGAGCTATAATCACTGTCTATTTCAGTGTTTCCCAACCAGGGTGCCTCCAGCTGTTGCAAAACTTCAACTCTCAGCATGCCCGGACAGCCTTTGGCTGTCCGGGCATGCTGGTAGTTGTAGTTTTGCAACAGCTGGAGGCACCCTCTTTGGGAAACACTGGTCTATGTAGAGGATAGGAGCTTCTTCAGGGTCCTGTATGGAACACGCAATGTCCTAAAAAAAGTAAAATGGAGCAGCCCTCACCTGGTGTCCAACTGGGCAGCTAACCCTGGCACAAGTAAAGAGTACAGAACATGTAATACCTCCCTGTACTGTAGGGGACGCTACCAGACACCAGTCAGTGCATGCCCTTTAGGAATACAGGGGTTTTATCAGTGAAATGTCCATTCTGATTGGTCGGCTCTTCCAGCCATTGACACGTTTTGCAGATTCCATAGCATTGTATGTTGAGTCTGGTTTCAAGTTACAATGGTCCAGAAAAGACCATTGTATGTTGAAACTATTGTATGTTGAGGCCATTGTAAGTCGAGGGATCACTGTACTTGCCATATAGGTTGTCCATGTAAGAAGTACATTTTACAATAATTGTCAAAAAATTATTGTACCTGACTTCTATTCTCCACCTTACATTCATGTGTTGAAAGTCTTCTGTCTTTACACTGCTGGTTAAATGAAACTTAGAGATTGCTTAACTTTGTTTTATTGACATTAGTTTTGATTTATTTTATTGTTCTTATAATTGAAATTTTTTGTATGTGTTTTATTCTGATTATCAACATTTAAAGCACAAAAGAAACAATAAGGAACAGAAACAAAAGACAAGTTTATGTAACGCACGTGCATAAAAAAATATGTGAATTCGAGTAGAAGACAGACATGGCCGCACATCTACAATCTTGCACAATGATCTAATTGCTTCTCAGCATAATATCAAAAACTAACAGGTTGTTAGTATATACGTTTTGATCAAAAAGTACAAAGCCCACTCGCCACGTCAAGGCCACCTATTTAGAGTGGGTCCCTAACATCCCTAGCATAAAAGGGCGTAGCACCGGGCGGCGACCACCACTGCCGCGACACAGATGCCCACGGGGGGGGGGGGGGGGAGCGACCCACTGGCAGAGCGGCCCCAATGCCTCTCAAACCAGTCTATGGGCCGCACCCGCCCGCAGACACAGCGCCACGGCAGCAACGGACGCCGCCCCGCACCACACCAGTGTGAACAAGGTGTAATGGCTCACTTACCTTGCTCTCCCAGTCAGACTGGGAGGCTGCTAGGAGTGAAATGTCCCTAGTGTGGCTAATTACCACCTATATAGGTTTGGGCTGAGGGGGTGGGGAAGAGTGCAGCACATGTTAAAAAAAAAAAAAAGGAAGGATAGAAATCACAATATGAATTCGAGTAGAATACAGACATAGCGCACATCTACCCCATCCCCTCAGCCCAAACCTATATAGGTGGTAATTAGCCACACTAGGGCCATTTCATTCCTAGCAGCCTCCCAGTCTGACTGGGAGAGCAAGGTAAGTGAGCCATTACACCTTGTTCACACTGGTGTGGTGCGGGGCGGCGTCCGTTGCTGCCGTGGCGCCGTGTCTGCGGGCGGGTGCGGCCTATAGACTGGTTTGAGAGGCATTGGGGCCGCTCTGCCAGTGGGTCGCTCCCCCCCCCGTGGGCACCTGTGTCGCAGCGGTGGTGGTCGCTGCCCGGTGCTACGCCATTTTATGCTAGGGACATTAGGGACCCACTCTGAATAGGTGGCCTTGACGTGGCGAGTGGGCTTGTACTTTTTGATCAAAAATGTATACTAACAACCTGATAGTTTTTGATATTATGCTGAGAAGCAATCAGATCATTATACAAGATTGTAGATGTGCACCATGTCTGTATTCTACTCAAATTCATATCATAAAAAATATGTGTTAGTAAAATACTTGTACACTGATTAATGTGGTGAGGACAAAAACATAGACAATTTAGAGAAGATGAAAAGTTGGCAACTTTTAGGAAGGAAAACAAAAAGGTTCTAAAAAGGGAAGTATGCCCTGCCCATTGGAATTATCTGTACAATACAGAACCCAGATCAGACACCCTAAATAAATACAGACCCTAGAGTAGACTACTCTAGTAATAAAGACTGTAGATTAGACTCTACAGATACTCACCTCTCCTCACTCCTTCACTCATGGTTGTCACTGCAGACAACATCCTTATGGTAGCCATAATGTCAGGAAGGATGTTCTTTGTGATGTCCAGGATGGATAAATAGTAGTTGTATAATATACTTCATTATTTCATAATTTATTAATAACTGTGCAGCCAATGCTAAGATATAATTAGCGGTTTGTTGCTGCAACATGTAAACACAAGAGAACATGAGACGTTATCTTTACATACCGTATTATTTGCCGTATAAGACACACTTTTTCTTCCCCAAATCTGGGTGGGGGGGGGGGGGGGAAAGTTGGTGCGTCTTATACGGCGAATACACACCTATCGTGGCGGTCCCTGCGGCCATCAACGGCCGGGACCCGTGGCTAATACAGGACATCACCGATCGCGGTGATGCCCTGTATTAACCCTTCAGACGCGGTGATCAAAGCTGACCGCCGCGTCTGAAGCGAAAGTCGGGCTGTTCAAGACTGCCGCGGTGAAATCGTGGCATCCCGAACAGCTTACAGGACACCGGTAGGGACCTTACCTGCCTCCTCGGTGTCTGCTCCGTGCTGGGATCCCTGCTTGGAGGCGCTCTCCTTCGACGTCATCACGTCGTCGCGTCATCCAATGGGAGCGTCGTGCGTAGTGATGTGATGACGGCGACGTGATGACGGCGATGGAGAGTGTGGATCCCGGGGAAGAAGATGTCCGGAGCGTCGTGGACACCACGGGGACGCGGAGACAGCGATGGAGCGACATCCAGGGCAGTGGTGATGGGTCCGGAGTGTCGGGGACACGTGAGTATTACCTCCTATCCAGTGGTCTTCAACCTGCGGACCTCCAGATGTTGCAAAACTACAACTCCCAGCATGCCCAGACAGCCAACGGCTGTCCAGGCATGCTGGAAGTTGTAGTTTTGCAACATCTGGAGGTCCACAGGTTGAAGATCACTGTTGGGTGCAGAATTTCTCAAGTCAGACCCAAATGGGTTGTCTTCTGTTGGATGTTTGGGCCCAATGTGTCAGAGCCTAGACCCACCTGAGTATCCTCTGGTACCTTGGCAGACCAATCCAACTTTGAACTTTTTTTTTCCAGTAAGGCCACAAACGAACGAAAAAGCCACCAAAAATGCATTGTAAAAATGTCAAGTATGTAACGTCATGGTACCAAAATACAGTCATTTACCCTCTTTTATGCAGTCATTATGTAACATTAAACAAAAAAAAGTTGCAATCTGGAACTGGTATTTATATAACAGCAACACAAAAAAACCCTATTGCAGACCATACATAAGTGGGTAGGTAGGTGTATATGTCACACTTGCCAGAGGGTGTTGTGCTGAGGGGGCACCCACATGAGCTTATAAACTCACCATTTATGGGTCAGCTGCCTCATGATCCACCCAATCCTTGCGCTCTCAGGATGGTAATTCCCTGCTCTTTGGGCATGATGAACAATAAAAGCATTTACCAATGCATGTAAAAAAGAAACTGCGTGTGTGGTTCTTCTCCCAAAAATTATTATGATGGTAAGTGGCATAAAAATGCTTGTTGAATGCACTTTTCTTTAAAAAACACTTTAAATTTTTTTTTTTTGCCACTTATCATCATGGTTACTTTTTAAGAGAAAAGCCACACACAATTCCGTTTTTACATGCATAAGCGTATGATGTATGCATATTTTAGCAAATTTGGCAGGACAAACATATACTTTAAACTTATGTGTGTCAACTTTTTTCTTTTAAATCAACTGGTGGCAGAAAGTTAAACATATTTGTAAATTGCTTCTATTAAAAAATCTGAATCCTTCCAGTACTTATTAGCTGCTGAATGCTACAGAGGAAATTCCTTTCTTTTTGGAACACTGATGACATCACGAGCACAGCGCTCTCTGCTGACATCTCTGTCCATTTTAGCAACCGTGCATAGCAGATGTATGCTAAGGGCAGCATGGTGGCTCAGTGGTTAGCACTACTGCCTTGCAGTGCTGGGGACTTGGGTTCAAATTCCACTAAGGACAACAATAAATAAAGCGTTATTATTATTATAATAACGTCAGCAGAGAGAACTGTGCTCGTGATGTCATCAGAGAGCATTCCAAAAAGAAAATAATTTCCTCTGTAGTATTCAGCAGCTAATAAGTATAGGAAGGATTAAGATTTTTTAATAGAAGTAATTTACAAATATGTTTAACTTTCTGCCACCAGTTGATTTAAAGAAAAAAGGATTTCACCGGAGTACCCCTTTAAAGAAGTAGTCCAGGGAAGGGATGAGTTGTAGGACATAGGCACCATTGGTGGCATTGGGTTTTGGACAGTTTAGTATACTTTTTACATTTTTAAATTTTTTTCCCCCCACTGGACAACCCCTTTAATTATGAAAGCTCTGCTCTTTACATTCACATCCACCAGGTCTGGATAGGGATTATTATACAATCTTTAAGGACCATGGGGGGGGGGGGGGGTATTTATCAAAGGATTTATGTAGTTTTTTTTCACGTAACTTTGGCGCAATACTTTGGCGCAGTGTCTTTTTGTGCCAAAGTTTGGCGCATCTTCTCCACTGTCATTTTTACAACTTTCTTAAAATCACACGGTCCTGTGTGTGATTTCAACTTTAGTCAGTAATTCATCATTTGCGCCAATCGATCTTTGGCACAATTTTGGCGCAAATCCCGTTTTTTTGGCGCAAATCCCCGCCAATAAATTTTGCACATGGAAAACACACTTAGCAATGTCAGAAAATGTAAAGGTGTCGAAATACATAAAAAAATGTTTTTGTGAAAGCAGCGACGCCTCCAGGGCTGCTCAATACTATCCTGCGACATAGTTGTCTCTGAGGGACCTTCACCCTCCGTTGAGCCAGCATTGGACATGGCCACACAGGTTCAGGAAAGGTAAGCACTAAAGCCGTGGTCTCCAACCTGCGGACCTCCAGATGTTGCAAAACTACAACTCCCAGCATGCCCGGACAGCCAACGGCTGTCCGGGCATGCTGTAAATTGTAGTTTTGCAACAGCTGGAGGTCCACAGGTTGAAGACCACTGCACTAAAGTAACCAAAAAAAAAAACTACCCAAGTTGAAAATAAAATCCATTTCACATGGTGGCTATTAGCCCCACAAAAGAAAATAACTCCTGTCGCTTGCTGATATCCTGCAGGAGGGACTCCGAAATGGCTGCTCTACAGGGTAAAATACGCGTCCTCTGCGGTGGTAAGTTCTGGGTAAAAGGCGCTGTGAACAGCTGATTTCAACATTTGAGCCAAAATTACTAACAACTTGCACCAAATGATAAATTTGGTGCATGTCCACGAAAACCAAAGTGAAAAAAAAAAAGTGTAAAAATTGTCAACAGGCAAAATTGTTAAATTCCCCCCCATGTTCCCACCACAAGAGAAGGGGTAACTCACCAGACATTGATGATCAGACATTTCATGTCAAATATTCAAATATTTGTGTGATGTCCCAGTACAGGACATGGTCCTGCACTACACTTAGGCCCTTTCAGGTTGAGTCCCTCGGTGACCTGGAGGCTCTCCTGCAGTGTCTCCCCTGCTTTTATTATAGTGTTATTTAATGTAATAGGATTGTAGTCAGTATGTCAATGTATAGTCTGTATAAAGGACCTTTGGAGGACTCCAGTAAATGTCTAAAGGACCTGTGAGATGTCACATGTTATGTTTATGTTATCACATGATGTTACCCAGAGGGCTTCAGCTTAACACATGACCCGCAGCTTGACCAATGGTCTTTGGCTCATCCCTCCTCAATATAAGGGGGCAGCCATTACAATTCTCTCTCTTCCATCACTTTACTGAGACCAGCAAACACCAGAGATCTCAGAGCTAGTGACCAGCTCCTGGTAGGCCTCAAATCTACAGTCATTACAGTGAGTCAAGTCTATGTCTGCTGTCACTACTTTCTACAGCCTAAAGTCAAGATTTTAAAGTCTATTACAAGTCTAATTGGTTCCAGCAAGCTGCGAGGTCTTTCTGTGTTCCTGACCACCTCTCTGGGATTCTGGCCTAGCTGTGAAGATAATAACACCTATCTTAACTCAGTAAAGCCTCCATTAAACCATAACTTGGTTGTGGACTCTCCTTTCACAGCCTAGCCATTGGAATAGTAGAGATATAGTTTGTGTGATTCAGGGACCCAAAAACCAATCTGGCTTCAAGAACATTAGGGGTTAACAACACCTTGCCCCTGGGGTTAATACCATCTTGCCCCCTCCACCTACACTGCTACACCCCGTGGTCCCACCATCACCATGGGTCACCACATTTGTAATTAAAACAAGTTATTTTATTCTCTCTTTTTGGGAATTTTGAAGAGGAGTAGAGGAAAGGATCCTTTTTGGCGCTCTTCATAGAAGGAAAGGTGAAATTACGGCCGTAATAGCAGCATTGGGTAAAACTGCTATATTGGAGCGCTCGTGGACAACACGTTTTAAAGGGTAGCCCCCCTTCTTCCTTTTGGAAGAAGGGGGCTACCCTTTGAAACGCGTTGTCCACGAGCACTCCAATAAACCAGTTTTACCCAATGCTGCTATTACGGTCGTAATTTCTCCTTTCCTTCTATGAAGAGCGCCATAAAGGATCCTTTCCTCTACTCCTCTTCACTGCACTAGACCGGTGGCGATTCCATCCCGTTTGGGCGGATCCTGGCAGCACTTCCACGCCTGATCCACACCACTTGGGCCCATATGTCCTCGCAGGTGTTGTGCCCTTAGCATAACGCCCCCAGGTGAGTGCAAAAATAAGAGCCTTTTTTTGCATACCACTTTTTAACCTGGGTAACGGCACAAGGTTGGTCGCATTGTCTCTCTTTTTTTCTTCCATATATATGAGCATCTTTTTGGGAATTGTGCCAGTCCTGCGATAGTTTCCCAACACAGAAAAAAAAAGACTGTCATAGAAAATGTCACTCATTGGTTGTGTGCATAAGAAACAATGCTTCTGACTTCTGAGCAGCGAGTCCCATGGGCTCCTTTTTATCCCTCAATCAGATATACCGAGTTTTGTGTATATACAGTATAAAGAAGATGAAAGCCGTCTCAGGCATTGTTACTGTTAAATTTTAAACATGTACAATTCCTTTCATGTGGGAAATCAAGTTTCACAGCCACCGTCAAATGTATTCCAGACAGTGCGCGGTCCCAAACAAACGCCCAAATAAGCACACAACACAGTATTTATTTTCTGAAAAGAAATGTCATTAAACCGTGCCGGCATTCACGATAGGTTCCAACTCAAAAAGACAACTTCAAACTTGCTTTGGATTTTGGGAACTTAAGCCCACCAAGTCCCTGTTGAATTCACTTCAAATAAGAATGAAAGAGACTAAAAAACACAAAAGACCTGGATCCTTAGTGATTTTTTTTTTGTGTGTAATAAACTTCTGTGAAAATCAACAATAAATGATAAAGCTGAGGCCTCACTGTAACCTCTGGTGGATTCTCCAAACAAGTAAACATCAGGTATTAGCTGCTTCCAAATTTACACTTTATGTATTACATAAAATAATTTCATTTATTATCTCTGATGTAGGGGTACTCCAGAAGAAAACCAATATTTCCAAATCAGCTGGTTAGAAAGTTATACAGATTTGTTAATTACTTTTAAAATCTTAATCCTTCCAGTACTTATCAGCTGCTGTATGCTCCAGAGAAAGTTGTGAGGTTCTTTCCAGTCTGCCCGCAGTGCTCTCTGCTGCCACCTTTGTCTGTGTCAGGAACTATCCAGAGCAGGAGCAAACCCCTCCTGCTCTGGACATTACCTGACACAGACAGAGGAGCATACAGAAGGCTTAGGATTTTTAAAAATAAGTAATATACAGACATGTTTAACCCCTTAAGGACTCACGGTTTTTCCGTTTTTGCACTTTCGTTTTTTCCTCCTTGCCTTTTAAAAATCATAGCCCTTTAAATTTTCCACCTAAAAATCCATATTATGGCTTATTTTTTGCATCACCAATTCTACTTTGCAGTGACATTAGTCATTTTTCCCAAAAATTCACGGCGAAGCGGAAAAAAAAATCATTGTGCGACAAAATCGAAGAAAAAACGCCATTTTGTAACTTTTGGGGGCTTCCGTTTCTACGCAGTGCATATTTCGGTAAAAATTACACCTTATCTTTATTCTGTAGGTCCATACGGTTAAAATGATACCCAACTTATATAGGTTTGATTTTGTCGTACTTCTGGAAAAAATCATAACTACATGCAGGAAAATGTATACGTTTAAAAATGTCATCTTCTGACCCCTATAACTTTTTTATTTATAACTTATAACGTACAGGGCGGTATGAGGGCTCATTTTTTGCGCCGTGATCTGAAGTTTTTATTGGTACAATTTTTGTTTTGATCGGACTTTTTGATCACTTTTTATTCATTTTTTAATGGTATAATAAGTGACCGAAATACGGTTGATTTAAAAAAAATAAAATAAAAAAGTTTTCCACCGGAGTACCCCTTTAACTGTCTGGGGGGACTCCGCTGGAAAACTTTTTTTTTTGTTTTTAAATGAACTGGTGCCAGAAAATTAAACAGATTTGTAAATTACTTCTGTTTAAAAATCTCAATCCTTTCAGTACTTATTAGCAGCTGTATGCTACAGAGGAAATTCTTTTCTTTTTTAATTTCTTTTTTTGTCTTGTCCACAGTGCTCTCTGCTGACACCTCTGTCCGTGCCAGGAGCTGTCCAGAGCGGCATAGGTTTGCTATGGGGATTAGACAAAAAAGAAATTCAAAAAGAAAAGAATTTCCTCTGTAGCATACAGCTGCTAATAAGTACTGGAAGGGTAAAGTTTATTTAATAGAAGTAATTTACAAATCTGTTGAACTTTCTGTCACCAGTTGATTTAAAAAAAATTTTTATCCACCGGAGTACCCCATTAATTTGAAAATATTTTTATTTTTCCACCATCGCTTGGTGTATCCCTTTAAGCATAGGCACCTGTAGCCAGTTCTCTCATTAATAAAAAGGTGCTTGCCAGTCAGTAAATTTGCCACAGCTCTGACTGCCCATAAACTTGTTGTTGCATCGGAAAATACATTAAGTTGCACTTAAAGGGGTACTCAGGTGAAAACCTTTTTTCTTTTAAATCAACTGGTGGCAGAAAGTTAAACATATTTGTAAATTACTTCTATTAAAAAATCTTAATCCTTCCTGTACTTATTAGCTGCTGAATACTACAGAGGAAATTCTTTTCTTTTTGGAATGCTCTCTGATGACATCACGACCACAGTTCTCTCTGCTGACGTTATTATAATAATAATAACGCTTTATTTATGGTTGTCCTTAGTGGGAATTGAACCCAAGTCCCCAGCACTGCAAGACAGCAGTGCTAACCACTGAGCCACCATGCTGCCCTTAGCATACATCTGCTATGCATGGTTGCTAAAATGGACAGAGATGTCAGCAGAGAGCACTGTGTTCGTGATGTCATCAATGTTATACAAAGAAAGGCATTTCCTCTGTAGCATTCAGCAGCTAATAAGTACTGGAAGGATTAAGATTTTCTAATAGAAGTAATTTACAAATATGTAAATGTAAAAAAATGCAGGTTTAGCTAGTATGCGATTTTGTTTCTTCCTTTTTGAAGGAAAGCAAGTTTAGGTAGGTGTCCATATACAGTGCATTTGGGAAGATTTCAGACCTTTTCACTTTTTTCACATTTAGTTATGAGGCCCCAATGTTTCCACACCAGGATGTGGGGACTTTCTGCCATTTCTCTCTACAGGTTGGATGGGGACCGTCAGTGGAAGTCCTTTTCAGTGCTCTACTGAGATGTTTCACTGGGCAACTCGATGACATACTGCCACTCAGTGAATGGCTGGCCACAGCAATGTCACACTTCGCCCAGCGATTTAAAGGGGTACTCCGGCACTAAGACATCTTATCCCCTATCCAAAGGATAGGGGAAGAGATGCCTGATCGCGGGGGCCCTGCCGCTGGGGACCCCCGTGATCTTCCACGCCGCACCCCGTTAGAATCAGCCCCCGGAGCGTGCTCGCTCCTGGTCTGATTACTAGCGATCACGGAGACGGAGCAAAGTGATGTCATGGCTCCGCCCCGTGTGACATCACGCTCCGCCCCCTCAATGCAAGCCATAGGCTTGCATTGAGAGGGTGGAGCGTGACGTCACATGGGGGCGGAGCAGTGACATATCTATGCTCCGTCCCTGTGATCGCTAGTAATCAGACCAGGAGCGAGCACGCTCCAGGGGCTGATTCTAATGGGGAGCGGCATGGAAGATTACGGGGGTCCCCAGCGGCGGGACCCCCGTGATCAGGCATCTTATCCCCTATCCCTTGGATAGGGGATAAGATGTCTTAGTGCCGGAGTACCCCTTTAATGAGTGGCAGTATGACACATTGGGCCTGGGTGATTCCGGGGCCCAAAAGTCACTCTGCTGCTCAGGAAGATGATTGCATTGGGGACCAGAACAGGACACCGGAGGCACTGCAGGAGTTGGAGGTAACTAGAGGTTTATTTTATTATATCACACACACTAAACATTTTTTTTTAAATACTCCTGCCAGATAACCCCTTTAATATAATAATAAAAAAAAATCTTTAAGATGACAATAGTCAATAGGCAGAACTTACTGCATGTACAAAGGGGGGAATTTATCATTGGCTTTACCCAGTTTTTTTTTTTTTGTGGTAAATTATTGCAAATGTTTGTGAAACAGGTGGAAAAGTAAAAACTCCCAGGATCCCTTGTTTGTAAGTGTGAGGTCACTTTCCTCTCTCCCACACATGAGCCACCCCACCCATTTAAAGGTGTTCTCCGGGGGAATTTTTTTAAAAAAATGGACTGGTGCCAGAAATTTATACAGATTTGTAAACTACTTCTAATAAAAAATCTTAATCCTTTCAGTACTTATTAACGACTGTTTACTACAGAGGAAATTATTTTCTTTTTGGATTTTTTTTCTGTCTGTCCACAGTGTTCTCTGATGACACCTCTGTCCATGTCGGGAACTGTCAAGAGCAGGAGAAAATCCCCATAGCAAACCTATGCAGCTCTGGACTGTTCCTGACATGGAGAGAGGTGTCATCAAAGAACACTGTGGACAGACAGAAACGAAGTCCAACAGAAAAGAATTTTCTCTGTAGTATACAGCTGCTGATAAGTACTGGAAGGATTAAGATTTTTTAATAAAAGTAATTTACAAATCTGTTTAACTTTCTGGTACCAGAATGATCTTCCTCCAACCCAGCTCATCCTATAGAAGCAAAGAAAGGCTCCCTCTGATCCCCTGATTGCGAGACCACCATGAAACACAGGTACAGACACTTTATGATGAACTACATTAACTTTACAGCCCCTGTAGTATAGTCAAATAAAAAATAATAATCCTGAAATACCCCTTCAAATCTATTGTTCTATTTTTTATAGAGGTCAGGCCTTTATCTACTGTATGTGATATAGAATCCCATATTTCCGGGTTTGGCTTGCCTTCACAGAGCCACCGTGGTGGATACAGTTGGCGTTGCCCGCAGCCGTCCCTGGGGAGAGATTACTGAATGCTTTTTATTATGGAGTTAAATGTATAAATGTTATACTATAAGCTTCTAGTTTTTCATCTCCAAGTTTCGACAATCATAAACTTTTTTATTTCTTCATTACCGTAGCCATATCTGGGTTTGTTTCTTGTGGAATGAGATGTGATTTTTAATGGAACCATTTTGAAGTGTATATAAAATATTATTAATATTGTAAATACATTTCCTTATTTTTGTTTTTATTGGGGAGAGAATTGAAAAAAGCAGCAACTTTAAAAAAAAATTTGCAGCGGGGGGTAAGGGGATGGGGGTTTGGGACACATAAATAATGCAACATAAATAATATTTTTCCTTCTGCAGGTCATGACAATGATAGTGACATCAAATGTACCGTATTTTTCGCCGTATAAGACGCACTTTTTCTTCCACAAAACTGAGGGGGAAAAGTTGGTGCGTCTTATACGGCAAATACACATTAAAACCCTGTCCTATCGCTGGGGTTCCTGCGGCCATCAACGGCCGTGACCCGCGGCTAATACAGGACATCACCGATCGCGGAGATGCCCTGTATCAACCCTTCAGACGCGGCGATCAAAGCTGACCGCCGCGTCTGAAGCGAAAGTGGAACTAACCCGGCTGCTCAGTCGGGCTGTTCGGGACCACCGCTGTGAAATTGTGGCATCCCGAACAGCTTACAGGACACCGGGAGGGACCTAACCTACCTCCTTGGGGTCCGATCGGTGAATGACTGCACCGTGCCGGGATCCCCTGCATGGTCGGCGCTCTCCTTTGTCGCCATCACGTTGTCGGGCACGCCGTCCCATCATCCAATAGGAGCGGTGTGCGTAGCAAAGTGATGGTGGCGATGAAGAGCGAGGATCCCGGGCAGCAGAGACATTCTGGAGCAACAGGGACACCCGGGGGACGCGGCTACTGCGATGGAGGGCGACATCCAGGGCAGCGGAGATGAGCGGTGACGGGTCAGGAGCGGCGGGGACACGTGAGTATTACCTCCTATACCAGTGGTCTTTAACCTTCGGACCTCAAGATGTTGCAAAACTACAACTCCCGGCATGCCCGGACAGCCAACGGCTGTCCAGGCATGCTGGGAGTTGTAGTTTTGCAACATCTGGAGGTCCGCAGGTTGAAGATCACTGTCCTATTCTTTACATTGTATTTGGTTCAGAATCTTTTTTTTCTAGATTTTCCTCCTTTAAAATTGGGTGCGTCTTATATGCCAGAGTGTCTTATACGGCGAAAAATACGGTATATGGTTTCATTTATGTTTTACCACTTTGGTAAAATAAAAATGCCTTTTGTTTTAGGGAAATTATTTATTTTTGTGCAGTGTAAACAAAAAACAGCAATTCTAATAGGACTATTGTGTCAGAAAAAAACTTTTTTTCCTGTGTGGACTTAACCATGCAGTCCTTTGATTGCTTAGATGAAACACAGCAATTTTTTTGCATAGTTTTAAGTATTTCAGTGTAAGAGTCTGTTCACACGCTGGATTTCTTCTGGAAATTACTGCCCATTATTTTCAATGGTATTCCGCTGTCCCATTCAGACAGTACAATTTCCGCAGTGTGCGTTACGCTTTCCTCATTCTGCAGAAATGTAAGATCAGTCTTATATTTTGCAGAATTCTGCAGCAGAATCCCATTGAAATCAAGGAGGCTTGACACTTTTGTCTGAAAACACAGAAATGCCATTGCAAGTCTGTTCAGCATGCTTTGCTGAAAGGAATTTTTGCGGAATAGCCAAGATTGCGCCGTGTGAACATACCCTGATTCTAGATTTCCACATATTAATATGATCAGTATTTTAGCCAAAACTAGAAGTGTGTCAGAAACACATAAAATAGGGCAAATAGTTTTTCTCTGCATTCCTTCCACTTCTGGTTTTGGTTAAAAATACAAACCAAGATATTATGTGTGAACCCATCTTTACATTGACAGATACCTTCATTGGTCTCAACTTAGGCAGGGCCTAATAAGCTATGGTACAGGGTAAACTTAAAGGGGTACTCCGGTGGAAAACTTTTTATTTTCAAATCAGCTGGTGCCAGAAAGTTAAACAGATTTGTAAATTACTTCTATTTAAAAAAAAATCTTAATCCTTCTAGTACTTATTAGCTGCTGAATACTAAAGAAGAAATCCTTTTCTTTTTGGAACACAGAGCTGTCTGCTGACATCATGAGCACAGTGCTCTCTGCTGACATCTCTGTCCATTTTAGGAACTGTCCAGAGCAGCATGTGTTTGCTATGGGGATTTTCTTCAACTCTGGACAGTTCTTTTAATGGACAGAGATGTCAGCAGAGAGCACTGTGGTCAAGATGTCAGCAGAGAGCTCTGTGTTCCAAAAAGAAAAGAATTTCCTCTGTAGTATTCAGCAGCTAATAAGTACTAGAAGGATTGAGATTTTTTAATAGAAGTAATTTACAAATCTGCTTAACTTTCTGGCACCAGTTAATAAAAAAAAAAAAAAAGAAGAAGGTTTTCCACCTGAGTACCCCTATTGTTAGGGTCTGATAAGTCCTGTAACATAAGTTGCCATACTTAACACAGGGTCCAAGGTTAGTGTTAAATACAGTCCTGGTCATTGCAGCGGGGTGTCATTTGAATGAATTATTCACCAGGTGATCACCTGTTTATACCCTATAGCACGCGCCATCATTTTTCTTGTGAGAAAAGGGGGAGCTCACTGTATATATATGTATTATAGAGTCCTTCCACCACCCACTTTACTGCTGGGGTAGAAATCTTCCTCCGGTGTCATTTGAGTTTAATTTCCTTCCTTTGTATGCCCACTGTACACCCTGCCCATTTATTATTTTGCAAATTCCCCACCTAACAATGCAGATCCTCTGGAGAGAGAAGCCCTGCACAGTTTGTTATCACACCATAGCAAAGAGGATAGGACAGATCACAGCTTGTCCCTGGCTTGAAAAATTACAAAATCTATAACAAGGCGCACCAAGCACTACATGCCAGGGCACACCACGCATTACATGCCAGGTCACACCAAGCACTACATGCCAGGGCACACCAAGCACTACATGCCAGGGCACACCAAGCACTACATGCCAGGGCGCACCAAGTACTACATGCCAGGGAACACCAAGCACTACATGCCAGGGCACACCAAGCACTACATGCCAGGTCACACCAAGCACTACATGCCAGGGCACACCAAGCATTACATGCCAGGTCACACCAAGCACTACATGCCAGGGCACACCAAGCACTACATGCCAGGTCACACCAAGCACTACATGCCAGGGAACATCAAGCACTACATGCCAGGGCACACCAAGCACTACATGCCAGGTCACACCAAGCACTACATGTCAGGGCATACCAAGCACTACATGCCAGGGAACACCAAGCACTACATGCCAGGGCACACCAAGCACTACATGCCAGGGCACACCAAGCACTACATGCCAGGGCACACCAAGCACTACATGCCAGGGCACACCAAGCACTACATGCCAGGGCACACCAAGCACTACATGCCAGGCACACCAAGCACTACATGTCAGGGCACACCAAGCACTACATGCCAGGGCACACCAAGCACTACATGCCAGGGCGCACCAAGCACTACATGCCAGGGCGCACCAAGCACTACATGCCAGGGTGCACCAAGCACTACATGCCAGGGCGCACCAGGCACTACATGCCAGGGCGCACCAGGCACTACATGCCAGGGCGCACCAGGCACTACATGCCAGGGCGCACCAGGCACTACATGCCAGGGCGCACCAAGCACTACATGCCAGGGCGCACCAAGCACTACATGCCAGGGCGCACCAAGCACTACATGCCAGGGCGCACCAAGCACTACATGCCAGGGCGCACCAAGCACTACATGCCAGGGCGCACCAAGCACTACATGCCAGGGCGCACCAAGCACTACATGCCAGGGCCCACCAAGCAGTACAATACTTGTATCCCATTTGTGGCTCTCTTTAGGCACCACAGCCCAGGAAATGACTGTAACCTCTGTGCCCCTATAGCTACTACATTTGTAATCCCATTTGCTACCACAACATTGTGCCCCAGTAGATTTTCAATCCTTCTTCTGTCCCTTTCCTCCTGTGCTCGTATCCAAACACTTCAGCTTGGATTACGTTCTCATTGATCTGCACCAGCTCATAGTGCAGATAGTACATAGCGCAGGGCGAAAGTAATTCCAGGAGGAATTGTTAAATTGCTGTTGATAAAAAGTGCCGTGAAAAATGGTCTATACTAACTGCAATGGGAAATAATGAAAGCAGACACGTTCATATTCCAAGAGAATCGTCTCCGCTCCCTAGAAGATGTCTCACTTTAAGCAGTCATTATTGTCCTACTGGAGAAGAGATTTGCTTTCACCTCACGTGATCTTAGCAATTACCCCGAATATCTTTAGATTTGTTCTTGGCCCCAATAATAGGCTTCACCTTATATTATGTATTTTTGTACAATTTGTACTTTCATCTATTGAGAAAATACCGATTCCTAGCATCCGTAGTTCCGTATACTCTGTGAATTATTGTACAGTATTTTTCAAAGTGTCACTGAAACCGTCCCAAAAAAATATGAAATCTTGCTTAAAATTCTGGAAGCAGATTGTTTTTTGTGCATTTATGCAATGGATCATTTACAAAAACAAGACTCCAGAGCCGCTTGGTTCCTGCACCACTTACACTGATAATTGGTTCCCCTGCCGGCTGGAAGGAGACAAGCCTGGTTAGGCTCTGCTCAATGAAGGCGGCGAAGGAAGAAAAAAAAAGAGTTAAAAGACATAGGGAAAATAGCTGATATTATAAAGGTCTTTCCTTCAGGGAGAGAGATGTCAGGTTTTATTAGCCGTGCAGAGTCTTAGTCAGAAGGATTTATGTAAAACTTCAATAGTTATCCAGCTATCGAGCCCTGGGCTCCGCAAATGGGACAGAGGAAATCTGCTCTGACATCAGGTATGAAAACAACTCTTTTGCAGCCTCATTACAGCTCAGACTTTTGCCTCAAAGACCCCCCAGGCAAAAAGTATACCTGATTCATGTAACCTACAGTTAGGTCACAACAGAGTATATAGTACAGTGGTCCCCCAAGTTACAATATTCATAGGTTCCAGGACGACCATTGTATGTTGAAACCATTGTATGTTGAGACCATAACTCTATGGAAACCTGGTAATTGGTTCTGAAGCCCCCAAAATGTCATCCAAAAATTGGAAAAAGTCAGGATTAAAGAAAAATAAGTAAATAACTAATATAGATAAAGCAAATCCTTACATATAAAAGTAAGAAAGATCTGCTGGGAGCTGTAATCACTGTCTATGTCAGTGTTTTCCAACCATGGTGCCTCCAGCTGTTGCAAAACTACAACTCCTAGCATGCCCGGACAGCCAAAGGCTGTCCGGGCATGCTGGGAGTTGTAGTTTTGCAACAGCTGGAGGGACCCTTGTTGGCAAACACTGGTCTATGTAGAGGACAGGAGCTTCTTCAGGGTCCTGTACAGTACACGCAATGGGGGAGACTTATCAAAACCTGTCCAGAGGAAAAGTTGCTGAGTTGCCCATAGCAACCAATCAGATCGCTTCTTTCATTTTGCAGAGGCCTTGTTAAAAATGAAAGAAGCATCCTGATTGGTTGCTATGGGCAACTCAGCAACTTTTCCTCTGCACAGGTTTTGATAAATCTCCCCAATGTCCTAAAAAAGTAAAATGGAGCCGCCCTTACCTGGTGTCCAAAGGAGCAGCTAACCCAGTTACAGGTAAATAGTACAGAACATGTAATACCTCCCTGTACTGTAGGGGGGCGCTACCAGACACCAGTCAGTGCATGCACTTCAGTAATACAGGGGTTTTACCAGTAAAATGCCCATTCTGATTGGTCGGTTCTTCCGGCCATTGACACATTTCACAGCTCTGGACTGTCCGTAGCATTGTATGTTGAGTCTGGTTTCAAGTTTCAATGGTCCCGAAAAGACCATTGTATGTTGAAACTAATGTATGTTGAGGCCATTGTAAGTTGAGGGATCACTGTATCAGGGTGGGCATGTCATATGGCAGCCTTATTGCTATTCCTTTTACTTTGTAATTTACCAGATAACAGGTAAAATAATGCGTTAATAATTCATTCGGCGCACAATAACTAGTAAAATGCAATTTAGCTAAGAAACTGGTGCATTAAGATTTGTTAGAGATGCATCACTTCTTTGGGGACCTTCTATATACACTATAATACGAGACAAGTACCATATTTATCAGTGTATAACATGCACTTTTTCAACTAAAATATGAAGCTAAAACCGTACCGTGTGTTATATGCCAATAAATCCTAGGACAGGGCTTTCCAAACTGGGTGTCACGTTCGATCCCGCAGCAGCCGCCCCTGGCCACTGCTCTAAAGTGAATGAGCAGCCGGTGCCATGGGCACTTTAAACCAGTTACCAGTGGGGGCTGCCAGAACTGACATATGACATCCCTGGCGTTGGGCTGAGGAGCTGCGCAGAGGACATCACTCGTCAGGAAAAACAAGGATCAGAGTGATGAGGAAGGGGGGGGGGGGGGGGAATGATGTGGCACAGGGTAGTGATATCAGACTGAGCAGGAGGGGTAGTGATGTGGCACAGGTGGAGCAGACTGAGGGGGGGGGGGAGATGTAGGCAGCCCGGGGGGGAGCAGACTGAGGAGGAGGGGAAATTATGTGGCACTAAGAGCTTCCAAGTCATTTAGTTAAAAAAAAATTTTTTGTGCGCGTTAAACACCAATAAATATGGTATTTTAAAGCATTACGGCTGCTTTACACTGACAGGACAAACATTTTGATCAGTCAAGGTCTCAGACTCCATTATAAGTTATAGCCGGGAAAGGTGTATGGTGCTGTGCTTCACTTACTGGCTTGCAGCTAGATCACCTTTTGGCAGGCGATGGGCTCCAAAGTGAGTAGAGTGCTGCTCGCCTATCCTGGCACTTTCCACATAATCGTAAACAAAACCCCACAGATCACTTTGCTTTTCCATGGTTAAGATTCCTACAATGTAGAAGTGCGAGAAACCATCCTCCTTATGTGGTATCCCAGTACAGATACATTGTGTCAAGGTATTGTAGGCCCTGTCAGATTGAGACCTCCAGTGTCCTGGGGGCTCCCCTGCAGGGACTCAACCATTTCTAATGTGTATTTGCACTGTTATAACTTAGCAATCCATTATTAGGTGTCTGTAGCTTTAAGTATGTTACCTAGCAACCTCATGCTTAGTCAGGGTATGTGAGAGTGGAGTACTGAGGGCTAGACTAAACTTTTGTGTTAGGTATTATGTTATTGCTTGTATGTAACTTTATTGTAAATCCTAAAGGGGATGCAGACAACTCTATGATCCACAGCTGCCTGGCCAATGGGCTTTAGTTTAGCCTTCACTGATAAGGTGTGGCATTTCCTGTGTTGTTTAGTTCAGAGGTGGAGTTCAGAGGTTGAGTTCAGAGGTTGAGTTCAGAGGTTGAGTTCAGGTGTGGAGTTCAGGTGTGGAGAGAAGCTGAGTGGAGAGGAGTACAGGAGTTCAGAGTGAAGAAACAGCAACTCATTTCAGTTCAGAGTACAGAGTGGAGAAATATCCAGCCTTTACTTCAGCCTTGATCAGAGAATTCCTAAAGGACAATTCAATATCTTCCGGCGAAAAGCCACAAATCTACCGACACTTCAGTAAGTGACTTTAATCTCAAGTCAGTAAGTGACTTTAATATAGCGCAGACCTAAAACTCTTAGTCTGGCCGTAAGAGCCAAGCATATATGCAATATCAAGTCCAGGCACTGCAAGCTGTGTGGTCCTCTAGAGACTGTCTGTTAAACCTTTGGGAGACTTTGGTTGAGCGCTGTGGAGATTGTGCCACCTATCTTCAAGTTAGTAAAGCCTCCGTTAAACTGCAACCTAGTGTGGAGTCAATTATTTCCTTGCTAGCCTGTGGGGAGACGGAGTTCCTCGGACCTGTAGTACCCCGGGAGATACCAAGACTACAGTGGTGTCATGTGACATTAAGGGTTAATACCATCCGACCCTGGGTTAATACCCCCAAGAAGCAAGTGATAACCCCCAAGCGTAGTGGTGGCTGCGGACCTCACCCGTGGCCACCACACTTAAGTAATAATATCTTATTAAACTCCATTGCCCATCCCACTACCACCTACTATCCCTCTCCTCTCCCTAACGTCATATCTGCCTCCCTGTCCCACCCTGCACTATAATCAACCCCATTTCCCAATGTGGCCTGTATCTATGAGGATGTATGAAGTATGTATAGGTATGATTTACACATGAACCATAAGGAAGTTCTGTAGTTCTTTCCAGTCTGACCACAGTGCTGACACCTCTGTTCATGTCAGGAACTGTCCAGAGCAGGAGAGGTTTGCTATGGGGATTTTCTACTACTCTGGACAGTTCCTGAAATGGACAGAGGTGTCAGCAGAGAGCACTGTGGTCAGACAGGAAAGAACTACACAACTTCCTGTGGAGCATACAGCAGCTGATAAGTACTAGAAGGATTAAGATTTTTAAATAGAAGTAATTTACAAATCTGTTTAACTTTCTGGCACCAGTTGATTGGAAGACTATTTTTTTCCTCCCAGACTACCCCACTAAGTGCTATGTTAGTACTATGTTAGTACTAAGTGCTTTGTTAATATAGTTTAAAAAAAACATATATGTGCAGTAAATATGTCTGTCCCCGTACAAATAATGATGTGCTTTCTTCAGGAAGATTTTCTTAAAATATAGTTGTCATTTCCTTTTTTCCCTGACTTACCTCAGCAGCTCATTCAAAGTGTATGACTTAGCAGGAGACAACAATGAGCACAGAAGGAACCTCGACCAGCAAAAAGAATACGAAATCTGCTCCATTCGGAGCCATGGCAGGAAGGAAATTCACAATAAATAAAGGTACTCAGAAAAAAACTATTTCTAAAACATCTTTATCGTTTAACTAAGTAATGTTTAGAATGCTTACCCCGAAGCTTAATAAAAATCTATATATATAAAATTCAATGTGTGTGTGTGTATATATGTATGTGTGTGTGTGTGTGTGTGTGTATGTATGTGTGTATGTGTGTATGTATGTATGTATGTATGTATGTGTGTGTGTGTATGTGTGTGTGTATATGTATGTGTGTGTGTATGTGTGTGTATGTATGTATGTATGTATGTATGTGTATGTGTGTATGTATGTGTGTGTGTGTATGTATGTATGTGTGTATGTATGTATGTGTGTATGTATGTATGTGTGTGCATGTTCCAGCATCACGTCTAAACAGCTAAAGATATTAACATGAAACTTGGCACACATGTTACTTATATGTCAGCAACAAATATATGTTACTGCATAACTTCCAAATGGCTGTAGATATTTGTATAATACTTGATTAGTTTATTTAGTTAAATTAACCCTTACATACACCCTTATATAAAAGATTTGTTTCTGTTTCAAGTCCCATGCAAGTATATGGGACTTCCACTACCTTACTCCACAAGCTCAGCTCTGCATCTCCTGGTGAATGTGTCAGTCTGGCTTGCAAGCCACACCCAATCTCACAAAGACACGCCCACTGTTTAAGCCCCACCCTTTTTATTCTCCACCCTTTTTGTGGCTTGCAAATCATGCCCAGTCCCACAAAGCCATGTGCCCTTCTATTATCAGCTTACAATATTTTCATCACAAATCAGTCCCACGTGAGGACAGGATATGAGGATGGGACATAAGCATGGGATATGAGGATGGGATATGAGGTTAGGATATGAAGTCAGGATATGAGGTCGGGATATGAGGATGGGACATAAGGACGGCATATGAGGATGGGATATGAGGTCGGAATATGAGGACAGGATATGAGGTCAAGATATGAGGACGGGATATTGGGTTGGGATATGACAACAATACTGTGTGTATATATATATATGTATATAAGTATCTGCATGAGATTGTGGAAGAAAAAACATATATAAAGTATTAAAAAATATATATACACTTTTCTTTTACAGGTATCAGAAATAGTGCGTATAATATGTGATGATTTTTTATAATTTTTTTGTTTTGTTTATCGCTTTCTTTTACTGGCAGAGCAATAAATAACGCAGCAGTGTATCTGGATTTATGCCATCTGCTACTGTATATGATATTAACTCTGTACAGTACTAAAGGAAGTGAAGAACAATTCACAGCAAGATGCAGGATCACCAACTGGACTCTACTTATTGATATATTACCAATGTGAACCGTACAAACAATGTTCCCAGCAGGACACGCCAGATAAAACTCACATTCTGAGACAGGATTTTATACAGTATGTTTTAAGGAAAATGTCTGGTATAATTTTATGCAAGTCTGTTGGAGAAAAGTAATATATCTGTATTTGTTTTAAATGTGGTATTTATTTGATTTTATTTTAACCCCTAAAAAACGCAGTGGGTAATTGTAACCCTTTGCTATCTAGTACATAGCGCACCAGGGCGTACATTACACCCGGCGGCGTGTACAATCTACAAAGTGAGCAGACGCCGTGACCTGCCACTAGTGGGGGACATCGGCAGTCAGACTGATACCCACCATTAGCGTGGCTGGGGCTTAGCAGGGCTTTGTGACTATTTGCCAATATGTGGTAGTTTATTACACAGTGCAGAATAGGTTTTGTCATTGGAAAACCCCTTTAACCCCCTTAAGGACCAAGCCCATTGGACCAGAGCGTTTTTTGCAAATTTGACCACTGTCACTTTAAGCATTAATAACTCTGGAATGCTTTAACTTTTCATTCTGATTCCGACATATTCTACTTTATGTTAGTGGTACATTTTCGGTGTTACTTGCATCCTTTCTTGGTGAAAAATCACAAAATTTGATGACAAATTTGAAAATTTTGCATTTTTTTTTAACTTTGAAACTCTGCTTATAAGGAAATTAGATGTATCAAATAAATTATATATTTATTCACATATACAATATGTCTACGTTATGTTGGCATCATAGAGTTGACATGTTTTTACTGTTGGAAGACATCAGAGGGCTTCAAAGTTCAGCAGTAATTTTCAATTTTTTTTTTAAAAATTCAAAATTGGAATTTTTCAGGGACCAGTCCAGGTTTGAAGTGGATTTGAGGGGTCTTCATATTAGAAATACCCCATAAATTACCCCATTATAAAAACTGCACCCCTCAAAGTATTAAAAATGACATTCAGAAAGCGTGTTAACCCTTTAGGTGTTTCACAGGAATAGTAGCAAGGTGAAGGAGAAAATTCAAAATCTTCATTTTTTTACACTTGCATGTTCTTGTTAGACCCAGTTTTTGAAAATTTACAAGGGGTAAAAGGAGAAAAAGCCCCCAAAATGTGTAACCCAATTTCTCTTGAGTAAGGAAATACCTCATATGTGAATGTCAAGTGCGTGTGCACTACAAGGGTTAGAAGGGAAGGAGCAACAATGGGATTTTGTTTCAAATAAATTTTTATAGAATTTTCAAGAAATACAAAGAACTAATAAAAATGACATATAACTAAAACAAAAATAACATGTCTGTATATAAACAATAAATCTCAGACAATCTGAAACATGTTCTAGAATTGTAACAAATGTGTCAAAATTAAGGCTTCAAACGTAAACTGTACCTATTTTGTTACTATCAAGAAGCTACGTATAGATTAGTGAAGCTCGGAAATTCTCTACATATACTACATACAAAATATATATAATGTAGTGGGTGTTAACATCTTAAATATATTGAGCATATTTCAGTTGAGTAGGGATAGAAAATGTGAACAATAAATTTTAAATAACAGTTTATACCATATAATCATACAATCTTACTTGATTTCCGCACTATGCTTCTCCAGGCTCCTCCGTCTCCCTTTATTTCAGAGCACTCGTCTCGTCCGTCCAGGTAAGTATAAACAGTTCGTAAAATATACCAATGTATGTAGTGTTTCATATGCCTTTATTGAAATGTGAGTTCCATTTTTGCCATGCCTCTCTACATGCAATGCCCTTACCTAATTGCCATGCAAAGGTACATTCATATATTCCTGCCGTGGAAACCATTTCCGTGATTTCATTGATATGTGGTATGGTAGCTGTTTTCCAGTTTTTTGCAATGCAACATTTTGTTGTAATCGCTACATGACATAATGGGGTTCTAACGTCGTTGGGAAGGGTGTCTGCACCTATATTTAATAAGAACAACTCAGGTGTCCACAATCTGTCGCTGTGTGTAAGGATTTGGAGTATTGAGTTAAGATCCCTGTGAAGTTGTCCCAGTAGTGGACAGTCCCAAAAAATATGTTTGAGCGTACCAATTCCTCCACAACTGCGCCAACAACTGTTTGGGCAGCTAGGGTAGATTAGGTGTAGCTTGGAAGGAGTAAAGTACCATCTAGAAATAATTTTATAATATTGTTCCCTGTGAGAGGAGCAATTAGTATCTAATTTCATCATTTGCATCGCTTTTGACCAGGATTTAGGGGAAATGTTCAAATTTAAATCAGTTTCCCACTTGGTTCTATATGAAAGAGTAGAAGGATGGGAGTCTACATTATAAAAATCATATAAAGGTTTTGTTGGTAGGTCGTTAATCTGTTGCAAGGACAGATCCAACAAGTTGTGTAATATTGTTGGGAAATCAGTTTGTTTAGTAGAAAATCTGCTGAAATGTGCTTTAAGATTATTATATATAGGTTTTTCTGTGTCTGGTATGTTGTATTTTCTAGATAGGTATTCAAAAGGTGCTATTGTGTCGCCTATCATAATGTCAGCTACATTTTCAATGTTGAATTTGGTCCATCTCTCTATGGTACCTTTCCTTAAGAACCATTGCAGGGAAGAAAATGGGATATTTTTTGATCTAATTTCAGTGTCTCGTGATATTAAGGATGCATCATGAGTCCAGGAGTGAAGAGTAGCTTGGACTATAGGGTTGGTTTTAATGTTAATATTTTTCATCCTACTCACATTTAAAATAATATTTGAACAAACTCCAACTACAAATGAGAAAGTACATGTGGGGCAACTCTAAACCCAGATTGTCTAGATTTCTCTTATCGAAAAAACAATCTCATGGAGGCTTAGCAGTTCCAAACCTTATAGCATATCACAAATCTATCCTCCTACATCAATCAACGGAATGGCTTAAACCGTACACACATAGGAAAAAATGGGCAACAATGGGATTTTGGAGAGTGAGTTTTTCTGAAATGGTTTTTCAGGGGGCATGTCACATTTAGGAAGCCCCGATGGTGCCAGAACAGCAAAAAAAAAAAAAAAATAACACATGGTATACTATTTTGGAAACTACACCCCTCAAGGAACGTAACAAGGGGTACAGTAAGCCTTAACACCCCACAGGTGTTTGACGAATTTTGGTTAAAGTCGGATGTGTAAATGAATTTTTTTCACTAAAATGCTAGTTTTCCCCCAAATTTTTCATTTTTACAAGGGGTAATAGGAGAAAATGCCCCCCAAAATTTGTAACCCCATCTCTTCTGAGTATGGAAATACCCCATGTGTGGACGTCAAGTGCACTGCGGGCGCACTACAATGGTCAGAAAAGAAGAAGTCCCATTTGGCTTTTGGAAAGCAAATTTTGCTGAAATGGTTTTGGGGGCATGTCACATTTAGGAAGCCCCTATGGTGCAAGAACAAAAAAAACAAACAGATACATGGCATACTATTTTGGAAACTACACCCCTCAAGGAACGTCACTAGTTGTACAGTGAGCCTCGTACCCAGAGAGTGGTGGTCAATGATTCGTACTCTGATTGGTCCCCGGTTATTAGTGGTGTACCCCAAGGTTCAGTACTGGGCCCGCTGTTGTTTAATTTATTTATCAATGATATAGAGGATGGTATTAACAGCTCTGTTTCTATCTTTGCAGATGACACCAAGCTTTGTAGCACGGTACAGTCTATAGAGGATGTGCATAAGTTACAAGATGACTTGGATAGACTAAGTGTCTGGGCATCCACTTGGCAAATGAGGTTCAATGTGGATAAATGTAAAGTTATGCATCTGGGTACTAATAACCTGCATGCGTCGTATGTCTTAGGGGGGATTAAACTGGCAGAGTCACTGGTAGAGAAGGATCTGGGTGTACTTGTAGATCACAGACTACAGAATAGCATGCAATGTCAGGCTGCTGCTTCCAAAGCCGGCAGGATATTGTCATGTATCAAAAGAGGCATGGACTCAAGGGACAGGGACATAATACTCCCCCTTTATAAAGCATTGGTACGGCCTCACCTGGAATATGCTGTTCAGTTTTGGGCACCTGTCCATAAAAGGGACACTGCGGAGTTGGAAAGGGTGCAGAGACGCGCGACTAAACTAATATGGGGCATGGATCATCTTAGCTATGAGGAGCGATTAAAGGAGTTACAATTGTTTAGTCTTGAGAAGAGACGTTTAAGGGGGGATATGATAAACGTATATAAGTATATTAATGGCCCATACAAAAAATATGGAGAAAAACTGTTCCAGGTTAAACCCCCCCAAAGGACGAGGGGGCACTCCCTCCGTCTGGAGAAGAAAAAGTTTAGTCTCAAGGAGCGATACGCCTTCTTTACCGTGAGGACTGTGAATTTACAGAACGGTCTACCTCAGGAACTGGTCACAGCAGGAACAATTAACAGCTTTAAAACAGGATTAGATACATTCCTGGAACAAAATAAGATTAATGCTTATGAAGAAATATAAAATCCCATTCCTTCCCCAATATCGCGCCACACCCCTACCCCTTAATTCCCTGGTTGAACTTGATGGACATATGTCTTTTTTCGACCGTACTAACTATGTAACTATGTAACTATGTAACACCCCAGGTGTTTGACAAATTTCCGCAAAATTTGGATGTGAAAATGAAAAATGTTATTTTTTTCCCTAAAATGCTGGAGTTACCCCAAATTTTACATTTTCACAAGAGGTTGTCGGAGAAAAAACCTCCCAAAATGTGTAACCCCATTTCTTCTGAGTATGTAAATACTGCGGGTGCACTACAATGCTCAGAAGAGAAGGAGCACAATTGAGCTTTTGGAGAGAGAATTTGGTTGGAATAGAAGTCGGGGGCCATGTGCGTTTACAAAGCCCCCTGTGGTGCCAGAACAGTGGACCCCCCCACATGTGACCCCATTTTGGAAACTACACAACTCACAGAATTTAATAAGGGGGGCAGTCAGCATTTTCACCCCACTGGCGTTTGACACATCTTTGGAACAGTGGGCTGAGCAAATGAAAAATAACATTTTTCATTTTCACAGACCACTGTTCCAAAAATCTGTCAGACACCAGTAGGGTGTAAATGCTCACTGTACCCATTATTACATTACGTGAGGGGTGTAGTTTCCAAAATTGGGTCACATGTGCGGGGATCCACTGTTCTGGCACTATGGGGGCTTTGTAAACACACGTGGCCTTCAATTTCGGACACATTCTCTCTCCAAGAGCCCAATGGCGCTCCTTCTCTTCTAAGCTTTATAGTTTGCAGAGCACATTACATCCACATATGGGGTATGTTCTTACTCAGAAGAGATGGGGCTACAAATTTTGGGGGGCAACACCCGCATTTTATTTTTTTCATTTTCACATCTAACTTTAACGAAAATTCGTCAAACACCTGTGGGGTGTTAAGGTTCACTATAGCCCTTGTCACATTCCATGAGGGGTGTAGTTTCCAAAATGGGGTCACATGTGGGTATTTATTGTTTTGCGTTTATGGCAGAATCGCTGTAAAATCAGCCACCCCTGTGCAAAACACCAATTTAGACCTCAGCTGTGCATAGTGCGCTCTTACTCCTGAGCCCTGTTGTGCACCCGCAGAACATTTTACATCCACATGTAGGGTATTTCCGTACTCAAGAGAAATTGCGTTACAAATTTTGGGGGTCTTTTTTTTCCCTTTTACCGCTTGTGAAAATTAAAAGTATTGGACAACACCAGCATGTTAGTGTAAATATATATATATATATTTTTTACACTAATATGCTGGTGTAGACCCCAATTTTACCTTTTCATAAGGGTTAAAAGGAGAAAAAAATAAAAATAAATACCTCATATGTAAATACCTCATATGTGGCCCTAAACTGTTTCCTTGAAATACGACAGGGCACCAAAGTGACAGTGCACCATGCGCATTTGAGGCCTAAATTGGGGATTTGCATCAGCCACAAAAATACCCTACGGCAGTGTTTCCCAAACAGGGTGTCTCCAGCTGTTGCAAAACTCCCAGCATGCCTTGACAGTCAGTAGCTGTCCGGCAATACTGGGAATTGTTGTTTTTGAAACAGTGCCATACAAGATGTTTTTTTTATTTTTATTGGGGGGGACTGTGTAGGTATAGGTGTATGTGTTTATGTAGTGTTTTACTTTTTATTTTGTGAAGTGTAGTGTAGTGTTTTTAGGGTACATTCACACGGTCGGCTTTACAGTGAGTTTCTCGCTGGGAGTTTTTACCTGAGGAGGAAAATTTGCCACATCTCAAACTTGCAGCTGAAAACTCACTGTAAACCCACCTGTGTGAATGTACCCTGTACATTCACATATGGGGGGGGGGGGGGGGGGTCAGGGGGGCAAACCTCCAGCTGTTGCAAAACTACAACTCCCAGCATGTTCTGACAGACCGTGCATGCTGGGGGTTGTAGTTATGCAATAGCTGGAGGCACATTGGTTACGAAACACTGAGAGTTTGTTACTTAACTCAGTGTTTCACAACCAGTGTGCCTCCAGTTGTTGCAAAACTAGAACTCCCTGCATGTACAGTCTCTCAGTGCATGCTGCTAGTTGCATTTTTGCAACAGCTGGAGGCACACTGGTTGCGAAATACTGTGTTAGGACACAAACTCGGTGTCAATCAGCATGCATTGACAGTTGAAGGGCATCTTGAAAGTTGTAGTTTTGCAACAGCTGGAGGCACACTGCTACAACTCCCAGCATGCCCTTTAGTAGTCTGTGCATGCTGGGAGTTGTAGTTATGCAACAGCTGGATAAACACTTTTTCATAGAAAATATGTGCCTCCAGCTGTTGCATAACTACAACCCCCAACATGCACAGACTACTAAAGGGCTTGCTGGGAGTTGTAGTTGGAACTCCAGCTGTTGCAAAACTACAACTCCCAGCATGCCCTTTGGTTGTGCATGCTGAGGGTTGTTGCTAAGCAACAGCAGGAGGTGAACAGGCCTCACCTCCTGCTGAATTGACAGGCAATTTGCAGGGGGATGTCAGGACCCCCCCGGTGTTTGCACGGGGTGCCTGCTGATAGATATCAGCAGGCATTCCGGTCCGGTCCCCATGGGTTAACAGGTATTCCCTGTGTCCTTAAAGCGTACCTGTCATAGTGCAAAAAAAAGAAAAAAAGTGATATGTTACTCAGGACCCAATCCTGATCATGTGCATATCATTTTTATGTGTATCGGACCTATATATCCAGAGATATAAGCATTTATCTGCTGGTGAGTTACTTTTTCATTGTGCAGGCTGGAGGGGGCGTGTCAGTCTGTCTCCCTCACAGGAGCAAGCCTGGGCAGTCAGCCAATCAGTACTCTCTACTCTGTAACCCTTTCCTCTCTGGTTTTAGGCTGTGTCATGTGTCAGAGGAAGATACTTGGAGCTTGCCTGCAGTAATCAGAAGACATTATAACAGGATAAAATTTATTAATATAAGAATAGATCTTTATAAAATTAGTGCAAGGATTTTTTAGATAAAAGTACAGCATTTTTATGAATACATGTTTTATCTGTTTTTATTTTCTCCTAGTAAAGCTGGATGCTAATCAGCATAGCTGTCACTATGTGTGTTATTCATCTTTCACAGACTCCTGAATGTCTGATCAACTTCTTTGTCATTCAGGAGTCCGAGAAAGCTTTGACTATTTCAGCATGCTGGGAGTTGTAGTTTAGTAACAACTGAAGCTGCAATGTTTGTAAATAACTGTGTTAGAGCGGTGTTGCCTCCAGCTGTTTTAAAACTACAGCTCCCAGCATGTCCACACATCCTTTATCTGTAGTTTTGCATACACAATAGAAATCTCCTATACTGGATACCGGTATGCTTTACGGCCGGTATCCAGTATGCTGTAAAATCTAGACTAGTCTGTCTGGCTAAAAGACAGACGACCCCTAGTGGTGGCTATTTTGAGCTTGAATTTCAGGTGAAAATTTAATTTTTTTTTAACAGGTGTATATTGTGAAATGTCATATTATAATGATTCCTGCAATATATGAAGCGTTTTTAACAATGACATGCGGGGTTAAGACACACATAAGAAGGTGACTTTTTATTTGCCATCATTCTGGAAAGCGCCCTACCTGCATGCAACATAACTAAAGCAGAACTGCTGCTTTCATTGAATGCCCCAGTGTATATCCCATAAATATGCAGCACCCAGTGATCCTGTACATTGTTCTATAACCAGTGTGCCTCCAGCTGTTGCAAAACTACAACTCCCATGAATGCCTGGACAGCCAGCGGCTGGTTGAGAAACACTGCTCTACAGCCAGCTGGGACTTAACATGAGTAAAAAATTAAAAAATCATAACTCTTTCAATTCTGCACCTAAAAATGCATGTGATGGCTTATTTTTTGTGCCAAATTCTGCTGGATCTCAGGCACTGAGCAGTCATTCGGCAATCAGACACAGAGGAGGAAGGTAAGGCACCTCCTCGTATACTCCAGCTGTTTGGGACGCCGTGACTTCGCTGCGGCGGTCCCGAACAGCCCACTGAGCTAACCGACACTTATTAGCTTTCACTTTAGACGCGGCGATCAACTTTGAATGCCACGTCTAAAGGGTTAATAGCGGGCGGCACCGCGATCAGTGCCACACGCTATTAGCCACGGGTCCTAGCCATTGTTAGGTGCCGGACTCGACCCATGGCCCGCGTTATAGAAAGGGAAAGGACCCAGGATGTATGGGTACATCCTGTGTCGGGAAGGGGTTAAGTGAAATAGAGACCTGTATTTTAATAGTCTTGTCGCGTGCGTGTCGCCTAAGGAGCAATTTTGCCAATAACAGTGTATTAAGGATTCACACTTTGCACCATTCTACAGTCTAAGAAGAGTTTAACGCCTTAAACACAATGGGGAGTTCTGAGCAAAATGCCTTTATAACTTTCCCTCTTCACAAACAGTAAAATACCCTATAATCTTAGTAGATTCAGATAGCTGATAACTATATATAGCTCTTTCTTAGCTGTCAATTAAGTCCCCCACAATGATGCTGAGTCACAAACAGGTCTCATTGTTTTGTAGGTCAGAGCCTACCCTTTTGGATTATTTTTAGCATGCGATATTATGTAAAATGAACAGCGTTTTCTTAAGCAAAGAGCTGGCAGAGATTAAGCAGGAGCCGAGCACAACAAGGATCTCATTTTCCTGCCTCTAAATGCATTTCCTCTTATTCAGCCGCTGTTGAAGGTACTTATAAAGTTCCCTTAATGGACATGTTGTGACTCATTTATGGAAGTCTTGCTACTTGTTACAACTAGCGCTCCGGCCAGACATGCTCGCCGTGAGCGCTCTCCTGCCCCGTCCTCCTCTGCCGGTGGTGCCGCTGTTCGCATCGCGGGACGCACCTGTATGCGAATGCCGGGCCATTACTCACCTCCTGCTTCCACCGCTGTCCCAGGTCGCCGGTGTGTGTGTACCCGCCCTCTAGGGTGCGCGCTTGCAGACTCTCTGCGATTTAAAGGGCCAGTACGCCTAAATTGGTTACTGCTGCTCACTGACACTATAAGTGCCAGCACTTTCTGTTTCCCCTTGCCGGATCTTTGTGCTCATTAGCCAAGAGAAAGTGTTCCAGTTCTGTATTGCCTTGTTGTGTTCTGACCTCTTTGCTTTGTTCCTGACTATGCTCCTGTGCTGCCTGCCCTGACCTTCTGCTTTTCCTGACTACAAGTTGCTTCATCCTTCCAGTGCCCCATGTCACCTTGGCAGCCTGTGTGCCAGGGGTAGCGAACTGGGTGCTGCCTGCCGCAGCAAGTCCATCCCGCTTTGCGGCAGGGTCTGGTGAACACGAGCAGCACCTTAGACTCTGCTCCCTGGTATGGCCCATGCCATCATCCACACAGGTTCAGCGGATCCACTTCTTCAATGCTGCTTACAGTAAGATCCGGCCATGGATCCTGCCAAGGTGCCTCTGCCTAATGTCACTGATCTTTCTACTATTGTGGCACAACAGTCTATGCAGATAAGGCAACAAGCACAACAACTGAACCAGTTATCCACAAGCAGCAGATCCTCACCACCCAACAGATACAACAGCCACAACCAGTTCCAGTGGCTCCTCCAATGTATGCAGCTTCCGTGGTTTCCGTAGGCTCCAAGTTACGACTGTCACTGCCGAGGAAATATGAAGGTGACTGTTACGCCGAATGCTCCGAGTCCCTGTTCCTCCCCGGAGCGCTCAGGGCGTTCACCTCCGTGCAGCTCCCCGGTCAGACTCGCTGACCGGGAGCGCTACACTAGTGTCACCGGCGGGGATGCGATCCGTGTTGCGGGACGCGCCCGCCCGCGGCTCGCATCCCAATCTCCTCACCTGCTCCGTAATCCGTCTGCTCAGTCCCGGCGCGCGCGGCCCCACTCCCTAGGGCGCGCGTGCGCCGGCTCTCTGAGATTTAAAGGGCCAGTGCGCCATTGATTGGCGCCTGGCCCAATCAGTACCTGCACCTGTGCCTTCCTCATATAAACCCACTTCCCCTTCCTGTCATCGCTGGATCTTGTTGCCTTGTGCCCAGTGAAAACGTTTAGTGTGTTCCCAAGCCAGTGTTTCCAGACCTTCTGCTGTTGCCCCTGATTACGACCCTTGCTGCCTGCCCTGACCTTCTGCTACGTCCGACCTTGCTCTTGCCTTGTGCCTTTGTACCGCGTCTGTCTCAGCTGTCAGCTGGGGTTGAGTCGCTATCGGGTGGAACGACCTGGGGGTTACCTGCCGCTTTAAGTCCATCCCGCTTTGCGGCGGGCTCTGGTGAAAACCAGTAACCCCTTAGACTCCGTTCCCCTGATATGGCCCACGTCATCACCCCACTGACACAGAGGATCCACCACCAGTGTCCTCGCTGCATACCTATCCGGATCCTGACAGTGACCCTATAGTGTGTAGAAGGTTTGTGACCCGGTGTTCAATGCATTTGGAATTTATGGCTGATCAGTTCCCCAGGGAGCATGCTAAAGTGGCATTTTTGGTTAGTCTGTCCCTGAGTCGCAAGCTATGGCTCAATACATAAAAAAAAAAAATACAAAAAGGCTTTATCCGGGAATACACTTCTCCTGCCGGAGCTGGATTCTTCTTTGTGGGAAAGAAGGATGGGTCACTCCTCCCCTGTATTGACTATCGGGGATTTAATAAAATCACGATCAAGAATCGCTACCCTCTACCTTTGATTTCGGAACTCTTTGATCATCTACAGGGTGCCAAGGTATTCTCCTAGCTGGATCTACATACAACCTCATTCAAATTCAAGAAGGAGACAAATGGAATATGGTCTTTAACACCCGTGATGGGCACTTTGAATACCTTGTGATGCCTTTTGGCCTCTGTAACACTCCGGCTATCTTCCAAGAATTTGCCAACAACATCTTCTGTGATCTACTCGACATGTGTGTTGTTGTGTACCTTGATGACATCCTGATCTACTCGTCAATTTAGAGGTGCATCGTTCACATGTGCGACAGGTCCTACGACGCCTCTGGGTCAATCATTTATATGCCAAAGTCAAGTCTTCCATTTCTTGGTTATATTGTTTCCAACCAAGGTCTCCAGATGGACCCTGATAAGCTGTTGGCAGTTTTGAACTGGCCTCAACCTACTGGCTTATGGGCATTACAACGCTCTCTGAGATTTGCCAATTATTATCGTCAGCTCATTCCACACTTTTCTTCTTTGGTTGCACTGATTGTGGCTCTTACTAAAAAGAACTGTAATCCAAAATCCTGGTCTCCTGAGGCTGAAGAAGCCTTCTCCCGATTAAAATCGGCATTTGCCTCCGCACCAGTCTTGTCAAGACCCGATCCTGAGAAACATTTCATCCTAGAGAAGTAAGAAAAAAAATGTAGTTGAGCTCACCACCCAATATGGACACTGGATAACAGGACTGTGGCTGTAGTGCAGCACTGCAGGAATGCTTGGAACATGGACAATGCGGGCCGTATCCTGTATGGAACAGATAGAACAAAAATGGTGGGGTCCAGCTTACAAAAATAAAAATTAAAACATAACTTTTACTGAATGGTATTAAAACAAGAACAAAAGCAACAAAAAATCTAGAGGTGCATTCAAAACAAAACTGACGCATTTTGAACTTCAAACGAGTTTTTAGTCATGGCAAAATAACATGAAATCGTGAAGGTTTATATACACCCATACCTGAGTATTGGAGAGGCGTCGGGCAGTGGATTTGACATGTGATGAAAGTTCTAGTTCAGCCGGCTGCAAGGAAAAGAAGTAATATCTGGTGTGGAACCAGACCCTGCAGATGAGTGAACAAGGGAACCGTAATATTCATTAATAACTCACTGCCCGACATTTGCAAATTGGCCAAAATGTGACACAACGTAAGAATCTCACCATCACTACATTTAAAGAACTATACATACAAATAAATAGCAGCATGGGTGTGTCTCATATGTTCCGCTACTCAAAGCTTTCCTTTTTGGTTGTACATCCTACATATTGCAACAAACAGTCTCTGCAGGTAGCTAGATACATGACGTGATCAGTGTTGCCCAGTTCTGTAGTGGCTTGTTGTTTTCTGACTTCCTTGTTTTGTTCCTGACTACGCTCCTTTGCCGCTTGCCCTGACCTTCTGCTTTTCCTGACTACGAGTTGCTTCATCCTTCCAGTGCCCCGTGTCACCTCAGCAGCCTGTGTGGACAAGTCATGCCAGTGGTAGCGACCTGGGTGCAGCCTGCCACAGCAAGTCCATCCTGCTTTGCTGTGGGCTCTGGTGAATACCAGTGGCACCTTAGACTCCGCTCCCTGGTACGGCCCACACCATCATCCACACAGGTTCAGCGGATCCACTTCTTACACTACTTTGTTCACAGCAATAACAGTTCAGCATGGGTTGGCATGTCTTGTGAATTGGTACTCATTATTATTATTATTTTTTTTGTACATCCTATGGATAATAAATATAGTCGGACAAATAAGGCTAGAGTTACAAATATGTGGTGTCCGGCTCTGGCAAAACTGGGTGAAAATTGCCACAACTGATACCACAACTGATGTCAGAAGTGCATCAGTTGTGCATCATCTGGCGTCCATTGTTTGTGATTGCCGGAAAGGTGAATGCAGCAAAATGCGTTCCCCTATCTGTGCCGGTCCGCCCAATCATCCGGTGTCCAAACTGAGATTTTTTACTGTCCCATTCAAATGAATGGGATCAGTTCTTGCTTCATTTTCCCTCCAGTGCACTTTCTGCAGTGCTGGAGGGAAAAATAAACCGAGGAGAGACGATGCATATATGTAAAGGATGTCTAAGAGCAGATGTCATTGATGTATGGTCTAGATGAAGATGGTAAATGTTGCTATGGCACTATGATACTTGAAAAAGAAGTTAGGATGAGATCCATAAGAGAAAGAAAAAAAACATAGTGGCAACTCGCCAATCAGAGAAAAATACTTTCTTTATTCTTAAAATGCAGATGGTGAAGCAATACAGACTTTCCGTTCAGTCCACCGGGAGTGAGATGCCTTAGTACCTTGTGCAATGTGTATTGGTGACAGCCGTTTTACACTTAGGTCTGTAGAAGCAAATCTTATGCTCCACGGGAGATTTCTGTTCTCCCTGAGCGCTCCTTAGGACCCTATGGTTTGACAGGTGTACGGCCCCAGGTGGTGCTTGAGTACAGGTGTCAAATCCTTATAACTTTCAGCTTCACTTTTGGGATGAGTAGTAATTTTGGTTTCTACTTTCAACCACATATGGTAAATGGTGACACATTGTTAAGAATTTGCCAGGATCTGGACTGGGTCTTCCTAAATCCCTTTTGCAGAGGTTTACCTATGAGATGACCTCTTGTTTAATTACTAATGCTGATCTTTGGATTGCCTTAAAGGGGTACTCCAGTGGAAAAATTTTATTTTTTAAATCAACTGGTGCCAGAAAGTTAAACAGATTTGTATATTACTTCTACTTATTAGCTGCTGAATAATACAAAGGAAATTATTTTCTTTTTGAAACACAGAGCTCTCTGCTGACATCTCTGTCCATTTTAAGAATGGTCCAGAGTACAAGAAAATCCCCATAGCAAACCTGTCCTGCTCTGGACAGTTCTTAAAATGGTCAGAGATGTCAGCAGAGAGCTCTGTGTTTCAAAAAGAAAAGAATTTCCTCTGTAGTATTCAGCAGCTAATAAGTACTAGAAGGATTAAGATTATTTAATAGAAGTAATTTACAAACCTGTTTAACTTTCTGGCACCAGTTGATTTAAAAAAAAAAAAAGTTTTCCACCGGAGTACCCCTTTAAAGCATTATTGTCATATAAAAAAAAAAAAATAATAAAATTAAGAGTTGTATTGACATTTTGAAAGTTTTGATTGGTGGAGGTCTCAGGGCTCAAGCCCCCACTGATCTCTAGATGTAACCAGGAGAAGCACATGGCAATGCATTTCACTCCCTAGCAAAGTGCTCAATTTGTCTCATTATTCACCTTTGCCAGTTGAATCTGCTCTTATTTCCATTAACTCCTCTATATTTGATGCCACAAACCTGGATGTCATAGACCCGGAAGCCACAAACTACTGTAAGGTGGTTGAAATGTGAAACTCCCATAATCCACATAACCATCGGTCCCCAGTCAAGTCTAGTCAGTTCCATTGTTTTTCTTTTCTTTGTTTTCTGTGTGGTAGAGGTACTGGTAGCTTCAGGTACATTTAAAGCATCACTGTCATTAATAACAAATTTTCATCACTGTCTGCCAAATTAGAAGAATTTCCCTGGGTGCACCTTTACAAGTGTCGTGTCACAGATTGCTACCAAAGAGTTATTAAAGTGGAGTCCTTTATTATTTTAACTTGCACCATGGTAAACTAACCTGTAAAGATCCTTTTTCAGTGTTTTTTTTATAATTTGGACTGAGAAATTGAGAGCCAGAGAACTTTAACATCTGCATGGAAACTGCTAAAAGCACTTAACCCCTTAAAGACCCAGCCAATTTTCACTGTAGGAACCGGCCATTTTTTGCACATCTGACCACTGTCACTTTAAGCATTAATAACTCTGGGATGCTTTTACCTTTAATTCTGATTCCGAGATGTTTTTTTCGTGACATATTCTACTTTATGTTAGTGGTAAAATTTTGTTGATACTTGCATAGTTTCTTGGTGAAAAATTCCAAAATTTGATGAAAAAATTGAAAATTTTGCATTTTTTTTTACTTTGAAGCTATCTGCTTATAAGGAAAATGAATATTCCAAATAAATTATATATTGATTCACATATACAATATGTCTACTTTATATTTGCATCATAACGTTGACATGTTTTTACTTTTGGAAGAGATCAGAGGGCTTCAAAGTTCAGCAGCAATTTTCCAATTGTTCACAAAATTTTTCAGGGACCAGTTCTGTTTTGAAGTGGATTTGAAGGGCCTTCATATTAGAAATGCCCCACAAATGATCCCATTATAAAAAATGCACCCCTCAAAGTATTCAAAATTACATTCAAAAGGTTTGTTAACCCTTTAGGTGTTTCACCGGAATAGCAGCAAATTGAAGGAGAAAATTTCAAAATCTTGATTTTTTACACTGACATGTTCTTGTAGACCCAGTTTTTGAATTTTTACAAGGGGTAAAAGGAGAGAAATCTTCCTAAAATGTGTAACCCAATTTCTCTCGAGTAAGGAAATACCTCATATGTGTATGTCAAGTGTACGGCGGGCGCAGTAGAGGGCTTAGAAGGGAAGGAGCAACAATGGGATTTTGGAGAATGAGTTTTTCTGAAATGGTTTTTGTGGGGCATGTCGCATTTAGGAAGCCCCTATGGTGCCAGAACAGCAAAAAAAAAAAACAACACATGGCATACTATTTTGGAAACTACACCCCTCAAGGCACGTAACAAGGGGTCCAGTGAGCCTTAACACCCCACAGGTGCTTCACGACTTTTTGTTAAAGTTGGATGTGTAAATTATTTATTTATTTTTTCCACTAAAATGCTAGTTTTCCCCAAAATTTTTAATTTTTACAAGGGATAATAGGACAAAATGCCCCTCAAAATTTGTAACCCCATCTCTTTTGAGTATGGAAATACCCCAAGTGTGGACGTCAAGTGCTCTGCGGGCGCACTACAATGCTCAGAAAAGAAGGAGTCACATTTGGCTTTTGAAAAGCGAATTTTGCTGAAATGGTTTTTAGTGGGCATGTCACATTTAGGAAGCCCCTATGGTGCCAGAACAGCAAAAAAAAAAAAAAAAAACACATGGAAACTACACCCCTCAAGGAACACAACAAGGGGTACAGTGAGCCTTAAAACCTGACAGGTGTTTGACGACTTTTTGCTAAAGTCGGATGTGTAAATGAAAAAAAAAAATGTTTTCACTAAAATGCTGGTTTTCCCCCACATTTTATATTTTTACGAGGGGTAATAGGAGAAAATGACCCACAAAATTTGTAATCCCATTTCTTCTGAGTATGGAAATACCCAATGTGTGGATGTCAAGTGCTCTGCTGGCGCACTACAATGTTCAGAAGAGAAGGAGCACCATTGAGCTTATGAAGGCAGAATTTGGTTGGAATAGAAGTCGGGGGCCATGTGTGTTTACAAAGCCCCCCGTGGTGCCAGAACAGTGGACCCCCCACGTGACACCATTTTGGAAACTACACCCCTAACAGAATTTAATAAGGGGTGCAGTGAGTATTTACACCCCACTGGTGTTTGACAATTACATTTTTCATTTTCACGGACCACTGTTCCAAAAATCTGTCAGACACCTGTGGGGCATAAATGCTCACTGTACCCCTTATTACATTATGTGAGGAGTGTAGTTTCCAAAATGGGGTCATATGTGGGGGGGGGGGGGGTTCCATTGTTCTGGCTCCATGGGGGCTTTGTAAACCCATGTAGCCTTCAATTCCGGACAAATTTTATCTTCAAAATCCCAATGGTGCTCCTTCTCTTCTGAGCATTATAGTGCGCCAGCAGAGCACTTTACATCCACATATGGGGTATTTTCTTACTCAGAAAAAATGGGGTTACAAATTTTGGGGGGCTTTCTTCCTATTTTTCCTTGTGAAAATGAAAAATTTTGGGTAACACCAGCATTTTAGTGAAATTTTTATATTTTTTCATTTTTCCATCCAACTTTAATGAAAATTCGTCAAACACCTGTGGGGTGTTAAGCCTCACTATACCCCTTGTTACTTTCCATGAGGGGTGTAGTTTCCAAAATGGGGTCACGTGTGGGTATTTCTTTTTTGCGTTTATGGCAGAACCGCTGTAAAATCAGCCACCCCTGTGCAAATCACCAATTTAGGCTTCAAATGTACATGGTGCGCTCTCACTCCTGAGCCTTGTTGTGCCCCCGCCGAGCATTTTACAAACACATATGGGGTATTTCCGTACTCAGGAGAAATTGCGTTACAAATTTTGGGGTCATTTTTTCCTTTTAACACTTGTGAAAATAAAAAGTAAAGGACAACACCAGTGTACACTGACAGGCTGGTGTAGCCCCCAACTTTTCCTTTTCATAAGGGGTAAAAGGAGAAAAAGCCCCCCAAAATTTGTAACGCAATTTCTCCCGAATACGGAGATACCCCATATGTGGCCCTAAACTGTTTCCTTGAAATACGACAGGGCTCCGAAGTGAGAGAGTGCCATGCGCATTTGAGGACTAAATTTGGGAATCACTGGCGTAGAATACCCCTATGTCTACCCCTCTGCAATCCCTAACAGGGTATCTCCAGCTGTTGCTAAACTCCCAGCATGCCTGGACAGTCAGTGGCTGTCCGGAAATGCTGGAAGTTGTTGTTTTGCAACAGCTGGAGGCTCCGTTTTGGAAACACTGCTGTACAATACGTTTTTCATTTTTATTGGGGAGGGGGGGCAGTGTAAGGGGGTGTTTATGCAGTGTTTTACTCTTTATTATGTGTTAGTGTAGTGTTTTTAGGGTACATTCACACGGGCGCAGGTTTACAGTGAGCTTCCCGCTTTGACACCACGAGCTCACGGCGCCGGCTTCAGCGTTTGGAACAGTCTGTTCCAAATGCTGAGCAGCGGAGTACCCCTTTGAAGATGATGACATTCAGCAATGCTGCTATAAAAGTGTTAATTAAAGGGTCATTGACCTAATAACTTCTGGGCCCCAATGCAAAATCTGTAGCAGGGCCCCATGTGCCAAGTATAGTACAGTGACCCTCCGACCTACGATGGCCCCTCTTAGCAACCTCTTCAGGATCCCCTTAATCGGTGGCGCTCTCCTTCGTCGTCATCACGTCGCCATGCACACCGTCCTGTCATTCAATAGGAGCGGCGTGCGTAGTGACGTGATGGCGGTAACGGAGAGCGAGCATCCCGGGGAAGCAGAGACGTCCGGAGCATCGGGGACACCCCGGGGACGCGGCGACAGCGATGGAGGGTGACATCCAGGGCATCGGTGACAAGCGGTGACGGTCTGGAGCAGCGGGGACAGGTGAGTACAGCTTCCTATTCTTTCCATTGCATGGATGCCTCAACATACGATGGTTTCAACAAACGATGGTTCATTTGGAACTGTACTGATCTCTTATGGGGCAGATATGATTTGGGGCCCTCTCAGGCACCCGGGCCCCGGTGCGACTGCTACCTCTTCATCCCCTTTAGCACCCCCTTTACCTGCACCTACCTCTGCACCCCCTTTACCTCTCTGCCCCTGATTCAAGTAACTGTATGTCATTAGAATTGCGAAAGGAGTTCAGTAAAGTTTGCAAGTTGTGTTTAAAGTTGTTTTTTATACATTATTCACAACTGGTCTCTGAGAAAAGGTCGGTCTTTTTGCATAAATTCCTGAGCTCTTCTACCAGGGATTAAATTCTGCCTGATTTACAGTACACAGCAAATACTCAATTCTGTATTCTTCAGTTTATTGTAACAGCACTAGCATTTATAGTATTTCCCATTGCAATATCTTTGTTCTTATTACCTGTATAGATACCTGGAACATTGTGTCTTTAGTTCCAGACAGTTCCCATGAGGTTTCTCCGATAGCTGCTCTAAAGCTGTAGAGGAAAAAGTTTTGGTTCAACTTCTACATTAATTAACATGGACTTTTACCTATATTAATCTTGTCCCCATTTTATAAATCAGTATTAACAATATTTGACAATGTTTATTATTTTGATACATAGGAAAATACATTTTGTTTCAGGTCAAAAAGCATTTATTCTTTCAAAAAGAGTATTAAAGGGGTATTCCTGTATCAGAAAACTGTATTTAAATAAAACTACCACCCCAAAATATATAACTTTTGTGTTATATTAAATTTTTGCTAAAAAAAAAATTCTGATGGGAAGTTTGTGTAGTCCTGTCATTGTGGTGTTATCTCCAGTCCCTGGCACCTCCCTCTCTCTCAAGACAATGCATTTTCATCTTCTGTCTCAAGAGGCATGGCTGGATCTTGTGTCTGAGCTCTAGTCCTGCCCCCTGAGTGACGTCACCACCTCTGACCAGCCCCTTCAGGTTACATCACTATCTCCCTATCATATACACATATAAATTTATATCTTTCTTGAGAAATTTAGGGACGCAAGTTTACAGCATGCTGCCTTGTGCTAAACAAATGTCACAGGCAGAGGAGCAGATCGGGAATGAATACAGCAGGTGCAATTAATTTACTTAACGCAAAGCAATAGTCTGCTGTGTACTGACATGTTTTGCAACAGCTTTGGGCAGGGAACTGGCAGGGTAGCTGTGAGAGGGGAGTAGGCATGGTTGAAGGGCTGTGATGGAAAGGTGAGGCAAAGCAATGCATTCTGGGAATTGTAGTACTGAACAACTGCTCAACCAGAAAGTAGTAAAAGGTAATGATAGGGGAGAGGATGACATACCCCCCGAAACACATGGATTTTTGGTGATTTCAGAACTGGGGAAGCAAGTTGAGAAATGCTGCATATACTTCTGCAGCATTTTTTTATTTTTTTTATTTTTTACCAGATGTCAAAGGAACCCCTAAAATAGGAATATATGATCAAAACATAGATTTTACCTACCTATTAGATTTTAATTATAAACTTTTTTCATGTTAGACCTCACCCTTTTACTTTAGCCACACCGGGTTTCCAAAAAGCTGCGCCCTTTTTTTAAGATAAGGTAAAAATTATCTAATTATATAAGGTAAAAATTATCTAATTATATAAAATAATAAATAACATAAAAAAATAATAATAAAAAAATAATAAATATTAAAATTATATGATAAATAAGTCATGTAAGACATAAAATGGCTGTCACCTTTGCAATAGTAAATCTGCCCCAATATTTCCATTCAACATACATTAAATGCATTGTTTCTCAACAAGTGTGTCTCCAGCTGTTTCAAAACTACAACTCCCAGCATGCCCGGACAGTAAATGCAGTGTTTCTCAACAAGTGTGTCTCCAGCTGTTGCAAATCTACAACTCCCAGCATGTCAGGACAGTAATAAGCTACGCCCTTTTTCAGATAGGGTAAAAAAAAAGTATCTAAAATAATAAATACTACTACTACTACTACTACTACTAATAATAATATTAATAATAATAATAATATTATAGAATAAATAAGTCATGTAAGACATGATGTGATAGCCCTTGGGTGGTGTTGGTAGTGGGGATGTTGTATCGGTACATGAGGGGGTTAATGTTAACCCCTGTCCGGACATGCTGAGAGTTGTAGTTTTACAACAGCTGGAGGCACCCTGGCACCCTGGAGACACCCTTTTTTGGTGTAATATAAATATTGCAATATAAAATCCTTTCACTCGCCCCCATACAATATGATATTTAATTACATTTAGAAAATAAAATCCCCTAAAATTACCTACAGAAGGACTACCTATCATCCTGAGACAACCAAACACTGAACGTTCCTTCCGTAGGTTCTGATTAATTCGCTTTGGCTACAAAGTGCGATTATATTTCATCATAGAAGACAAGCTATCCGGTTATGACTCATATAGATGACAGATGCTTACGCTAAGAGTTTAGACAGAACTATCAATTAGCCGATAGGAAAATATTTATGTGCCTTTTTATGCCTGCAGGACGTTAATTGCAAACTTAGATGTTTAGACCGCGCAAATCGGAAAAAATCGACTTCATTTAAATAGTTGAAAAAAATAAGGGGTCAAAGGGTGCAGTAGATTGTGGAGGAGGTAAACCTTTCTAGTGGACTAATCCTATAGAGAGTCTATTATATAAGCTTAAAGCGGTATTCCAGGCCAAAACTTTTTTTTATATATCAACTGGCTCCGGAAAGTTAAACAGATTTGTAAATTACTTCTATTAAAAAATCTTCCAATAGTTATTAGCTTCTGAAGTTGAGTTGCTGTTTTCTGTCTAACTGCTCTCTGATGACTCACGTCCCGGGAGCTGTGCAGTTCCTATGGGGATATTCTCCCATCATGCACAGCTCCCGGGACGTGACATCATCGTTGAGCAGTTAGACAGAAAACTTCAGAAGCTAATAACTATTGGAAGGATTCAGATTTTTCCGGAGCCAGTTGATATATAAAAAAAAGTTTTTGCTGGATCTCAGGCACGGAGCAGTGAATCGATGATTGGACAGTGAGGAGGCAGGTATTTTGTGTAAACAAAAAAATCCCAAACAAATGCCAGAATTCCATCTCTTTATCGCATCACATCCTCAAAAAATATGGAATAAAAAGCGACCGAAAAGCCCAATCAATTAAAAATGGTACCAAAACTACAGTTAATAATGCATAAAAATTATCCCCCCTCCCTCACTTTCATACACAACAAAGTTAAAAACATTGTAGGGGTCAGAAAATGGAAATTTAAATGATATACATTTTTTTTTTCTAAAAAGTGTACTTTTTTTTTGTTTTTATAGTAAACCATGATGGAAACTATGCAAATTGTCGTAAACGTACCGAACTGAAAAAATGTAGGATGAAAATGGTAAAATTTTTAATTCCAGGGTTAAGGGGTTAAAAATGCTCATGCTTGCTAATAAAATAAAGTTTGTGATAATAAATCCGTACTTACCTGCTCCAGGGCCCTGCTGCTGTTACAGCAATGCCGGATCTCCCTTCCCACCACTTACTGATCTTAGGGTATGTTCACACTGAGGAATTGGAGAGGAATTTCCACGAGTAATTCTGCTCGCTTTTTCCTCTCCAATTCATTCAGCAGTGAAAATCCCCATAGAGCTGTGCAGAATTTCTGCCCCTCAGTTCACACTGAGGAATTTCCTCAAGCAGAATTCTGACGAGGAAGTTTGTTCCGCTTGAAGAAAGAACATGTTCTTTATTTCAGGCGGAATCAGCGTCTTACTCCCATAGAGATCAATATTAATTTTTTTTTCAGTCAGAATCATTTCCACGTGGAATTGGTGCAGAATTGGCGCGGAAATGGCGCAGAATTGGCTAGGAATTTCTGCATGAAAAAAAAGAGGATAATATATATTATACTCTTCTCCTCCTCCGCTTTAAATTTTCATTTCTGCGTGTGGAATTCCACTCGAATTCCGCGCCAATTCCGCTCCAATTCTGCGTGAAATTCCAACGCAAAATCTCTGTGAGTTCTTGTGGAAAAGTAACAATATTTTGAGGCAGAAAATTTCTGCTTGATTTCCGCCCCAATTCATCAGTGTGAACATACCCTAAGTCTCGACATAAGGAAGTGCCCACGCAACCAAACACTGTGGAAGATCATAACTGTTGCGAAACAAAAGATAAAAAGTGCACGAATCATACAATGATCGAAGCATCTTTCATAAAAATAGGGTAGTTACACAGCTGTATCAGTCAGCTTCCAGTCAGTATCTAGACTGTATGTATGGGGGAAAAGTGGTAGAACTGCCTAAAAAGCCTAAAAAATTGTGATACTGGTAATGTAATTGTCCTGAGTATGGTATTCCAGAGTATAACAATAGAACAAAGAGAGTCTATGGAAGGTAGGGTCAGCTCACCACTTCAGAGGAATCTTTGGAATATACACCATCAAAACACTTGCTTCTTGGAATGGAAGCTCGGTAGGCGACTCAGCTGTGTGTAGGTAATCCAGGAAAAAAACTGGAAAAATGTCATCAAGCTCCCATATAAAATCCAACTTTTTAAACACATAGTGAACAGCGATTAGTTTTTATTCTATTTTTGATATGATTCACTACATCTTTTTAAAAATTTTTTATAATAAAGTTGGATTTTCTATGGGAACTGGATTCCATTTTGTCCTGTTTTTCATTGTATTCTGGAGAACCGGTGTAGCATATGAAAAGTCCTGAAGACAAGTATAAGAGGTTCAGATTATGAAGGATGTAAGGCTTACATCACTAGCAGAATGTAGATGTAAGTAGTCCAAGTCAAGTAAGGAAAATCACAAAGTGTTATTGGGTCTCTGGGGGCCTCACTACTTGTATAGTGGTATAGCTGTGATATTGGAACTTGTTTGTAGTTTACCTGGTAGCCTAACCTGTCCGTACAGTGACATGTCTGGTACCTACTACTCTGCATAAAAGCACCTGGAAGAAGAACCAGGACAGAAAATCAGATTTGTAGGGGCTGTAGGTGGCAATAACTTAAGATAGTTTGTGCCTGAAACTTTTTTTTTTTCCAAAAAGGAACTTTGAAGAATACTTTTTGATGACACTTTGTGACCTCGAACAGCAACCATTCTGTGCAGGAGAAAGCATTTAGTTATTGTTAACCTGTGGTGTGTCCTCCTGTACCTTTCTCCAAGTAGAACAGTTCTTTCGAGAACTACGTATCGGAAGTTGGCTACAATGGGACATTTCTGTGAGACAAGAGATGTCAAGAGTTCATATTCCGGTGTTAGAGAAAAATGTAACTGGTAAAATATCCGTAACATTCCTGATATTCAATATATATATGCATTTCCCTAAATGGTCCAAAGGATAGTGTCACATATGGGCAGGGAACAGTGAAGCCCTAATTCACCCACAGTCACTGTCCCTACCTATTGCCTATCTGCCCTAAGTGACGGATCGACAACCACGATGACATACCCTCCCTGCTAAGCGCTGGGGCAGTGTTGTCAAAATAATAAAACACAAAAACAGGAGGAGTCAGGGAATAGCTGGAGGCACACAAACTAATCGAGATTCACTAAGAAACACACACGATCAAATCAATGTCAGTCTAGCCAAGGTCAGTGCCAGGAGATAGCAGAGAACAAGAATGCAGAGCAAGAGAAGAGTCAAGGGAGAAGTCATCAATAAACAAGCAGGTATTCAGTAAGCAGGAGGTGTCAGCTAAGGTATAACCTTTCACAGACATTGAACTGATAACTACTCCTTGCTTATATAGGCAGGTGATCAGGGATACACCTTCCCGATAGGTAGCAGAGCTGAGAACCATACCCAGATTGCACAGGTTAGCTCCAAGCAGCTCCAGCCCAACTTGAGTCATTTAAAGGGGTACTACGGTGAAAAACAATTTGTTTTTTATCAACTGGTGCCAGAACGTTAAACAGATTTCTAAATGACTTCTATTTAAAAATCTTAACCCTTCCAGTACTTATCAGCTGCTTTATGCTCCACAGGAAGTTGTTTTCTTTTTCAATTTCTTTTCTGCCTGATCACAGTGCTCTCTGCTGACACCTCTGTCTCAGGAACTGTCAAGAGTAAGATAGGTTTGCTTTTGGGATTTGCTCCTGCTCTTGACAGTTCCTGAGACAGAGGTGTCAGCTCTGCACCTCGCAGTTCTGTACCTCGCACTGGGGGCATGTCACAGATGAGTCTCAGTGCATAGAACAGCCAGTTGTCAGCTCTGAGGAGTGAGGGAGGAAGTTCCTACATGAGGTGAGGGCAAGCAAGGAAATGTCCCCTCATCCTCAGTGAACTGCATGCAGTGTGAGCAACATAAACAAGGAAATAGAGAGAGAGACAGAACCCTTTATTGCCATTTTCTGTGCTGGCTAATTGACAAAACCTTTAGGATTAGATGTTCTAATATTTTAGACTTTTACTTTAATCTGTTGCTTAAAAAGGGAATAGTATTCTCTTATATTATAGTTAATTTGTATTATTATTAATCATCCCTGGAGTTCAAAGAGTTACTCTTTGAACTAATTCCATATCTGTAGAGTATGCACACATACCTGCAACCATTATTTTACATTTTTGAAAGGTACAATTATCTCACTTGGAAGAAATAGAATATATTAATGCCAATGACTTTTGCATGCCAACCGCTCACTGCCCCCTATTTTTCCGTTCTCCTCTAATCTCTTCAGGCCTTCTTTCTTAGAATGAGCACAGACGCTTCTTACTGTGGTAAAAGCTTTAGTACACAGAACTGAGCAGTCTATTGAGTGAAATACAATTTGCCCTTTTCACATGATTGATTCTTTGGATTTGCATCCTCATGTTGCGATCACCTTCTGTTATTTTATTTTTGTCATTTTATGTTTTTTGGGGATTTTCTCAGCATTTGAATGAGTTAAAGTTCAAGAACTGCTACAATCTCAGGCGACATAAAACTTTTACCAACACCGCTTTACATTTAGTGCTTTTTTTTTTTATATGGGGTTGTCAAGTTGTTTACTGGAAACTCCTGCTATTAGCTGCTATTGTTGAGGCAATAAGGTGTTATTAGAAAATAATCTACTGTTTAAATCAAGGATTTTATATACATATATAAAAAGGATCAGCATTTAAGTTAATTTGCTTAAATTATTTAAAAAAAAAACCCAAAAAAACCATACAGATGATACATTCACTATAAAGCGGACCTGTTTTTAGGGTATACAGTAAGGGCGTGGCTGTATAGGGCTTTTGATCCTGAATCCATAAATACCTGCCATTGGTTAATTGACCCCTCCAGTGCTGAGATATCAGAGTTTAAAACAATATCAATATGCAAATTAGGCTTTAGAGCCCATTGGGTGTACCCCTCGCCTTAGATTACAGGAGGGAGGCAGGATTACAATTCAGACTAGTGGCCGTCAGGGGGTTGAGGAGGTGACCTGTGCACAGTGGGGAGTGACTAACTGTTGAAGGGGCAGAACGGCCTATAGCAGCTGAGGGGAACGCCCAGTGGGCTCCAAAGCCGAATTTGTATTTCTTTTTAAACTCTGATATCTTTGCGCTTGAAAGGCCATTTAACTAATGAGAAGTAGATATGAATTTAGGGTCAAATGCTCTATACAGCTATGCCCTTACTTTATACCCTAAAAACCTCCTGGTAGTCCGCTGAAAACTCAGTGGACCTCTACTAATATCACTGACGTGGCTTTTGGCTCTTAATAATAGATGTGAATCCCAATTCAGCGACATCTCTCTCATAGGTCAGCGAGCTGTATGGGCTGTGAGCCGTAATAGAGAATTTTAAAAGAGGCTATTTGAAGCGGACAAGTGATTTAATATTAATATTGGTCCTATGGCAATATTGGATTGGCAGCACTCCAGAGTATGTGGTTCCTCTATCTGCAAACCATGCTTAAATGATACTTGGGAGTTTTTCCAATATATATATCTATATATATATAAAACTCAACGTGTGTGTGTATGTATGTATGTATGTATGTGTGTATGTTCCACAAAAACTTTCAAATGGCTAAAGATATTAACATGAAACTTGGCACACATGTTACTTATATGTCAACAACAAACATAGGATAGGGGATTTAACCCTTACTCACCCCCATTTGCCAGGGGCGGGGATTATGTTTAACCCCTTCAGGACGGAGCCCATTTTGGCCTTAAGGACCAGAGCGTTTTTTGCACATCTGACCACTGTCACTTTAAACATTAATAACTCTGGAATGCTTTTACTTATCATTCTGATTCCGAGATTGTTTTTTCTTGACATATTCTACTTTAACATAGTGGTAAATTTTTGTCGATACTTGCATCCTTTCTTGGTGAAAAATCCGTAAATTTGATGAAAAATTTGAAAATTTAGCATTTTTCTAACTTTGAAGCTCTCTGCTTGTAAGGAAAATGGATATTACAAATAAATTTTTTTTGGTTCACATATACAATATGTCTACTTTATGTCTGCATCATAAAATTGACGTGTTTTTACTTTTGGAAGACATCAGAGGGCTTCAACGGTCAGCAGCAATTTTTTCAGTATTTTTCAGGGACCAGTTCAGGTTTGAAGTGGATTTGAAGGGTCTTCATATTAGAAATACCCCATAAATGACCCCATTATAAAAACTACACCCCCCAAAGTATTCAAAATGACATTCAGTCAGCGTTTTAACCCTTTAGGTGTTTCACACGAATAGCAGCAAAGTGAAGGAGAAAATTCACAATCTTCATTTTTTACACTCACATGTTCTTGTAGACCCAATTTTTGAATTTTTACAAGGGGTAAAAGGACAACATTTTTACTTGTATTTGTAGCCCGATTTCTCTCGAGTAAGGACATACCTCATATGTCTATGTAAAGTGTTCGGCGGGCACAGTAGAGGGCTCAGAAGGGAAGGAGCGACAAGGGGATTTTGGAGAGTACATTTTTCTGAAATGGTTTTTGGGGGGCATGTTGCATTTAGGAAGCCCTTATGGTGCCAGAACAGCAAAAAAAAAAAAACACATGGCATACCATTTTGGAAACTAGACACCTCGGGGAATGTAACATGGGATAAAGTGAATCTTAATACCCCACAGGTGTTTCACGACTTTTGCAAATGTAAAAAAAAAATAATAATTTTTACCTAAAATGCTAGTTTTCCCCCAAATTTTGTATTTTTAAAAAGGGTAATAGCAGAAAATACCCCTAAAAATTTGAAGCCCAATTTCTCCCGATTAAGAAAACACCCCATATGGGGGTGAAAAGTGCTCTGCTGGCGCACTACAGGTCTCGGAAGAGAAGGAGTCACATTTGGCTTTTTGAAAGCAAATTTTGCTCTGGGGGCATGCCGCATTTAGGAAGCCCTTATGGTGCCAGGACAGCAAAAAAAAAACCACATGGCATACCATTTTGGAAACTAGACCCCTTGGGGAACGAAACAAGGGGTTAAGTGAACCTATATACCCCACAGGTGTTTCACGACTTTTGCATATGTAAAAAAAAAAAAAAATTTTTTTTTCCTAAAATGCTTGTTTTCCCAAAAATTTTACATTTTTAAAAAGGGTAAAAGCAGAAAATACCCCCAAAATTTGTTAGGCAATTTCTCCCGAGTACGGTGATACCCCATATGTGACCCTAAACTGTTGCCTTGAAATATGACAGGGCTCCAAAGTGAGAGCGCCATGCGCATTTGAGGCCTAAATTAGGGACTTGCATAGGGGTGGACATAAGGGTATTCTACGCCAGTGATTCCCAAACAGGGTGCCTCCAGCTGTTGCAAAACTCCCAGCATGCCTGGACAGTCAATGGCTGTCCGACAATACTGGGAGTTGTTGTTTTGCAACAGCTGGAGGCTCCATTCTGGAAACAGTGGCGTACGAGACGTTTTTCATTTTTATTGGGGAGGGGAGGGGGGCTGTGTAGGGGTATGTGTATACGTAGTGTTTTTTACTTTTTATTTTATTTTGTGTTAGTGTAGTGTAGTGTTTTTAGGGTACAGTCACACGGGCGGGGGTTCACAGTAGTTTCTCGCTGACAGTTTGAGCTGCAGCAGAAAATTTGCGCATCTCAAACTTGCAGCCAGATACTTACTGTAATCCTCCGCCCATGTGAGTGTACCCTGTACATTCACATTGGGGGGGGGGGGGGGGGGGGGGGGGGACATCCAGCTGTTGCATAACTACAACTCCCAGCATGCCCGTTGGCTGTCGGTGACTGCTGAGAGTTGTAGTTTTGCAACAGCTTAAGGCACACTGGTTATGTATCACTGAGTTTGTGACCTAACTCAGTGTTTCACAACCAGTGTGCCTCCAGCTGTTGCAAAACTACAACTCCCAGCATGTACGGTGCATGGTGTACATTGACTGCTGAGAGTTGGAGTTTGCAACAGCTGGAGGCACACCGGTCGTGAAACACTGAGTTAGGTAAAAAAAAAAACTCTAAGTTTCACAACCAGTGTGCCTTCAGCTGTTGCAAAACTACAACTCTCAGCAGTCACCGACAGCCAACGGGCATGCTGGGAGTTGTAGTTATGCAACCAGCAGATACACCACTACAACTCCCAACATGCAATTTAGCTGTTTGTGCAAGCTGGGAGTTGTAATTAGACAACAGCTGAAGGTACACTTTTCCATAGAAAAAATGTGCCTCCAGCTGTTGCAAAATCATAAGTCCCAGCATGCCCATAAGGGAATGCTGGGAGTTGTGGTGGTCTGCCTCTTGCTGTTGCATAACTACAGCTCCCAGCATGCCCTTTTAGCATGCTGGGAGCTGTTGCTAAGCAACAGCAGGAGGCTGTCACTCACCTCCAACGATCCAGCCGCATGAGGTCAGTCCCTCGTCGTCACCGCCGCCGCCGCTGCTCCTGGGGCCCCGATCCCAACATTAACGCCGGGGAACGGGGTCCTCAGCACCCGGGGTGCACGTCCCGCACCCGCTCACGTCCTCCGGAAGAGGGGCGGAGCGGGTGCGGGAGTGACACCCGCAGCAGGCGCCCTGATTGGTCGGCCGGTAATCCGGCCGACGAATCAGGGCGATCGTGAGGTGGCACCAGTGCCACCTCACCCCTGCTGGGTATGTCTGTTCGGGGCCGTCTCTGACGGCCCCGAACAGCCAGTAATTCCGGGTCACCGGGTCACTGGAGTCCCGATTGACCCGGAATCGCCGCAGATCGCTGGACTGAATTGTCCAGCGATCTGCGGCGATCGCCCACATGGGGGGCGGGCATAATGACCCCCCTGGGCGATATGCCGGGATGCCTGCTGGACTATTTCAGCAGGCATCCGGCTCCGGTCCCCAACCGGCTAGCGTTGGGGACCGGAATTCCCACGGGCGTATGGATACGCCCTTGGTCCTTATGGACTCGGGATGCAGGGCGTATCCATATGCCCTATGTCCTGAAGAGGTTAAAGTCCCATGCAAGTCATTGGGAAATATATGTTACTGCATAACTTCCAAATGGCTGGAGATTTTCGATAATACTTGGTCACATGTTACTTATATATCCACTTAAAATATAGGATAGTTAATTTAACCCTTAACTACCCCCATTTGTGAGGGTCGGGGTTTTTTGTTTAAAGTCTTATGCAAATCAATGGGAAATGTATGTTCCCACATAACTTCTGTATGGCTGGAGATATTTGAATACCTGGTACACATATTAAGGGTTGGGATATGAGGACGGAATAGGAGGTTGGGATAGGAGGTCGGGATAGGAGGTCAGGTAGGAGGTTGGGATAGGAGGACGGGATAGGAGGTCTGGATAGGAGGTCAAGATATGAGGACGGGAAAGGAGGATGGGAAAGGAGGATGGGAAAGGAGGACGGGATAGGAGGACGGGATAGGAGGTCGGGATAGGAGGTCAGGATAGGAGGTCGGGATAGGAGGTCGGGATAGGAGGTCGGTATAGGAGGTCGGGATAGGAGGACGGGATAGGAGGACGAGATAGGAGGATGGGATAGGAGGACGGGATAAGAGGTCGGGATAGGAGGTCAAGATATGAGGACGGGAAAGGAGGATGGGAAAGGAGGACGGGATAGGAGGACAGGATAGGAGGACGGGATAATAGGTCGGGATAGGAGGTCGGTATAGGAGGTCGGTATAGGAGGTCGGGATAGGAGGACGAGATAGGAGGATGGGATAGGAGGACGGGATAAGAGGTCGGGATAGGAGGTCGGTATAGGAGGTCGGGATAAGAGGACCAGATAGGAGGATGGGATAGGAGGACGGGATAAGAGGTCGGGATAGGAGGTTGAGATAGGAGGTCGAGAAAGGAGGACGGGATTGGAGGTCTGGATAGGAGCTCGAGATTGGAGGACAGGATAGGAGGACAGGATAGGAGGTCGAGATAGGAGGACGAGATAGGAGGACGGGATAGGAGGACGGGATAGGAGGACGGGATAGGAGGTCGGGATAGGAGGACGGAATAGGAGGTCGGGATAGGAGGTCGAGATAGGAGGACGGGATAGGAGGTACGGGTCGGGATATGAGGACGGGATGGGAGGTCGGGATGGGAGGTCGGGATAGGAGGACAGGATAGGAGGACGGGATATGAGGCGGGATAGGAGGACGGGATAGGAGGACGGGATAGGAGGTCGGGATAGGAGTTTGAGATAGGAGGTCGAGAAAGGAGGACGGGATAGGAGGTCGGGATAGGAGGTCGGGATAGGAGCTCGAGATTGGTGGACAGGAGAGGAGGTGGGGGATATGAGGACGGGATAGTAGGACGGTATAGGAGGTCGGGACAGGAGGTCGAAATAGGAGGATGGGATAGGAGGTCGGGATGTGGGGTTGGGATATGACAACAATATATGAGGACGGGATATGAAGTCAAAAGCTTCCTCCTTTGTTTATTTTCCTCCCCAACAAGGATTAGGAAGGAAAACCGGGCAATGCCGGGTACTCAGCTAGTATATATATATATATATATATATATGTTGAGCTAAGAAAAAATATTTGTCTCTTTCTCGATTTCTTATTTTTTTTTGGCACATTTCTTACACTTTAAATTTTAGATAATCAAAAAATGTTAATATTACACAAAGGAAACACAAAATGCAGTTTTCAAGTGATGATTTTGTTTATGTGGAAAAATCCTATCTGAACCTTTATGGCCCTATGTAAGAAACTTACCACCCTCTAAACCTAATGACTGGTTTTGACACCCTAAGCAGCAGCAACTGAGCATTTGTGATAACTTGCAATAAGTGTTTCACATCGCTGTGGAAGAATTTTGGCTCAGTTTTCTTTACAGATTTGATAGCATGAACTGCCTTTTTAACCCCTTAAGGACTCAGCGTTTTTCTGTTTTTGCATTTTCATTTTTTCCTCATCACCTTCTAAAAATCATAACGCTTTAAATTTTGCACCTAAAAATCCATATGATGGCTTATTTTTTGCGCCACCAATTAGTCATTTTACCAAAAAATCCACGCGAAACGGAAAAAAAAATCATTGTGCGACAAAATTGAAAGAAAGAAAAAATTTCATTTTGTAAATTTTGGGGGCTTCCGTTTCTACGCAGTGCATTTTTTGGTCAAAATAACACCTTATCTTTATTCTGTAGGTCAATACGGTTAAAATGATACCCTACTTATATAGGTTTAATTTTGTTGTACTTCTGAAAAAAATCATAACTACATGCAGGAAAATTCATACGTTTAAAATTGTCATCTTCTGACCCTTGTAACTTTTTTATTTTTCTGCGTACGGGGCGGTATGAGGGCTAATTTTTTGCACCGTGTTCTGAAGTTTTTCTCTATACCATTTTTGTGTTGATTGGACTTTTTTTATAGCTTTTTATTCATTTTTTTATGATATAAAACATGACCAAAAATACGCTATTTTAATGATATAATTTTATAGTTCGGACATTTATGCACCCGGCGATACCACATATGTTAATTTTTATTTTTATTTACACAGTTTTTTTTTTTTCATGGGAAAATGAGGTGATTCAAACTTTTATTAGGGAAGGGGTTAAATGACCTTTGTTAACTTTTTTTTTCACTTTTTTTTTTGCAGTGCTATAGCTCCCATAGGGAGCTATAGCACTGCACCACTGATCTCCTATGCTGACCTTGCAAAGCCATAGCTTTGCACGGATCAGTCAGATAGGGGCTTGATTGCCCAAGCCTGTAGCTCAGACTTGGAGCAATCAATCGACGATCGGACGTCGCAGAGTCAGGTAAGGAGACCTCCGCCTGTATCCCAGCTGATCGGAACATCGAGATTTTACCGCGATGTCCCGATCAGCCCGACTAAGGTGCCGGGAAGTGTTTACTTTCGCTTTCAGACGCGGCGGTCAACTTTGATCGCCGCGTCTGAAGGGTTAACAGCGCGCGGCACAACGATCCATGCCGCGTGCTGTTAGCCCAGGTGTCAGGCCCAAGGCCTGATTATGGAAACATACATGTGTTTTATAATTGCATCTATGTATAAACTAAGACCTGGGGGGTGAGGGGTCATTCAGACCGTGTATCCTTTGTTTTTGTGTATTGCAGTCAATTGGAGCCTGTCTGCTGTTTTCCTCTTTTGAAGTCAAAGGCCCTTTGAAGCAGCAGGATGTAAGGGGTCTCTGGTCCCATATATGAGATAAGAGATGCCCCCACCTGGTGGGATGAGAGGGGAGGGGGGAATTGAGTACCTCCAAAAAGGAGATGGATATATTTAAAACAATTCTAGACTCAGGTTGTACAATGCTGGGGACAAGCTTACAAGACCATCCAAAGAACAGCTGGAACCTCACTCTCTCTCATGGACTGCTAATATCATCGTGCTGTAAGAACTTCATTTTTGATTTCTTAACTTGACTTGCTAAACTCTTTTATACATTTTTGTAACTGTATGTCATTTGTTTATTTTTATGCATAGCACTGTGATATCTTTTATCAGATTAAATGTTTAATTAATCAGCTCTGGTCTTTGATCTCTAAATATATGAGCTCACCTTTCTGAAGGCAGCTCGAGTGAAACACGTTTATCTAAGGGTTAATTTAGTGACTTGCTGGGACTAGTAGTGGATACCCAGAGGTCTGGCGGATTTAACCCTTGCACCATCACACTCTTTCTAGCGTCTCGGCTGGACCGATAGGGTGTGATCGTGACACCAGGGTCCCGGCTATGATTAGCAGCCAGAACCAACCCGGTGTGATGTGGGTCACGGCGTGACCCCGTTTTTCACACTGGGACCGGGCTTAGGGCGTACAGGTACGCTCTAAGTCCTTAAGAGGTTAAAGGGGTTATGCACCATATGGTGACTTAAGTACTTACCTTCCAAACAGTAAGGGACATGCTTAGGAAGGATCAGTACTTGTCTTGGGTCTAAATGGCTGTGTTGTGAGTCCACCATAAGCTGCTCCTTTCTTTTTGCGAAATGGCTATTTACTGTTTCCTCTCTCCAACTACAAGTCCCAGGATCCCTTGTTTGTAAGTGTGAGGTCACTTTTCTCTCTCCCACACATCAGTCACCCCACCCATTGAAGAACACCTAGGATATTTCCCTGCAGCCCTGTGGAGAATGAAAAATCATAAGAAGTAGAGACATTGCAAGCACTGCAAACTTCCCATCAATCACAGTCTAAGCGTGGTAAGCAGCTAATAGCGTTGAACAGTTCATAAGTGCAGCAACTTATAGGTGATGCTCATTTGTAAGAATAACAGCATGAACATAAAATCCAGTGATGAAGAAATGACAAAGGCACTCACCCTGTGCTGAAATAATATCTTCTTTTATTTCATATCATCAGAACAGGATGGTGGCGACATGCCGCTACGAGTGCAGGACACTAGTGCGTGTAGATTAGTGACAGCTGTTTCCTTCACCGAGGAACTTTAACGGACCATTTCCTCTCACCTGTATGCTCCTTCTTTACACTCCTCTTCTAGTGACGTGGAACACAGGTGAGTGGAAATTGGATACAAGTAGAATAGTAAAGTGCAGTGCAAATACAGAAACAAGTATACAAATATATAAAGAATGTATACAATCTACTTGAAAAAATCTCTCTACACAATGTTAAAGGAAGACTCCTATATCTATTCTGTCATTTAGACCTGCTTTTTCTTGTGCTCGTGTTCGCAGGATCCATCTGCCTTCTAATTGTCACGATTCGGCTGGCTGGAGGTGGATCCTCTGTGCCAGAGAGGGATTGGCGTGGACCGTGTCGGTGGACCGGTTCTAAGTTGCTATTGGTTTTCACCAGAGCCCGCCGCAAAGCGTGATGGTCTTGCAGCGGCGGTAGCAACCAGGTCGTATCCACCGGCAACGGCTCAACCTCTCTGACTGCTGAGATAAGCGCGGTACAAGGGAGTAGACAAGAGCAAGGTCGAACGTAGCAGAAGGTCAGGGCAGGCAGCAAGGATCGTAGTCAGGGGCAACGGCAGGAGGTCTGAAACACAGGCTAGGAACACACAAGGAAACGCTTTCACTTGCACAATGGCAACAAGATCCGGCAAGGGAGTGCAGGGGAAGTGAGGTATAAATAGGGAAGTGCACAGGTGAAGGTAATGATTAAAACCCATGCGCCAATCAGTGGCGCACCGGCCCTTTAAATCGCAAAGACCCGGCGCGCGCGGCCCCGCTCCCTAGGGCGTGCGCGCGCCGGGTCTTTGCGGTTTAAAGATGTGCTCTCAACTGAAAGCTTGGTCTCTGTGCCGGGACAGCACAGACGGGGAACGAGTCTGGTAAGCGGGTCGGGATGCGCATCGTGAGCGGGCGCGTCCCGCATCGCGAATCGCATCCCGTCTGGGAACATTATCGCAGCGCAGCAGGTCTGACCGGGGCGCTGCGAATAGGAGAATGCTGTGAGCGCTCCGGGGAGGAGCGGGGACCCGGAGCGCTCGGCGTAACACTAATTCACGCAATCTCTTCGTATTATCTCGACCTTCTATTATATTTAATTTCTGAATACCCTTAAACATGAGTTTCTTTGTGTTTCCATTATGTACAGTGTTAATATGTTCTATCAGCTGCAGGGATCATTTTACTGTACTGACAGATCTAATATGCTCATGAAATCTGGTATTCACTGATCTGATTGTGCTCCCTATATAAAATCTTTTGCATTCGCAAAAAATAGCATATACAAGATTTTTTGTTCTGCAGCACGTAAACTCCTTAAGTTCTCTTGTAACACCTCCTATGCAGGTGTTTTTACCTGTTTGGTAGTGTTTACACCAGTTACAGTGGCCACACTTCCAATTTCCTTTTACATGCGTTTTTTTTCAGCCAGTTATCTGCCTTTTCTTTATTATCGGAGAAACAACTTCGGACTAACATGTCTTTTACGTTTTTTGTACATTTGAATGTGATCATAGGTTTTTGTAAGCCTTAAGTTTCCTATTGTAGGGTCCCTTTCTATTATTCCCCAGTGGCTCAGTATAGTCTTTTTGATGACCTCTGCTAGAGGGCTATATTTGAAAGAAAAGGAAAAGCGTCCTACATCAGTTTCAGAATTTTGTTTAAACCTGGTATGTTTTCTGTGGCCTTTTTTCAAGAGAGACTTCCGATCCATTTTTTGTGTCCGTTCTAAAGCTTTTTCAAGCACCTTGCTTGGGTACCCTCGGTTTTGCAGGCGTGTGATTATGTCATTAGCTTGTAAATCAAAAGAATGTTCAGAGCTATTTATGCGCCTTTTTATGCGCTATTTAAGCTCAAAAATTGTCCGTATGGGATCGCGGTAATGGGGTGGTAACTAATAAAATGCAATATCGTGTTGGTAGCTGTGGGCTTATGGTAACGTTGTGTGATTAGTTGTCCTGCTTTTATCTTTACCTGTACATCTAAAAACTCTATTTCGTCATGGCTCCATTTAGATGTAAAAAGCATGTTCATATAGTTTATGTTTAGGGCAGAAACAAAATGGTGGAATTCGTCCGGGGACCCATCCCAAAGCATGAAGATGTCATCCACACAAGGTGGAGATAACATCTTACATGCTTCAGGTATGGGTTCCCGGACGAAAAAACGTATTTTTCTTCAAAAAAAGCCAGAAATAAATTAGCTAGGGTACATGCAGTGGGCATGCCCATTGCTGTTCCACCCTTTTGGGCATACCACTTTTTACCAAATTGGAAAACATTGTTTTCAAGTATAAACCTTAGGGCCTCACTTACGAATTATATAAAGTTGCTTTTTTTTTCAGTCCTACCCCGGATAATTTCTATGCAATTGATCGCACACTCCTGGGGGATACGGGTGTATAGCGACTCTACACTGATAGAAGTTACCAGACAACCCTCCACAGTGGGAATTTCCTATAGTGCAGCAAGGAATTCATTGGTATCTTTATCCAAAGCTGGCACCTTGTCTAGGAGTGACAGGGGTTCGGTCAAAGAACCCACCCCTGCCATGACAGGACGTCCTGTAGGAGTCCTGTGTATCTTGGGTACAAAGTACCATTTAGCATTAGTGGGGTTAAGGGGCAACAGCTTTTCTGCACTTTTCTCTGTAAGAATTCCTCTTTCCACCTGTATTCTAAGGAATGTTTGCAATACTTTTTGCTAGGATTAGAGTCTCCTAATTGCCGTCTAGCTTCAGTTTCGTAATAGGTTTTGCTTATGACAACGGTGTACCCCCCCTTTTTTTTATAATGAAATGATCTTGCTTTTTGAGCCATTATAGCATTTTGCACTCAGACTCACTAATGTTGGATATAGTATGGGGGTACACAAGGGCTCTTACTCCATCAAGTATTTTTTGCTGGAACAGGTCCAGGCTTCCCCTCGGTTGAAGGGGTGGGGAAAACCTGGACCTGCTCCCTTCGGTGAACTCTGGATAATCACCTATTGAAGCCTCACTAGCAAGATCACCACCTAACAAACAGATTAAGGAATCAAGGCATTCTTTTTCTTGTTCTGTGCCCTCTCTTAAAATTGTAAATCCCAAAGGGTCAATTTCTGTAGGAATTTCTCCTTCTTTTTTATATATTTATTATTTAACTGAGGCACTGTTTTGTGTGTAAAACAACTTATTAAAATTTAATTTACTTATGATTTTAAATAAATCTATCTCAAAATCCTCAAGACAGAAATCCTCAGTTTAACAGAAATTGAGGTCCCTGGATAACAAATGAATAACTGAGTCATCAAGTACTACTCCCGACAAGTTCACTACTGCTGGTGCTTCTTTGTTCTCTAAGGAGCCCTGTGCTAGGGCTACAGACGTACCAAGACACACGCTTGCAATTTTGCTTCTTCTTTTCTTTTTCACCTTCTTCCCCTTATGATTTTTTTTCCTTCCCAGGATCCCTTGTTTGAGTGTGAGGTCACTTTTCTCCCTCCCACACATCAGTCACCCCACCCATTGAACCACACCTAGGATATTTCTCTGCAGCCCTGTGGAGAATGAGCTTCTTCCAACCCAGTGGCCGCTCCACCCATTAAAACAGACAAGCTCCCTTTCAGCACCTGACTAGTGATGTAATGTCTATGGCCACACTGCAACCTGGGAAAACCTGAGATGACACTCATTTTGTATGCTGTTAAAAATAAACATTGGGGCAAAGATCACATAAGAATTGGGAGACGAGCCGTCAAACACAGGTACAGACACTATATTATGAATTACACTAACTTTACAGCCCCTGTAGTATATAAAAAAATAAAACATTTCTGGAATACCACTTTAAAGGGGTACTCCACCTCTAGACATGTTATTCCCTATCCAAAGGATAGGGGATAACATGTCTGATCACAGGGGGGTCCTGCCGCAGGGACCCCCGTGATCTCCGGACCGACACTGCAGCATTGCAGTCACAGAAGCCTGGGGCTTCCGCATTTGGGAGGGGAGGGAGCATGAGGGCTAGTACACAGCCATCACACCTCCTCCCATAGACATGAATGGAGGGGGCGTGGTGGCTGTTTTCTCCAGTCATCCAGCACCACACAGAATTCGCTCCGTGCACTGGATGACTGGGGTGCTGCAGCAGAGATCACAGTGGTCCCCAGCGGCTGGACCCCCACGATCAGGCATGTTATCCCCTATTCTTTGGAAAAGGGATAACATGTCTAGCAGCGGAGTACCCCTTTAAGGTCAGGTCACAGCATCACAATCAGATTCAGGTGGACATACTGGTGTGTTTTGGATCATTGCCCTGCAGCCAAATTCAAGTGCCTTTTAGCTTGAGGTCACAAACTGATGGCCAGACATTCTCCTTCAGGATTTTTACTGCACTTCATCAGACAGGTTCTATTTAAGTGATAAGTCATCAGGCCTGGGCGGTGCTTGTACTCAGCTTTCCAAACAATGTGATTAACCCTTGATGATTTAACAAGGGAAGCAGACAAATTCCTTTTGCACATAGAGCCATGAAGGTTTGGATAGCTTTTCCATTATAATTGAAATGATCACTTGAAAACTCCATTTTGTGTTTCCTTTGTGTAATATTAAAATTTTTTGATGATCTAAAACATTTAAAGGAAATGGTTAACCTGTTTTCCCACACTAAACCCAAGACATTGGGTTATAGTGTAGGTAAACAGGAAACAAATGAGGGGTCACTGACTAAACTACATACCTTTGGTCCATAGATCTGTCCCACCAAATATCCGCTGCTATCTTCTCTGAATTGCGCGCTGGAGGCGGACCCGCTGGCTCAAGGAGTGTAAGAGGACTCCAGTGGCACCCGTGAAGCTCTGGTGCACTCCATGCCCAAGAGACTTAAGGCAGTGTCGGAAAATAATGGGGGCCACATGAAATGTTTACACTCTAGGCCAATTTGGACATTTTCACTTAGGGATGTACTCACATTTGCTGCCAATGTTTAGACATTAATAGTTATGTATAGTTATACAGGCTGTGCACTTACTATTTTACATTGTAGCAGAGTTTAATTTTTTCAGTGTTGTCACATGAAAAGATATAGTAATTATTCACAAAAATGTGAGGGTTGCACTCTCCTATTTACTTGATAGCTATCTCCCCTATTTCTATCTAAAATGCCTTGTATTCTTACTGTATTATAGCTGGATACTGACTATGCTGTATTATCTAAGGCAATGAAGGTGATCAGTATTAGGATCCTGTTAAAAGTAGCTTAGCTTGGTAAAGTTTGGGAAAACTTTTGTTGGTCTTATTGAAAATATTGCTTGCTAGAATAGAAGGTAATTGGTTCCACATTGATTGGTTCTCTCAGGAGAGATAATTACTATCTTTTCATGTAACCTTGACCACCATGTCCTTAGAGGAAGAAAGTGCTTACTTTCCTACACTTTTAGAAGAGGACTACAAAAATAAGTTTTATTTTGTGAGGAACTTTTTATTTTTATTTTGTTTTAACATAAAGGCTTAAATAATATTACTGACCAATTCATAAAGTTTTGAGCAAACTAAAAAGCTCTTTAGGGCCAATCTTCTCCGAAAATCTCATTTCCCAGGAACCTGCAGTCCGGAGATTAAAATTTTCTTATTTTCCTTTACGATGTATGACAACCTTGTCAATTCCATGTAAAAACAATCTACTAGATATTATAAAATCCACATAATAAAAGTAATACTGCCCTGCATCTCTCTCTCCGCATGTTAATAAGGCCCCAATCTTGTACTCCACGTTGTACTCTAACTTGGATATGATGCTCCTATATTGCCCTGCACATTTTAATAAAACCCAACCTTAGTAGTAATTCTTATTTCTCTCCAGGTTGTAATAATTTTTCCTTAAGTAATAGTGTCCCCCTTTGTAATTACTCCCCCATAACACCCTCCACATAGCAATAATGTCCCCCCTTGATATTGACACTCCCATATAGCCCTCCACTGTCGTGACCACATTAAAAAGAAATCATAGAAAACTACTCTTGTTCCCATGATCAATGGAGCCGTCACGATGGGTCCCCTGTGATGCCATTCTTGTGGCTAAAAGGTTGCAGGCCTAAAGTGCAGCCTATGAGACTGAATGACAACTGACAGCTCCCTGCTTCACCATTGTATTCAAGTGCATATGTGTCTGGAGAACATGGCACTTGCCCAGAGATCTGAAGCACCAGGCTAAAACTCTGAAGCTTGCATCCTGGTTGCCTGGTGCTAGTGACGCCCCTGGTGGTATCCCAAATAATATAGATTTTGGGTTCATTTTCAATTTTGGGCTAAGCTATAGCAAGTGTGGTGAGGGTGTGAGGAGAGAAGATGGAATTAACCTAGGGGCAGATGGCATTAACCCCTTGTGTTGGTGATGCCTGGGCTAGGCACGGGGGCAAATAATGACTCAGACGCCAAGTTACGGAACAGTGACAGCTTTACTGAGTCAGACAGGTGTAACAGTCTATACAGCTTGGCTGGGCCCAAGGAGGTAATCAGCGACTTCAGAGACCTCAGGACTTGCTGGGATTTTTGATGGACTGGGACAATTTGCTTCAGAGCCATGCTGACTGAAGACAGATTGACTGGGACTGACTGGACTATGGCAGACTATGACTGACTTCACCCCTTCTGTAATTTACCAGTCTTTGACATGACCTGTGGGGTACTGGACTTTAGGATCTGTGGCTACATGGTAGACTTTAGGCCTCTTTAGGACTCCAGACACACACCTAGGACTTGACCTTGCTGCACTCAGCTAAGCAGGAACTAAGAGAGTGAGCTAGCTCCACCCAGGGCTTATATGGGGGAGACTAGGAGGGGTCCCACAGGTCACCCTTAGGTCACATGGTCACTGGTACCTCACTGGGTTACAATCACATGACACATTTCTTAAAGGCATAACACAATCTATGTATATTACGCTGTATAACATAGGCATAGAAGCAGATATACAAAGGAACAGGTGCAGGGGGGCCCAGGGGTCACTGTATGGAGGTTGCCTGACAGGGCAGCAAAAGGTACAGGGGTGCAACTCCTGTACTGCGCGACCACACAAGCATTGTCCACTTTTAAGATCAAAGTGAGGCCAAAGAGGTAGCCCTCAGGTTTTGAGATACAGGTTGGTAATTACATAGCAGATGCTCAACAGGACCTTAGAATCAAATCTTAGTTGGCCAAGTGAGGCAAATACTGATAGGTACAAAACGCTGCCCTGGTTAATTTCTTATTATGTATTTATAGTTTTTTTTTTTTTTGATACAGAGCAGAAGGACGGTTGCATAGACATAGCAGTAAATAAATCACCATTAGAGGAAGCTAAGGAGCTTATTGCCCAGATCAATACATTGAACTATATACATAAAACGGTTTGTAATATCCTAAGATCCCTTTAGTCACTTATCATGCACAGCATTTCCATCCCTTACAACATTAAGGCTGTCAATCAAATGCAGGAGGAGGAAGCAAGCAGTGATGGAAATGCTGGGCTCATGAGACGATGGGGTCTGACCCATGCACTCTTGACTTAAAAATAACTGGCCACACCCTAAGGGCACTTAAGATGATCTGCCCTGCCCTTTGGGCACTTAAGCATAAACAGGATGGCTTCAATGAAAGGTACAGGAGTACATCGGCGCTGAACGGACCCAGGACACAGCAAGGTAGGAAGATAAAATCCAATTTATTCGATGCAACGCGTTTCCCTGCGCAAGCGCAGATTCATCAGGCAGGGCACTTAAGGCTCATTTGAATATATAAAAATGTCAAACTAATCTGCTGACAAACAAAAGTTCACAAATCTATAGGTATGACTGTAAAGAGGCTTTAAATCCCAATGTGGCACTGTGCTTAGTTACACTGTGTTAAATCATCCATCAGATTCCCTTTAAAGTTTCCTGTCATTTTGAAGAGATTGTGGTCTTGGAAATGGTGCAATAAAATATAAATGACAAGGGATATTTAAAAATGACTTTTCAATAAAAAGAAGAGCAAGAACCAAAGAATGCCTTTCATAAATTGTCTAATTTCAGTCGGCTGGAGGGAGTTCATTACCTTCTATTTACTGAGCACAGTAGATTGATTTTACCATTCAGTTGCAATCTCCTTGGCTTTAATATCCTGATTAATTTCTAACTCTCTAAATAGGAAATTGAGATTGATCCTTCATATTTTCTTTTCTTCCGTAGTCTGACAAACGGGAGTAAAGATCACCTAGTCTTTATCGTGAAGTCTTCATATTCATTTAGGATGGACATTGTCAACTATGGTTGATCTGCCTGGAGGTTATATTTTCTATTGCCATTATTGTAAATTAATACTGCAAGAAAAAGCTATTCTACCTTATCGACCTATAGCAACTGCTTGTCTGAAATAAATAAAAAATATAAAACTGCCTAGTAGGTCAGCTGGCTTAAAGATTAATTCTGAAAATACGGGTACCTTAATATTTCATTATGTATTATTGTTAATTGGGCACTGTCATTAAAACTAATTTTTGCTATTGCACTCCTTAGGGTAAATAAAAATCTTTCTAATCTACTTTGTTTAAAAAAAAACGAAGTTTTCTATATTTCTCCCTACTTGTCCAGAGCACATTCCCCCCCATCTCTTGCACAGACTTTGGACTCCTGCTGGCCTGACAGAAGTCCAAAATCAGGAAATGCAGTCTGAAGTCCTTAGCCAATCATAGCTCATCTCACACTGAACTGCTCTGGGTTGTGTGTAGCAGAGTGAGGGAGGAAGTTCTCCCCTGTAGGGCTTCAGATGATGTCACGCCTGCTGGGTAATGCCACCTCCGAGTCTGTGAATCTGACTGAGACTGAGCAGAAAATACAGAGCAATATCAAGGTAGAAAACTAACAAATAATAAAAATAAAGGCAGGGGGTGGTTTAACATGATGGGGCAGTGTTAATGAGAGGATTATAACATTTAACAAGATCATGACAGGTACTCTTTAACCAATATGTGTGTTTTGGGGTACATGTGAACATTTGTCCATTTGGGGTACTTAATACTGCTGCGCTACACCTTTACAGTCAGAAGGGCACCAGGCTTGTTGCTTTCTTGAGGATAAAAGACATGTCTCAGTCTACTTTAGGCTAAACACAAATCCACAACTATTTAATATGGATCAAGGAAGGCATAACCGCAGCTCCTGTCATATACAGTTGGAAACAAGCCCACACATGGCAAGTTTGCCCAGGCCCATTTCAGAACTGTAGCAGGTGGGTAAAACGCAGTCAACTTATGCACCTTAAGCAGGTCATGTCAGGTAACCATAAAATGGGCAACTTTTGGAGAACCCAAACATAAAAGAATACTTTTAGTACCTGATTCATAGTGGAAGATAGAGACCCTTTTCCTATTTTTAAGACATATAGGTGTGAACAGGTAAGTGACATTAACCAGGGATCTTCTCAGCCGCTTCTATTCTTCTGCCCTGTTCATTCCAGAGGCTGACATAAAAATTTGACCCGCAGCCAGCAGGTATAAAATATGCTGTCCTGGAAACTTTATGGGCCAATTAGAATTTAGCTGTAAGTCTCCATTTCTCACCAGAAGTCCCCCTGAGATAGTATAGAGTACTTCTGCAAGTAGGATTTCTATTCAGCTTTCTCCTTTTTCTTTTTATCTATTTGGTGTAACTGAATGATTATTTACAGTTTTATATACTGTATTTTTTATTTCATAATATATAATTTATTTATTTATTAAGTTCTTACCTTTCTCTGGTATTAGGACCACATTCTCCTATATTTCTGAGTTTGCCAAAATGTTTGACAAATTTGCAGGTTTGAGTTATCTTTTCTTTTTTTCTTTTAGCTACTTGGCGACAGTATAATAAACTGAGGATTGTAAGTTTTTTGTCCATGTTTGGATTGGTGGCAGCGTTATTGAGCCCATAAGAAGTGGGTGGCGTGTAAGCAGCCAATGGCTGTCCAGGAATGCTGGGATTTGGAGTTTTACAAAATCTAGAGGGTCACAGTTTGGAGACCACTGTCCTAGATAGATCACAGCTGATGGAGAGAAATAGAAGTTATAAAAAGTTTAGAACAAATAAAACAACACAAATCAAAATGCATCCACAGCATTCTTAAAAAACAGTTTTAGAGATGAAGGGGAATGTGATGACAGATAGCTCCGCTCATTGGAATTCTAATGTTTCACTTGTGATTCTCTCTGAAATGTCTGATCAGTATTCTCCATGCACTGAACTAGCCGGATAAAAATAGAATGCAAATTCAACATATACCGGGGTACGAGAAATCCAGCCAGACCATCTTATGTGCCCAATTATCCTTTTATTTCAAAGATGTCCTTAATTTATTCTCTTGACAGCTGTGTGTTTGTAAGAAGCCTTTCGCATTAGCTGACAGAACTGTATTTTGTTGCAAAGCAAAGACTTGTAGTTTAGGAATCGTCTCAGATATGCCTCATAGGGTCCACTTAAATCTACATTTTTTTCCACATCATTCTGCAGCTAGTTGACCTTTCTACCTGCGGAATGTTTAAAAGATTGGAAATACATAGTCTCTTTCTTCTACAAGTCATAGCTCAGCCCTAGTCACTTTTATAGTGCCAAGGAATGATACCAAACAGGACCCATGAACAAGCGGACATGTTCTTCTAATCCTGAACAAACCTTTTAACACTCTTGACTTTTTCCTTAGTTTTAAGCAGCACTTCTATTTCCTTCCCCGTTGGCTTGAATTCTTTATCCCGTACTAGTTTGTGGTTTGGCACTGGTGAAATACATACAGTTGTAATGTGAAGTACAACAAACTTGTAGATATTTTGCTTTGATATACCATAGAGTATAGCCCTGTGTTGGACTGTTTTTTTTTTATTCCTGCTCCCGCCCGCTCCTAAGGAATTTTTGACCATTACCACCACTCCCATAATGTGTTTGTTCAACTCCCACCCGTTCCGGCAACATATGTGTCCAATTTCTCCGGCTGACATACCCCATGTGCATATCACTGCATAGACTGGGGTGCAATGCTCCGCTGATACCTCCTTGTGTATAGAAACGTACAGACACTATGGTATAATGCTCTGCACATACCTTTATGTGTACAAGAATACAGCTGGGCAATTCCACACTATGATGATCATAAGAAGTGACTGGAAATTATCTTATGGAATGCGTGAAGCCATTCATATACATCAACAGGGCAGGTTATTCAGCGGGCAATCTGCAGTCACCTGCGACCCATGTATGTGTATACTGGCTGGTGAGGTGATGACGAGTCCTCCAGGGCAGGCTCTGAAGTGGTTGTTGTACGTACTGGGACTCGGAATGGTAGGGTTGGACCTAAATTATAGAGGGCATATCCTGGTATTGTTATTTCCTGAAAGATCGCTCTTGAAAAAAAAATATTTTCTGAATAAGTGACCTTGCATCCAACTAATTCCCAAACATGGATGACTTCTTTTCAGACCATAAAGGTCGGCCATTGGTTGACTAAATTGTGGGTTTATTGTAATGCTTTACAATGACTTAAAACCACAACTCCAGTGATCGCTCTGGTGGTATGATATCTGTTAAACTTTTTGCACTGTTGCCTGAGTTCGAGACATGTGCAAGATGTTTGGCCAGCAGGGCCTTTGCTTAAATTTTCACACTGCCACTCAAGACTTGCGTGAGACTATTATGTACAGCGTACAGATTTGGCAGAAGTCTCATAGACTTGCATGGGTCTTCCTCAAAATTTGTAGATCGCATGCTCTAGTCTCACGCAAGTCTTGGGTGGCAGCATGAAAATTTAAGCAGAGATCCTGTTGGCCGAGCCATTATTGGAATCAAGCTTTTATCTATTCTGTATGGGTGCCTTGAAGCGTTGCTGCTGTAAAAAACAAAACAAAAAAAAAACAATTTTTTGACATGTCATGCAGACATGTTAAAAGTATTGTTCAGTCAGAGTCTCAGTGCTGAGGGCCACAATGATCCCAAGACATATCTGGGTAAGGACTGGCAGCACATGTCATTCCCCTGCTTGGTAATAATTGTAGGAGAAGGGCTCCATTATAGTCTGCAAAGTGATGGATTGATTTCACTCGGCTGTATCTATCGGTTAGTGGTGGTCTTAGAGACCACAACAGATCAAAGCTTTTGAGTGTTTCTAAAGCTATACCCATATAGTGTACTGCATATTACAATTGCAATATTAGGAAAGTGCATCTACCCTCTATAGAAGTAGCATGGATCAGCAGGTGTTACACAGACTTTGAATCTAAGGTCTGTGGGGGTGATTTCTTAAAACCTGTGCAAAGCTAAAGTTGTCCAGTTGCTTCTTTTATTTTTCTAAGGCATTTTGTAAAAATGAAAGAAGTGATCTGATCTGAACTCTTCCACTTTTGCTCGGCACAGGTTTTGATAAATCTCCCTTATATCTTTGGTATTCCATTGCTTAAATAGAGCTAACACATTTCACAGTAACCAATAAACCAAGTAACCAAGTTTGTAATGTGGGATGAAAGTGAAGAAAACCCATGTAACCACCATGCAGATGTTACCTTTGGTAAGTTTCGAACTCACGATGCCAGGGCTTTGACACTATGATTCCAACCACTGAACCAATCCCTTATGTCTTTTCCTAGCAGTTGTTACAGAAGGTGGGAAGAGCATAGAAGGACTATGCTGTACTTTCTTAAGAAGCTGTCACTATCGGAGTTACCATGACAATTCATTTTATACTGACATTATAAGCCTTTCTAATACTATTGATAACAATGTGTTGATGTTGCTGACAGAACTAGTTCAATAGTAGTGACTGGCGCATTTAAGAATGATGTTTAATTCTGCATACCATTGCTATTTATTCCTCTGGTCGTTGTGGCTTCAGAACAATGATAAATAGTTTATCCAGGGGTATGCAAGCCTTACATTGTAGTTCAAATTTAGTATATATATGCTGTGCGGTATTATGAAGCCAGAATTGCAAAATAATAGAAAATTTTGCCCCACCTGACAGTGAGAGCCTTAGCTTACTGGTAGGTCAGATGTCAGATGTACTACAATTGATATATAACCTTCCAGTAGGCTGGGATCCACTCTGTCTATATAATTTATGTCACAGAGTTATCACCTGACAATGAAGCATGGATTATTAAAAAAAAGGAGTGGCTTGTACATAAGGGGGCAGGGCTTAAATGGAATCAAAGCTGCAGACATGAGAAGATAGCTGATTGAACAAATAAAACCTGTCCCTTCGCTGATGAAAGTTTGCAAAGTGATAAAATAATGTTTGATTTATAAGCTCAAGAGTTATTGAGCTGCAGCATGCACACCTCCTCCCTTCCTCACTCCTCTAGGCCCTGCATGGTTATTGTACAAGGCTCAGTGCTGGAAGTCAAACCCTGTAAATCAGCCATGCAGGCCAGGGAGGGGTGGTGGAGGGAGAAGGCATGCATGATGCTGCCTAGCCCAGCCTTTATGACTCTAATAAGAAAAATGTCATTTCATAACTTTGCAAGCAGCCATCAGTTAATTGAAATGTATATTTTGTTTTATATCCTTATCAGCTATCTACCCATGTCTGGCACTCTGAGCATAAAAGTCTCTTTAAAGGGGCGATCCAGCATAAGAAAAACAACTGATTTCTTTAAAAAACTGCACCACATTTGTCTGTAGGTTGGGTGTGGTTTTGCAGCTCGGTTGCATTGACGTTAAAGGGGTTATCCAGGAAAAACATTTTTTATATATCAACTGACTCTAGAAAGTTAAACAGATTAACAGATTTGTAAATTACTTCTATTAAAAAATCTTAATCATTTCAGTACTTATGCACTGATGAAGTTGAGTTGTTCTTTTCTCTCACTGATGACACCTGTCTTATGAACTGTCCAGAGTAGAAGCAAATCCCCATAGCAAACCTCTTCTACTCTGTGCAGTTCTGAGACAAGCAGAGATGTCAGCAGAGAGCACTGTTGCAAGACAGAAAAGAACAACAACTGATAATAATTGGGAGGATTAAGATTTTTTAATATAAGTAATTTACAAATCTGTTTAACTTTCTGGAGCCAGCTGATTTAAAAAAAGAAAATGTTTTTCCTGGAATTCCCCTTTAATGGAGCCAAATTGTAATACCACACACAACCTGCAGTCAGGTGGGGTGCTGTTTTTGTAAGGAATTGGTTTAGTATTTCTTTTACCAGATAACCCTTTTAAATTGCTATACTGTGTGGCAACAATATACCAAGAATTTTGCCTTAACAAAGAAGTCTCATGCCTGGTCAGAAAAAGTCTCTACCATAGAGATATATGGAGGGGGTGGGGCGGCCCCAACTTCGGGCGGGGGACATGACGCGCCATTCTGTGGGAGAGTCGGGGCTCTGTACAGACTATCGCGAATAGGGGATTGCGCTGATGTTCACCATTAACCCCTCAGATGCTGTGATCAATATAAAATGGCTGACAGAGGTCTCCTCACCTGCCTTTATCTGTCTCCTGGGATCTTTTGCTTATGATAGCTATAAATAGTCCCCTATGGGGACATAAAAAGTGTTAAAAAAAAGAAAGTAAAAAAATGTACAAAACAAAAAGTAAAAATATGTGAAAAATATAAATTGTCCCTTTTTCCCACTTTACCCCAAAAAAGCGTTAAAAAAAATGTAATAAACATATTTGGTGTCACCACGTGCGTAATTGTCCAAACTATCAAAATATAATGTTAATGATCCTGTACGGTGAATGGTGTAAACATTAAAAAAAAGGTCCTAAAATGCTGCTTTTTTTCTGTCACATTCTATAAATAAATAAAAAATTATAAAAAGTTCTTTAAAAGTGTCATATATGCAAATGTGGTATAGATAAAAAGTACAGATCACAGCACAAAAAATTAGCCCTCATTCAGCCACGTATACAAAAAAAAAAAAAGTTATAGGCGGTCAAAATAGAGCAATTTTAAACAAACTGATTTTGTAAAAAAAAAGTTTGATATTTTTTAAAAGCAGTACAATAATAGAAAAGTATGTAAAAATGGGTATCATTATAATTGCATTGACCCACAGAATAAAGACATGGCATTTTTACTGTAAAGTGTACAATTTGAAAACATAACCCTCCGAAATCTGCAAAATTGTGGTTTTCATAAAAATTTTCTCAAAAATTGAATTATTTTGGGGGTGGCGTAAAAAAAAAAGGGGAAAATGAGAGGTGTCATTACAAAGTACAATTGGTCAAGCAAAAAAACATCCCTTAAATGGGTCTGAGGATGGAAATACTGTATAAAAAGTTATGGATTTTAGAAGGCGAAGAGGAAAAAATGAAAACGCAAAAATAAAATTGGCCTGGTCCTTAACCCCTTAACGACCACGGACGTAAATGTACGTCCTGGTTTGGCGGGACTTCCCGCACCAGGACGTACATTTACGTCCTGTGTATGACCGCGAGCATCGTAAAGGTGCTCGCGTCATACACGGCAGGTTCCGGCTGCTAGCAGCAGCCAGGGACCCGCCCGTAATGGCCGACATCCGCGATCGTGCGGATGTCAGCTCTTAACCCCCCCGATGCCGTGATCAATACAGATCACGGCCTCTGCAGCATTGCGGCACTTTGATTAAATGATCGGATTGCCCGCAGCGCTGCCACGGTGATCCGATCATCCAGCATGACAGCCGGAGGTCCCCTTACCTAGCTCTGGCCGTCTCCCGGGGTCTTCTGCTCTGGTCTGCGATCGAGCGACCAGAGCAGAAGATGACCGATAATACTGAGCAGTGCTGTGTACTATGCAGAGCACTGCACAGTATTAGCAATCAAAGGATTGCTATAGATAGTCTCCTATGGGGACATAAAAAGTGTTAAAAAAAACTTGAAAAATGTAAAAATAAAAAGTAAAAAAAAGTGAAAAATCCCCTCCCCCAATAAAAATGAAAATTGTCAGTTTTTCCCATTTTACCCCCAAAAAGCGTTTTTTTAAAAAAAATAAACATATTTGGTATCCCCACGTGTGTAAATGACCGAACTATCAAAATATAATGTTAATGATCCCATACGGTGAATGGCGTAAACATAAAAAATTAAAGTCCAAAAATGCTGCTTATTTGTCACATTTTATTAAAAAAATAATGATCTAAAATTTTTATATATGCAAATGTTGTATTTAAAAAAAGTACAGAAGACGGCGCAAAAAATGAGCCCTCAAACCACCCTATATACAGAAAAATGAAAAAGTTATAGGTGGTCAAAATAGGGCGATTTTAGATTACTGATTTTGTACTAAAAGTTTTAGATTTTTTTTAAGCGGTACAAAAATATAAAAGTATCTAGCCATGGGTATCATTGTAATTGTATTGACTAACAGAATAAAGAACACATGTCATTTTACCATAAAGTGTACAGTGTGAAAACAAAACCCTCCAAAATGTGCAACATTTTTGTTTTCATTTAAATTTCCTCCCTAAAAAAATTTTTTTTTTGGGTTCGCCGTACATTTTATGGTAAAATGAGAGGTTTCATTAAAAAGTACAATTGGTCACACAAAAAACAAGCCCTTATATGGGTCTTTAGATGGAAATATAAGAGTTATGGATTTTAGAAGGCGAGGAGGAAAAAACGAAAATGCAAAAATAAAATTGGCCTGGTCCTTAAAGAGTACCTGTCATCAACAAAAACTTTTAATATGTTGTTCATAATCATTAATGAAGAGATATTGTAATATATCTTCATTAAAAAATATTAATATTTATACCAGTTTTTTCATTTTATACTTTTGGCCACTAGGGGTCACTCTTCTATGCCTGGTCTGCAAGCAGCATCCTATGCTTTTCATAGTAAGTGTACAGCTTTTAGGACTAATGCTGAAGGGCTCTGGTCCTTCCACCGGAAGTTCAGTACTGTGAGCTACAAGCCTGCACATGCCTCTCATATAACAGAGGCCAGTCACCTCCCCCTCCCCCCTGCTCTGTGTTCTCCCTGTCCCTCACCACACGTTATCTTATACATTGTATTATCTCACTGCACTCCCTGCTCTGTGCCCCCCCCCCTGACATTCATCTCAATCACTGCCTCTATAATTGCTCCCTCAGCCCCTGGTTCTCAGCAATGACTTTTTAGTGCAGAGAGACACAGGAGAGAGAGAGACAGGCTGCAATCCATCCACTGTACTTAGTCTGTATGCACACTTCAGAGCAGTGTTTCCCAACCAGGGTGCCTCCAGCTGTTGCAAAACTACAACTCCCAGCATGTTGGCTGTCTGGGAGCTGTAGTTTTGCAACAGCTGGAGGTGCCCTGGTTGGGAAACACTGCTGCAGAGGGAGAGCAGCATACAGGAAGACTGGCAGAAGCAGAGTCCCAGCCAAGCTTCATATGACATCATGCCTGCCGGGACCTGCCTCCTTCCACCCCTCAGCAAGACAGTGCTCCTGAGCTAATGAAGAGGGATGAAAAAAGGTATTTCCACAGCGTTTTAAACCTTAATAAATACAGGGATAGGCATAGTTAGAGAAAGGGACAGATGGGAAGGGGGATCGGGGAAAGTTTAGATGATGACAGGTACTCTTTAAGGTTAAAATGGGCTTGGTCATTAACCCCTTAAGGACCCATGATGTATGCATACGTTATCACACCCTGGGTTTTAAGGACCCATGACGTATGCATACGTAATGGTCTTTTCCTGGTCTCCGCCGCTCACCCGGCGGAGATCGGAAGCGAATCCTTGCTGAAATCCTTCAGCAGGGATCCAGGGCAAACGCCGAGGGGGGCCATGTAGGCCCCCCATGTCGGCGATCGTTGCAAATCGCGAGGGAAATCGCCCCTGCGATTTGCGTTGATACCGGGCTGATCGGGTCTCTGGGACCCGACGCCGAGTAATTTTGCATGATCCCGGTTGTCACAGACAGCCAGGACCATGCTGGAGGCTAGGAGCGAGGTGGCAAGCCTGCCACCTCCTCCTATCCCCTGCGATCCGTTGGCTAGCTAACCAACCAATCGCAGGGGGGGGGGGGCGGTTACTTCGTCCCGCCCTGCCCAGCCCATGGAAGTCCGGAGAGGACGGGAGGAAGACCGGAGGACGTGACGGGGGAGTGCTGGGGACCGGCACCGGTACTTACCTCATCCCTGAAGACCCGGATCCCGGCGATGAAGACGGCGGCGGCGGCGACCGGTGAGTGGATCTTCAGCCGCGGACGGGCCCTTTACAGCAATGCACGTCGCCGTAAAGCGATATGCATTGCTGTATTGGGACCCTGTATACTACAACTCCCAGCATGCCCAGACAGCCCTTGGCGTCTGGGCATGCTGGGAGTTGCAGTTTTGCAACATCTGGAGGTCCGCAGTTTTGGGACCACTGTGCCCTTCCAGATGTTGCAAAACTACACATCCTCAGCATGCCCTTACTGTCCAGGCATGCTGAGAGTTGTAGTTCTGTAACATCTGGCCCTTCAGATGTTACAGAACTACAACTCCCAGCATGCCTGGACAGTTTTGGCATACTGGGAGTTGTAGTTTTGCAACATCTGGAAGGGCACAGATTGGGAACCACTGTATTAGTGGTCTGCAAACTTTAGTCCTCCAGATGTTGCAAAACTACAACTCCAAGCATGCTGGGAGTTGTAGTTCGGCAACATCTGGCTCTAAAGATGTTGCCGAACTACTACTTCCAGCATGCCTGAGAATGTTTGGGAGTTGTGGTTTTGCAACAACTGGAGGCACACTGGTTGGGAAACATTGTCTGTTTCCTAACTCAGTGTTTCCCAACCCGTGTGCCTCCAGCTGTTGCAAAACTATAACTACCAGCATGCACTGATAGACTGTGCATGCTGGGAGTTGTAGTTTTGCAACAGCTGGAGATTCCACCCCCTGTCAGACTGCAAGTTTGCGATGCAGCAAATTTTGCGCGGCAGCTCAAACTCGCAGCGGGAAACTCGCTGTAATCCCCCGCCCGTGTGACTGTACCCTAAAAATACTACACTACACTACCACAAAATAAAATAAAAATTAAAAAACACTACATATATATACATACCCCTACACAGCCCCCTCCCCAATAAAAATGAAAAACGGCTGGTACGCCACTGTTTTCAAAATGGAGCCTCCAGCTGTTGCAAAACAACAACTCCCAGTATTGCCGGACAGCCGTTGACTGTCCAAGCATGCTGGGAGTTTTGCAACAGCTGGAGGCACCCTGTTTGGGAATCACTGGCGTAGAATATCCCTATGTCCACCCCTATGCAAATCCATAATTCAGGCCTCAAATGCTCATGGCGCTCTCACTTTGGAGCCCTGTCGTATTTTAAGGCAACAGTTTAGGGCCACATATGGGGTATCGCCGTACTCGGGAGAAATTGCCTAAAAAATTTTGAGGGGCTTTTTCTCCTTTCACCCCTTATGAAAAGGTGAAGTTGGGGTCTACACCAGCATGTTAGTGTAAAAAAGAAAATTTTTTACACTAACATGCTGGTGTTGCCCTATACTTTTCATTTTGACAAGATTTGTAATGCAATTTCTCCCGACTACGGAGATACCCCATATGTGGGCACAAAGTGCTCTGGGGGCGCACAACAAGGCTCAGAAGGGAGAGTGCACCATGTACATTTGAGGTGATTTGCACAGGGGTGGCTGATTGTTACAGCGATTTTGACAAAAAAAAAAAAAACACATGTGACCCCATTTCGGAAACTACACCCCTCACGGAATGTAATGAGGGGTGCAGTGAGAAGTTACACCCCACTGGTGTCTGACAGATCTTTGGAACAGTGGGCTGTGCAAATAAAAAATTTTGTACAGCCCACTGTTCCAAAGATCTGACAGACACTAGTGGGGGGTAAATGCTCACTGTACCCCTTGTTACGTTCCTCAAGGGGTCTAGTTTCCAAAATGTTATTCCATGTGGGGGTTATTTTGCTGTCCTGGCACCATAGGGGCTTCCTAAATGCGACATGCTCCCCGAGCAAAATTTGCTCTCAAAAAGCCAAATATGACTCCATCTCTTCTGAGCATTGTAGTTCGCCCGTAGTGCGCTTCAGGTCAACTTATGGGGTACCTCCATACTCAGAAGAGATGGGGTTACAAATTTTGGGGGGTATTTTCTGCTATTAACCCTTGCAAAAATGTGAAATTTGGGGGGGAAACACACATTTTAGTGAAAAAATATTTTTTTTACGTATGCAAAAGTCGTGAAACCCCTGTGGGGTATTAAGGCTCACTTTATTCCTTGTTATGTTCCACAAGGGGTCTAGTTTCCAAAATGGTATGCCATGTGGGTATTTTTTGCTGTCCTGGCACCATAGGGGCTTCCTAAATGCGACATGCCCCCGAGCAAAATTTGCTCTCAAAAAGCTAAATATGACTCCTTCTCTTCTGAGCATTATAGTTTGCCCGTAGTGCACTTCAGGTCAACTTATGGGGTACCTCCATACTCAGAAGAGATGGGGGTTACAAATATTGGGGGATATTTTTTGCTATTAACCCTTGCAAAAATGTGAAATTTGGGGGGGAAACACACATTTTAGTGAATTTTTTTTAAATTTTTTTTTACACATGCAAAAGTCGTGAAACACCTGTGGGGTATTAAGGCTCACTTTATTCCTTGTTACGTTCCTCAAGGGGTCTAGTTTCATAAATGGTATGCCATGTGTTTTTTTCTTCCTGTTCTGCCATATCAGAAAAACGTACTCTCCAAAATCCCCTTGTCGCTCCTTTGCTTCTGAGCCCTCTACTGCGCCCGCCGAACACTTTACATAGACATATGAGGTATGTGCTTACTCAAGAGAAATTGGTCTACAAATATAAGTATACATTTTCTCCTTTTACCCCTTGTAAAAATTCAAAAATTGGGTCTACAAGAACATGTGAGTGTAAAAAATGTAGATTGTGAATTTTCTCCTTCACTTTGCTGTGTCATTTTGAATACTTTAGGGGGTGCAGTTTTTAAAATGGGGTCATTTGTGGGGTATTTCTAAGATGAAGACCCTTCAAATCCACTTCAAACCTGAACTGGTCCCTGAAAAATTGTGATTTGGGAAATTTTGTGAAAAATTGGAAAATTGCTGCTGAACTTTGAAGCCCTCTGGTGTCTTCCAAAAGTAAAAACTTGTCAATTTTATAATGCAAACATAAAGTGGACATATTATTAATGTGAATAAAAACATGTGATCAGATGTGCAAAAAATAGCTGGGTCCTAAGGTGTAAAATGGCTAGGTCCTTAAGGGGTTAAGATCAAAATGGGCTTGGTCCTTAAGGGGTTAAATAAGCCAACTAAAAATTGTTAAACTCAGATCTTAGACCTAGAGCATGAGATTTTTATTTATGTTTTCAGACTAGACAATGCAAACTTAGACAACAGTCGGCAGGTCCACAAAATTTATCAAACATCCTAAGCCATGGTGATAAATGCTCCATCAACCTATTTAATTGTCAAAATATCATTCATTAGCTATATAGAACAGTTTCTCCTCTTTGGTTGTCACTTACATGCAGGAAGTGAGGGAATGACATTATCCAGCCATCTACTCTGTCTCTGTCCAAATCCTTCTCTGAAAGCAGCTCCCACACTCCTGAGAGACAAAGACCATGTAGTTTCTGCCCTGTACTGATAAGTCATGCTCTCTTCAGTTCTGAGAACTGTCAGGTGTGTGCCGCCTTAGCCAATCAGACACTATACCTCTATCTGCTGCTCAGAGCAGGAGAGTGGGGGCTGCTCTATGACATGAGCTGGTGGACAGTGAATGCACAGCTGCAATGATTGCTGAGAGATGTGGGCAAGGTAAGGATGGCAAAGAAAATCAAGCAGCCAGAGAAGACAACAGGAAACAAAAAAAGGACAAGGTGCGCTCCTAGTGCAATACAATTAAACACATAAGCCCCAAGAAAAGGTAAGCCGTATCCAAGCCGTAAAAATAAGGATATAGTCCAGGCGCTGGTCCTCCCAAATGGATGGTATCAAGAGTCAGATGTATAGTAAAATAAGGGTTCTTTAATGCAACATAAAAGTTTCAAGTCCTCTGCTGGACTCTTCGTCAGGCATACCATACATAAAATGAGTGGAATTTAAATACACCAGGTAGACAATCCCTCCCGAGTCACAGGTACCACGATGACGTCAAACCTATCTAAACATAACAATTGCTATGTAAAATTAACTTAAAAACATAGATTCAATATACTGTACCATATGTTATTTAGATTTCACACTAATCCTATTTAAAATAAGGGAGCTCCTTTATTTGAAAGCGATGGAGTCCCTCAGTTCGGGGACCCCCAGCGCCGCTTACAAGAGTGAGACCGGTAGCACGTTACCAGTCAATCACCCTGTGACAAGGGTAAACATCCGGGCAAAGCGCTCCTGAGTTATGAATGAACTCGCATTCCTCTGGTTGATAGCAAGGCTGATGACGTGCGACCGTCATGCTGCAGAATGTAAAAAAACAGAACGGGGCCGTCAGTGTGTGCGGTGAGTTTTAACTCTAAGTGTATGTTTGACTATGCAGGCATCATATTAATTAGAACTAATGTAGGCAAAAGGATGGAAGGAATGTTTATTATGAACAATGGAATGCCAGGCCATTCTATATGATGACTAACTGGGCTGATCATGGGGTATAGATATATTTAGCTATATTTAGCAATATTTAGCAGATTGGCAATACACACTGGTCCGGCGGTATAAATGCCACCGACGTGTGTATCTACCTTATATGCGATTATGACAGGGTATATAAGGATACCCATCTTTTGCCAGGGGATGAATTCTAAGGCTAGTAAAAACATATTATAACCATATCATAAAGGTGATAAAGGAACACAATGTAGATAACAGGTTCCGGACTGGTATGCAGCGAGGACACTGGAGGTGGATCCTCTGTGTCAGTGGGGTGATGGCGTGGGCCGTACCAGGGGAAAGGAATCTAAGGGGTTACTGGTTTTCACCGGAGCCCGCCGCAAAGTGGGATGGACTTGCAGCGGCAGGTAACCCCCAGGTCGTTCCACCCGATAGCGACTCAACCCCAACTGACAGCTGAGACAGGCGCGGTACACAGGGACAAGGAAAGAGCAAGGTCTGACGTAGCAGAAGGTCAGGGCAGGCAGCAAGAGTCGTAGTCAGGGGCAACAACAGAAGGTCTGGGTACACAGGCTTGGGAACAAACTAAACGGTTTCACAGGGCACTAAGGCAACAAGATCCGGCAAGGACAGGAAGGGGAAGTGGGTTTTTATTCACGTGGAGCAGGTGAGAGCTAATTAGGAAGATTGGGCCAGGCACCAATTAGCGGTGCGCTGGCCCTTTAAATCTGAGAGCCCCGGCGCGCGCGCGCGCCCTAGAGAGCGGGGCCGCGTGCATCGGGACCCAGCAGGAGATCGGGACAGGTGAGTGGAACGGGGTGTGATCCGCGAGCGGGCACGTCCCGCTAGGCGGATCGTATCCCCGCCGGGCACAACAGAGCAACGTCTCTGGTCAGCACTGCCGACCGGAGCGCTGCAGGGCAGAAGACGCCGCGAGCACTCCGGAGAAGGAGGTGGAGCCGGAGCGCTCGGCGTAACAGTAGAGCTGTACGGATACATAATAACCATGGCATTAAACCCATAAACAAAAGAAATACACAATATTGGGACATAGATTCAATGATGTGGAATAGATAAGGGATACAGTTTAATGTCCCCACTTGATTACAACTTGGTTACAGCAATCTTTCTGTGTTGAAATCTATGTTATTGCATAGAAGTGGTTATATGTAACAAAAAAGTAGTTATATGTAACAAAAAGCAATGAATCATATTATTTAAGCTATGTTTTCTGTTTCCTCATGTTTAATGAATAGTACCTATGTATTAGGGTGGAACTGATACTACATTTGTGGTCTCCATTTTTTCCAGATATTAACAAAATTGTTTCAACAGTCTCATTAAGGCCTCTGGGTGCTACAGTGGACAACTTGTACATCCAGTAGACCTCCTTTTTCTTCAGCAACTCGAATCTATTAGAGACTTTATCAGGTATGTGATCTATGGGAATAATGGTGTACATATTTACTTGATCTGGGTGTTTCATGGCACAATGCCTAGAGACCCCATGTAACATGAACTTGTTTTTGACGTTTTGTCTGTGCTTGTTTAGTCTATTTCTTAGTGGCTGTATGGTTCAACCAACATATTGGAGGCCACACATTCATTCAAGGAGATATATAACATAGGACGAGTTGCAGGTCAATCTGTATTTTAGAGTGAACTTTTCTTTTGTGCTATTGGAACAAAAGTCAGTCTTCTTATTCTGTATATCATTACAACAGAGGCAGCGTTTTATGTTACAGCGGTATGAACCAATTTGGGATTTGGATACTTTATTGGCGTGTTTATGTTGTTTAATCACGCTGGGGGCCAAGATGTTTTTAAGAGTGGGGGCTGTCCAATATGTTACCATTGGTTTCTCGGGTAGGATGGTACCTAATATGGGATCATTTCCCAGTATATACCAATGTTTACTCAAGATGTTCTTGATGTCTTCTGCTTTACTGCCAAAGGTAGTGATGAAATTTAGTTTTTGCTTGTCCGCATTGGTCCTGGGTCCTGCCGTTGTAAGACACTCTTTTTAAGTTGTTACGCCTAGCGCTCCGGGTCCCCGCTCCTCCCCGGAGCGCTCACGGCGTCTTTCTCCCTGCAGCGCCCCGGTCAGTCCCGCTGACCGGGAGCGCTGCACTGTCATGGCCGTTGGGGATGCGATTCGCACAGCGGGACGCGCCCGCTCGCGAATCGCATCCCAGGTCACTTACCCGTCCCGGTCCCCTGCTGTCATGTGCTGGCGCGCGCGGCTCCGCTCTCTAGGGCGCGCGCGCGCCAGCTCTCTGAGACTTAAAGGGCCAGTGCACCAATGATTGGTGCCTGGCCCAATTAGCTTAATTGGCTTCCATCTGCTCCCTGCCTTTATCTGACCTCCTCCCATGCACTCCCTTGCCGGATCTTGTTGCCTTGTGCCAGTGAAAGCGTTTAGTGTGTCCAAAGCCTGTGTACCTGAACTTCTGCTACCCATCCTGACTACGAACCTTGCCGCCTGCCCCCGACCTTCTGCTACGTCTGACCTTGCCTCTGCCTAGTCCTTCTGTCCCACGCCTTCTCAGCAGTCAGCGAGGTAGAGCCGTTGCTAGTGGATACGACCTGGTTGCTACTGCCGCAGCAAGACCATCCCGCTTTGCGGCGGGCTCTGGTGAAAACCAGTAGCCTCTTAGAACCGGTCCACTAGCACGGTCCACGCCAATCCCTCGCTGACACAGAGGATCCACTACCTGGAAGCCGAATCGTGACAGTAGATCCGGCCATGGATCCCGCTGAGGTGCCGCTGCCAAGTCTCGCTGATCTTCCCACGGTGGTCGCTCAGCAATCGCAGCAGATTGCCCAACAAGGACAGCAGCTGTCGCAGTTGACCGCCATGTTACAGCAACTTCTGCCTCTGCTACAGCAGCAACCATCTCCTCCGCCAGCTCCTGCACCTCCTCCGCAGCGAGTGGCCGCTCCTAACCTCCGTTTGTCCCTGCCGGACAAATTTGATGGGGACTCTAAACTCTGCCGTGGATTTTTGTCTCAGTGTTCCCTGCATATGGAGATGTTGTCGGACTTGTTTCCTTCAGAACGGTCTAAGGTGGCGTTCGTAGTAAGCCTTCTTTCAGGAAAGGCCTTGTCTTGGGCCACACCGCTCTGGGACCGCAATGATCCTGCCACAGCCACAGTCCAGGCCTTCTTCGCTGAACTCCGGAGTGTCTTCGAGGAGCCAGCCCGAGCTTCTTCTGCCGAGACTGCCCTGTTGAACCTGGTCCAGGGTAATTCTTCCGTTGGCGAGTACGCCATACAATTCCGTACTTTTGCTTCTGAACTATCCTGGAATAATGAGGCTCTCTGCGCGACCTTTAAAAAAGGCCTATCCAGTCGCATCAAGGATGTGCTGGCCGCACGAGAGATTCCTGCCAACCTCCAAGAACTCATCCATTTGACTACCCGCATTGACATGCGTTTTTCTGAGCGACACCAAGAGCTCCGCCAGGAAAAAGACTTAGATCTCTGGGCACCTCTCCCACAGCATCCTTTGCAGTCTTCGCCTGGGCCTCCCGCCGAGGAGGCCATGCAAGTGGATCGGTCTCGCCTGACCCAGGAAGAGAGGAATCGCCGTAGAGAAGAAAATCTCTGTCTTTACTGTGCCAGTACCGAGCATTTCTTGGTGGATTGCCCTATCCGTCCTCCACGCCTGGGAAACGCACGCACGCACCCAGCTCACGTGGGTGTGGCGTCTCTTGGTTCCAAGTCTGCTCCTCCACGTCTCACGGTACCCGTGCGGATTTCTTCTTCAGCCAACTCCTCCCTCTCAGCCGTGGCCTGCTTGGACTCCGGTGCCTCTGGAAATTTTATTTTGGAGTCGTTTGTTAATAAATTCAGCATCCCGGTGACCCGTCTCGTCAAGCCGCTCTACATTTCCGCGGTCAACGGAGCCAGATTGGACTGCACCGTGCGTTACCGCACAGAGCCCCTCCTCATGTCTATTGGACCCCACCTTGAGAGGATTGAGTTCTTCATTCTCCCCAACTGTACCTCTGAGGTCCTCCTCGGTCTGCCTTGGCTCCGGCTTCATTCCCCCACCATTGATTGGACCACCGGGGAGATCAGGAACTGGGACTCTGCCTGCCACAGGAAGTGCCTCTCCCCCCCTCCCAGTCCCGTCAGGCAAGCCTCTGTGCCTCCCCATGGCCCCCGTCCTGGTGTCACACTGCCCCGTGCCAGGCCTCGCCCTCTGCCCTCCCTCCCCATCCCCACTCCTGCTGTACTGCCTGCCGTTGAGGAAACCCTCCATTCTTTCCCGGTGTCCTCATCCCAGGGGAGGCAGTTACCGGACAAAGAGAAGGGGAGACCTAAGGGGGGGGGTACTGTTACGCCTAGCGCTCCGGGTCCCCGCTCCTCCCCGGAGTGCTCACGGCGTCTTTCTCCCTGCAGCGCCCCGGTCAGTCCCGCTGACCGGGAGCGCTGCACTGTCATGGCCGTTGGGGATGCGATTCGCACAGCGGGACGCGCCCGCTCGCGAATCGCATCCCAGGTCACTTACCCGTCCCGGTCCCCTGCTGTCATGTGCTGGCGCGCGCGGCTCCGCTCTCTAGGGCGCGCGCGCGCCAGCTCTCTGAGACTTAAAGGGCCAGTGCACCAATGATTGGTGCCTGGCCCAATTAGCTTAATTGGCTTCCATCTGCTCCCTGCCTTTATCTGACCTCCTCCCATGCGCTCCCTTGCCGGATCTTGTTGCCTTGTGCCAGTGAAAGCGTTTAGTGTGTCCAAAGCCTGTGTACCTGAACTTCTGCTACCCATCCTGACTACGAACCTTGCCGCCTGCCCCCGACCTTCTGCTACGTCTGACCTTGCCTCTGCCTAGTCCTTCTGTCCCACGCCTTCTCAGCAGTCAGCGAGGTAGAGCCGTTGCTAGTGGATACGACCTGGTTGCTACTGCCGCAGCAAGACCATCCCGCTTTGCGGCGGGCTCTGGTGAAAACCAGTAGCCTCTTAGAACCGGTCCACTAGCACGGTCCACGCCAATCCCTCGCTGACACAGAGGATCCACTACCTGGAAGCCGAATCGTGACATAAGTTTTGTGTCTTACCTTATTATAGGCATCTTTTATGATGGAGTCTGGATATTTTTTCTCCTTGAACCTATTAGATAAAATTATTGCCTGTATTTGGAAGGTTGTATCCTCAGTACAATTCTTCCTCACACGTTTGTACTGCCCATTTGGCACATTCCTGAGCCATTGCTTATAATGTGCGCTCTCATATTCCAGATAACTATTAACGTCAACTGTTTAAAAATGAGTAGATGTTACATAGTTTTTATTGTTGTGAGAAATGCTAAGGTCCAAGAAGGTAATTTTATCTTTATTGTATTCGAGGATAAATTTGATCCCCCAGGTGTTGGAATTCAAATATTCAAGAAAGGATTTAATGGATGTCTCTGATCCTTTCCATAGAAAAAACAGATCGTCGATGTATCAACGGAATAGAATAATATGATGTGAAAAAACAGGGTTATTTTGAATATTAAATTTTTCGAACACTCCCATAAACAGAGATGAGTCCATCATTACTGATAAGGATTTGTAGGTGCCATTGATCGACCTTTATTTATCCATTCATGAGGCCATTTCACCTTCCGGTAAGGTTGAAAACAACCATGAAATAGAAGACGCAGTTATTGTTATTGATAACACCAATAATAAGGGTTGTCTAGCTCCCTTTTTGAAAAAAAGGTACTAACTATAGAAGAGATAATAATTTGATCTCCGGTGAAGAATGCCCATCAAATCCCTTTGATAACATACTGAAATCACCTACATCTGCCCTATTACAGGAAATAGAGAAAGATAAAAATTGCACTAGCAATTCATCTATGATGACACCGGATTTTCGGGAGGGAAGACCTCAGAGGACTGTCATAATGCCAAGTATGTTCAACAGGAACAAAGAAAAATAGAAGAAGTAGAGGATGCAGGGGTAGACAGAGGCGGAAAAGAAAAAGTGCTATGCCAACATCAGGAATAGAAGAAGGGACAATGGAAGTTCACAATGACAAAAGATCCACCATTAAAATATTCAATCTGTCAAAAAAAACACTTAATCCCTATGAGATCTCTCTTTTGGGTAAAGTATTATACTTTTGTCCCACATCCAACAATGATGATTTCTAGCTGTTTTTGGATTTTAACCGTTTTAATTAGGAAACTCACACTCCAAAGGTTTTTCAGTTTGAAAACAGAGGTCCCCACTGACACCCCCATATGTCAACAAGAAAACGATATAGAGACATACCAAATCAAACATCAAAATGTCAAGGCACCCTCCACCTTTTATCCTTTACACGCGCAAGGGTCACATATTCAGGTATTTCAAGACATAGTCCAGGAGGACTTCAAGAATCTAAATAAAAAAATAAAAAAGAGTAACCTTACCATCCAATAGAAAAAGGCCCTAAAAAGTTTGAAGGAGAACCTGGATCTGGTAATTCGACCTGAGGGTAAAGGTGGAGGAGTGGTCATGATGGATCACGAATATTACGAGGAAGAAGCCTTGAATATTCTATCGGATGAGAAGTTTTACAAACAGATACATACTAATAAAGGAGTTACCGATGGTCTCCTGAACCAAAATGAATCAAAATATCTACAACATAACAATAGCAATAAACCTTATTTCTACTTTCTACCAAAAATTCACAAGTCTATAACAAAACCTCCCGGTCGCCCTATAATTTCAAATACAAACTGCCTCTCCAGTAACCTTACACATTATATTGATTTATACCTGCAAGAATATGTTACGAACCTACCGAGCTACTTGCATGACTCCACTCAATTAATTCAACAACTTATGACGATACCATGGGAATCAGGGGTATACCTTGTTACGTGGGATGTTACCGCACTATATACCAATATTGGACATAATATTGGTATAGAATGCGTCAGGGAGTTCCTTGTTGGCGACCCTAACATTCCAGAGATACACAGCAATTTTATCCTGGAAGGGCCTAAATTTATACTAGAAAAAATTTCTTCTTATACAATAAACAAATATTTCATCAACAAAATGGTGCGGCCATGGGGGCTAAAGTCGCACCATCGTACGCCAATCTGTTTATGGGGGTGTTCGAAAAAATTCATATTCAAAATAACCCCGTTTTTTCACATCATATTATTCTATTCCGTCGATACATCGACGATCTGTTTTTTCTATGGAAAGGATCAGAGACATCCATTAAATCCTTTCTTGAATATTTGAATTCCAACACCTGGGGGATCAAATTTATCCTCGAATACAATAAAGATAAAATTACCTTCTTGGACCTTAGCATTTCTCTCAACAATAAAAACTATATAACATCTACTCTCTCTAATTTTAAAACAGTTGGCGTTAATAGTTATCTGGAATATGATAGCGCACATTATAAGCAATGGCTCAGGAATGTGCCATATGGGCAGTACAAACGTGTGAGGAAGAATTGTACCGAGGTTACAACCTTCCAAATACAGGCAAGTATTTTATCTAATAGGTTCAAGGAGAAAAAATATCCAGACTCCATCATAAAAGATGCCTATAATAAGGTAACACACAAAACCCAAAAAGAGTGTCTTACAACGGCAGTACCCAGGACCAATGCGGACAAGCAAAAACTAAATTTCATCTCTACCTTTGACAGTAAAGCAAAAGACATCAAGAACATCTTGAGTGAACATTGGTATATACTGGGAAATTATCCCATATTAGGTACTATCCTACCCGAGAAACCAATGGTAACATATCGAAGAGCCCCCACTTTTAAAAACATCTTGGCCCCCAGTGTGATTAAACAACATAAACACGCCAATAAAGTATCCAAATCCCAAATTGGTTCATACCGCTGTAACATAAAACGCTGCTTCTGTTGTAATGAGATACAGAACAAGAAGACTGACTTTTGTTCCAATAGCACAAAAGAAAAGTTCACTCTAAAATACAGATTGACCTGCAACTCGTCCTATGTTATATATCTCCTTGAATGTATGTGTGGCCTCCAATATGTTGTTCGAACCATACAGCCACTAAGAAATAGACTAAACAAGCACAGACAAAACGACAAAAACAAGTTCATGTTACATGGGGTCTCTAGGCATTGTGCCATGAAACACCCAGATCAAGTAAATATGTACACATTTATTCCCATAGATCACATACCTGATAAAGTCTCTAATAGATTCGAGTTGCTGAAGAAAAAGGAGGTCTACTGGATGTACAAGTTGTCCACTGTAGCACCCAGAGGCCTTAATGAGACTGTTGAAACAATTTTGTAAATATCTGGAAAAAATGGAGACCACAAATGTATTATCAGTTCCACCCTAATACATAGGTACTATTCATTAAACATGAGGAAACAGAAAACATAGCTTAAATAATATAATTCATTGCGTTTTGTTACATATAACTACTTTTTTGTTACATATAACCACTTCTATGCAATAACATAGATTTCAACACAGAAAGATTGCTGTAACCAAGTTGTAATCAAGTGGGGACATTCAACTGTATCCCTTATCTATTCCATATCATTGAATCTATGTCCCAATATTGTGTATTTCTTTAGTTTATGGGTTTAATGCCATGGTTATTATGTATCCGTACAGCTCTACATTGTGTTCCTTTATCACCTTTATGATATGGTTATAATATGTATTTACTAGCCTTAGAATTCATCCCCTGGCAAAAGATGGGTATCCTTATATACCCTGTCATAATCGCATATAAGGTAGATACACACGTAGGTGGCACTTATACCGCCGGACCAGTGTCTATTGCCAATCTGCTAAATATTGCTAAATATAGCTAAATATATCTATACACCATGATCGGCCCAGTTAATCATCATATAGAATGGCCTGGCATTCCACTGTTCATAATAAACATTCCTTCCATCCTTTTCCCTACATTAGTTCTACTTAATATGATGCCTGCATTTACTCAGTCAAACATACACTTAGAGTTACAACTCACCTCACACACTGACGGCCCCGTTCTGTTTGTTTACATTCTGCAGCATGACGGTCGCACGTCATCAGCCTCGCTATCAACCAGAGGAATGCGAGTTCATTCATAACTCAGGAGCGCTTTGCCTGGATGTTTATTTATTTATTTAATTTATTTATATAGCGCCTACAGATTCCGCAGCGCTTACAATTATGGGGTACACACAAAGACAAGTATCAGACATAAAATTACACAATAACTATTCAAACAAGAGGTGTGGGGATATGTTGGGGATATATTGACGATATGTTGAGGCCAATTAGAGAATGTTATAGGCCTGTCTGAAGAGATGTGTTTTTAGGCCACGTTTGAAACTATGGATGTTGTTGTTGAGTCTGAGGGACTGAGGGATAGCATTCCAGAGACCCGGTGCAGCACAAGTGAAGTCTTTGAGACAGGAGTGAGAAGTTCGGATTATAGAAGATGTTAGTGTGAGATCATTAGCAGATCGGAGAGAACGTGTAGGATGGTAGACAGAGATGAGAGAGGAGATGTAGGGAGGTGCAGCATTGTGGAGAGCTTTGTGTGTGAGACTGAGGATTTTGTACTGTATTCTGGACTGAATTGGTAACCAGTGTAGTGACTGGTACAGGGAGGAGGCGTCGGTGTAGCGGCTGGAGAGGAAGATGAGTCTGGCTGCGGCATTAAGGATGGACTGGAGAGGAGAGAGTTTGGAGAAAGGAAGGCCTATTAGTAAAGAGTTACAGTAGTCGAGGCGGGAGTGAATCAAAGCAATAATGAGAGTTTTAGCAGTTTCAGTAGTGAGAAACGAGTGGATCCTTGAAATATTTTTGAGATGCAGGTGACAAGAACGTGAAAGAGACTGAATATGGGGAGTGAAAGACAGATCAGAGTCAAGTATAACTCCAAGACAGCGAGCCTGCTGCCCGGGAGTTATGGTAGTACCACTTACCGAGATGGAAATGTCAGGGTTAGGTACAGTATCAGTTGATGGAGAAAAGACAAGAAGTTCTGTTTTAGAAAGATTTAGTTTCAGATATAAAGAGGACATGATGTCTGAGACAGCAGAGAGACAGTCACTGGTATTCTGTAGGAGTGCAGGGGTGATGTTGGAGGAAGAGGTATAGAGTTGGTTGTCATCAACATAAAGGTGGTACTGGAAACCAAATCTACTGATTGTTTTTCCAATGGGGGATGTGTAGAGTGAAAGGAGTAGAGGATGTTTACCCTTGTCACAGGGTGATTGACTGGTTACGTGCTACCGGTCTCACTCTTGTAAGCGGCGCTGGGGGTCCCAGAACTGAGGGACTCCAGCGCTTTCAAATAAAGGAGCTCCCTTATTTTTAATAGGATTAGTGTGAAATCTAAATAACATATGGTACAGTATATTGAATCTATGTTATTAAGTAAATTTTATATAGCAATTGTTATGTTTAGATAGGTTTGACGTCATTGTGGTACCTGTGACCCGATAGGGATTGTCTGCCTGGTGTATTTAAACTCCACTCATTTTATGTATGTTATGCCTGACGAAGAGTCCAGCAGAGGATTTGAAACTTTTATGTTGCATTAAAGAACCCTTATTTTACTATACATCTGACTCTTGATACCATCCATTTGGGAGGACCAGCGCCTGGGCTATATCCTTATTTTTACAGCTTGCATAAGCCAATATTTTGCAGAGAAGGCAACAGGGGCCACTTGAGCCAGGCATATCAGGCAAGATGGTTTACAGGGAACATATCCAGGAAGTGTGGTGGCTTTGGAGCTGTATATACCTCTACTACCATATACCTTGATTTTCCGGTCTCTAATCAGAGTTGATCAAAAGGAAATCTGGTCTATAGATAGAAGTCTGGGTGAGATGGTCCTTCGATGTCCAAAGCAGGGGATTCAAGTTCTGGACGAGGTTGACAATAGAGGATGGAAGATTTAAAGAGTACCTATCATGATCTTGTTAAATGTTATAATCCTCCCAGTCCACTGCCCTATCATGATAAACCACCCCTACCTTTATTTTTATTATGTTTTAGTTTTTTACCTTGATATTGCTCTGTATTTTCTGCTCAGTCTCAGTCAGATTCACAAACTGGGAAGGGACGTTTCCCAGCAGAAGTGACATCATCTGAAGTCATACAGGGGAGAACTTCCTCCCTTACTCTTCTACACACAGCCCAGATCAGTTCAGTGTGAGATGAGCTATGATTGAATAAGGCTGCACACACCCCCTGAGCACAACAGACAGCATTTCCTGATTTTGGATTTCTGCCAGGCCACAAAGCTTGTGCAAGAGATGGGGGGGGAGGATGTGCTCTGGACAAGTAGGGAGACACCTAATGGCCTCTTTTTAAAGCACCAATAAAACATAACTTTTTTTTAAATAGAAAATATATAGGGGCAGTAAAACTGCTGGTCATTTGTAAAGCCTGAAACTAGATAATTACTAGGACTTGAATAAAGACATCATCAGAATATAAAATAAAAATAAAACAGTTTTGAAGAAGAAGTACAATGATAAACATGTATATTTGTACGTGGTCTAATAAATCTATTAAAACATGACCATCTTAACTTTGTCTAGGATCCCATTTCATTGGTAAGAGTGGAGAGCCTCCACAAGCAGCAGCTCACTAATATGTATTCCATGGTTGTTTAATGATTTCTCTTTGTTTATAAGGTGAGTTTCTAGATTTCCCTTACTAAAGCTATATTTTTTTTAGTATATGTACAGCTATTATTTGCAAAGCTTTTTTTTCATTGGTGATTTGACAATCTGTAATTTTTAATTCTTCTGCCCTTGTGGCAATAGAAACCAGCTCTCTATTTACTGAGTTTCTGGTGAGCCTGTTGAGTGCAGGGACTTCAATGACCAGGATCAGATGTGCTTACGTATGTAACATATTCTGGTGGGCTGTGTTCCAACTGCAGGTGTTGCGGATGAGACTGGTGCTGTCTATGCTGTGGCTGCTCTCTCTGTCGCTTCTTGCTCTGTTATTGTCCAGGCAGACTGTGTTGTACCATCACAGGGGCTTCACCAGATGGTGCAGGCTTGTTCCCTGCTACAAGCCTGAGACTTTTTTGAGCTAAACTCTCCCGCCTTAGGCTTTGTTTACATGATGATCTGCACCTCCCAGGCACGGATACATTGACAAACTGTCAAAACGACCTGATGTATTTGTGCTCGGAAAGAAACAGGCTTCATTCAACTGACCCGAATGTAGCCAGCTAGTGACTACATTTGGGTAATTTTCAAAATGTATTCAAGCTATTTACTTGAACTGAAAAGTGCTGCAAATGACGACAAAACTCGTATACACTTAGAAAATGACTCAAACATAGTCACTAGCTGACTACGGTTGGATCATTGAAATTAATGGGGCCCATGCCTGTCTGATCACAGATACGTCAAGATGTCATTTTGACATTTTCCAGGTGTATCCGTGCCTTGAAGGCACAATTTGGGATTTAATTCCGACCTTACTCACCCGTTTGGAACTAACAGGAACAGGGAATCTTTGGTGTCCTCCCCTCCTGAAGTCCTAAAGTGGAAAATGATCTGTTTTGTCGAGCACTGTGTCACATGTAATTGATGCTGTGATCCTGTTCAGAACATGTTTGGCGAGGTCGCATATGTTCTGAACAGGATCGCAGAATGAGTAACTCCGGTGGGCCTGAGGAAGTCACAGGGTAATGCTGAAACACATTTTCCAACAATACATCAAATAAAGTCTATTTCGTCCTGTGCATCGCCCATGGTCGTGTTTAGATCAGAATTGAGCAGCACCTCTAAGACCAGTTATTCTTGTTTATTACCTATCTATGTGTTACCTTTCGGCTCCTATAAGGTGTGGGATCAGGTCATACTGCAGCAGCTCATACACTGTCTAGTGATGAGCGGCATATGCCATATTCAAATTTGCAATATTTCGCGAATATGAGGACGAATATTCATCCCATATTCGTGAAATTCGAATATTCGTGATGTTTTTTTGAATTGCGAAATTTCGCTATTGTGAATGCGAAATTAATAGCGAAATTTCGCTCGTCTGCGCATGTGCGCTATAACATCATGCGAGGGACGTTGCTAGGGACGTTGCTAAGTTCTGACAACTGTGCTTGCAGAACTCTCATTGGCTCACAGGCATAAGTAGGGCGGAATTTCCCCGAATATTCGCATGCATAAACCTTTCGCCTCCCAGTCTCATCCCTGGGTCTTTAATGATACAAGAATTGCATTTATCAGTCGAAGAAGATCCCTACAATGTGCTCAGTTTTTAAAACAGTTTGAAAAAAAGACGAATATTCGTAATAGCGAATTTTAATTGCGAAATTCGTAATATTCGCGAATTCGCAAATATGCAATATTCACAACCAATATTTGAATTGCGAATATTCGTGAGTAACACTAATACTGTCCTACTTTCTATGCCCACTTTTATACTACACAAGGTTTTTTTTTTCCCCCCAAGTGGATCAGAGGTGGGCACAAGCATGTTCTTGTGTTTATACAGTTTATACAATCTGGGGAGACAGAAATGCAGGGGGTGTGATAGAGCAGCACCCTGAACCAATGATGAAACAGGAGGTGTAACTTAGACTACCGCAGACATATCACAGTTTTGCTCTATAGGAAATGAGCAAGTAACAAGCACAGGGTAAAATAAACAGTAGGTAAATGCTGCCTCTAGGCATCGGTCTACATAGAATCTTTACATTCACAATTTGACAATGCTTTGAAAATGAATTCTTTTTTGTTTAAAAAAAATAAAAAATATACAAGAATAATGAATTAATTTTGTCTAATTTACTACATCTAAGTGATTTATGAAATTTGCTAAGTTTGGAGACAAAGGCATAAAACACAACTTAATGAGTAAAAAAATTCTACTTCCTAGGCAAAATGGCAGAGAAAAAAAGTGATCTAGTAATGTTAGACGCCAGCAGAAAATATAGAAAAAAAAAATTAATTGCATTTTGTGCGTTATTTTTACTCACATATGCTTTCCTCTATAATTCTTTTCCGTAGCTTGTACAATTTAGAAGCACTTGCAATCTCCCAGACAATTTACACTTTACGCGGCGCTCATAAATACCAGCACTACATAAATGCATTTACTTTCCTGTCCAATACGCTGTGTCATCTCATTTATAATTGTTGGATTACTGTACCAGCGCTTAATATCAAGCAGGATATGATTTTTAGGATATTTATGTTTCGAGGAAACAATGAATTCATTTGTTGATGCACAGATTATAGATGTTTCTTATATCAGCCACGGAGCATCCTGAATCGCGGCCATTTAGAAATCATAAAAGGAACTTATTTTTATAAAGGTGTCGTAAATATGGATTAATCTTTTGGTTTTGTATAATAATGAACAACAGTTTGTGATTAAACTGCAGTGTAATACCCACTAGGAGGACATGTTTCACTGACTTTTATCACTTTAGTACCAAGTTTATTGTGTATATTATATTTTCCTTTTTTTATTTTTATTTTTTTATTAATTTATTTTTTATTGTTCACTTTCATTTATGTGCACATAACGCATAAAAAACATGTAACTTTATAGAAATGGTCTTAAAATACTAGCATTTTTTATTGGTATTGTAAGTTTAAATGATTTTTTGCCTCAATAAAACTACTGATATAGAAAATGGACCAGTGCTGCGACAAGCACATTGGGTGGTACTGGGTGTAGTAGATAAGTCTAGAATTTATCATTGACCAATACATTATGGCTTACAGTGTATTTTTACATATTTTTCATGTTTGAAACATGCCTGTTGTTTTAGGTGACTTTTCAGAATAAGCTGTCCTGTGTGTGTACATTTTTTTTTTAATTTTCAGCAGAGCTCCCTCCTCCCCCTCCATAGACATGTATTGTTTGTCTTACATACACAGGACAAAGCTGAGCTAATTTTCAGGGAGCATTTAATAGCAGGAGAAAGAAGAAGTTTTATCTAAGAAGATATATCACATATCCAAGATTTCAAGATACAAGTTTCTTATAAGTTTTAGTAACTTTCTCTGAACATACAACTGTATAGAAAAGTATTATCTGCTGTACTTTCCTATGGGCCAACAAGTTTGTATACAGTTATTTTATTATTATTATTTTTAACATGGACCAATGCAACATGGACCTAACATGGATCTATACATTTATGATATATTCTGAAAGATGTCTCTGGATTCCCTAAATGTAGTTGTCACGATCACACCCTATCGGTCCAGCCGAGACACTAGAGAGAGTGTGATGGTGCAAGGGTTAAAGCCACCAGACCTCTGGGTATCCACTACTAGTCTCAGCAGGTCACCAAATTAACCCTTTGATAAACGTGTTTCACCAGAGCTTCCTTCAGAAAGGTGAGCTCATATATTTAGAGATCAGAGACCAGAGCTGATGAATTAAAGATTTAATATGAAAAGGTGTCACAGTGCTATGTATAAAATAAACAAATGACATAGAGGTACAAAAATATATAAAAGAGTTCGTCAAGACAAGTTCAGAAAAACAAAAATAAAGTCCTTACAGCATAATGATATCGCAGTCTTTGTGAATGAGTCTTCAGCTGTGTGTTAGGGTCTTATCCAGCTTTTGCCACAGGCTTCTAACCAAAGTTTGTGTCCAGCATCTAATGTTTTATAGCTGCTTTTCTGGAGGGAAAACTCCATTCCCCCCTCCTATCTGACCCCACCAAGTGGGGGGCATCTCTCTTCCAGTTCCCTTATCTCAGTTTGTTTTATGATGGGACCAGAGTGCCTGACTTCAAAAGAGGTATAACACAAACAGAAAGACCCCCCCCCCCCCAATAAAACTGGAAACACATACAATGGATATGCAGTCTGAATAAACCCTCACATGTCTTGGATTCTAACATTATATACAAATACAATTATATTACACATGTATGATTCCATAATCAGGCCTTGGGCCTGACAGTAGTCTATAAAAAAAATCTCCCCAACAATAATGTGGTCAGAGTCAGGGTTCATTCTAGCATTTCTGCTGTCTGTGGTGAAAAAGTGAAATGGTGCCCCCCGATCCAACTGAAGATCATAAGTAAAATAGGTTTGCGTGCAGGAAATATGAAAACTATAGCAATGCTAGTAAAATGTACTGAATATCTCTGTATAATAATAATAATTAATAAGTTCTGCGCTTAGCAAATACCTGCTGCATTTCACATGTGTCCAGCTGCCATTTGCACCTCATGGGGTCAATGGTCAAGTAGTGTGTAGCAGAACATGATACAGTATGACTTACAGTCATTCCATGGAACATGCCGCCCCTTAGGGTCTCTGCAATCTGCCATCTGAGGCAAGATACTTCTTTAGCCTCATGGCAGATTTGTCCCTGGTTTCACATAAGTGTCAAGCTATCATCTGCAGTTCATGGGATCAATAGAGCCAACAGTTTAGAACAAAAGATGCTGGACAGTATAAATGATGCCCACTCCAAGGAACATGCTGATTCTAAGGGACTCTGCAATCTGCCTCCTGAGGCGGGATACTCATCTTGCCTCATGGCAGATATGGACCTACACAGAGTTTCTGCTGTTGGGAACACCAGCAATTAGGTATAATCAGCTATATATCCCTTTAAGATGACCTTATACTTGAAAATATATTTTATTACATTGATTGAAAACTAGTATAACTTATTAGTCATAAAGGGGAATTATTCAGTCCAATATAAAGCCAGAAGGTCTTCCAACACCAGATCTAGTTTATCAGCAAGTCAGCATACATTATGTGATTATACTAGGAATCAAAGTGTGCCAATAATCCAGACATCTATTTCAAGTATTTATTTAATTTACGGTAGATATATCTGATGTGGAACAACGGCAGCTACACTGCAGCAGTAGCTAGAGAGTGCTCTGAAGTTGTAAGGGAACACCGGCATCCACTGTACGTAGTAAAACATGGCTTCAAAACAGCATAAAATATATAACAGGTAACTCCAACAAGTCTCCACTTCTTCTGACCATAGGTCAATCCCTAGCCTTGACTGAGGCCGAACGTGCCCTTTATGAGTTGGTATCACCTTTTCCAGGTTTTATTCTGTTTGGAAGTCCTAATTAAAGGGGTACTGCGGTGGAAAACTTTTTTTTTTTATGAACTGGTGCCAGAAAGTAAAACAGATTTGTATATTACTTCTATTAAAAAATCTTAATCCTTTCAGTACTTTTTGGCAGCTGTTTGCGAAAGAGGAAAATCTTTATTTTTTGTGTTGTCCACAGTGCTTTCTGCTGACACCTGATGACCTTATCAGGAACTGTCCAGAGCAGGAGAAAATCCCCATAGCAAACCAATTCTGCTCTGGACAGTTCCTGACACGGACAGAGGTGTCAGCAGAGAGCACTGTGGACAACACAAAAAATTAATTAAAAGAAATAAAGAATTTCCTCTGTAGCATACAGCTGCTAAAAAGTACCAAAAGGATTAAGATAATTTTTAATAAAAGCAATTTACAAATCTGTTTAACTTTCTGGTATCAGTTCATTTAAAAATAAAAGTTTTCCACCGGAGTACCCCTTTAAGCTAGCCATGTTTTAATACTTACTATGGAAGCGCTGGACCTTTCTTCTTTCTCATTACGGAATGTAGATATCCTCAATGAACAAGAAATACCAGATATAAAACCATAATCCATAGCAAGGGTTAAGAAAGAAATTACATTCTTGCAACTTTCCAAGTTCTGCTTAAAAAGTGGAGAAAACTAAGCACAGAGATGGGGATTTATCATTGCCAAATGCATGGGACATTTCTATTCATTTACAGCGGGGCTAAGAATCTATTCTCATCTGCAATAAATAATCCTTCATCAAGCAAGGACTATGATTTACTGCTTTGTGTGAACACTGGTAAGATTTAAGTATAGTGGCTTATATATTGGGTGTTTGGTGCTATCCTTTAAATAATGTTTATACAGTATATAAGACCGCCAGAAACCTTCACAGTACAGGTGTATGTTACCTGCAATGCACAGTAAAAGGCTAAGTTTCCACTTGTTTTTTTCTGGCAGTTTTTGGATATCTACCACTGGAGTTTTTGAGCCAAAGCCAAAAATGTATTCAAAAGGAATAGGACATACAGTACAGACCAAAAGTTTGGACACCTTCTCATTCAGAGTTTTCTTTATTTTCATGACTATGAAAATTGTATATTCACACTGAAGGCGTCAAAACTATGAATTAACACGTGGAATTATAGACATAACAAAAAAGTGTGAAACAACTGAAAATATGTCATATTCTAGGTTCTTCAAAGTAGCCACCTTTTGCTTTGATTACTGCTTTGCACACTCTTGGCATTCTCTTGTTGAGCTTCAAGAGGTAGTCACCTGAAATTGTTTTCACTTCACAGGTGCGCTGGTGTGGAGGAGAAGGTGTGATGGTGCTTTGCTGGTGACACTGTTGGGGATTTATTCAAATTTGAAGGCATACTGAACCAGCATGGTTACCACAGCATCTTGCAGCTATTCCATCCGGTTTACGTTTAGTTGGACCTTCATTTATTTTTCAACAGAACAATGACCCCAAACACACCTCCAGGCTGTGTAAGGGCTATTTGACCAAGAAGGAGAGTGATGGGGTGCTGCGCCAGATGACTTGGCCTCCATAGTCACCGGACCTAAACCCAATCGAGATGGTTTGGGGTGAGCTGGACCGCAGAGTGAAGGCAAAAAGGGCCAACAAGTGCTAAGCATCTCTGGGAACTCCTTCAAGACTGTTGGAAGACCATTGCAGGTGACTACCTCTTGAAGCTCATCAAGAGAATGCCAAGAGTGTGCAAAGCAGTAATCAAAGCAAAAGGTGGCTAGAACCTAGAATATGACATATTTTCACACTTTTTTGTTATGTCTATAATTCCACATGTGTTAATTCATAGTTTTGATGCCTTCAGTGTGAATCTACAATTTTCATAGTCATGAAAATAAAGAAAACTCTGAATGAGAAGGTGTGTCCAAACTTTTGGTCTTTACTGTATAAAGGAAGGTCTTACACTTCTCCTCCCTTGTGGATCCACTTCTGACTTTGGCTCAAAAACTGCAATGCCAGATATCCAAAAACTGCCAGAAAAAACCCCAAGTGGAAACTTAGCCAAAGGAGGGTTCACCCAAAAGAGACATGCTTATTATGATATACTATGATTTACAGTATCCTGTGGCTTTTCAGAGAAATCATAGTTTTGAAATTATCTTAGTCAACAGGAAAATCTTCCCACCCTCCCACTGTGTACAAGGAAGGGATCCATCAGTCAAGAGCAACTGGGTTGGACCAAGTCACCAGGGACTGGTTGCTTCGTCCCTAGATGGCATTAAAGCTATGATCTCTCTAAAATGTGGTGGTATATCAGAGTTCATTTTCATAAGGGAGCCTGTCTCAGTTTCATGCCTTCTGTTGTTTGGCCAGCATGAAACTTCTAATAGGTTCCTAACTTTATGACTGTGTAAAGAGAAGACGGAGGTTTGATGCTCTGCGACAAGGATATATCAATGTTTTAATACATTCTCTATAAAAGTGCCAGAGATAAATGAGCGCTGTACTCATGTATGTCAGATGGAGAGTTTATTCCACACAGTGTGGAGATCTGAGGCCCCTTTGTGGAGATCACAAGTGGTCCCATAGAACCCACAGAGAGCAATGTATGCAGGAGGAAAGGCAATCTGAGGAAGGAAGTTGTACCTCCGAAAATACATCATTTCTGACTAAATTTAGTTACACTGCTGTCTTTTTTGTCTGTGTGTAAATAAAAAGTATCAATAGTTTAAATGATTTAGACATACTGAGGATATTTCCGAAGCAGCGCCATTTGCAGTCCATTGATCACTAGCAGAATTGTAAATGCAGCTCTGGAGTATCCTTGCTAGGAACCCGCAGAGAGCAAAGCATGAAAGAGGAAAAAGTACACTGCCGTGACGCATTTTGGGAAATATAACACCCTTCCTCAAATTGCACATTGTGCAATCTAAGGAAGGGGGCTGTACCTTCTGAAAAGCATCATAATGCAGTTACACTGTTTATTTTATAAGTGTGTCAGTAAAAAGAATTCATACTTTAAAGGGGTACTCCGGTGGAATTTTTTTTTTCTAATAAACTAGTGCCACAAAGTTAAACAGATTTGTAAATTACTTCTATTTAATGATCTTAATCCTTCCAATACGTATCAGCTGCTGTATACTCCAGAGGAAGTTGTGTAGTTATTTCCAGTCTGACCACAGTGCTCTCTGCTGACACCTTTGTCCATGTCAGGAACTGTCCAGAGCAGAAGAGGTTTGCTATGGGGATTTGTTCCTTCTCTGGACAGTTCCTGACACAGACAGAGGTGCCAGCAGAGAGCACTGTGGTCAGACAGAAAAGAACTGCACAACTTCCTCTGTAGTATATAGCAGCTGATAAGTACTGAAAGGATTAAGATTTTTAAATAGAAGTAATTCACAAATTAGTATACTTTTTTGGCATCTGTTGATTTAAATAAATTTGTTTTCCACCGGAGTACCCCTGTAAATAATCCAGACCACTTGAGGATATTTCAGAAGCAGCGCCGTTTGCAGTCCATTGATAACTAGCAAAATTCTAAATGCAAAGCTGCTATAACTCAGGATCAGCATAAGAAAAGCAGTGCAGTTAGATGACGTCAGCTCTGTTCATTTCGAGGAAAGACTTATTTAACCTCTCATCACTTTAATGCTGCCTGAACCACGAGTCACCATGGTGATCTCCACATCCCACTGGCCTTGATTGATAGATCTCAGCTTGCTTTGGTAAAGGGAGAGATCTATCAAAGAAGGCTGGTGGGGCGGGGAGAAACCACCAGGGACAACCTGATTACTTGTGGTTCAGGCAGCATGAAAGTGATGAGAGATTCCCTTTAAGACCGGGTTCATGCAGCCGAAAAAATTTGCTGGATGTCTGCCTGGAAAACACACTGGCGGACATTCCCCACATTTGCATAATCCGGCGGGAGCTAGAAATGCATTGTCTCATATCGGCAATGCATTTCCGAGAAGAATACGCAGAAAGAAGAGACAAGTCTATTCTTTCTGCGGACACCAGAATCCGGATTTCTGCTGCAGAAACATCTGCCGTAAAAATTCCACCATGTGCACAGTGCAGCAGAATCCAAACGGAATTCCGCAAGGACATTCTGTTGTTTGAACATAGCCTAAAACTGTGCATTATACCTATATGTCTCCTTTTCTATAACAATGTTTCCAACCAGGGTGCCTCCAGCTGTTGCAAGACTACCACCCCCAGCATGCCCGGACAACCTTCGGCTGTCCGGGCATGCTGGGGGTTGTAGTTTTGCAAGAGCTGGAGGCACCCTAAAACTCTGCATTATACCTATATGCCTCCTTTTTTATAACAGTGTTTCCAACCAGGGTGTCTCCAGCTGTTGCAAGACTACAACCCCCAGCATGCCTGGACAGCCTTCGGCTGTCCAGGCATGCTGGGAGTTGTAGTTTTGCAAGAGCTGGAGGCACTCCGGTTGGGAAACACTGCTCTATGATATCGATCCTATAACATGGATCCTATGTAAGTTCGAGGACATTACACAGGACACCAAAGGACAGAGAATAACACCGAACAATACGAAGCAATAAAGAAATAATCCAAATCAAAGCTAATATCCTCTCATCTTTCCGGCGGGACGTATTGGTTAAATAATTATTTATTCATTATTTGAACTATGAATTGAGGTTTAGTTTAATTTATAATTGGAAAATGTAACTTGAATCACAACCAGAATAGTCAATGATGATCGTCTATTGAAGCCGAACTTCAAAGTGCAGAGCCGGAAGGGAAACAAAAGCATTGAAATATATTGGAAAGCAAAGCTAGTGAATTCATTTCTGTTGAGTAATTCATGATTTCTTTCATGCCGCGAACCCAACTGAACTGGTCATTTCTAACTTTTCCTCCAATTTTAAATATCACTCATATTCCTTCCCACGTGATATAGTAAATATATCATTTTTTTGTATTTATATAAAAAAAATACATAGTTCGTGGGGTTCATAGAAGTGGTTATTTAGGAGGAAAAAAAATCAGTGTGTAGTTTGTTAGGAAAGGTAAAAATAAGGTTGCATTTAGATGTAGGTAAATCAGATTCTGGGCTAAGTAGTCAAGTGGGCGGTCCTAATCAGTGTTTGATAGCTAACTGTGCATAAATAGAGAGCTGTCAATCACTGAGTAGTACCTCCCACTTGACTACTTATGAGCATAAGTTATACAGTAAGCTGTATAAGGCTTTTGATCTAGAAGCCATACAGTGGGGCAAAAAAGTATTTAGTCAGCCACCAATTGTGAAAGTTCTCCCACTTAAAAGGATGAGAGAGGCCTGTAATTTTCATCATAAGTATACCTCAACTATGAGAGACATAATGAGAAAAAATAAATTAAATCACATTGTCTGATTTTTAAAGAATTTATTTGCAAATTATGGTGGACAATAAGTATTTGGTCAATAACAAAAGTTAATCTCAATACTCTGTTATATACCCTTTGTTGGCAATGACAAAGGTCAAACATTTTCTGTAAATCTTCACAAGGTTTTCAGACACTGTTGTTGGTATTTTGGCCTATTCCTCCATGCAAATCTCCTCTAGAGCAGTGATGCTTTGGGGCTGTTGCTTGTCAACATGGACTTTCAACTCCCTCCAAAGGTTTTCTATGGGGTTGAGATCTGGAGACTGGCTAGGCCACTCCAGGACCTTGAAATGCTTCTTAAGAGGCCTCTCCATCGTTGCCCCGGTGGTGTTTTTGGGATCATTGTCATGCTGAAAGACCTAGCCATGTTTCATCTTCAATGCCCTTGCTGATGGAAGGAGGTTTTCACTCAAAATCTCACGATACATGGCCCCATTCATTCTTTCCTTTACATGGATCAGTCGCTGAAAAACAGCCCCAAAGCATGATGTTTCCACCCCCATGCTTCACAGTAGGTATGGTGTTCTTTGGATGCAACTGAGCGTTCTTTCTCCTCCAAACATGACAAGTAGATTTTTTAACAAAAAGTTCTACATTGTTTTTATTTGACCATATGACATTCTCCCAACGTCTGGCACTGCATAATTTGAGTCCCTGGTGGCATAGTGTGTTACTGATGGTAGCCTTTGTTACTTTGGTCCCAGCTCTCTGCAGGTCATTCACTAGTTCCCACTGTGTGATTCTGGGATTTTTGCTCACCGTTTTAGTGATAATTTTGACACCACAGGGTGAGATGTTGCGTGGAGCCCCAGATAGAGGGAGATTATGAGTGGTCCCACAGTTGAAAAACAATTTAGCAAATTTTGGAGACTTCCGTTTCTATGCAGTGCCCTATATGGTACAAATGACATGTTATATCTATTCGGTATATCCATATGATTAGCATGATACCCAACTTATATAGATTTTGTTTTGTTTTACTACTTTTAAAAAATTATAACTTTTTGTATAAAAATTTGTATGTTTGAAATTGTCCTCTTCTGATCCCTATAATTTTTTTTACTTTTTAGGTAAATGGGGACGTATGAATGCTCAATTTTTGCATTTTTTATTTTTTTATGTTTACGCCATTGAACATGTGGTTAAATCAATATTATTTTTTAATAGTTTGGACTTTTACGAATGCGGTCATACCACATGTTTATATTTATTTTTGTTTACATAATTTAATTTAAAAAATGGGAAAAGGTGGTGATTCAAACTTTTAATAGAGACAGGTTTAATTTATTAACTTTTTTAACACTTTATTCACTATTTTTTAGTCCCCATAGGAGACTATTTCCTGCATTCTTCAGATTGCATACACTGATCAATACTGCTCTATAGAAGAGCATTGATCTGTCTTATCAGTGCTTGATTGCTACAATCTGCAATGGCTGGCAGCAGCAAAGCAGGGAAGGAGGTAAGAGGCTTCTCTCCGTCCGTACAGCTCATTGGGACCTATCAATTTGCCCGGGTTTGGTACTGATCAGCTCTGCTGAGCAGCCAGGAATTGATTTCTGCACTTTCCGACGCTCTGACCAACTTTCATAGTGGCACCCAAAGGGTTAATGCCGGACATCACATGGGTCTGTGGTTGGAAAAATAAAAGAGGTATAGTGAGGAGGAAAAAACAAAAATCCAAAAATGAAAATTGGTCCTCAAGGCCAAAATGGACTGTGTCCTTAAGAGGTTAAAAATATATGCAAATTATAGTTTGGAGCCAACTGGGTGTTCCCTTTTGGCTGCTAGAGCCCAACACAATTCAGCCCCTCAACCAGTTAGTCACACCCCTCTGTGGCTGGTCACCTACTTTACCTCCTAGATTGATGGCCATTAGGGGTCGAACTGTGCTGGTCTCTAGCAGCCAAAGGGGAATGCCCCATGTGATTTAAATTCTAATTTGCATATATTTTTAAACCCTAATATCTTGACACTGGAGGGGCCAAATAACTAATGAGAGAGATATATAGATTCAGGGTCAACAATCCTATACAGCCATGCTCTTACCATATACACTAAAAACCCGATGACATCCTCTTTAATAAGCTGTGGTAAAATAAAAGCTGAGCAGTGATTGGTTGTACTTTTTTCCATGTGGAAATTTTTTACTACATGCAGAGGGTGTATTCTTCATAGCTCTATCCTCAGGGCTGGCCCTACCATGGCACCCTGTGGGACCATTGTTCTCAGGCGGCACTTTTCTGGGGTGTCACTTTGCTGCCTCCTTTTTTTTCTCTTTTTTATGCCACCTAGGATCTTGGTCGAGTCGGTCCTGCTGCTGCACAGGGAGCCAGCAGCCGCTTGGCCCTGGTCTGACAAGGGACATCGCGCAAGTGATGTTCCTCTGCAGACCCGTGCAGGACGACGTCAGTGATGTCACTCGTCAGGCCACTGCCTGAGAGGAAAAGTGTTGAGCAGGCAAGGTGAGTTTGTCTGTGTGTGTCTGTGTGTGTCAAGGGGGGGGGGGGGAACTATGCGACCTAATGTGGGGAAACTATGCTACCTAATGTGGGGAAACTTTGCTACCTAATGTCGGGAACTTGTGCTATCTAATGTGGGGAAACAATGCTACCTAATGTGGGGAAACAATGCTACCTAATGTGGGGCAACTATGCTACCTAATGTGGGGAAACTGCTACCTAATGTGGGGAAACTGCTACATGTAAGGAAACTATGCTACCTAATGTAGGGAATCTATGCTACCTAATGTGGGGAAACTATGCTACCTAATGTGGGGAAACTATGCTGCCTACCTAATGTAGGGGAACTGCTGCCTACTTATTGATTTTCTTTATTGTTTCTTTTGGGTGGTGGTAGTGGGGGGCAGCATTTCACTCTTGGACCCAGACAGCACGATGTCTTGGGCTGTCCCGGCCTATCCTCACATACCGCAATGTAATTTGCTTCAGATTTATGGATTTGAAATGTTTACTGCAAACTCATAAGAAATTCTGCATGTCTCCTGAGGTGAAGGAATTGGGAGAGCTTTTTCCAATGACTTTCTCCAAAAAGTAAACACACTTTAATACAATATAAATTTCTATAAACAAATTAAAGAAACATGAAATCCTATGTATTACCAATGCTAAGTTCTTTCACAAAGTACAGTAGGTCTCCCAGTAGCTTTAAAATCACCAACGCCACCAATCCCTCACAGTTTTCTCAGACCTGTTTTATCAAACTTGTCTTTGTTCCTCGTTTTTTTGTAGTTTCCAACTTCAGTTTCCTGACATTTCAGGTTCAGAGTGCAGAGAGCAACACAGAGAACATTCACTTGTTAAAAGTGGTACTCCGGTGGAAAACTTTCTTATTTTTTTAAATCAACTGGTGCCAAAAAGTTAAACAGACTTGTAAATTACTTCTATTAAAACATCTTAATCCTTCCAGTACTTATTAGCTGCTGAATACTACAGAGGAAATGTTTTTCTTTTTGGAACACAGTGCTCTCTGCTGACATCACGAGCACAGTGCTCTCTGCTGACATCTTTGTCCATTTTATGAACTGTCCAGAGAAGCTTATGTTTGCTATGGGGATTTTCTCTTACTCTGGACACTTCTTAAAATGGACAGATATGTCAGTAGAGAGCACTGTGCTCGTGATGTCAGCAGAGAGCACTGTGCTCGTGATGTCAGCAGAGAGCACTGTGTTCCAAAAACAAAAAGAATTTCCTCTATAGTATTCAGCAGCTAATAAGTACTGTAAGGATTAAGATTTTTTAATAAAAGTAATTTACAAATCTAGAAGTAAAAAAGAAACAACAGTGGCACCGATACCTTAAGCCTCCTAAGACCACGAGATGGAGACGGCGTCCCGCTAGTCTGGAAATCCACCCTGGCAGCGGAGGTGCTAGGACAATAAAGACCGTAGTCACCAAATAGTAGTAAATAAAGAAAAAAGGTGTCCTGCACTCACCGCTTCAGTCCAGGTAATCCTGCTCCCATCTCGGGTCACGACTCGAACACGGAGGACATGGATAGTGGAGCGCTCAGAGGCGACTGCCGGCGGTTTCACGCATAGGAATGCGCTTCATCCGGCCTCGTTAACGTCATCGCGCTGTGCGAATTATAAAGGTGCAGCTGGTGAGTCACGTGATTCCAGGTGAACTCTCACCCCGTGTTGCGTTAAGAAATGAACGGAACAAAAACCACATAAGGAAGCAAAAAGCAAGTTAGGTAAGTACATCAATACTAATAAACCTAGAACTGCCCTGAAGAAAGAGAAATTTATAAAAATTTATAAAAAAAAGGGGAAAAGTCTAGTTTATCATTTAACCCTAACGGCCCCTGCACGTCAAGGCGCAATATCCATCGCGCCTCAGCACGCAGGAGCAGGCGGCGTATATCTCCTCCAGAAGGGTGACAAGGGATTGTTTCAAGACCTCCAAATTTTAAAGAGGTGCAATTTCCACCATGTATGGATTGCATATGTTGAACAAATCTTGGGGACCCGCCTCCTTTTCGAACTGAATATATATGCTCTCGTACTCGGGCCCGGAGCTGTCTCTCGGTTTTTCCAATATAGAAGAATTGGCAACTACAAATTAAAAAATATACAACAAAGGTGCTCCGGCATGTGATGAGGTGTTTTATTTCAAAAACGTAACTCCCTAATTTAATAGAAATCGCATTGATATTATGAGGGCATAGAAGACAGAAACCGCACTTCTTATTCCCTTTCGGGGCTATACCAGACAACCAAGTCTCCTTGGGATGTGCTTCTCTATTCAACTTCTGACCCTTCAATAAGTCAGCGATCGTCTTGTTTTTTCTGAAGGTCACTATAGGTCTATTCTGGGCTGTATTCACAATATCTGGATCTGCCATGAGTAGATGCCAGTTCTTGGTGATGGCAGATTTAATGACATGATTCAATGGGCTGTTTTTAAAAGCAAACATAAATCTAGAATTCTGTTCAGTAGTGAACTGAAAATCTTTTTTCTTCTTTTTTGCATCTATAAGTAGGTCCGCTCTGTTTTTTGTTGCAGCTCTCCTGTAAGCTCGTGCCAATACTTCATTAGGATACTGTCGCTGTCTAAAGCATGTAAGTAATTGTCCTGCTTGTTCCTCGCAATCAGACTGCTTACTATTATTTCTTTTTAGACGTAGAAGCTGGCTATAGGGAATAGAATTTTTAGTTTCAATAGGGTGGGAGCTCTTATAGTGCAAAAGAGCATTTCTTGCCACTTCTTTCCTATAGCCTTGTGCCAGAAGCTGGTTATTCTCCACGTATAGTTTAAGATCCAAAAATTCGAGGCTATCTCCCCCAAAAACACTCGTAAAAACCATGTTCATGGCATTGACATTAAGATAGGCTACAAAATCCTTGAACACACTGGGGGGCCCATCCCACACCACCAGACTATCATCCATATACCTCCAAAATGCCCGAATGTATCTCGAAAACAGATTGGAGGTACTGAAGACATACTCCTGTTCAAACACGGCTAAAAACAGATTCGCGCATGAACAGGAGGTGGGACTCCCCATTGCGGTTCCGACTTTCTGTCGATACCATTGATTGTCGAGTTGAAAAGTATTGTTGTTAAGAATGAACATGAGGGCATCACAGATAAATTGTACAAAACTATGTGACTTGTCAGTCCTACTCAGGATGTTTTGGATAGCTTGCACACCCGCATTGTGAGGAATGCGGGTGTACAACGCCTCAACATCTATAGATGCCAGAGAGAAAGAGGGTTCCCAATGAAAGTCATGAATGAACCTTAGTACGTCTCCTGTATCTTTAAGATACGTTGGGATGGAGGAAAGGAGGGGTCTAAGGGCCCAATCTACATATTTAGATAAGTACTCGGTCACCGAACCCACCCCCGCTACAATAGGTCGCCCGGGGGGGTGGGTGCGGGACTTATGTACTTTGGGCAACAAATACCAATTGGGGTCACTGGGGGCCACAGGTATAAGACGTTCTGCTAATTTTAAATCCAACACTCCAACCTCTACATAGTGGCGGAGGAACGATCTCAACTTCTCTTTAATACGGCCCGTAGGATTCTCTGACAACTTTTCATAGGTATCTACCATAGCTAATTGACGCTGAGCCTCTTGGTTATAGTCAGCTCTAGACCAAACAACAATACTACCTCCCTTATCTGCTCTTGAGGTGACAAGATCCTCTCTCTTAGTTAACCAACTCAGACCTTCAAATTCATCATTAGATAAATTACTCAGTGGATGGGGGTAAATGAGTGCCTTCATGTCATTTTTTACTGCCTTCATGAACAAATCAATAGGGCCACCTGGTGCTAAGGGAAGGTTGAATGTGGAGGGGACCCCCCCAAAAAAGGGGGGGAGTCTACTCCACACTGAACCTGAGTGGTATCATCTGACGCTAGGTCAGCTAACATATTCGTGAACTCCATATCGTTAGCATCAAAACCTTTAACAGGAATGAAGCCTAAAGGGCCTATATGGCAAGGTGTGTTGCAGTCAACTAATACAGGAGGTTTTTTAATGGAGCTGGAAAAAAACTTATTGAGATTAATTTTACGAACAGCCCTAAACAAATCAACTTCAAAAGAAACAAAATCAAAACCTTCAACCAATCCAAAATTGAGACCTTTAGACAAAGCAGTCAGAGTATTCCGGGGGAGGACAACATCTGTCAGGTTCTCCACCAGAGTCTCACCTGCTAATCTCTCTAAGTGACCTCCTTGCGTTTCTGTGCCCACTTTCCTCTGAACGTGCCTCTTTCTGCCCCCCCTTCTGGTCTTCTTTCTAAAGGGGGTTGCTGAGTAGAGGAGTTTCCCTGACTAGAATCTCTATTACCCTCATCTGAGGCGCTCGTGTCTGATTCAGTGGTCCAGAAGTCTTGACTTCTGCGACCCTTGAAGTTTCTTCTTCTAAATCTTCTACCTGCATTTCTTCTACCATTTTTGTTATTGTTGGTACTCCAAGAAAATACATTGTCGTTGTCATAATCGCGCTTATCGCGCACAAATTTGTCGCGTTTTACTTCTTTTATCTCAATCTGGAGGAGGGCAATCTTTTTCTCAAGATTTTTTTAAAAAAGTGGTTGCTTGTATTTCAGATACTCGTTTGCGAAATTCGCTTTTAGACTTTTCCAAATCTTCAGTAATTTTAACATAGCAGAACGTCTTATACCTGTGGCCCCCAGTGACCCCAATTGGTATTTGTTGCCCTAAGTACATAAGTCCCGCACCCACCCCCCCGGGCGACCTATTGTAGCGGGGGTGGGTTCGGTGACCGAGTACTTATCTAAATATGTAGATTGGGCCCTTAGACCCCTCCTTTCCTCCATCCCAACGGATCTTAAAGATACAGGAGACGTACTAAGGTTCATTCACGACTTTCATTGGGAACCCTCTTTCTCTCTGGCATCTATAGATGTTGAGGCGTTGTACACCCGCATTCCCCACAAGCTATCCAAAACATTCTGAGTAGGACTGACAAGTCACATAGTTTCGTACAATTTATCTGTGATGCCCTCATGTTCATTCTTAACAACAATACTTTTCAACTCGACAATCAATGGTTCCGACAGAAAGTCGGAACCGCAATGGGGAGTCCCACCTCCTGTTCATAGGCAAATCTGTTTTTAGCCGCGTTTGAACAGGAGTATGTCTTCAGTACCTCCAATCTGTTTTCGAGATACATTCGGGCATTTTGGAGGTATATGGATGATATTCTGGTGGTGTGGGATGGGCCCCCCAGTGTGTTCGAGGATTTTGTAGCCTATCTTAATGTCAATGCCATGAACATGGTTTTTAAGAGTGTTTTTGGGGGAGATAGCCTCGAATTTTTGGATCTTAAACTATACGTGGAGAATAACCAGCTTCTGGCACGAGGCTATAGGAAAGAAGTGGCAAGAAATGCTCTTTTGCACTATAAGAGCTCCCACCCTATTGAAACTAAAAATTCTATTCCCTATAGCCAGCTTCTACGTCTAAAAAGAAATAATAGTAAGCAGTCTGATTACGAGGAACAAGCAGGACAATTACTTACACGCTTTAGACAGCGACAGTATCCTAATGAAGTATTGGCACGAGCTTACAGGAGAGCTGCAACAAAAAACAGAGAGGACCTACTTATAGATGCAAAAAAGAAGAAAAAAGATTTTCAGTTCACTACTGAACAGAATTCTAGATTTATGTTTGCTTTTAAAAACAGCCCATTGAATCATGTCATTAAATCTGCCATCACCAAGAACTGGCATCTACTCATGGCAGATCCAGATATTGTGAATACAGCCCAGAATAGACCTATAGTGACCTTCAGAAAAAACAAGACGATCGCTGACTTATTGAAGGGCCAGAAGTTGAATAGAGAAGCACATCCCAAGGAGACTTGGTTGTCTGGTATAGCCCTGAAAGGGAATAAGAAGTGCGATTTCTGTCCTCAATGCCCTCATAATATCAATGCGATTTCTATTAAATTAGGGAGTTACATTTTTGAAATAAAACACCTCATCACATGCCGGAGCACCTTTGTTGTATATTTTTTAATTTGTAGTTGCCAATTCTTCTATATTGGAAAAATCGAGAGACAGCTCCGCGCCCGAGTACGAGAGCATATATATTCAGTTCGAAAAGGAGGCGGGTCCCCAAGATTTGTTCAACAAATGCAATCCATACATGGTGGAAATTGCACCTCTTTAAAATTTGGAGGTCTTGAAACAATCCCTTGTCACCCTTCTGGAGGAGATAGACGCCGCCTGCTCCTGCGTGCTGAGGCGCGATGGATATTGCGCCTTGACGCGCAGGGGCCGTTAGGGTTAAATGATAAACTAGACTTTTCCCCTTTTTTTTATAAATTTTTATAAATTTCTCTTTCTTCAGGGCAGTTCTAGGTTTATTAGTATTGATGTACTTACCTAACTTGCTTTTTGCTTCCTTATGTGGGTTTTGTTCCGTTCATTTCTTAACGCAACACGGGGTGAGAGTTCACCTGGAATCACGTGACTCACCAGCTGCACCTTTATAATTCGCACAGCGCGATGACGTTAACGAGGCCGGATGAAGCGCATTCCTATGCGTGAAACCGCCGGCAGTCGCCTCTGAGCGCTCCACTATCCATGTCCTCCGTGTTTGAGTCGTGACCCGAGATGGGAGCAGGATTACCTGGACTGAAGCGGTGAGTGCAGGACACCTTTTTTCTTTATTTACTACTAATTTACAAATCTGTTTAACTTTCTGGCACCAGTAGATAAAAAAAAGTTTTCCACCAGAGTACCCCTTTAAGAACAAATTCCACCTTCTTCACAGAATAGTTTGAAAGTGTCAGCTTTTATTTTTAGACAAGTGGATCTTAACACAGGAAACAATGAGCAATAGAAGCCACACAATACTAACTTATACTTATTGGGGCTCATTTATCGTGAGGGGATTTTCAAAGTAATATTAGATATTCTTGACTTTTCTTCACTTTTAATTTTTTTATTTTGCAACAAATATTTCGTATTTGTAACAGAAAACTCGAGGGTATAACAACATATCAATAGATTTGTTAAGCTGAGTCACTCAGATGAGACCAACTTTTTTGGTTTAGATGGTGCAAAGTGTGTTTTTGGTGGCAACCAGGTAAAAAGTACAAAGATAAGTGTGTCTTGCCTACAGTCAAGCATGGTGGTGGGGGTGTCATGGTCTAGGCCTGCATGAGTGCTGCTGGCACTGGGGAGCTACAGCTTCATTGAAGGAACCATAAATGCCAAAATGTTTTGTGACATACTGAAGCAGAGCAAGATCCCCTCGTCTTAGCGACTGGGCCACAGTATTACAACATAATAATGACCCCAAATACACCTCCAAGACCACCACTGCCTTGCTAAAGAAGCTGAAGGTAAAGGTGATGGACTGGTCAAGCATTTCTCCAGACCTTAACCCCATTGAGCATCTGTGGGGTATCCTCAATTGGAAGGTGGGGGAGCACAAGGTCCCTAACATCTACCAGCTCTGACATTATGGAGGAGAGGAAGAGGACAACTGGTGAAGCTCTAGTGAACTCCATGCTCAAGAGATTTAAGGCAGTGCTTAAAAAAAATGGTGACCACTCAAAATATTGACAATTTGGACCTAGTTTGGACATTTCCACTTAGGGGTGCACTGACTTTTGTTGCCAGTGCCACGATTTAGACATTAATGGGTGTGTTGAGTTATTTTGAGGGGACACAACATTAAACACCCTGGCAATCAGCACTTGTTGGCCTATCCTGTGGCTAATGACTATGTAATGGTGATAAAATATTTTAAAGCATAACTCTGATTTCACTATGATGGCAGGATATCTAGTCTTGCATGGGGCTTTAGACCAATCTATTTTCTGATTGGTGTAGTCTTAGGCTTCAAAGTTGCTGGAAGATATCCTGCCGCCAGAGCGTGATCACTTGTAAAAACAAATCCCCATATAGGAGGAAAGTTTAAGTAAAGTGTGTATATTAACGCTATCACATAAATAGGAACTCTGGTTATCTGCATTGCCGGTGCTTTGCCTGATTTGTATACGCGTAGGCCTTTTTAATATTTAATACAATCTAATTGAACTCAGAAGAGTCAATCTAAATCTCATTGTTATCTTTAAAAGTTGATTAGAAAGCGAATGTTTAAGGTCCAAACAGGAAAGTGTTTTAAGAAGCTTAGAAAAAAAATGTCAGGCTGAAGATTTGCATCAAGGAGCTTTTTACTTAAAGTGTAAGATAAGATGTAAATGGCTGGATAAGGAACATAGAGGGAATGTTAAGCCGATAAACAAGAAATTAAGCAGTCAGGATATAGGAGTTTGCTCTTTCTTACTTATTTGGAAAATGTAATGTCAGTTCTGCCCTAATCGGCTTGTATCTGTGACTGTTGTACAAATTACACATTTATATTGGCCTTGTAGTATACACTACAACTTTAATACCACCTGTCTAGTAATGTTTAGGCTGTGAGGTGCCACCATGAACCAGACTTGTTTTTCCACTACATGCAGAGATCTCTTCTACAATTTATCATGTTCCTCAAACCATTTCTAAACAATTGATGTAGTGTGGCCATTGGGGCATACAGCTGGCAGTAGGAAGGGACTTAGTCTGTAGAATGTTTAGGTACAGTGGGGAAAAAAAGTATTTTGCAAGTTCTTCCACTTAAAAAGATGAGAGAGGCCTGTAACTATGAGAAACTTAATGAGAAAAAAAAATCCATGAAGTCACATTGTCTGATTTTTAAAGAATTTATTTGCAAATTTTGGTGGAAAATAAGTTCTTGTTCAATAACAAAAATTCATCTCAGTACTTTGTTATATACCCTTTGTTGGCAATGACAGAGGTCAAACGTTTTCTGTAAGCCTACAAAAGGTTTTCACGTACTGTTGCTGGTATTTTGGCCCATTCCTCCATGCAGATCTCCTCCAGAGCAGTGATGTTTTGGGGCTGTTGCTGGGAAACATGGACTTTCAACTCTCTCCAAAGATTTTCTATGGGGTTGAGATCTGGAGACTGGCTAGGCCACTCCAGGACCTTTAAATACTTCTTACAAAGCCACTCCTTTGTTGCCCAGGCGGTGTGTTTGGCATCATTGTCATGCTGAAAGACCCAGCCACCTTTCATCTTCTGGAAGGAGGTTTTCACTCAAAATCTCACGATACAGGGCCCCATTCATTCTTTCTTTTACACAGATGAGTCATCCTAGTCCCTTAGCAGAAAAACAGCCCCAAAGCACAGTAGGTATGGTGTTTGTATGGTGTCTTTGGATGCAACTCAGCATTCTTTCACCTCCGATCACAACAAGTTGAGTATTTACCAAAAAGCTCTAGTTTGGTTTCATAATATAGGTGATAAAGAGAATGTCCGTTCGGCACTGCGGATCCTCCACTGCTGGAGGTACCTGGATAGGGGCTTTTTAATGTATTGGTTCTTGCTGATAAATGTGTTGGTGGGGCTCAGGCCAGAGGTGTGTTCAGCAATATCACATCAGTGGAATATAGAGAAGAATAGAAGCCGGTCACTCACCAATAGTTTCTTTCTTCAGGCTTTATTCATGCAAAAAATATACTCACATATACAAACGGGGGAACATGACAAGGAAGAGTAGGGAGGTACAGTGGCAACAAGCTCCGCTTCGCACACTTAAGTGCTTCGTCCGGCCATAAAACCATTACTGAGATCTGCTCCGCAAATTATACAGGTGTGTAAAACACGTTAACCGATCCCTTACTGTACACCTTCACACGTGACATTGAAAGTATCAAGTGGGAGTGCCTAGAACATCAGAAGCACACTGACAGGTCTGTGCGGTCATTTAGCCCTAGAGGGCCCGTAGCGCTGGAACATATTATCCAGTGCGTTTCTCTTTTCAGTAACGTAATATCTGGATTTTCTCCTACAACGGGCTCAACTATTTCCAGACCTGCAAAGCACAGGACCTCTGGGTTATTACCGTGCGACTCCTCTATGTGGGACACAAGCCTGGGGCTTCCTTGTCTCTCCATCCGGATGGAGTAAAAATGTTCCCTAATCCGAACGAAGAGACACACCGCTTTGTCTTGCCCACGTAGCCGCACAGACTGAACAGGGCGTATACTACTCTTTTTGACCTGCAGGTAATGAAATCAGATACCATGTTTGAAATGGCTCCTATTCTGAGACTGTTTATTGCTAGATTAAAATTACAAAAATTGCAATTTCTACAGCGGTGGTTACCTTGTGGTATAAGGTCTCCTAACCAAGTTTTTTTTCTTCAATTTTTGGTCTTTCTTTTTAATGCTGTCTCCTATTGTCCTAATTGTGATTATAGGTTTTCTTGCTGCAATTTATTTAATTTCAGCATCGGCTTCCATAACAAACCAATTACTTCGAATAGCTCGTTCGATTGCTTGGTTCATTGGTGTGTTATCGAAGATGAATGTAAACCTTTTGTCTTTTTTTGAATGAATTATTTGTCAATAAGATCGTGTCTATTTTTCTTGTCTTCTCTTTCTCTACTCTTTTTTAATAAGCGGTATGGGGTATCCTCTCAGTGGTATCACCTTCCTAAAGTGCACAAGTCACTGAGCCAACCCCCGGGTAGACCAATTGTGGTGGGGATTGGGTCAGTGACCGAGCACTTGTCCCAATACCTCAATTGGCTAATGAATCCCCTATTAAAGTCCATCCCCACGTATATCAAAGATACAGTCCACTTGTTGAAAATCATAGAGGATGTACAATGGGAAGAGAGTTACAGTTTGTGTTCTATTGATGTTGTCAGCCTGTACACCCGCATCCCACATGATGCGGGTGTACAGTCTGTAAGTGAGATGTTACTATTTACCAACACATCTACAGTAGTAGGAGAGTTTATAAAAGAGGGTTTGAGTTTCGTTCTCAATAATAGCATGTTCAAATTTTCTGATCAATGGTTCAAACAGAAGACTGGGACCCCTATTGGGACCCCAGTCTCCTGTACCTATGCTAATTTTTTTTAGCTTCTTTTGAGAACAAAGAAATTTATTCTTCAAAAAAAAAACATTCAGTTCATAAAAACATACGTCAGGTATGTAGATGACATACTAGTCGTATGGTCGGGATCCGAAAAACAGTTCATTGAGTTTGTTCAATATTTGAACATTGTTAACCCCTTAAGGACACAGCCCATTTTCACCTCTAGGACGCAGCCCTTTTTTGCACATCTGACCACTGTCACTTTAAACATTAATAACTCTGGAATGCTTTTACTTATCAATCTGATTCCGAGATTGTTTTTTCGTGACATATTCTACTTTAACATAGTGGTAAATTTTTGTGGTAACTTGCATCCTTTCTTGGTGAAAAATCCCAAAATTTGATGAAAAAATTGAAAATTTTGCATTTTTCTAACTTTGAAGCTCTCTGTTTGTAAGGAAAATGAATATTCCAAATATTTTTTTTTTGGATTCACATATACAATATGTCTACTTTATATTTTCATCATAAAATTTATGAATTTTTACTTTTGGAAGACACCAGAGGGCTTCAAAGTTCAGCAGCAATTTTACAATTTTTCACAAAATTTTCAAACTCGCTATTTTTCATGGACCAGTTCAGGTTTGAAGTGGATTTGAAGGGTCTTCATATTAGAAATACCCCATAAAAGACCCCATTATAAAAACTACACCCCCCAAAGTATTCAAAATGACATTCAGTAAGCGTTTTTACCCTTTAGGTGTTTCACAGGAAAAGCAGCAAAGTGAAGGAGAAAATTCAAAATCTTCATTTTTTACACTTGCATGTTCTTGTAGACCCAATTTTTGAATTTTTACAAGGGGTAAAAGGATAAAATTTATACTTGAATTTGTAGCCCAATTTCTCTCGAGTAAGCACATACCTCATATGTCTATGTAAATTGTTCGGCGGGCACAGTAGAGGGCTCAGAAGCGAAGGAGCGACAAGGGGATTTTGGAGAGTACGTTTTTCTGAAATGGTTTTTTGGGGGCATGCTGCATTTAGGAAGCCCCTATGGTGCCAAAACAGCAAAAAAAAAAAAAACATGGCATACCATTTTGGAAACTAGACCCCATGAGGAACGTAACAAGGAATTAAGTGAGCCTTAATACCCCACAGGTGTTTCATGACTTTTGCATTTGTAAAAAAAAATAAAAAAAATTTCACTAAAATGTGTGTTTCCCCCCAAATTTCACATTTTTGCAAGGGTTAATAGCAGAAAATACCCCCCAAAATTTGTAACCCCATCTCTTCTGAGTATGGAGGTACCCCATAAGTTGACCTGAAGTGCATTACGGGCGAACTACAATGCTCAGCATACCATTTTGTAAACTAGACTCCTTGAGGAACGTAACAAGGGATAAAGTGAACCTTAATACCCCACAGGTGTTTCACGACTTTTGCATATGTAAAAAAAAATTATTTTTTTACCAAAAATGCTTGGTTAAGCAAAAATTTTACATTTTTAAAAAAGGTAATAGCAGAAAATACCCCCCAAAATTTGAAGCCCAATTTCTCCCGATTCAGAAAACACCCAATATGGGGATGAAAAGTGCTCTGCTGGCGCACTACAGGTCTCAGAAGAGAAGGAGTCACATTTGGCTTTTTGGAAGCAAATTTTGCTCTGGGGGCATGCCGCATTTAGGAAGCACCTATGGTGCCAGGACAGAAAAAAAACCCCCACATGGCATACCATTTTGGAAACTAGACCCCTTGGGGAATGTAACAAGGGGTAAAGTGAACCTTAATACCCCACAGGTGTTTCACGACTTTTGCATATGTAAAAAAAAAAAATTTTTTTACACTAAAATGCTTGTTTTCCCCCAAATTTTACATTTTTACAAGGGATAATAGCAGAAAATACCCCCCAAAATTTGTAACCCCATCTCTTCTGAGTATGGAAATACCCAATAAGTGGACGTGAAGTGCACTGGGGGCGAACTACAATGCTCAGAAGAGAAGGAGCATCATTGAGCTTTTGGAGAGAGAATTTGGCCATGTGCATTTCCAAAGCCCCCCCGTGGTGCCAGAACAGTGGACCCCCCACATGTGACCCCATTTTTAAAACTACACCCCTCACGGAAGGCAATAAGGGGTGCAGGGAGAATTTACACCCCACTGGCATTTGACGGATCTTTGGAACAGTGGGCTGTGCAAATTAAAAATTTTATTTTTCATTTTCACAGACCCCTGTTTCAAAGATCTGTCAGACACCTGTGGGGTGTAAATGCTCACTGTACCCCTTGTTACATTCCGTGAGGGGTGTAGTTTCCAAAATGGGGTCACATGTGGGTATTTATTGTTTTGCACTTATGTCAGAACCGCTGTAAAATCAGCCACCCCTGTGCAAATCACCAATTTAGACCTCAAATTTACATGGTGCACTCTCCCTTCTGAGCCTTGTTGTGCGCCCCCAGAACACTTTGCGCCCACATATGGGGTATCTCCGTCCTCAGGAGAAATTGCGTCACAAATTTTGGAGGCTTTTTTTCTTTTACCGCTTGTGAAATTTTAAAGTATGGGGCAACACCAGTATGTTAGTGTTCAAAAATGTTTTTTTTTTTACACTAACATGCTGGTGTAGACCCCAACTTTACCTTTTCATAAGGGGTAAAAGGAGAAAAAGCCCCCCAAAATTTGTTAGGCAATTTCTCCTGAGTACGGAAATACCCCATATGTGGCCCTAAACTGTTGCCTTGAAATACGCCAGGGCTCCGAAGTGAGAGAGCGCCATGTGCATTTGAGGCCTAAATTAGGGATTTGCATAGGGGTGGACATAGGGGTATTCTACACCAGTGATTCTCAAACAGGGTGCCTCCAGCTGTTGCTAAACTCCCAGCATGCTTGGACAGTCAATGGCTGTCCGGAAATGCTGGGAGTTTTTGTTTTGCAACAGCTGGAGGCTCCGTTTTGGAAACACTGCTGTAGGATACGTTTTTCATTTTTATTGGGGGGGAAGGGGTGGTGGTGGGGGGGGGGGGCAGTGTACGTGTGTATATGTAGTGTTTTACTCTTTATTTTATGTTAGTGTAGTGTAGTGTTTTTAGGTTACATTCACACTGACGGCGGATTACACTGAGTCTCCCGCTAGGTGTTTGAGCTGCGGCTGCAGCTCAAACTTGAAGCAGGGAACTCACTGTAATCCGTCGCCAGTGTGAATGTAACCTGTACATTCACATGGGAGGGGGGGGGGGGGGGGGACTACAACTCCCAGTATGCACTGACAGAACGTGCATAATGGGAGTTGTAGTTTTGCAACAGCTGGAGGCACAATGGTTGGAAAATACTGAGTTAGGTAATAGAACCTATTACCTAACTCGGTATTTCCCAACCAGTGTGCCTCCAGCTGTTGCAGAACTACAACTCTCAGCATGTACTGATTGCCAAAGGGAATGCTGGGAGATGTAGTTATGCAACAGCTGGAGGCACGCAAGTACAACTCCCAGCATGCCGAGACAGCCATTTGCTGTTCCTGAATGCTGGGAGTTGTAGTTTTGCAAGATTTAGAGGGGTTCAGGCTGGAGATGACTGACAGTGGTCTCTAAACTGTGGCCCTCCAGATGTTGCAAAACTACAAATCTCAGCCAGCATGCTAAGACAGCAAACTGCTGTCTGGGCATGCTGGGAGTTGTAGTTTTGTAATATCTGGAGGGCTACAGTTTAGAGACCACTGTCAGTGATCTCCAGCCTGAACCCCTCTAAATCTTGCAAAACTACAACTCTCAGCATGCCAACACAGCAAACAGCTGTCAAGGCATGGTGGGAGTTGTAGTTTTGCAACATCTGGAGGGCGACAGTTTAGAGACCACTCTCTAAACTGTCGCCCTGCAAATGTTGCTAGGCAACAGATTCTGGACATGCGGCGTCATACTTACCTCCACCGCCGCCGTAATCACAGCCGCCGCCGCCGGGTAAGTGACCGCCGCTGCCGCCGCCGCTATTACACGGTTCCCCCCGCTGTGCCCGGACACCGATGGGTGGGCATAGCGGGGGGAACCGAACTTTAACCCCCCCCGCCCCCAGTCTGCTATTGATCGGCCGCTCCGCCGATCAATAGCAGGGATAGGAGGGGTGGCAACCCTGCCACCTCACTCCTATCTCTTCAAGGGGGATCGAGGGTGTCTTGGACACCCCGATCCCCCTTATTTTATCACGGAGCCACCGTTGATGGGCAGGGGGAGAGCGCTCCCCCTGCAAACACCGTAGATGCCGTGATCAGAACTGATCACGGCATCTATGGGGTTAATGCTGCCGGGACCGGCGCGATCGCGGCCCCGGCAGCTGCGATGGGACTCCGGCTGTGATTGACAGCTGAGTCCCACCCGCGATCTCCTGCGCTGGCCGCGGCAGAGCAGGAGATCGCTTGGACGTATGCATACGTCCATTTGCGCGAACGTGTAATTCGCCTGGACGTATGCAGACGTCCAATAGCGGGAAGGGGTTAATACAGTTAACAGGAAGTTTACTGATCAGTATGGCGGAAACACGCTTGAGTTTCTAGACATCAGACTGGTCATTAAAAATAACACACTTATCTCAGAAGGTTACAGAAAATCGGTAGCAAAAAATACCCTATTGCATTACGAGAGTTCACATAAAGACATAGTTAAAAAAGGAATACCCTATGGTCAATTTGTTAGAATAAAACGTAATAATACATTGGAGGAAACGTATCAAAAACAAGCGAATGATTTAGAAGAAAGATTGAAACAGAGAGCATACCCCATACCGCTTATTAAAAAGAGTAGAGAAAGAGCAGACAAGAAAAATAGACAGGATCTTATTGACAAAAAATTCATTAAAAAAAAAGACAAAAGGTTTACATTCGCCTTCAATAACACACCAATGAACCAAGCAATCGAAAAAGCTATTCAAAGTAATTGGTTTGTTATGGAAGCTGATGATGAAATTAAAGAAATTGCAGAAAGAAAACCTATAATCACGTATAGAAAAAACAAAACAATAGGAGACAGCATTAAAAAGAAAGACCAAAAATTGAAGAAAAAAACTTGGTTAGGAGACCTTATACCACAAGGTAACCACCGCTGTAGAAATAGCAATTTTTGTAATTTTAATGTAGCAATAAACAGTCTCAGAATAAGAGCCATTTCACACATGGTATCTGATTTCATTACCTGCAGGTCAAAAAGAATAGTATACGTCCTGTTCTGTCCGTGCGGCTTCTTCTACGTGGGCAAGACAAAGCGGTGTCTCTTCGTTCGGATTATGGAGCATTTTTACTCCATCCGGACGGGGAGACAAGGAAGCCCCTGGCTTGTGTCCCACGTAGAGGAGTCGCACTGTAATAACCCAGAGGTCCTGCGCTTTGCAGGTCTGGAAATAGTTGAGCCCTTTGTATGAGAAAATCCAGATATTACGTTACTGAAAGGAGAAACCCACTGAATAATACGTTCCAGCTCTCTAGGGTTAAATGACTGCACAGACTTGGCAGTGTGCTTCTGATGTTCTAGGAACTCCCACTTGATACGTTCAATGTCACGTGTGAAGGTTTAAAGTAAGGGATTGGTTAACGTGTTTTACACACCTGTATAATTTGCGTAGCAGATCTCAGTAATGGTTTTATGGCCAGACGAATCACTTAATCGTGCGAAATGGAGCTTGTTGCCACTGTACCCCCTGCTCTTCTTTGTCATGCTCCCCCGTTTGTATATGTGAGTATATTTTTTGCATGAATAAAGCCTGAAGAAAGAAACTATTGGTGAGTGGCCGGATTCTATTCTTTTCTAAATTCCACTAGTTTGGTTTCATCTGACTATATGACATTCTCCCAATACTCTTCTGGATTATCCAAATGCTCTCTAGCAGACTTCAGATGGGCCCAGACATGTACTGGATTAAGCAGGGGGACACGTCTTGCACTGCATGATTTAAGTCCCTGGTGGCGTAGTGTGTTACTGATTGTAACCTTTGTTACTTTGGTCCCAGCTCTCTGCAGGTCATTCACTAGTTCTCCCCGTGTGGTTCTAGGATTTTTGCTCACCGTTCTTGTGATCATTTTGACACCACGGGGTGAGATCTTGCGTGGAGCCCCAGATCGAGGGAGATTATCAGTGGTCTTGTATGTCTTCCATTTTCCAATAATTGCCCCCACAGTTAATTTCTTCACACCAAGCTGCTTGCCTATTGCAGATTCTGTATTCCCATCCTGGTGCAGGTCTACAATTTTGTTTCTGGTCCTTTGACAGCTCTTTGGTCTTGGCCATAGTGGAGTTTGGAGTGTTGTCACGATTCGGCTGGCAGGAGGTGGATCCTCTGTGCCAGAGAGGGATTGGCGTGGACCGTGCTAGTGGACCGGTTCTAAGTTGCTACTGGTATTCACCAGAGCCCGCCGCAAAGCGGGATGGTCTTGCAGCGGCGGTAGCAACCAGGTCGTATCCACTAGCAACGGCTCAACCTCTCTGACTGCTGAAGATAGGCGCGGTACAAGGGAGTAGACAAGAGCAAGGTCGGACGTAGCAGAAGGTCGGGGCAGGCAGCAAGGATCGTAGTCAGGGGCAACGGCAGGAGGTCTGGAACACAGGCTAGGAACACACAAGGAACGCTTTCACTGGCACAATGGCAACAAGATCCGGCGAGGGAGTGCAGGGGAAGTGAGGTATAAATAGGGAGTGCACAGGTGAACACACTAATTAAGCCAACTGGGCCAATCAGCGGCGCAGTGGCCCTTTAAATCGCAGAGACCCGGCGCGCGCGCGCCCTAAGGAGCGGGGCCGCGCGCGCCGGGACAGGACCGACGGAGAGCGAGTCAGGTACGGGAGGCGGGGTGCGCATCGCGAGCGGGCACCACCCGCATCGCGAATCGCATCCCGGCTGGGAGAGGTATCGCAGCGCACCCGGTCAGCAGGTCTGACCGGGGCGCTGCCATTGTGAGGATGTTGCAAGCGCTCCGGGGAGGAGCGGGGACCCAGAGCGCTCGGCGTAACAGTACCCCCCCCCTTGGGTCTCCCCCTCTTCTTGGAGCCTGAGAACCTGAGGACCAGACTTTTGTCTAGGATGTTGTCCTCAGGTTCCCAGGATCTCTCTTCTGGACCACAGCCCTCCCAATCTACCAAAAAAAATCTTTTTCCTCTGACCGTCTTGGAGGCCAGTATCTCCTTCACGGAGAAGATGTCAGAAGAACCGGAAACAGGAGTGGGAGAAACAAGTTTGGGAGAGAAACGGTTGATGATGAGTGGTTTAAGGAGAGAGACATGGAAGGCATTGGGAATACGAAGAGAAGGAGGAAGAAGGAGTTTGTAAGAGACAGGATTAATCTGGCACAAGACTTTGAAAGGACCAAGATAGCGTGGTCCCAGTTTGTAACTGGGGACACGAAAGCGGACATATTTAGCGGAGAGCCATACCTTGTCTCCGGGAGCAAAAATGGGGGGAGTTCTTCTTTTCTTATCGGCAAACCTTTTCATGCGGGATGAAGCCTGTAAAAGAGAATTTTGGGTCTCTTTCCATATGGTGGAAAGATCACGAGTCACTTCATCCACAGCGGGCAAACCAGAGGGCAAGGGAGTAGGGAGGGGGGGAAGAGGGTGACGGCCGTACACCACGAAAAATGGGGACTTAGCAGAAGATTCAGAGACTCTGAAGTTGTATGAGAATTCGGCCCATGGTAGAAGATCTGCCCAGTCATCCTGGCGGGAGGAAACAAAATGTCGTAAATAGTCACCCAGGACCTGGTTAATTCTTTCTACTTGCCCATTGGATTGGGGATGATAAGAAGAAGAGAAGTTTAATTTAATCTTGAGCTGTTTACAGAGGGCCCTCCAGAATTTAGACACGAATTGGACGCCTCTATCCGAGACGATCTGCGTGGGCAAACCGTGAAGACGAAAAATGTGTACAAAAAATTGTTTTGCCAACTGAGGCGCTGAAGGAAGACCAGGAAGAGGAATAAAATGTGCCATCTTGGAAAATCGATCAACGACCACCCAAACAACAGTGTTGCCACGGGATGGGGGTAAGTCTGTAATAAAGTCCATACCAATCAGTGACCAAGGCTGTTCGGGGACAGGCAGAGGATGAAGGAGACCAGCAGGCTTCTGGCGAGGAGTCTTATCCCGGGCACAGACAGTACAGGCCCGCACAAAATCAACAACATCTGTCTCCAGAGTCGGCCACCAATAGAAACGAGAGATGAGTTGCAAGGACTTTTTGATGCCCGCATGGCCTGCGAGGTGGGAGGAGTGACCCCATTTGAGAATCCCGAGACGTTGGCGTGGAGAAACAAAGGTCTTCCCTGGAGGGGTTTGCCTGATGGAGGCTGGAGAAGTGGAGATCAGACAGTCAGGAGGAATGATGTGTTGCGGAGAGACCTCTACTTCCGAGGCATCCGAGGAACGAGAGAGGGCATCGGCCCTAATGTTCTTGTCGGCAGGGCGAAAATGAATTTCAAAGTTAAAACGGGCAAAGATCAAAGACCACCTGGCCTGGCGAGGGTTCAGCCGTTGGGCAGACTGGAGATAGGAGAGATTCTTGTGATCGGTGTAAATGATAACTGGAAATTTTGATCCCTCCAGCAGATGCCTCCATTCCTCAAGTGCCAATTTAATGGCCAGTAGTTCTCGATCCCCGATGGAGTAGTTTCTCTCCGCCGGAGAGAAGGTCCTAGAAAAAAACCCACAAGTAACAGCATGCCCGGAAGAATTTTTTTGTAGGAGGGCCGCTCCAGCTCCCACTGAGGAGGCATCTACCTCCAATAGGAAGGGTTTAGATGGGTCAGGTCTGGAGAGCACGGGAGCAGAAGAAAAGGCAGACTTGAGCCGTTTAAATGCGTCTTCCGCTTGGGGAGACCAGGACTTGGGATTGGCATTTTTCTTGGTTAAAGCCACGATAGGAGCCACAATAGTGGAAAAGTGTGGAATAAATTGTCTGTAATAATTGGCGAACCCCAAAAAACGTTGGATAGCACGGAGTCCGGAGGGGCGTGGCCAATCTAAGACGGCAGAGAGTTTATCCGGGTCCATTTGTAATCCCTGGCCAGAGACCAAGTATCCTAGGAAAGGAAGAGATTGACATTCAAACAGACATTTCTCCATTTTGGCATAAAGTTGATTGTCTCGAAGTCTCTGAAGAACCATGCGGACATGCTGGCGGTGTTCTTCTAAGTTGGCAGAAAAAATCAGAATATCGTCCAGATACACAACAACACAGGAATATAAGAGATCACGAAAAATTTCATTAACAAAGTCTTGGAAGACGGCAGGGGCGTTGCACAGGCCAAAGGGCATGACCAGATACTCAAAGTGTCCATCTCTGGTGTTAAATGCGGTCTTCCATTCGTCCCCCTCCCTGATGCGGATGAGATTATAAGCACCTCTTAAGTCCAGTTTGGTAAAGATGTGGGCACCTTGAAGGCGATCAAAGAGTTCTGAGATAAGAGGTAGGGGGTAGCGGTTCTTTACCGTGATTTTATTAAGTCCGCGGTAATCAATGCAAGGACGTGGGGAGCCATCTTTTTTGGACACAAAAAAAAATCCAGCTCCGGCAGGAGAGGAGGATATGCGGATAAACCCCTTTTTTTAAATTTTCCTGGATGTATTCAGACATAGCAAGAGTCTCTGGAGCGAACAGAGGATAAATTCTGCCCCGGGGTGGAGTAGTGCCCGGGAGGAGGTCAATAGGACAGTCATAAGGCCTGTGAGGGGGTAAAGTCTCAGCTTGCTTTTTGCAAAATACGTCAGCATAGTCCATATAAGCCTTAGGGAGACCGGTTACAGGGGGAACCACAGGGTCACGGCAGGGAGTACTGGGAACCGGTTTAAGACAGTCCTTGAAACAAGAAGTACCCCACCTCTTGATCTCTCCTGTGGACCAATCAAGGGTTGGGGAATGGCGTTGAAGCCACGGTAATCCAAGGAGAATTTCGGAAGTGCAATTGGAGAGGACCAAAAACTAAATTTTTTCGTGATGAGGTCCGATGCACATTAGGAGGGGTTCCGTGCGGTAACGCACGGTACAGTCCAATCTTTCATTGTTAACACAATTGATGTAGAGGGGTCTGGCGAGACTGGTCACCGGGATGTTGAACCTGTTGATGAGAGAGGCCAAAATAAAATTTCCTGCAGATCCGGAATCCAAGAAGGCCATAGTAGAGAAGGAGAAGGTAGAGGAAGATATCCGCACAGGCACAGTAAGGCGTGGAGAAGCAGAGTTGACATCAAGAACTGTCTCACCTTTGTGCGGAGTCAGCGTACGTTTTTCCAGGCGGGGAGGACGGATAGGACAATCCTTCAGGAAGTGTTCGGTACCGGCACAGTACAGGCACAGATTCTCCATGCGGCGTCGTGTCCTCTCTTGAGGTGTCAAGCGAGACCGGTCAACTTGCATAGCCTCCACGGCGGGAGGCACAGGAACGGATTGCAGAGGACCAGAGGAGAGAAGAACCGGGGAGAAAAAACGCCTCGTGCGAACAAAGTCCATATCCTGGCGGAGCTCCTGACGCCTTTCGGAAAAACGCATGTCAATGCGAGTGGCTAGATGAATAAGTTCATGCAGGTTAGCAGGAATTTCTCGTGCGGCCAGAACATCTTTAATGTTGCTGGATAGGCCTTTTTTAAAGGTCGCGCAGAGGGCCTCATTATTCCAGGATAATTCGGAGGCAAGAGTACGGAATTGGATGGCGTACTCGCCAACGGAAGAATTACCCTGGACCAGGTTCAGCAGGGCAGTCTCAGCAGAAGAGGCTCGGGCAGGTTCCTCAAAGACACTTCGAATCTCCGTGAAGAAGGAGTGTACAGAGGCAGTGACGGGGTCATTGCGGTCCCAGAGCGGTGTGGCCCATGACAGAGCTTTCCCAGACAGAAGGCTGACTACGAAAGCCACCTTAGACCTTTCAGTAGGAAACTGGTCCGACATCATCTCCAAGTGCAGGGAACATTGTGAAAGAAAGCCCCGGCAAAACTTAGAGTCCCCATCAAACTTGTCCGGCAAGGATAGTCGTAGGCCGGGAGCGGCCACTTGCTGCGGAGAAGGTGCAGGAGCTGGCGGAGGAGATGATTGCTGAAGCTGTGGTAGTAGCTGCTGTAGCATCACGGTCAGTTGAGACAGCTGGTGGCCTTGTTGCGCTATCTGTTGCGACTGCTGGGCGACCACCGTGGTGAGGTCGGCAACAACTGGCAGTGGAACTTCAGCGGGATCCATGGCCGGATCTACTGTCACGATTCGGCTGGCAGGTAGTGGATCCTCTGTGCCAGAGAGGGATTGGCGTGGACCGTGCTAGTGGACCGGTTCTAAGTTGCTACTGGTATTCACCAGAGCCCGCCGCAAAGCGGGATGGTCTTGCAGCGGCGGTAGCAACCAGGTCGTATCCACTAGCAACGGCTCAACCTCTCTGACTGCTGAAGATAGGCGCGGTACAAAGGAGTAGACAAGAGCAAGGTCGGACGTAGCAGAAGGTCGGGGCAGGCAGCAAGGATCGTAGTCAGGGGCAACGGCAGGAGGTCTGGAACACAGGCTAGGAACACACAAGGAACGCTTTCACTGGCACAATGGCAACAAGATCCGGTGAGGGAGTGCAGGGGAAGTGAGGTATAAATAGGGAGTGCACAGGTGAACACACTAATTAAGCCAACTGGGCCAATCAGCGGCGCAGTGGCCCTTTAAATCGCAGAGACCCGGCGCGCGCCCTAAGGAGCGGGGCCGCGCGCGCCGGGACAGGACCGACGGAGAGCGAGTCAGGTACGGGAGCCGGGGTGCGCATCGCGAGCGGGCGCCACCCGCATCGCGAATCGCATCCCGGCTGGGAGAGGTATCGCAGCGCACCCGGTCAGCAGGTCTGACCGGGGCGCTGCAATTGCGAGGATGTTGCGAGCGCTCCGGGGAGGAGCGGGGACCCGGAGCGCTCGGCGTAACAAGTGTGACTGTTTAAGGTTGTGGACAGGTGTCTTTTATACTGTTAACAATTTCAAACAGGTGTCATTAAGGTCTGTGAGAGCCAGAAATCTTGCTTGTTTGTAGGTGTCCCAATACTTATTTTCCACCATAATTTGCAAATAAATTCTTTAAAAATCAAGCAATGGGATTTCATATATATAATATTCAGCTCACCACTATGGAGTCCAATGACTGAAGATCCAGTGAAGGTAGGAGAGCAAGGCAGGCAAACAGCGGGCCGTGTCCTGGAGCTGGAGGCCCCCGCTTTTTTGCCCTCGTTTTCAATGTGATTTTCTGGATTTTTTTCCTCATTATGTCTCTCATAGTTGAGATATACCTATGATGAAATGACAGGCCTCTCATCTTTTAAAGTTGTAGAACAACTTGCACAATAGGTGGCTGACTAAATACTGTAGGTGGTACATCATACCGGTAGTAATATCAGCATGAAAAGCAGGACTCAAGGATTCCTTTCAGAACATTGTCCATGGTACCACACCACTCTACCTGCTTATCTTCTTCCCACAGTGCACACTGTTGCCCTTTTTTCCCTAGATAAGTGACACTTAGAGTTCAGGCCATCTACATGAAGTAAAAATGAACATGACTCTTCAGACCAGGCTAACTTTTTCCATTACTCTATGGTCCAATTCTGATGCTCAGTGGCCAGTGTAGGCACTTTCAGCAGTGGATAGGGGCAGTAAGGGCAACCCGAATGGTCTGTAGTTCTGCAGACTCAAACATAACAAGCTGTGATGCCTTGCATGTTCTTATACCAGGATCACATTGCTGTTGAGCTCCATCCCATTCTGAGTCCAGCTCTCTTTTTTATTCTGAACGTCCCCAAAACAAGTCAGAACACAACTGACACCACCAGGTCCCAATGAATCTCATTGACTTGAATGAGGTCCATTTGGGATTGGGTAATTTATATGAAAAAAAACAATTCAGCATGCTCTATTTTTTTCTCCGCTAAACTCCGATTTAATGGAGCCCGGTGGCAATGGGAACCAGCAATTACATCTTTGTGCTATAGCCAGTAGTCAACTTATTGCTAATTTGTGTTGCCAGTACACCTGTTGTCCTTCATTGGACAACTTTTGGTAGGTACAAACCCCAGCATATCAAGCACCCTACAAGACTCGCCATTTTGAAAATGCTTTGTCACAATTTGGCCATTGTCAAAGTCACTCAGATTCTAACATTTGCTAATTTTCCTGCTTTCAACACATACATTTCAAGAACTGCCTTTCCATTTGTGTCATTGTCAGGAGATAATCAATCTTATTCACTTCACCTGTCTGTGATTTTAATGTTACAGGGGATCAGAGTAAAATGTATTGTGTTTCTGCTTTGAAGCACTAAATGTACTGATACCACATTATCTGATTACTAAATTTGCAGGTCTGCTCAATACTTAATGACCAGTGGTTGTCCAGTGGGTCATTAAGTGGGCTGTCCACAGAAAATAGTTTTACATTTAGAAGTGCTAAGAAGATGGTGCCATTCTTGCTGCTCAGAATTTCCTGTTCTCTATCCTGACCAATGGGTGCTGAGGCCGTGTGTTCACATCACAATAAGTGCCGCTTATGCTCAGATACAATTTCTAAAGCTCAAATCGCATTCACTCCTTTGGCCACCACAGACTCAATAGTAGTCCGCTAGTGATTGGGTCATTTTCACAACATATTCGACTTTTCACTTGGGCTGAAAATCGTGGCAGAGTCAAAAGTCGCCTGAGCTTGAAAAATGGGTCCATGCCGATGTATCCCTGTGCACAGATAAGATTACAGCTGATATGGCCTTTAGAAATTGTATCTGTGTATCGGAGGCACTAATCGTGATGTGAACATGGCCTAAGCCAATCATTTGTCCCAATGGGTGTCCCAGAGACCAGCGATGGAACCAACACTGTCGGAACGGCAGCAACAGGGGGGAACAAGTGGCACGTAAGTACATGTTTTAAAATGTTTTACTGCCACCATGGGCACTTCTAAAAAAATGTCTCTGGACAACCCCTTTAAGCCCATATTCACTCCTTGGAATTGCCATGCTGAATTCCGCATTGGAATTCTGCATGAAGATACCACCGCAGCAGAGTCCCATTGAATTCCACGGGATTCTGCTACGCTGTGCACATGGGGTAATTTCAAGGGTTCGCAGAAAGACTGAACCTGTCCATTCTTTCTGTGGACTCTGCACGGAATGCATTGCCGTTTATGAGACAGCGCATTCCCGTACATAAAACAAATGTTCAGTTGAAGAAATTGCTTCACTATAATGTATCTTATTACAATAATCTAAAAAGACAACAGCCTATGAATTTGTATTCTTGTGCATAGCACTAAATGGGAATAGAGGTAAGTGTTTTTTTTTTCTTTCTTCCTTAATAGAGTTTTATAAATTTTAATTTTTACTGTTTTTAAAATGAAGAATTAACAATTAAGAAATGAAATAAAAAATACACTGCTAATCTACTTAGTAATTGGATTAATAGTTTAACTTATGCTATAGAATTATATTTGCTCATTTATAGTTGCGGTAATATCAGGGATGTTTCAGCTATTAAAGACGCTTGAATTCCGCGTGCTAAGCTCACGTACTGCTAAATGAAAAAATCTGATTCAATTGCTATTATTTAAATAGCTTTTAGCTTTAATAGACTTAGGTTGCAATGCATCCCTGAAGTATTTGTGGAAATCAATTGCAACTCTGAAACTAAATCTTTAACTTTTTTTTGGCTCCAGTAAAGCACCTGTATACAAGTTTTATATATAATGCTGAGTCAATAAAAGTAAATTAAATTTGTAATTTGTTGTTTTTATGGCTTTTAGGGAGAACTAAAAGATCCATATTAAAGTCTATTTAATGCATTTTAAAATATGTGAAAATCTCATTCCTGGGGAAAGTTGCTGAAAATGTTCCGAGCCTGGGTTTCAATGATAAAAGTTTTTGTCCAGGTGCTTTAGACAATTGATTCTAGTATAGGAAGGACTGTATTTGCCATAAGGCACCTGTGGACCTATGCTTAGTGTGGCAGTGTTAAGGGCACTTAACCTCTTAAGGACACATCCCAATTTTACTTTGCAGTTGTGTTTTTCCTCCTCACCCTTAAAGAGCCATAACTCTTTTATTTTCCATCCACAGAGACATGCTAGAACTAATTTTTTGCACGAACAATTGCAATTCACAGAGACAGCTTCCACATGCACCGTTTAGCACTAAAACATTTTTGTTGTGGTGGTGGTGGGTGTAACACTCACGGTTCAGTTGACAGAAACACTGGAGGTAGTAGATCCGCTGGACCTGTGTGGCAGATGACACGGACAGTACCAGGGAGCCGAGTCTAAGGTGCCGCTGGTTTTCACCAGACTGGTTTTCACCCGCCGCAAAGCGGGATGGACTTGCTGCTGCAGGCGGCATCCATGTCGTTGCCCCTGGCACGGCTCGACCATACAGGTGGCTGAGGAAATTCGAGGTACAGATGGGAAATAGCAACTCATAGTCTGGATAGCAGAAGGTCAGGGCTGGCAGTACAGGTGCGTAGTCAGGAATGAAGCAGGAGGTCAGTAGGCAGGTGGCACTGGAGCAAGGTCAAGAATGTAGCAGGAGGTCAGTAACAAGGCAAGGAAAAACACAGTAAAGCTTTCTCAATGGCCCAAGGCAACAAAGATCCGTCAGGGATGTGTGGGACGAGCAGAAACGTATAGGAGACACAGGTGTTGCACATAATAAAGGGCGCACTGGCCCTTTAAATCTTAAAGCTCTGGTGTGCGTGCGCCCTAGGAGATGGGGACTCGCGCGCCGGAGCTGAGAGGCAGAATAGGAGGATCAAGATGAGTGACGGGCTGGAATTTGCATGTGGGCGCCTCCCTCAATGCGAACCCCAGCCCTGCCGGCAGCAGGGGAGAGTGTGCCCACGGCCAGCGCTGGCAGCTGGAGCACAAACCGTAACAGTATCCCTCCTTTGGTCTCCCCCTCCTTTTGCGGTTTAGAATTTCCTGAGAAGGTGACGGTCCAGGATATTCTCCTCCGGCTCCCAAGATCTTTCCTCAGGACCATAACCTTCCCAGTCAACCAAGAAGAATTGTTTATCTCTCACGGTCTTGGTGGCAAGAACCTCTTTGACCTTAAAGACATCAGAAGAGCTGGAGAATGGTGTGGCGACAAAATTCTTTTGTGAAACCAGTTTACGACAAGGAGCTTGAGGAGAGAAACATGAAATTAATTAAGAATACGTAAAGTAGCAGACAAACAGAGTTTGTAAGAGACAGGAAAAAATTTTTGCAAGATCTGGAAGGGACCAAGATAGCGAGGACCAAGTTTGTAGCAGGGTATCTTGAACGGAATGTATTTGGAGGAAACCCAAACCTTGTCCACAGGAGAGAAGGACGGAGGGGATCTTCTACTCAGCTTGTGCTTTCATGCGTGAGGAAGCAAGAGACAGAGACTGACAAGTTTGTTGCCAAATGGAAGTGAAGTCCCGAACAAGCTCATCAACACCTGGCACACCAAAAGAAACTGGAAGTGGAAGAGGAGAATGGAGATGAAGACCAAAAACAACAAAAAAGGGGGAAGACCTTGTAGACCTCGGAATCCTTATGATTATATGAGAATTCTGCCCAAGGGAGAAGGTCAACCCATTCGTCCTGGTGAGCTGAAACAAAATGACAAAGATAAGTCTCCAGAATTTGATTAACCCTTTTCACCTGATTGTTGGACTTAGGGTGGTAGGCAGAGGAGAAGTCCAGATTGATCCAGATGGGTACAAAGAGCTCGCCAGAATTTAGAAACAAACTGAACGCCGCGATCCAAAACGATATGCTGTGGAAGACCATGCAGACGAAAGATATGAAGGAAGAAATACTTCGCCAGCTGTGGAGTAGATGGGAGGCCAGGAAGAGGGATGAAATGTGCCATTTTGGAAAACCGATCGACCACAACCCAAATGATCGTGTTATTACGGGAAGGAGGCAGATCGGTGATAAAATCCATAGCGATGTGTGACCAGCGAGTCTCCAGAATGGGCAAAAGCTGCAAGAGTCCAACTGGTTTCTGCCGAGGAGTTTTGTCATGGGCACAAGTTTCACAGGAACGGACAAAATTGGAAACGTCACATTCTAGATGTGGCCACCAGTAGTGCCGAGAAATTAGGAGTAAAGTCTTGCGTACACCAGGATGACCTGCCAACAGGGAAGAATGGCCCGACTTCAGTACCTTGCATCTCAATCTGGTGGGCAGAAAGGATTTTCCAGGAGGAACTTAACAGAAATCAAGGGATCAGGAGAAATAATATGCCTTGGTGTGGAGTCCAAACCTATGACATCAGAGGACCTGGAAAGAGCATCAGCTCTGATGTTCATAGCAGATAGGTGAGAGAGTTGCTGTGCCTGTCGGGCCAACTGCTGCAACTGACGTACCACAACGGAGGGAAGATCCGCAACTTCAGGCAGGGGTACCTCAGCGGGATCCATGGCCGTATCTTACTGTAACACTCACGGTTCAGTAGACAGGAACACTGAAGGTAGTAGATCCGCTGGACCTGTGTGGTAGATGACGCAGGCCGTACCAGGAAACGGAGTCTTAGGTGCCGCTGGTTTTCACCAGTGCCCGCCGAAAAGCGGGAGGGACTTGCTGCGGCAGGCGGCACCCAGGTCGCTACCCCTGGCACGACTTGACCACACAGGCGGCTGAGGAGATTCGAGGTACAGATGGGAAACAGCAACTCATAGTCTGGATAGAAGAAGGTCAGGGCTGGCAGCAAGGTGTGTTGTCCGGAACGACGCAGGAGGTCAGTAGGCAGTCAGCACAGGAGCTAGGTCAGGAATGTAGCAGGAGGTCAGCAAAACACAGCAAAGCTTTCTCAATGGCACAAGGCAACAAAGATCCGGCATGGATGTAGGGGAGGAGCTGGAACTTATAGAGGAGACACAGGCATTGCACATAATTTTGGGCGTACTGGCCCTTGAAGTCTTAAAGCTCCGATGCACACGCACCCTAGGAGATGGGGAAATGCGCGCTGAAGCTGAGAGGCAGAAGAGGAGGAAGCAGGGGACCGAGGTGAGTGACGGGCTGGGATTCGCATGTGGGCCCTAACCCCTACCCCGCCGGCAGCAGGGGAGAGCAGGGAAATGCGCTCACGGCCAGCACTGGCGGCCGGAGTGCAAACCATAACAGTGGGGAAAATTGATAAAAAAAGATGTTTGTACACAGCGCACTTTACAATATGATTACAATACCCATGTCTACATCTTTTTTCTATTATTGTACTGCTTTAAAAAAAAAAGTCTAACTTGTTTGACAAAATAAGTTAGCTTAAAATTTTCCTATTGTGACCCCTATAACTTTTAACGTTTTTACTGGTACCATTTGTGTTTTAATGGAACTTTTTGATCGCTTTATATTCATTTTTTCTGACATTTAATGTGACCAAAAAATCTGCAATTCTGGCATTTGGTATTTTTTCCATTTACATCCATGTTCATTTTACACTTTTAAAATCCCCATAGGGAACTTTTATGTAAACCATTACATTTCAATGCACTGTTCAGTAGTAACACACTCCTAATGAGTATTATCTGCAATCTTCTTGTATAGCGTTTCTAGGCAGACTGCACAAGAAGATCAGCAATTCTGCATGCTGGCAGAGGGTAAGAGACCTCAAGTCATCATTTGCACCCACAGGACCCCTGCAAAGGCACTGCGGGGGTCTGATGATTCTCCCTAAACTCATTGGCATCTTCACTATCTCTATAAATGCCATGGTTGGCTTCGATCTTCGAAAGGGTTATTGGCAGAAATCGGCATGACCAATGATGTCTGCCATTAGCAATGAGTCTCCAGAACCTACCTGTTATGAAGCAAGCGCAATTCCTGCGCCTGCTTCATAGCCCTACAATGTAAGTACAGTGATGTTCTTGAAGTTGCTTGCTGCAGCTGTGCATATTTATGGCGCATGTCCTTAAAGGTTTAAGTAAGTGATGAAAAATGCAAATACTTTTGATACCGTTCTGGGGCCTGGAGAAAAAAATCTATTTCCCACTTCGTTTAAAGCCACATGGCTCAAAACTGCTGCAATATGTACCTGCAGATTAGCAGCCGCACATTATATTATGATTGAGGTAGTGTTGTTCTATACTATAGAATCTATGGTAATACATAGGCTCATTGGTTAGCACTGCTACTTTGCAACTTTGAGATCATGTGGTTAAATTGAAGGGCAATATCTGAATGGAAATCCAGACAATGTAGAACCAGTCTGTCAACGCTAACACGAAAACACATCCAGCTAATAGGAAGGCATGGCAACACCTGAAAGTATCCCGTACGGGGGGGGGGGGGTTGCTATTCCAAAAAGTCTCAGACTATGAAAGTCCCACAGTGAGTAGAAAATTAACAGAATGCACTCACCCGTAGATAACTTGCTTGAAGAACTTTGTTCAGTAAAAGCAGACAGAGTACAGCTGGTAGATTCAATGGAGCAACCTCGCGGCCGCATCGGAGCATCTGCACGGAGTTTATATGTTCTCCCACTATTTTGCATGGGTTTCTTCACATTACAAATACAACCCATGTGTAATTTCCTCTAGTTGCCCATAGTGTCTTCAACAGACAAATTACATTGTGAGCGCCATTAGAGGCACAGACAGAGGTGAATGGTGACAATCTCTGTACAGTGCTGTAGAATATATGGATGCTATATAAGTATTAGGAAATAAGATCTCTTTATGTCGAGCATGTAACTTCAATCTCTGATTACTTGATGCAGGAAAAATATATTTTATTGCCTTAAAAGCACACTAAAGCGGCATTGAGTAGTTCTCCATTAAATGAATTTACAGTATGTTACATTGCTTGGTAGATGACACCATAAAGGGAGCTAACACGCCATTTAGCAATACACCAGCGTGGATGGATTAATATATATCATTTAACATCATTGACATTTTAGTTTGATGAGATTAATATACTCTTTAAGAGGAACATCTTTTGGCTACTGCTCCTGGTCCTGAAACATTGCTCTACCACTTCCATTGGAAAGTTTTATGAAAGGTATTAAACAAGTTCTATATTTTTTACCAGGTTAAGGAGTTGCCTGATCAAAAAAACAAAAAATCAAAACATGAAACACCATATTAAAGGGGTTCTCCAGTGCTTAGAAATCTTATCCCCTATCCAAAGGATAGGGGATAAGATGCCTGATCGCGGGAGTCCCGCCGGTGGGGACCCCTGGGATCTTGCACGCGGCACCCCATTTGTAATCAGTCCCAGGAGTGTGTTCGCTCTGGGTCTGATTACAGACGACCACAGGGCTGGCGGCGTGTGACGTCACGCCTCCGCCCCCGTGTGACGTCACGCTCCGCCCCTCAATGCAAGCCTATGGGAGCGGGCGTGACAGCTGTCACGTCCCTTCGAATAGGCTTGCATTGCGGGGCGGAGCGTGATGTAACACGGGGGCGGAGGCGTGACATCACACGCCGCCGGCCCTGTGGTCGTCCGTAATCAGACCCGGAGCGAACACACTCCGGGGACTGATTACAAACGGGGTGCCGCGTGCATGATCACTGGGGTCCCCAGCGGCGGGAATCCTGCAATCAGGCATCTTATCCCCTATCCTTTGGATAGGGGATAAGATGTCTAAGCACCGGAGAACCCCTTTAAGGAATTTTGAGCTAATAAAGGGTTTGTAGTATCCCATTTAGGATCAATTTATTGTATATTCTATATAAGCTCATTTCACAAAAAGAAAAGCAATTCTCCCTGAGCACTCCAAATGTGTTCATCCTACAGACTGGACATCAGACTGCACATCTCAGCAAGGCAGGATTCATCCTTTGGACGTCAGTTTTATCTGCCTCTTCTCACCTTGAAAACATACCTGTCATTTTAAGTGACTTATTAGGATAAGCTGCCCTGTGTGTGTACATGAGGAGCAGCACTATTTCTGGCCATTATACAAATTCTTTATGGCATTTTTGTAGTAGACTTCTGCTCTGCTGGCTTTATTTCTAATGTTTAGTTCTCCCAAAGCTAGTGGGTGGAGTCTAATGTCTGTGGTGTCTCCCATACACTGCACACACAATGGTAGAGATTAGAGATGAGCGAACTTTAAAAAAATTTGTCTCAATCCGAATTTATTCGCTGCAAATCTATATTAAAAATGGCTATTTCTGGCCTACAGAGAGCCTCAATAAGAAGTGTAGAACACAGCAAACACGCATATGAAGTGTGCTGGGGTAGTGAAATAATACTGTTATTCAGTATGACATGCAGGCATCCCTTTTAGAATCACTGCCGCAGAGCGGCACAATGACAGAGCCTGGAGGTGGCATCAGTATGAAGAGACCATATAGTGGCTGAATGACACAGTGTGGAGGTGTTGGCAGCATGAGGATACCATATAGTGGCTGAATGACACAGCTTGGATGTGGATGAAGCATGAGGAGACCATATAGTGGCTGAATGACACAGCTTGGATGTGGATGAAGCATGAGGAGACCATATAGTGACTTAATGACACAGCGTGGAGGTGTTGGCAGCATGAGGAGACCATATAGTGGCTGAATGACACAGTGTGGAGGTGTTGGCAGCATGAGGAGACCATATAGTGGCTGAATGACACAGCCTGGAGCTGACAGCAACATGAGCAGACACTAGGGCTTTACAATACCTAAGATTAAAAGATTAATTTTGAAATGTAAATGAAAGATTTATGGTAGCTAACAATTTTTTAGGCCCAAGCCCAGCAGCATCAGTAAACCATATATTGGTTAAATGACACAGCCTGGAGGTGACTGAAGCATGAAGAGGCCATATTGTGTCTGAATGGCACAGCCTGGCTTTGGCAGCAGCATGAGTAGACACTAGGGCTTCACAATCCCTAAGATTAAAAAATGATTTCTGAAATTTAAATTCAAGATTTAGGCCCAGGCCCAGTAGCATTAGTAAACCATATATTGACTGAATGGCACAGCCTGGAGTTGGCAGCAGCAGAAGTAGACACTAGGGCTTCACAATCCCCAAGATTAAAAGACGAATTTTGAAATGTAAATTGAAGATTTAGGGTAGCTAGTGCTACCATAAATTATGTTTAGGCCCAGACCCAGCAGCATCAGTAAACCATATATTGGCTGAATGGCACAGCCTGGAGTTGTCTGAAACATGAGGAGACCATATAGTGTCTGAATGGCACAGCCAGGAGTTTGCAGTCACATGAGTAAACACTAGGGCTTCACAATCCCTAAGATTAAAGATGAATTTTGAAATGTAAATTGAAAATTTAGGGTAGCTAGTGCTACCATAAATTATTTTTAGGCCCAGACCAAGCAGCATAAGTAAACCATATAATAACTGAATGACACAGCCTGGAGTTTGTGGCAGCATGGGGAGACCATATAGTGTCTGAATGGCACAGCCTGGAGTTGGCAGAAGCATGAGGAGACCATTGAAATGAAAGAATTTTAAATTGAAATTTAAGATTTTTAAATTGAAATTGAGGATTTTGAAATTTGACTTTTAACTCCCAAGTTTTAGTGTCCCGGGCCCCGGCGTGTGGGTACAAAGGACCAAATCTAACAAGGAGTCACATGTCACATGGCAGCACAATGACAGAGCCTGCAGGTGGCATGAGTAGGAGGAGACCAGATAGTGGCTGAATGGCACAGCCTGGAGTTGGCTGAAGCATGAGAAGAGACCATATAGTACTTTTTTTTCATTTTTTTTTGCAGTGTTATAGCTCCCATAGGGACCTATAACACTGCACACACTGATCTTTTACATCGTTCAATGGTTTCTCATAGGAAACCATTGATCGATGATTCTGCCGCTTGACTGCTCATGCTTGGATCTCAGGCACTGAGCAGTCATTTGGCGATAAGACAGCATGGAGGCAGGTAAGTACCCTCTGGCTGTCCTGTAAGCTGTTCGGGATGCCGCGATTTCATCGTGGTGATCCCGAACAGCTCCCTGAGCTTACCGGCATTAGTTTACTTTCATTTTAGACTCGGCGTTCAAAGTTGGGATAATAGCGCACGTTATTAGCCACGGATCCCGGCCAGGTCCGACCCGCTATGACGCAGGGCCATGGCTTGGCCCCGTGTTATAGAACGGGAGCGGACTCAGGACGTACCGGTACGTCCTGGGTCCTTAACCCCTAAAGGACCCCTAAACCCCTTTTTCACTTTAAGGACTCGGACGTTTTTTGCAATTCTCACCACTGTCACTTTAAACATTAATAACTCTGGAATGCTTTTACTTATCATTCTGATTCCGAGATTGTTTTTTCGTGACATATTCTACTTTAACATAGTGGTAAATTTTTGTGGGAAATTGCATCCTTTCTTGGTGAAAAATCCCCAAATTTGATGAAAAAATGAACATTTTGCATTTTTCTAACTTTGAAGCTCTCTGCTTGTAAGGAAAATGGATATTCAAAATACATTTTTTTGGGTTCACATATACAATATGTCTACTTTATGTTTGCATCATAAAATTTATGAGTTTTTACTTTTGAAAGACATCAGAGGGTTTCAAAGTTCAGCAGCAATTTTCAAATCTTTCACAAAATTTTCAAACTCCCTATTTTTCAGGGACCAGTTCAGTTTTGAAATGGATTTGAAGGGCCTTCATATTAGAAATACCCCATAAATGACCCCATTATAAAAACTTCAACCCCCAAAGTATTCAAAATGACATTCAGTAAGTGTTTTAACCCTTTAAGAGTTTCACAGGAATAGCAGCAAAGTGAAGGAGAAAATTCAAAATCTTCATTTTTTACACTCGCATGTTCTTGTAGACCCAATTTTTGAATTTTTGCAAGGGGTAAAAAGGAGAAAATTTTTACTTGTATTTGAAACCCAATTTCTCTCGAGTAAGCACATACCTCATATGTCTATGTTAATTGTTCGGCGGGCGCAGTAGATGGCTCAGAAGGGAAGGAGCGACAAATGGGTTTTGGGGGGCATGTCGACTTTAGGAAGCCCCTATGGTGCCAGAACAGCAAAAATAAAACCACATGGCATACCATTTTGGAAACTAGACCCCTCGGGGAACATAACAAGGGGTAAAGTGAACCTTAATACCCCACAGGTGATTCACGACTTTTGCATATGTAAAAATACTAAAAAATTTTTCCTAAAATGCTTGGTTTCCCAAAAATTTTACATTTTTAAAAAGGGTAATAGCAGAAAGTACCCCCCAAAATTTGAACCCCCATTTCTCCCGATTCAGAAAACACCCCATATGGGGGTGAAAAATGCTCTGCTGGCGCACTACAGGTCTCAGAAGAGAAGGAGTCACATTTGGCGTTTTGGAAGCAAATTTTGCTCTGGGGGCATGCCCCATTTAGAAAGCCCCTATGGTGCCAGAACAGCAAAAAATAACCACATGGCATACCATTTTGGACAAGGGGTAATGTGAACCTTAATACCCCACAGGTGTTTCACGACTTTTGCATATGTAAAAATATATATATATTTTTTACCTAAAATGCTTGGTTTCCCAAAAATTTTACATTTTTAAAAAGGGTAATAGCAGAAAATACCCCCTAAAATGTGTAACACAATTTCTCCCGAGTACGGCGATACCCCATATGTGACCCTAAACTGTTGCCTTGAAATACGACAGGGCTCCAAACTGAGAGCGCCATGCGCATTTGAGGCCTAGATTAGGGACTTGCATAGGGGTGGACATAGGGGTATTCTACGCCAGTGATTCCAAAACAGGGTGCCTCCAGCTGTTGTAAAACTCCCAGCATGCTTGGACAGTCAGTGGCTGTCTGGCAATACTGGGAGTAGTTGTTTTGCAACAGCTGGAGGCTCCGTTTTGGAAACAGTGGCGTACCAGACGTTTTTCATTTTTATTGAGGAGGGGAGGGGGGCTGTGTAGGGGTATGTGTATATGTAGTGTTTTTTACTTTTTCTTTTATTTTGTGTTAGTGTAGTGTAGTGTGTTTAGGGTACAGTCACACGGGCGGGGGTTCACAGTAGTTTCTCGCTGGCAGTTTGAGCTGCGGCAGAAAATTTGCCGCAGCTCAAACTTGCAGCCGGATACTTACTGTAAACCTCCGCCCATGTGAGTGTACCCTGTACATTCACATTGGGGGGGAGAAACATCCAGCGGTTGCAACTCCCAGCATGCACGGTCTATCAGTGCATGCTGGGAGTTGTAGTTTTGCAACAGCTGGCGGCACACTGGTTGTGAAACACCGAGTTTTATAACTACAATCCCCAGCATCCCCAGCCAAAGTAGTATGCCTTCAGCTGTTGCAAAACTACAACTCCCAGAATGCACTGATAGACCCCTTACATGCTGGGAGTTGTAGTTATGCAACAGCTGGAGGCATACTACTTTGGCTGGGGATGCTGGGGATTGTAGTTATGTAACAGCTGGAGACACACTGGTTTGCTATTTAACTCAGTGTTTCACAACCAGTGTGCCTTCAGCTGTTGCAAAACTACAACTCCCAGCAGTCACCGACAACCAACGGGCATGCTGGGAGTTGTAGTTATGCAACCAGCAGATGCCCCACTACAACTCCCAGCATGCACTTTAGCTGATTGTGCAAGCTGGGAGTTGTAGTTATACAATAGCTGAAGGTACACTTCTTTTCTATATAAAAAATGTGCCTCCAGCTGTTGCAAAACTATAAGTCCCAGCATGCCCATAAGGGAATGCTGGGAGTTGTGGTGGTCTGCCTCCTGCTGTTGCATAACTACAGCTCCCAGCATGCCCTTTTTGCATGCTGGGAGCTGTTGCTAAGCAACAGCAGGAGGCTGTCAATCACCTCCAACTGCTGCTCCACGCCGCCGCACACAGGTCAGTCCCTCGTCGTCGTCGTCGCCGCTCCTGGGGCCCCGATCCCAACATTGACGCCGGGGATCGGGGTCCCCAGCTGCTGGGGTCAACTTGCCGCACCCGCTTACGTCCTCTGGAAGAGGGGTGGAGTCAGAGACGGCCCGATCAGCCAGTAATACCGGGTCACTGGAGACCCGATTGACCCGGAATCCGCCACAGATCGCTGGGCTGAATTGTACATCGCCGACATGGGGGGTCATCATGACACCCCTGGGCGATATGCCGCGATGCCTGCTGAACGATTTCAGCAGGCATCGGGCACCGGCTCCGCTCCAGCTGGCTGCAGGGGGCCGGAAAAGCTCATGACATTCTCATACGTCATGAGTCCTTAAGGACTCTGAAATGAAGACGTATGAGAACGTCATGAGTCCTTAAGGGGTTAACAGGCTATGAGGGCCAAATACATCACACTGCACATCACACAGAACTCTAGTTCTGAGTTGGTATGGAGTCATACATAGCATTATTAAAGAGAATTTGCCAAAAAACACATTTGTTATTCTCTATCATATATATATTTTTTCCTTTAGCAGTATGGCTTCCAGGAGGGAATATCTATATAATACGGCTCCATACAGCAGCACACAAAGTTCTTTGGGATCCTTGAAGTTCCTTTAGCTGCAGTAAGGTGTAACATATAGGATTTGTCTCTTCAGGCAATTAAACAATATGTTTGTCTATGAGTTTGTTTGGTTTCCATATGTAGCTATTTTGATCAGGCGTTAATGAAATCTCAGCACCTTAAGCTTCACTAACAGCTAATTTTAATGAGAACCATACAAAATACTTATCAAGCTATTCCTTTGTCTCGAAGGTCTTTGGCACAAAAGCTTTCATTTTAGAGGATCAATGTAGATGGAGCGGGCATGCCAATTAACCCAGTCAGTGCCCAGTGGTTTTATATTCCAGTTCCTGCAGCAAGCCAGTAGACTGGTGCCCAAGTTCCTAGTGTTTAGGAATATACTTTAATGCTTGCTCCATAGGTTTAGTAGTCCTGTCTACAGAGATCACCTACCAATCTGCTTTCTATTTGTGCCTGCTACCTCATCACTACTAATGGGTCAGGAGACTGGTATTATAAAGCTTTCTGACCCTGATCTAATCTGCACCATCAATAAGTTCAAATGTAACTAAAATCTTCTCATTCTTCATGATAGCAAAAAGGACAAGCTTTATCTCATGGCCACTTTCTTTTCCGTGATCAGCAGGAGTTACATTTCTCAAATTCTAAGTGATGGCATAAGGCCTCTTTCACACTATGAAATAGTTCCGTTTAGGAACTTCCGTCACCAGTTCCGTCACTATATCGGCGAAACCCGGCCGTTACAAAACCCCTGATGGCCGTGACTAAATCGCATTGCAGCCTATGGGGTTTTGTAACTGCCTGTTTGCACCCGTATATGCCCGTAATTCATTACGGGCGTTATACAGTGACGGGACATCTTGGTGGAAAAATTACTGCATGCAGTAATGTTTCCGCCACGATGTCCCGTCACTGTATAACGCCAGTAATAAATTACGGGCATATACGGGTGCAAACAGGCAGGTACAAAACCCCATAGGCTGCAATGCAATTTAGTCACGGCCGTCTGGGGTTTTGTAACGGCCGGGTTTCGCCGATATAGTGACGGAACTGGTGACGGAAGTTCCTAAACGGAACTATTTCATAGTGTGAAAGAGGCCTAAGAGCTCATGACTCTTAAGGCTTTATACACCTTTGCTCTGCTTGTTGATTGTTCATCTAACTTTCTAAATAGTCTTTATTAAAATTCCCACAAAAGCAGATGGACTTTCTGCTTTCTAAGAGTTAGAAATGGCAGCAGGGAGGAGGATTGACTTACACATCAGCTCAAAGAGTGGTCAGGGGGTGAGAAGACTTGGAGGGCAGCTCATCTAGGCTGTAGAAGATGAGATACAGGGCAGTTTGCAGAGGAGGATCAAATAGGTTATGTACAAGTATACAGCAAGCTTCAGGGGCTGTAGAATCAAAAGCAGGCAAAAGTTTTTTTAAAAAGTCACATGGAGAAAATAAAAAAAATGATTTTATCTTTGGAGACATCACTGGAACTTAAGGTGGTACTCCGCCTCTGGACATCTTATCCCCTATTTAAAGGATGGGGGATAAGATGTCTAATCGTGGGGGTCTGGCCTCTGGGCCTGCCCCCCCCCTGTGATCTAAGGGAACAGCCACCTGAACTCAGCATTCTAAAAAAAATGTTCAGAATGCCTGGGTGCCGCGATGAGACATCTGGCTCCATTAAAGATAACCATAATGTCATTACAAGGCCCAAACCCCTCATAGATCTACTGAACTGAACTTGGATCACCATAGAACCCTCAGCATAATAGTAGGCTGTGTGTGTGGGATGAGGGGGCTAAAGTTCTTAAGTTCTTCTATATTGTAAAACTTTTACCCCTTAGTTATCAACAATATGTTTTTCTACAGTAGTCACATAAGCCTTTTTAACCCCTGAAGGACCAGGCCCATTTTGGCCTTAAGGACAGGACCAATTTTATTTTAGCATTTTCGTTGTTTCCTCCTCGCCTTCTAAAAATCATAACTCTGTTATATTTCCATCCCAAGACCCATATGAGGGCTTGTTTTTTGCCTCACCAATTTAACTTTTTAATTATTTCACTTTTTTTTACCATAAAATGTACGACGCAACCATACAAATATTATTCATGTAGGAAAATGTTAAAGAAAACCGTAATTTAGAATTTTTTTTTCACACTGTACACTTTCAGGTAAAAATGACTTGTTTTCTTTATTTTGTGGGTCAATACGATTAAAATGATACCCATGTTATATGCTTTTATATAATTGTACCGCTTAAAACAAAATCTCAAACCATTTTAATAAAATTTGTATGTGTTACGCCGAGCGCTCCGGGTCCCCGCTCCTCCCCGGAGCGCTCGCTTCACTCTCCCCGCGGCAGCGCTCCGGTCACGTCCTCTGACCCGGGGCGCTGCGATTCCGCTGCCAGCCGGGATGCGATTCGCGATGCGGGTAGCGCCCGCTCGCGATGCGCACCCCGGCTCCCCTACCTGACTCGCTCTCCGTCTGTTCTGTCCCGGCGCGCGCGGCCCCGCTCCCTAGGGCGCGCGCGCGCCGGGTCTCTGCGATTTAAAGGGCCACTGCGCCGCTGATTGGCGCAGTGGTTCCAATTAGTGTGTTCACCTGTGCACTTCCCTATATCACCTCACTTCCCCTGCACTCCCTTGCCGGATCTTGTTGCCTTAGTGCCAGTGAAAGCGTTCCTTGTGTGTTCCTTGCCTGTGTTTCCAGACCTTCTGCCGTTGCCCCTGACTACGATCCTTGCTGCCTGCCCCGACCTTCTGCTACGTCCGACCTTGCTTTTGCCTACTCCCTTGTACCGCGCCTATCTTCAGCAGCCAGAGAGGTGAGCCGTTGCTAGTGGATACGACCTGGTCACTACCGCCGCAGCAAGACCATCCCGCTTTGCGGCGGGCTCTGGTGATAACCAGTAGTGGCTTAGAACCGGTCCACTAGCACGGTCCACGCCAATCCCTCTCTGGCACAGAGGATCCACTACCTGCCAGCCGGCATCGTGACAGTATGTTTGAAATGTTTTACTTTTTTATTGGGGGAGGGGATTTTTCAAATTTTTTAACTTTTTTAGTTTACATTTTTTTTACACTTTTCATGTCCCCATAGGGGACTATTCATAGCAATCAGTTGATTGCTAATACTGTTCAGTGCTATGTATAGGACATAGCACTGATCAGTATTATTGGTGATCTTCTGCTCTGGTCTGCTCGATCTCAGACCAGAGCAGAAGACCCCGGGAGACGGCCGGAGCCAGGTGAGGGGACCTCCAGCCGCCATGCTGGATGATCGGATCCCCACGGCAGCGCTACAGCTGATCCAATCAGCCATTCAAAGTACCGCTCTGCTACAGATGTCGTGATCTGTATTGGTCACAGCATTTGAGGGGTTAATGGCGGACATCTGTGTGATTGCGGATGTCCCCCATTACCGGCGGGTCCCTGGCTGCTGATAGCTCCGGTGCTCGCGATCATGGCGGCACGTAAATGTACGTCATGGTGCGCTAAGTACCACGTCACCATGACGTACATTTATGTCCATTGTCGTTAAGGGGTTAAGGTACTGCAGGAATAGCCTAGTATAGCAGTCCCATGCTGGGTATAGTGGCATTTTTTCATGCCATTGGCACCTCCTTCATTGGATTTCCATGGCAAGTGATGGTGACCAAAAGGTTTAATGTAGCCCTGTTAATTTCATCTAAACTACTCTTGATAACATTGGCCTAGGAACTTATAAAACTGTAATGTGTAGGCTCCTTTTCCATCCCAGGCAGAAGGAAGGTATAATTAATAAGATCGTTTAATCAAATATGCTTTTTTAAATAAAATTATAAATATAGAAGAAAGTTATTTGTTATGTTAAAAAAACATAAGTGTATTTCAATAGCTACTATTGTTTACTACGCTTAAAAAGTAGTAGCTATTGAAATGCATGCCTCCTTATGTAACAGTATTGTCTTGTTAATGTTTTCTGAAGTTGAACAGTAGGCACTTGTTTTATGGCTTACTATCTGAAGAGAGGATGCTTAAATATTAGTCTTTGTTTAATATGAAGCACTTCAGCTATTAGGCCTTTAAAATATAATAGTTTTCAATTCAGACATAAGCCATTAAAATGTACGGAGTTGTGTGATGTAGTTCGGCTACGCATCAACCCATTGTTGATTTGCCAACATACATAAGATTAAATAATGGATTACAGCAATGTTACTCCCACATTTGTTCCATTACATTTTTGATTTCAAAGGCCTCCTGAAGAGCTTTATTCCATTTCTAAGCAAAGGAAATTTCTCAAAGGCCGGTCAATGCCTTTTAAATAAACATAATGAGACATGACTAATCATTTATTCCAAAATACAGAGAACTTATTGTGGCTCAGTGAGTTTGCAAAGTTTCATGATGAAATCACTATGAAATCACTATTTATTTGTGGGAGCAGAGACTTCTTAAAGACTTGTCATAGGGGTAGATTTACTGTCGGAAATGTTCCAGAATTCTGTTGTGATTTGCAAAAAAAAGGCTTGGGTGACTGTTACTCAGTTTTGCACCATACCCAAAAAAGGAGTTTGGGTTATTGAGGAAGTGGCCACAGTGGTGTCCTTGCCTCTGAGAGTGATTTGCTGAGAAGCAATGTGACATATTGGGCCCTGGCACCAGGATGAAGACTGGGGCCGGGGCTCAGTACTTCACATTGCCGCACAGCCAATCACTGACAGAGGCAAGGACACACCAGCGACCAGTGATTTGCTGAGCTGCACTGTGACAGATAAACCACCCGCTCCAGGAAGAGGAAAGTATCAGGGACCTTAGCAGAAATACTGGAGTCATCAGGAAAGCATGGGAGGTGAGTAAAGGTTTGTTTCTTTATAGTTGATAGCCTGGGCATTTTTATTTAACCGCTTTTAGACACAGGACATCAGCAGCCGGGGATCTGCCAGTAATGGCGGATATCAACGATCATGCTGATACCCTCCATTAAGTCTTCAGATGCTGTGATCAGTACTGATCACAGTATCTGAAGTGTGAGAGGGGCATACAGAGACTCATGAGACTACCCGCAGCGCATTTGTGGGGGTCCGATAATTCAAAATGGTGGCTGGAGGTCTCCTCACTTGCCTCCTGGGCTGCTGTGCCAATCTTCTTCTATGGTCTGCCAAAAGGCAGATTACACTTATCAGTGCTATGCCAATGCATAGCACTGAATAGTATTAGCAATGAAAGATTGCAATAAATAGTCCCCTTTTGGGATTTAAAAAATGTTAAAAAAAAAAATCTATTAAAGTGAAAAAGCCCATCCCTCAATAAAAAATGTAATCCCCCTCGTTTCTTATTTTACAAATTAAAAAAGGTAAAAATTAAATCAACATGTTTGGTATAGCAGAATTGTGCAGAAATGTCTGAATATGTTAAAATATAATGTTAATGATCCTGTACGGTGAATGACATAATAACATAATTGTAAAAAAATATACCAAAGTCCAAAATTGCTGGCTTATGGTACATCACATCCCAGAAAAAAAAAGGAAAAAAAGTCATCAAAAAGTCCCATATAAGCAAAATAGTTCCGATAAAAACTACAGATGACGGCTCAAAACATTAGCCCTCATACAGCTCCGTATACATAAAATAAAAAAAGTTATAGGGTTCAGAAAAGGGCATTTTTTTTAACCTGTTAAGGACGCAGGGCATACAGTGGGCATCAAAAGTTTGGGCACCGCAGGTAAAAAATTGTATTAATGTGCATAAAGAAGCCAAGGAAAGATGGAAAAATCTCCAAAAGGCATCAAATTACAGATTAGTATTCTTATAATATGTCAACAAAAGTTAGATTTTATTTCCATCATTTACAAAAAAAAATGTCGCCTGCAAAAGTTTGGGCACCCTGCAGAATTTATAGCATGCACTGCCCCCTTTGCAATGCTGAGACCTGCCAGTGTCATTGATTGTTCTCAATCATCATCTGGGAAGACCAGGTGATGTCACTCTCAAAGGTTTTAAATGCCCAGACTCATCTGACCTCCCCAACAATCAGCACCATGGGTTCTTCTAAGCAGTTGTCTAGAAATCTGAAACTGAAAATAGTTGACGCTCACAAAGCTGGAGAAGGCTATAAGAAGATAGCAAAATATTTTCAGATGTCAATATCCTCTGTTTGGAATGTAATTAAGAAATGGCAGTCATCAGAAACAGTGGAAGTTAAAGCCAGATCTGGAAGACCAAGAAAAATATCAGACAGAACAGCTTGCAGGATTGTGAGAAAAACAATTCAAAACCCACATTTGATTGCACAGTCCATCCAGAAAGATTTGGCAGACACTGGAGTTGTGGTACACTATTCCACTATAAAGAGATACTTGTACAAATATGGTCTTCATGGAAGAGTCATCAGAAGAAAACCTCTTCTACGTCCTCACCACAAAAATCAGCATTTGAACTTTGCAAATGAACATATAAACAAGCCTGATGCATTTTGGAAACAAGTTCTGTGGACCGATGAGGTTGAAATTGAACTTTTTGGCTGGAATGAGCAAGGTACGTTTGGAGAAGAAGGGGAACAGAATTTAATGAAAAGAACCTCTGTCCAACTGTTAAGCATGGGGATGGATCAATCATGCTTTGGGGTTGTATTGCAGCCAGTGGCACAGGGAACATCTCACGAGAAGAAGGAAAAATGGATTCAATAAAATTTCAGAAAATTTTGGATGCTAACTTGATGCCATCTGTGCAAAAGCTGAACTTAAAGAGAGGAAGGCTTCTACAAATGGATAATGATCCTAAACACACCTCGAAATCCACGCGGGATTACATCAAGAGGCATAACTGAAGGTTTTGCCATGACCTTCACAATCTCCTGACCTCAACATAATTGAAAATCTATGGATAGACCTTAAAAGAGCAGTGCGTGACAGACAGCCCAGAAATCTCAAGCCCAGAAATCTCAAGGAAGGAAGAATGGGCAAAGATACCTCAAACAAGAATTGAAAGACTCTTGACTGGCTACAAAAAGCATTTACAAGCTGTGATACTTGCCAAAGGGGGCAGTACAAGATATTAACTCTGCAGGGTGCCCAAACTTTTGCAAATGCCATTTTTTTGTTTTCTGTTATTTTGAAAGTGTAAATGATGGAAATAAAATCTAACTTTTGTTGACATATTATAAGAATGAAATGGAAGATAGTCAGCTACACCTTTCCTTGCGCTCGGCAATCTCCTCAGAAATATGAAGAAAAGAAAGCAGGAGCCAGCGCACAGTCTTCAGGTTTATTCAAGAGGTATACAAAGGTAACAGGATAGTACACATACCGGCACTCCGGATAGGATGTGACGCGTTTCGGGTCACGTGACCCTTTGTCAAACAGATAATTGGGTAGAGACTGACTACCTTTTTATATGGTGTTTCACAGGTGCAGCTTGACTGGCTAATGAAAGAAAGTTCATTAACCCTCAATAGCTCAAACATTGTGAAAAACATCAAACAAGCTTTACAGGAAAATGTTACAAAAACATGCACAAAAGCATAAATATAAATAGGTTACGTTGCATATTACAAGGTTCTATATGCTGACATAATAGCATGTTACATGATTAAAGATAAAGTATGGAATTGGTATAATATTGCAGAAAAGAGGTGTAGGACTAATCGTAATACAGGATAATATCAGATCTAAAATTAAGACCATGCGGCTGGTAACTGCGTAAATTATATGTCCAAAAGATTTCTCTGTTGCGAAGGGTTTTAACCCTGTCACCACCTCGTTTCTGCTTGTGAACCAATTCTATACCATGAAAAGAAAAATGGGATATGTCACGATTATGTTTGTCACAAAAGTGTTTTGAAACACTAGATATATTGACATGATGAGGATTTAAAATGCCTCTAATATGCTCCTGAATCCTGATTTTGAGTGGGCGTTTAGTGCTTCCTATATAAGATAGGTTGCAAAGTTTGCAACAGATCCTATATACCACAAAGGTAGTTTGGCAGTTTATAAAGGATTTTATGGGCAAGCTGTGTTGAGCAGAAAGTCCAGGTGTGAATTTACACTTATCGGCGTATCTGCAAACAACACATCTTGAGTTGCCACAAGGAAAAAAACCTTTAACTTTGAGCCAATTGTCGGCTCGTGGACGCACACTGGGTAACATGCTAGGAGATAGCATGCCACCCAGTGTGGGTGCTTTCCTGGAAGAAAAATTACATCCATTTTTAAGAATTTTAGCTAATGTTGGATCCTGGTCCAAAATGGGAAGATATTTTTTTATAATTTTCAGAATTTGATGATATTCGTTGCTATAAGTGGTAACAAAGCAAACTTTGGATGCACTCACAGGTGCATTCACACGTTGCGTTTTGGATACCAGCAAAGAATTCCTTTCTTTTCCACTGACTATAGATCGAGCCCGATCTATGGTCCACCATGGATAACCCCTATCCCTTAACCTAGAGGTAATCAAGGTGGATTCCACATTAAATGAATGGGAAGAGGAACAGTTACGTTTTGCTCTAGTAAATTGACCTACGGGAACAGATTTTATGGTGTGTTGAGGATGGCATGATTCTGCCCGCAATAGAGTATTGCCGGCACTGGGTTTTCTGTATGTGCATGTATGCACACTGTTATTTTCCGCAGAAAGAAAGATGTCCAAAAAAGGAACCTTTGTTTCATGCCAGGAAAAAGTAAAAAACAAGTTGTGAAAATTATTATTGACATAGTCAATGAACTTGTGTGCACGGTCTTGTGTGGACGACCATATGATGATCACGTCATCCACAAAGCGACCGTACCACACAATATCCGAAAAAAAGGGATTATCCTCGCAAAAAATGTACTGGAGTTCCCACCAAAAAACATAAAGGTTAGCTGCAGATGGGGAGGACTTAGCCCCCATTGAAGCTCCTGTTTTTTGTAGAAAAAATTGGTCTTCAAACATAAAGAAGTAATGTGATAAAATGTAATGCAGTGCCTCCAATGTGAATGACTTTAGTTCGGAACTGTAGATGGAAAACAAATCCATGACATCCGAAACTGCTTGTACTGACAAAGCATGTGGTAATGATGAATATAAAGATTCAATATCCATTGTGAGCCAAGAATAGGAATTATTCCATTTTATTTGGCTCACAATGGATAGTAAATGTTGGCTGTCCTTAATGTAACTGGGGCATAACGGTACAAGGGGCTGAAGAATAGAATCCACCCATTCACACAAATGTTCATTTAAAGAGCCGATGCCCGCCACGATGGGTCTCATGGGTGGCGGGAATCGGCCCTTGTGAACCTTTGGGAGTGAGTGGAAAATCGGGGTAATAGGATTAGATACTAACATGTAATCATATTGCTTTTGAGTGATAACCCCCATTTGTAATCCTGTATTGAGAAGTTGAGTCAGATTTTCAGTGAACATCACTGTAGGATCAGATTTCAACCGACAATATGTACTGGTGTCATCTAAGAGGGTTTGATTCAACTGGCAATAAAGTGATCTATTCATGCATATCACAGAACCCCCTTTATCGGCCGACCGAACTACCAACTCCCGATTGTCACGTAACTGACGGATAGCCATCTTTTCCCCCCTGGACAGGTTACCAGCGGCCCGGTTCCCAGAGTCATGTGCCAAACACATGAGATCCTGAATGACCAAGTCCTGGAAGCTGTCCATGGGGGAAGATCTGGACTGTAAGGGATAGAAAGTGGGATTGCCAACAAAGAAATTTTGAGACTCACAAATGGATTGCATTGCAGAGGATTCATTTTCAAGTATTTTCAGATTACAAACAGACATCTGATCAGATAAAGTAGTACAAGGAACACCAACAGAAAAAATTGGATTAGGTGATGGTAAAGGAACAGATAAATCATCATTCAAGTCCTTGTTATCTTCAAAAAACTTTTTAACTGTTAGAGTTCTTATGAATTTGTTCACATCAAGAATGGTATTGAAAACATCAAAGTGGTGAGATGGAGAAAAACCAAGTCCTTTGGACAGAACTGAAATTTGCAGTTCACTGAGAATAAATGATGACAAATTGATCACATCTTGAGATTCACTTATTTGTTTCTCACCTTGTATTCCCTTGTGGAGCGTCTTGGGCCGGTGTTTTCTGCCGGCCCTCCGACCGCGTTTTTTGACTTTTTTCTTTTTGTCGCACCATCTCGTGCGATAGAAGGGTCAACGCATGCATCCGACATTTCCGAGGTGTCTGAAAAAGAATCAGATGTGTCCGATTCAGGAGAGCTAAACGTGACTTTGGGTCCTTTAGTTGTTTTCCGTGGAGGGGGTGGTTTTTTTAAAATAGATTTAGATGGAAGAATTTTATCCCAAGAACCCCAGGCATAAACTTTGTTGGATTGAAAGTCATGAAGATCCCGTTGGAACTTCCATTTTTTGGAATCAATGACAACTTTTTCCAACTTGGCTATATTGTCCTTTAACTTCTGGTCAAACACACCTAAATCAGGTAGGTCAGAAAAAGGGATTAAATCCTCTTGAATTTGTTTAATGTCACTCCGGACTTTGGCAAGAGAATCCTGCTCTGAGCTGATGAGGATATTGATAAGCTGCAGTGAGCAAGTGGTTAATGCTTCTTCCCACTTGCGGTGCAAATCCTCGCTGAGAGCTATAGTAGGGAGTTTTTTTAGGCGCAAACCCCTAGGAACAAGACGTTGTTCTCCGTATTGTTGCAAGGTCGTGATATCCCACCATAATTTAGTTTCACGTACCATGAGCTTTTCCAGAGTGTTCATCCGTAGGTGTAATTTAATATCCTTGGAGGCTTTTTCAGCATCGAACACGTCTATGGCAGTATTCATGCGGACAGAACAGTCCTCAATGTCCTTGAATGCCATCAAGTGTGATTTCGCCGGAGCTGGAGCCTCTTGTTCCGTGACCTCTTCTGAAGACATGGTGTGGATAGGGAGCTCGACTGGTGGGGAGAACACCTTGGAACAAAAGTGAAATGGAAGATAGTCAGCTACACCTTTCCTTGCGCTCGGCAATCTCCTCAGAAATATGAAGAAAAGAAAGCAGGAGCCAGCGCACAGTCTTCAGGTTTATTCAAGAGGTATACAAAGGTAACAGGATAGTACACATACCGGCACTCCGGATAGGATGTGACGCGTTTCGGGTCACGTGACCCTTTGTCAAACAGATAATTGGGTAGAGACTGACTACCTTTTTATATGGTGTTTCACAGGTGCAGCTTGACTGGCTAATGAAAGAAAGTTCATTAACCCTCAATAGCTCAAACATTGTGAAAAACATCAAACAAGCTTTACAGGAAAATGTTACAAAAACATGCACAAAAGCATAAATATAAATAGGTTACGTTGCATATTACAAGGTTCTATATGCTGACATAATAGCATGTTACATGATTAAAGATAAAGTATGGAATTGGTATAATATTGCAGAAAAGAGGTGTAGGACTAATCGTAATACAGGATAATATCAGATCTAAAATTAAGACCATGCGGCTGGTAACTGCGTAAATTATATATCCAAAAGATTTCTCTGTTGCGAAGGGTTTTAACCCTGTCACCACCTCGTTTCTGCTTGTGAACCAATTCTATACCATGAAAAGAAAAATGGGATATGTCACGATTATGTTTGTCACAAAAGTGTTTTGAAACACTAGATATATTGACATGATGAGGATTTAAAATGCCTCTAATATGCTCCTGAATCCTAATTTAGTCATTGATTCCAAAAAATGGAAGTTCCAACGGGATCTTCATGACTTTCAATCCAACAAAGTTTATGCCTGGGGTTCTTGGGATAAAATTCTTCCATCTAAATCTATTTTAAAAAAACCACCCCCTCCACGGAAAACAACTAAAGGACCCAAAGTCACGTTTAGCTCTCCTGAATCGGACACATCTGATTCTTTTTCAGACACCTCGGAAATGTCGGATGCATGCGTTGACCCTTCTATCGCACGAGATGGTGCGACAAAAAGAAAAAAGTCAAAAAACGCGGTCGGAGGGCCGGCAGAAAACACCGGCCCAAGACGCTCCACAAGGGAATACAAGGTGAGAAACAAATAAGTGAATCTCAAGATGTGATCAATTTGTCATCATTTATTCTCAGTGAACTGCAAATTTCAGTTCTGTCCAAAGGACTTGGTTTTTCTCCATCTCACCACTTTGATGTTTTCAATACCATTCTTGATGTGAACAAATTCATAAGAACTCTAACAGTTAAAAAGTTTTTTGAAGATAACAAGGACTTGAATGATGATTTATCTGTTCCTTTACCATCACCTAATCCAATTTTTTCTGTTGGTGTTCCTTGTACTACTTTATCTGATCAGATGTCTGTTTGTAATCTGAAAATACTTGAAAATGAATCCTCTGCAATGCAATCCATTTGTGAGTCTCAAAATTTCTTTGTTGGCAATCCCACTTTCTATCCCTTACAGTCCAGATCTTCCCCCATGGACAGCTTCCAGGACTTGGTCATTCAGGATCTCATGTGTTTGGCACATGACTCTGGGAACCGGGCCGCTGGTAACCTGTCCAGGGGGGAAAAGATGGCTATCTGTCAGTTACGTGACAATCGGGAGTTGGTAGTTCGGTCGGCCGATAAAGGGGGTTCTGTGATATGCATGAATAGATCACTTTATTGCCAGTTGAATCAAACCCTCTTAGATGACACCAGTACATATTGTCGGTTGAAATCTGATCCTACAGTGATGTTCACTGAAAATCTGACTCAACTTCTCAATACAGGATTACAAATGGGGGTTATCACTCAAAAGCAATATGATTACATGTTAGTATCTAATCCTATTACCCCGATTTTCCACTCACTCCCAAAGGTTCACAAGGGCCGATTCCCGCCACCCATGAGACCCATCGTGGCGGGCATCGGCTCTTTAAATGAACATTTGTGTGAATGGGTGGATTCTATTCTTCAGCCCCTTGTACCGTTATGCCCCAGTTACATTAAGGACAGCCAACATTTACTATCCATTGTGAGCCAAATAAAATGGAATAATTCCTATTCTTGGCTCACAATGGATATTGAATCTTTATATTCATCATTACCACATGCTTTGTCAGTACAAGCAGTTTCGGATGTCATGGATTTGTTTTCCATCTACAGTTCCGAACTAAAGTCATTCACATTGGAGGCACTGCATTACATTTTATCACATAACTTCTTTATGTTTGAAGACCAATTTTTTCTACAAAAAACAGGAGCTTCAATGGGGGCTAAGTCCTCCCCATCTGCAGCTAACCTTTATGTTTTTTGGTGGGAACTCCAGTACATTTTTTGCGAGGATAATCCCTTTTTTTCGGATATTGTGTGGTACGGTCGCTTTGTGGATGACGTGATCATCATATGGTCGTCCACACAAGACCGTGCACACAAGTTCATTGACTATGTCAATAATAATTTTCACAACTTGTTTTTTACTTTTTCCTGGCATGAAACAAAGGTTCCTTTTTTGGACATCTTTCTTTCTGCGGAAAATAACAGTGTGCATACATGCACATACAGAAAACCCAGTGCCGGCAATACTCTATTGCGGGCAGAATCATGCCATCCTCAACACACCATAAAATCTGTTCCCGTAGGTGAATTTACTAGAGCAAAACGTAACTGTTCCTCTTCCCATTCATTTAATGTGGAATCCACCTTGATTACCTCTAGGTTAAGGGATAGGGGTTATCCATGGTGGACCATAGATCGGGCTCGATCTATAGTCAGTGGAAAAGAAAGGAATTCTTTGCTGGTATCCAAAACGCAACGTGTGAATGCACCTGTGAGTGCATCCAAAGTTTGCTTTGTTACCACTTATAGCAACGAATATCATCAAATTCTGAAAATTATAAAAAAATATCTTCCCATTTTGGACCAGGATCCAACATTAGCTAAAATTCTTAAAAATGGATGTAATTTTTCTTCCAGGAAAGCACCCACACTGGGTGGCATGCTATCTCCTAGCATGTTACCCAGTGTGCGTCCACGAGCCAACAATTGGCTCAAAGTTAAAGGTTTTTTTCCTTGTGGCAACTCAAGATGTGTTGTTTGCAGATACGCCGATAAGTGTAAATTCACACCTGGACTTTCTGCTCAACACAGCTTGCCCATAAAATCCTTTATAAACTGCCAAACTACCTTTGTGGTATATAGGATCTGTTGCAAACTTTGCAACCTATCTTATATAGGAAGCACTAAACGCCCACTCAAAATCAGGATTCAGGAGCATATTAGAGGCATTTTAAATCCTCATCATGTCAATATATCTAGTGTTTCAAAACACTTTTGTGACAAACATAATCGTGACATATCCCATTTTTCTTTTCATGGTATAGAATTGGTTCACAAGCAGAAACGAGGTGGTGACAGGGTTAAAACCCTTCGCAACAGAGAAATCTTTTGGATATATAATTTACGCAGTTACCAGCCGCATGGTCTTAATTTTAGATCTGATATTATCCTGTATTACGATTAGTCCTACACCTCTTTTCTGCAATATTATACCAATTCCATACTTTATCTTTAATCATGTAACATGCTATTATGTCAGCATATAGAACCTTGTAATATGCAACGTAACCTATTTATATTTATGCTTTTGTGCATGTTTTTGTAACATTTTCCTGTAAAGCTTGTTTGATGTTTTTCACAATGTTTGAGCTATTGAGGGTTAATGAACTTTCTTTCATTAGCCAGTCAAGCTGCACCTGTGAAACACCATATAAAAAGGTAGTCAGTCTCTACCCAATTATCTGTTTGACAAAGGGTCACGTGACCCGAAACGCGTCACATCCTATCCGGAGTGCCGGTATGTGTACTATCCTGTTACCTTTGTATACCTCTTGAATAAACCTGAAGACTGTGCGCTGGCTCCTGCTTTCTTTTCTTCATATTATAAGAATGTCAAATTTTTAATTTGATGCCTTTTGGAGATTTTTCCATCTTTCCTTGGCTTCTTTATGCACATTAATACAAATTTTTACCTGGGGTTCCCAAAATGTTGATCCCCACTGTACATGTATGCCATGGTCCCGTTACTGACATTTAAAACATGCTCACGGGCTGAGCATGCGTTAAACCCGGTGGATCCCGACTGATGTCAGCAGCCAGGACACAAGGTAAATGCAGGGCATCACCGATCTGGCCGATGACCAGCATTAACCCTTTAGATGCCGCAATAAAAGTTGATTGCGGCATCAAAAATGAAAGTGAAAACATCCCGGAAGCTCAGCGGAGCTGATCGGGACCACCGCAATGAAACCATAGCATTGAACAGTATATGCAATCAAAAGATTGCATGGTATAGCCCAAATAAAAAGTAAAAAAAAAAAAAGTTAATAAATGTGAATAAGCCCATCCCCTAATAAAAGTTTGAATTACCTCCCATTTCCTGTTTAAAAAAAAATAAAATAATGTAATTAAAAAAAAAAGAAACATAATCATATGTGGTATCGCCGAGTGCGTAAATGTCCGAACTATTAAAATGTAAGGTTAGCTAAACTGCACGATCGATAGCATACACGTAAAAATTTGTGCGATTCTTTTTTTATAGGGGTAAGAAGATGACAATTTTAAACATTCCATTTTTGGTGTATGTAGTTATAATTTTTAAGTAGTAAAATAAAATAAAACCTACATAAATTAGGTATCCTTGTGACTGTATAAACCTACAGAATAAAGATAAAGTGTCATTTTTACTGAAGAGTGCACTGCGTAGAAACAGAAGCCCTAAAATTTACAAAATGGCGGTATGTTTTTTCAATTTCACCCCACAAATAATTTTTTTTTGTTTCGTTGCAGATTGTTATAAAATAAGTGATGTCATTACAAAGTACAATTTTTGATGCAAAAGTCAAGCCCTTATATGGGTCTGTAGGTGCAAAATTGAAAGCGTTATTATTTTTAGAAGGAGAGGAGGAAAAACCGAAGGTTCAAAAATGAAAATTGGCCCCTCAAGAGGTTAACATACAGTACTGCTTTGGGAAAAAAGGTAATATTTTTTTTTTTTTTAAGCAGTACAATAATAGAAAAGCATGTAACTATGGGTATCATTTAAATTTTATTGACCCACTGAGTAAGGATCCTGGACCCCATTTACTAAAGCTTTTCCAAGTAGTTTTTGTAGGGTTTTTTGTGTTGCATGTGTTGTGAGCCAGAATTTCCGACAAAAAAAACTAAAAATCCCTACTAACTCCACTTTATGCAGAAAACCCTGCATGTCAAGGAAAAAAAAACCAGAAAGAAAACTACATTCCATTCGTTGTAAATAACTACAACTATGTTAGTTTACCATAAAGTGCACTGCATGAATAACAAACCACCAATAATTTTTTTTTACAATTTCCCACCATAAATAATATTTTTTTGGGTTGTGCCATACATTTTATGGTAAAATGAAAGTTGTTGTTACAAAGTACAGTTGATCACACTAATAACAAGCCAGGACCCGTGGCTAATAGCACGCGGCAATGATAGCGGTGCCGTGCGCTATTAACCCTTTAGACGCGGCGTTCAAAGTTGAACGCCGCATCTAAAGTGAAAGTAAATCACTGCCGGCCTGCTCAGGGGGCTGTTCGGGATGTCCACGGTGAAATCGCGGCATCCCGAACAGCTATGGGAAATGAGGAGGGTCTCCTACCTTGCCTCCTTGTGTCCAATCGCCAAATGACTGCTCAGTGCCTAAGATCCAGGCATGAGCAGTCAAGCGGCAGAATCATCGATCACTGGTTTCCTATGAGAAACCAGTGATCAATGTGAAAGATCAGTGTGTGCAGTGTTATAGCCCCCTATGGGAGCTATAACACTGCAAAAAAAAAGTTAACAAAAAAAAGTGAATAAAGATCATTTAACCCCTCCCCTATTAAAAGTTTGAATCACCCCCCTTTTCCCATTAAAAAAAAACCTGTGTAAATAAAAATGAAAATAAACACATGTGGTATCGCTGCGTGCGGAAATGTTCGAATTATAAAAATATATCGTTAATTAAATCGCACAGTCAATGGCCTGTGCACAATAAAATTCCGAAGTCCAAAATAGTGTATTTTGGTCACTTTTTACATCATGAAAAAATGAATAAAAAGCGATCAACTAATCCGATCAATACAAAAATGGTACCGCTAAAAACTTCAGATCAAGGCGCAAAAAATGAACCCTCATACCACCCCATATGCAAAAAAATAAAAAAGTTATAGGGGTCAGAAGATGACAATTTAAAACATATACATTTTCCTGCATGTAGGTATGATTTTTTTCAGAAGTGCAACAAAATCAAACCTATATAAGTATCATTTTAATTATATGGACCTACAGAATAAAGTGAATGTACGGCGTAGAAACAGAAGTCCCCAAAAGGCGTTCTTTTTTCCAATTTTGTCTCACAATGAATTTTTTCCATTTTGCCACAGATTTTTGGGTAAAATGACTGATGTCATTACAAAGTAGAATTGGTGGCACAAAAATTTGCCATCATATGGATTTTTAGGTGCAAAATTGAAAGAGTTATGATTTTTTAAAGGTAAGGAGGAAAAAATGAAAGTGCAAAAACGGAAAACCCCCTGGTCCTTAAGGGGTTAAGAGGTTAAAAAATGTTTTTGAAAAAAACCTGCCTAGGGTACCCATTTAACCCAGATTTACTCTTCCCATCCCTATTGTTCAGTGTTTGCTTTTGGAACACGATTTTGGCAACACTTTGCAAACCCAAACACCCTCACAAATTGTATTTTTAAACCTATAAAGTGGGAGCATCCACAGGTTTTTCAGAAAACCTACAGATTTATATCTATACAAATACCTATACAAAAATGCTGTTTTTCTTTCAGAAATCTTAACGTTTTTGTGCAAGTCTCGGTAAAACTGTATTGCACCTGTCGGGTTTCAACAAACCATTCACAATTTATAATAATAATAAAAAAAAAAGATTCACAAAAATGTTGTAACAATGTAAAAATGTTATCCAAATAGGGAAATCCAAATGAAATCCAAATAGAGAAAAAAATGGGTAATTGTGGGTCAAAAGTGTTCCAAAATTTGTGAAGTAGGCCAAATTATAGTTGGCCTAAAATTAGACAGGACAGTCTATGGATGCACCATATTTATCTCACAGCCACAAACACTGTGATGAATCTGACACATTTGAAGAATATCTGTCTAACATTGCATGAAGAGTTAAAAAGTTTGGGCAAAAAATAAATAAATAAATAAATTAGGAAACAAATTAGATTATGATTTAAAGAAGATTATCCAATTTTTGGGTCATACTAGTTGTTTCCAGTATTATATAGTTAGCAAAAATACCATTGAATACTGTATACTTAAAAAACTACCATAAAGTGTATGTAAATGTGTATAAATGATTATACATATGATCATACGAGTCATATTCATTATTTCCTGCTAGGGTTGCTGTACTTACTGTTTGCAAGCACTCTCTTCCATACATACATAAATATAGTACATTTTATATTATCTATTTATTAGTGCCATATACTGTGTTGCTCAATTAAAAGTATTATAAGTTGTAATGGTTGCACATAGATTAAATGGTTGCACATAGATTAAATAACAATACATTGTAGTGTAGTACATCTACCACCTGTTACACTTGGCAGATTGACATCCACCATGTCATTATTCTATTTTTCATTTCTAGTAGTTGCTGGCAGCAGGGTTGTTTTTCTGCTGGAGGAATGGGTCCATGTCAGATTTTAGTTGTTTCTGGCTGTTAAAGTGGCTTGTGTCTCCCAAAGTTTATTTAAGGATCCTTTTACCTCTGCGCGTGCTGGGGATGCTGGTTTTGACATTTAGTGTCTGTGCTTATTTGGTTGACATGTTGTGCAATAACACGTTCATCAAACCAATCATGTGACCTGCCGGCATGATGTACTACCTGCCTGGTGTAACTTATCTTTGCAATGCCAGACTTTTGCACAGTAGGGTTGTATTCATAAACTCTGGACAATGAGTAAAAAAAGTGAAATATTGAACACGTTACCATTTGTCGTACTCTAGTTATATATCCAAAGATGGTATTGACATGAAATTGTCACCAGATGTTGGTAACAACCTAAGTAATCCATACATACAAAGAAATCAAAACAAAAAGGCTCAGAAATTAAAGGGGTATTCCTGTGGAAAACAATCATTTTTAAATGAACGGGTGCCAGAAAGTTAGAAAGATTTGTAAATGACTTCTATTTAAAAATCTTAACCTTTCCAGTACTTCTCAGCTGCTGTATGTTACAGAGGAAGTGAAGTAGTTCTTTTCAGTCTGACCACAGTGCTCTTTGCTGACACCTCTGTCCATGTCAGGAACTGTCCAGAGCAGGAGAGGTTTGCCATGGGGATTTGCTCCTGCTCTGGACAGTTTCTCGAACAAACAGAGGTGTCAGCAGAGAGCATTGTAGTCAGACAGAAAAGAACTTCACAACTTTCTCTGGAGCGAACAGCCACTGATCAGTACTGGAATGGTTAAGATATTTTAAAGTAGAAGTCATTTACAAATCTGTTTAATTTTCTGGAACCAGTTGATATGAAAAAAAAAAAAGGCTTTTCTTCGAAATACCCCTTTAAGTTATGTGTAATAATGTGAAATGATACAGGGTAAAAATATTGAAAACCCGTACTGATATTTATTTAATACTTTGTACAAAAGCCTTTGTTAGTAATGACAGCTTCAAGATAGCTCTAGTATGGAGAAACTAGTAGAATGCATTGGTCTGGGGGGATTTTGCCCCATTCTTCCACATAAATGGTTTTTAAATCTTGAAGGTTCTTTGGGCCTCTTCTATGAATCATGATCTTTAGTTCTTTTCAATATGATTTAAATCATGTGATTGGCTGGACCATTCTAGCGGCTTTATTTTCTTTCTGTGAAACCATTTGAGAGTGTCCTTTGCTGTTTGTTTGGGATCATTGTCTTGCAGAAATGTCCGCCCTTGTTTCATCTTTGTCATGCTGGTAGATGGCCGCAGATTTTTGTCATGAATGTCTTGGTAAATTTGCCCATTTATACTTCCTTTAATAATGTGAAGTTTGCCCTTACCATTTGCTGAAGAGCCACCCCACACCATGATGTTTCCACCTCCAAACCTCACTGTGGGTATGGTGTTTAGGGTGATGTGCAGTACCATTTCTCTTCCAAATATGGTGTATATTATGGCATAATTTATTGTTTTCTTTGAGACAACAGGCCCTGCTAAATTCAGGTCTTTTTAAAGCTCTCCACAAGGAGTCCTGGACAACTCTTCAGGTTATTTTTCTCCTCTGTCAAAAATCTTGTGATGAGCACCTGGTTGAGGCAAATTCATGGTGAAATGATTGTCTTTCCACTTCCATATTATGGCCTCAACAGGGCTCACTGGGACATTCAGAAGCTTAGAAATGCAATAGGAGAGCTGGAACTCTAGCATTTGTTGGATAGTGAATGTCTGTAGGCATACAATAGCTCTGGGGTTTGTACTATTTGGCGAGCAACTTGTAATGATTTTCTTGGAGACATAAATTCAAATTAATTTGTTTACGTTACAGGTTCGACAGAGAAATTAGATTAGAAAAGCAGGTTTACTCCACAGTGGGGGATTGGTGAAATGATAATGTAGTTTAGATATATTAATGAAGGCTAGGGATTTGTGCTAAAAATACTTTTTATTTATTTTACATAAATTTAGGTTCACTACTGTGGTAGATATAGACAGTAACATATGACTAACCCTCAAAATGATGTTAAAATTGAGACATTAGCCAGTATATCCTTATTTGAAGGACATACCTGAGCCCGCACACCAATGCCAAGGTTTCTCAAGTGGCACGGGACCTAACAATAAACCTACCTTTGCCATATGGGCAATACCAAGGGCCAGTGGGCAATTACAGCATCATTAGGTCCGACTCACAGCCTGCTCCCAGTTCACTCCAGTGTGGCTAAGCACACATACAGAGGAAGGAGGGAGGAAGGCTATGAGCCCCACCCAGTTAGGCTGATATGTTGCCGGCTTCACAGGTGCACCAAAAGTTGTGTATTTATGCTGGGGGGAGCAGATCCTGCGCTTGTGGTCCATTGCTAAGGGCAATCCCCAGCATAAAATGCATACAATGGGGGATGCCTGCAGCAGATTACAAGTGCCACAATAGCAACCAACACCTGATGAAAAGAGTAGATGTGTAACATAGAGAATAATACATAAATTTAGGTGCACTACTGTGGTAGATGTAGACAGTAACATATGACTGAATCTCAAAATTATGTTAAAATTGAGACATTAGCCAGTATATCCTTATATGAAGGACATACCTGAGCCCGCACACTAGTGCCAAGGTTTCTCAAGTGGCACGGAACCTAGCACTAAACCTACCTGTGCTGTATGGGCAATACCAGGGACCAGTGGGCAATTAAAGCGGCATTAGGTCCGACTTACAGCCTGCTCCCAGTTCACTCCAGTATGGCTAAGCAAACATACAGTGGGAGGAGGGAGGAAGGAAGGCAATGAGCCCCACCCAAGTAGGCTGACTTGAGAAACCTTGGCATTGGTTTGCGGGCTCAGGTATGTCCTTCATATAAGGATATACTGGCTAATGTCTCAATTTTAACATCATTTTGAGGGTTAGTCATATGTTACTATCTACATTAGAGATGAGCGAATCGAATCTGACGAATGCGAATTCTTTACGAATTTCATGAAGAATTCGATTAGCAACGAATGCGAATATCGCCTCGATTCTATAGCACGAATCACTTCATTAAACTCCATTTAGTGCGGTCCAAGCTCCAGGGCATCTAAAATGGTGGATCCACATGTGAGGACATGGGGCAAGGAACTTTGGTAAGGCGGGTAGGCAGGATGACCCTGAATCACATGCAGGATGCAGCCTATCAGCAGCCAGTCACCCCTATGATGTCACAGCCCTATATAATCGGCAGCCATATTCCGGCTCATCACTTCATCCTTTCACTGCAGAGAGATAGGACAGCGTGGCGTGTTACACTGACAAGCTTTTTACAGCAGCACTTCACCTCATAGTCACGTCAGCATTCTGGTGGATAGGGGGCAGTGCATTTTTCACAGAATTTTTTTTTTACTTTTTACTACAGCCATTAACCTCCCAGTCACTTTCTACAGCATTGTATTACAGAGAGGGGCAGAGAGCTGTGTGATGCCTCATACATTTGAACAAGCTGGCTCAGCTTGAGAAACAGCAGAGGATGGAGGAATAATTTTTCAGCGCAACTCTGTGTCTTTGTTCCACAACAAATGGTCTGCTGGTTATACTAGTCTGTAGACGGTATAATACCCAGTAGTCCATTCCTAATAGTCTTTGAGAGAGTGAAATTTTGGGTTCAGTACACAGCGACAGTGTGCTGCAGCACTGTTGTGTACTGCTGGTGTTGTGCAAAAATACGATTTTTAAGCGTACCATAGCGCATTTTTCTGCCCTCATCTAAGTAGTGTACTATTTTGTACCTGTTAATCTGTCAAGGGCCTAGATACTGTGAAAGGCCAGGCAAAAGTGTTCACCGGCTGGTGTTTTATTGCAATACGTTTTTTAAGCGTACTGTGGCGCATTTTCTGGCCTCATAAGTGCATACCACATACATACATCTAAGTAGTGTACTCTTTTGTACCTTATAATCTGTCAAGGGCCAAGATAATGATGAAGGCCAGGCAAAAGTAATCACCGTCTGGTTTAAGCGTATGGTAGCGCATTTTTCGTCCCTCTTTGTTCCACAACAAATGGTCTGCTGGTTAAACTAGTCTGTAGACGGTATAATACACACCCAGCAGTCCATTCCTAATAGTCTGTGAGAGAGAACAATTTTGGGTTTAGTACACAGCGACTGTGTGCTGCAGCACAGCTGTGTATTGCTGGTGTTGTGGAAAAATACTTTTTTAAGTGTACAAATAAGTGCACACCACATACCTACATCTAAGTAGTGTACTATTTTGTACCTGTTAATCTTTCAAGGGCCTAGATACTGTGAAAGGACAGGTAAAGGTACTTACCGGCTGGTGTTGTACTCAGAAACTTTTTAAAGCGTACTATAGTGCATTTTTCTGCCCTCATAAATGCATACCACATACCTACAAGTGTTGGGCGCGAATATTCACATTTCGAATTTTTATCACAAATATTGCAAATTCCCGAATTCGTGAATATTGCGAATATATTCGTTATATATTCAAAATTACGAATATTCACTTTTTTGCGCATATTCGCCTATGCACATATTAGCATATGTGAATATTCGCATATGTGAATATTCGCATATGCGTATGTTCGCATATGCGTATATTCGCATATGTGAATATTCGCAGATTCCTTCTTTTCACTTGTGGGCCAATTAGAATGATGCAAATACACTTGTCAGTGGTTGTCAACAACATCCCTAGCAACCAATAGTAAAGTTGCCCAACCCCTCACTGTTTTCTTCCTCGAATATGCGAATATTCACATATGCGAATATAACAAATACGCAAAATTTGTGAATATAGGATGAATATTCGTCTATATATTTGTGAAATATCGCAAATTTGAATATGGCCAATGTTGCTCATCACTAATACCTACATCTAAATAGTGTACTATTTTGTACCTGTTAATCTGTGAAAGGCCAGGCAAAAGTAATCACCGGCTGGTGTTTTACTCCACTACTTCTTTAAACGTACTGTAGCGCATTATTCTGCCCTCGTAAGTGCATACCACATGCCTACATCTAAATTGTGTACTATATTGTACGTGTTAATCTGTCAAGGGCCTAGATATTGTGAAAGGACAGCCAAAAGTACACACCTGCTGCTGTTCTAGAAAAAATACTGTTTTAAGCGTAGTGTAGAGTATTGTACTCGCCTCATATATGCACTAAGTATGTCAGGCAGAGAAGTGCCAGGACGTGCACAGAGGAGTAGCAGAGGCATAAATTCATCAGGAAGAGGTCGCAGCAGACTAGAGGGGAGTGGCAGCAGGAGTCGCAGCCAGAGGCCTGAGCTCCCGTTATAAACTAGAGGTCGTGTCTCGACCAACAACCCATCTGCTATCATAAATTGGTTAAAACAGTCATCCACTTCATCACAAGTGACATCTGATACCCCCCAGTCAACAGTCGGTGGGTTCCTCAGACACAACCCTCAGTTGGCATGGCCCAGAAGCAATCCCTGTCCTCCCATTGCCACTGTCCTATGTTGTTCCCTCCCCTAAAGAAGTATCTTATGCTGTGTGTTCAGCTACACTATTCAGTGAGGACAATCTAATAGAGCACAGTCAGTAGCTGCTGCCGAGCCAGGAAGTGGAGGAGACATACGCCGCTTCCTCCGCTAGGCCGGCAAGTAGTGATGAGGAGAGTGGGGTGGGAGGTGGTGTTGCCAGCATTCAGGGTCCTGAAGCCGACACTGTTGAGGAACCTGAGGACAAGATTAGTGACGTGCATGACCTTTGTTGGTGATGATGAAGCCGATCGCAATTGGGAGCTGGGTGTAGAAGGGGCTTCATCAACATTAGGAGAAGAGGGTTACAGGTTACCCGTGAGGCAGCAGCTGAGCCAGCAAGGTGGTTGCATGGTTGGCAGTCAGCACGGAGGCAGAAGTGGAAATTCTGGAGCCAAATGGGCCCAGGGTAGACCACCCACTTGGTGGCAGCTTACCTTCCCAGGAGGTAGTGGAACAGGGGTTCCTGGAGACAGCGGCAGTAGCAGTCAATTAGTGCGGACTGTTGGTGGGAAAATCAGCTACTTGGCGGTGTGGCAGTTTTTCATCAAGCATCCAGAGGAGGTTAACATAGCCACATGCAAGATGTGTCGGCAGAAGGTGAGGTTGTGGCCAGGGTCCCAATGTTGGCACCACGGCCCTGAGTCAACATATGCTGTGCCACCATAAAGCGGCCTGGGAGAACCGTGACTCCGATGTAGTGGTTGAGCCTGCTTCATCACCCAGTGCCACGCCGCTCCCTCTTTCAGCCAGCCAAGGCTCCACCCCCTCAGCCGAAGGGAGCTGTGTGTCATACCCTCCTTCTGTCGCTCCAGATGTTCCTGCTCCTCCTACTTTTAGTCAACAATCCATTGGCGAAGCCATGTCCAAGAGACAGCAGTATGCGCCCTCTCATCCAACGGCGCTGAAGCTGAATGTGCTCCTGTCCAAGTTGCTGGTGCTGCAGTCGCTCCCTTTTCAAGTCGTGGAATCTGCACATTTCAGAGAACTGATGGCTTGAGCGAAGCCGAGGTGGAGAGTGCCAAGCCGTCATTTCTTTGCAAAGAAAGCAGAACCAGCCCTGGACAATTTTGTGGAAGGAGAAGGTGGGCCAGTCCTTGAGCCTGTCGGTGAGTACCAAAGTGCACAACAGCACCGAAGTCTTGAGCTGTAACTATGGTCAGGGACAATACATGTCCTTTATGGCTCACTGGGTGAATTTCCTGCACAGCCACAACACCAACTTGGACATGTCACACCGCTTCCACCTCCACGCTCCCAGGCCATTGTTCCTGTGACAATGTGCGACTCCACCTTCTCATCCTCCACCGTGTACTCAGCCTCCACTTCTCAGACAAGTCTCAGTGCCACTTCAGCATACCATGTGTGCATGATATGGCAGTGTCACGCAGTTCTTCACATGGTTTGTCTTGGCAAACAGTTACACAGGGGAGGAACTGCTAAAAGTCATTCATAAAGAAATCGGAGCATGGCATACGCCATGAAAACTGGAAATGGGAACCATGGTGACTGACAACGGGAAGAACATCTTGCATGCGCTGCGACAGGGAAGGCTGAGCCATGCGCCCTGCATGGCACACATGTTCAATCTGGTTGTCAAGCGGTTCCTAAAGTGTTCCCCCTATTTGCAAGACATCCTAACAATGGGAAGGAAACTTTGCATGTGCTTCAGCCACTCGTACACCTCAAAGCATACCCTCCTTGAGATGCAGCTTCAGAACGGTATCCCTCAATATAGTCTGATTTGCTATGTTGCCACACGTTGGAATTCCACCCTCCATATGTTTGACTGACTATACGAACAGAGAAAAGCCATTACCCATTACTTGATGATCCAGTGGAGCACAGTTTAGGTTTAGCCAAATGGGCGTTTTTTCTAGTCATCTGACAGGAGAGGAGGAGCAGCCAGAGAAGCTGAAGGGTTATGAGGAAGGCGCGACAGAGGACCCAGACACACCATGGCAGTATGCAGTGTATGCACTTGCTTGTATAGTGACCACCGAATTGTCACCATTCAGCAGCGGGATGACTTCTGGCTCTCCACCTTATTGGATCCTCGTTACCGCCACAAAATGGGGGCCTTTTTTTACGCACACTGAGAGGTAGGACAAACTGACCTACTACAGAGACATCCTACGTAGTCAGTTGGCCGATGCCTATTGGCGCCATTGTCCATCCTCTCGCAGGTCTGACTCGGGGACCCCCTGCGCTCACCTTCCACTGCCATGGCTGCTGAGGAGGGGTGGGGTGGCAGGAGCAATATCAGCTCCATCAACAGCAGCCTGAGTCTACAGTCGCTGATGAGTACCTTTCTTCACCTGCATAGTGAAGCAACTCATCAGCAGCAGGTATACCTGGAGCAGAACCTGAACCAGCCGGTGGTGGCATACCTTGACTTGCCCATGCCAACACACCTTGAAGATGCGCTGAACTTCTGGGCAGCCAAACTTGATTTGTGGCCGCAACTAGCAGAGTTTGCCCTGGAAAAGCTGTCCTGCCTGGCCAGTAGTGTGCCATCAGAGTGGGTGTTTACTGCGGTGGGGGCCATAGTCACCCAAGGAGAACTTGTCTGTCCACGAAAAAATGTGGAGAGACTGACCTTTGTGAAGATGAATCAGGCATGAATCAGCCAGGATTTCCATCGACCAATGCCTGATGCATCAGAGTAGATTGACCATGGTGCCACACCAACACTTCACAAATATGGATAGTGCCAAACAGATTCATGGTGCTGCTCCTCAGTTACAAACATTCCTCCACATCAGACCAGCCACCAGACCACTCTGTCACCGGGTCACTTTCAGGACTCCTGATGTTGCTGCTGCCACCTCCAGGCTTTCTCATTCAGCCACTATATCGTCTCCTCATGCTTCAGCCACCTCCAGGCTGTGCCATTCAGCCACTATATGGTCTCCTCATGCTTCAACCACCTCCAGGCTGTGCCATTAAGCCACTATATGGTCTCCTCATGCTTCTGCCAACTACAGGCTGTGCCATTCAGCCACTATATGGTCTCCTCATGCCCCCAACTCCAGGCTGCGCCATTCAGCCACTATATGTTCTACTCATGCTGCAGCCAACCCCAGACTGTGCCATTCAGCCACTTTATGGTCTCCTCATCTGCCGCCAACTCCAGGGTGTGTCATTCAGCCACTATATGGTCTCCTCATGCTTCAGCCACCTCCAGGCTGTTCCATTAAGCCACTATATGGTCTCCTCATGCTTCTGCCAACCTCCGGCTGTGCCATTCAGCCACTATATGGTCTCCTCATATGCCGCCAACTTCAGGCTGTGCCATTCAGCCACTACATGTTTTACTTATTCTTTCACCAACTCCAGACTGTGTCATTCAGCCACTATATGGTGTACTGATGCTGCTGGGCCTGGGACATTACCTACAAATTTTCATGGTAGAACTAGCTATTATAAATCTTCAATTCAAATTTTTAAATTCATCTTTAAACCTTAGGGATTGGGAAGCTCTATGGTCTCCTTATGCTGCCACGAGCCACAGGCTGTGTCATTCAGCCACTATATGGTGTACTGATGCTGCTGGGCCTGGGACATTACCTACAAATGTGCATGGTAGAACTAGGTACCATAAATCTTAAATTTAAATGTAAAAAATAATCTTTAAATCTTAGGGATTGTGAGGCCCTATGGTCTCCTCATGCTGCCGCGAGCTGCAGGCTGTGTCATTCAGCCACTATATGGTCTCCTCTTGTTACCGCCAATTCCAGGATGTGTCCTTCTGCCAGATTATGTCTCCTCATGCTGCTGCCACTTCAAAGTAAACATCGGTACATTAAACTTGGGAATCTAATATAAATCTTACATTTAAAAAAATGTATGTAATCTTTTCAAGACTGAGGCCCTATGGTCGTCTCCATCATATCACCTGTGGAATTATCACAAGAATCCAGTGAAACAGCTTGGATCAATAACAATGAACCATAACTCATTAAATGAAACATTCACACTTTCACAGTCAGGAGGGCGCTGAGAGGCAAAGGCTGGAACAGGTGGTATCTCGCCTCGCGGAGGACTGCCAGCTCGATTTTAAGATAAAAGTACGGCTTTTTCATTGCAGCCACTTCTACTTTTATGCGCCCACTCATCCAATGGCACAGAAGCTGAATGTTCTCCTGTCCAAGTTGCTGGTACTGCAGTCCCTCCCTCTTCAAGTGAACACAGAGTATGGGGGTGCGCTGAGAGGTAGGGGTTGGGACAGGTGGTAGCTCGCCTCGCGGCTGACCGCCATCTCGATGCTCACCAGAATGGTTAATCAAAAATTGTAAATAAATTCAAATTAAATTAAATAAAAATTACATAAAAAACCTGCCACATCCAGATGCTCTGCGGCAGTGATTCTAATAGCGATGCCTGTAATCTGCATGTCATACTTAATAACAGTTATTATTTCACTAACGCAGCACACTCCCTATGCGTGTTAGAACAAAGCAAAGTTTTGTACACCCCTATTGAGGCTCTCTGTAGGCCAGAAATAGCCTTTAAATGAAGATTTGCTGCAAATAAATTCTGACCGAGACCAATTTTTTCTGAGAATTCGGTGAAATGGCCGAAACAAATTTTTCAAAAGTTAGCTTATCTCTAGTCAACATCTATCATAGTAGTGCACTTACATTTTTGTATTATTCTATATGTTACACATCCATACTTTTCATCAGGTGTAGGATGCAATTGTGGCACTTGTAGTCTGCTGCAGGCATCCCCCATTGTATGCATTTTATGCTAGGGATTGACCTTAGCAACGGACCACAAGCGCAGGATCTGATCCCCCAGCATAAATGCACAACTGCATTTGGGGTTGAGCATTTCCTGCCATTTGAAACCTTGTTTTTTTCTTGTTACTTTTTATTTATTTATTTATCAGACAAGTATCTATATGGGGGGAGATTTATCAAAACCTGTCCAGAGAAAAAGTTGCTGAGTTGCCCATAGCAACCAATCAGATCGCTTCTTTCATTTTCCCAGGCCTTTTTAGAAATGAAAGAAGCAATCTGATTGGTTGCTATGGGCAGCTCAGCAACTTTTCCTCTAGACATGTTTTGATAAATAGAGATCAGGAGAACACTAGTTTAGAGCAGCTATCCATGCAATATTGTAAAAAGTTAATGTTTGTAGTGAATCTTTTAATGGATATTTGGCCCTGATTTACTATTGTAAACCCAACCTTTTTTGTCGTGTTGTGCACCAGATACTGGCACATTGCCCCAGAAATTCCGTCTGCTCCAGAATTTGCGCCAGAATTGAAAAAAACCCGACCAACTCTCCATTTTACTATGAAAACCTGAGAAGGGGTGTGGCAGTCAGGAAAAAGGGGGCCTGGTCTTTGGAAAAGGGAGCAAGTCCCCCACATTTTTGAAAAATCCAAACATATTTACTAAGGTTTCCACGGAAAATGTGGTGGATTTGAACCGAGGAAAACCCCACAGCTCAGAGCATGTATAGAAAAAGCAAAATGCAGGGAAATGTGCAAAATGTAGGGAAACCCTAGTAAATACTGTGAAATATTATCTGTTGGGGGAAAAAAAAACACACAAAGAAAACTCCACTCCACTCTTAGTAATTTCTGAGCACCTTGTTAACAGCATTTTTATCCAGCAGAAGGTACATATGTTCTCATGTTAAGAGGTGTTCTTGGATATAAATGGAGATGAGTCTTACTCGAAATCAGGGAGAAGAAGGGTGTGCTTTCCAAGGTTGGGACTTCCCAAACTTCCCAAATGCTGGAAAAAGTATGTTTCTCATTTTTGCATTAGAGGGAAGCCAGGGAAGACACAAGGTGCATACATCTTGAGCTGAATAGCTAATAAGTAGAGATTAGCCAACTTTTTAAAAGTTAAAGGGGTACTCCGGTGGAAAACTTTGTTTTAAATGAACTGGTGCAAAAAAGTTAAACAGATTTGTAAATTACTTATATTAAAAAATCTTTATCCTTCCAGTACTTTTTAGCAGCTGTATGCTACAGAGGATATTCTTTGCTTTTTTAAATTCTTTTTTTGTCTTGTCCACAGTACTCTCTGCTGACACCTCTGTCCATGTCAGCAACTGTACAGAGTAGCATAGGTTTGCTATGAGGATTTTCTCCTGCTCTAAACAGTTCCTGATACAGCATTAGGTGTCAGCAGAGAGCACTGTGGACAAGACAAAAAAGATATTCAAAAAGCTAAGAATTTCCTATGTAGCAAACAGCTTTTAAAAAGTACTGGAAGGATAAAAATGTTTTTAATAAAAGAAATTTACAAATCTGTTTAACTTTCTGGCACCAGTTAATTTAAAAAAAAAAAGTTTTCCACCAGAGTACCCCTTTAAGTTCTGCTGGTTCGCTGAAAGTTCGGGTTCTGACCAAACTAGTTATTTTTGAATTTGTACTTCACTAAAAGTTTTTTTTTTATTATACTGTTTAAGAGCCCTTAAAGCCCTGTATCACACTGATATGTCACCTTGGAGTGTATTTATGGACTTCTGAGCTGTTTTTAACCCCTTAACGACCATGGACGTAAATGTCCGTCCTGGTTTGGCGGGACTTCCCGATCAAGCATGACAGCCGGAGGTCCCCTTACCTAGCTCCAGCTGTCTCCCGGGGTCTTTTGCTCTGGTCTGCGATCGAGCAGACCAGAGCAGAAGATCACCGATAATACTGAGCAGTGCTGTTTCCTATGCATAGCACTGCACAGTATTAGCAATCAAACGATTGCTATAGATAGTAAAAAAAAAAGGGAAAAATCCCCTCCCCCAATAAAAATGAAAATTGTCAGTTTTTCGCCATTTTACCCCAAAATGCGTAATTAAAAAAAAAATAAACATATTTGGTATTGCCGCGTGCGTAAATGTCCGAAATATCAAAATATAATGTTAATGATCCCGTGCGGTGAATGGCGTAAACGTAAAAAATTTAGAAAGTCCACAAATCCTGCTTTTTTGTCACATTTTATTAAAAAAAATTAATAAAAATGATCTAAAAGTTCTATATATGCAAATGTGGTATCTAAAAAAAGTACAGATGATGGCGCAAAAAATGAGCCCTCATACCGCCCTATATACGGAAAAATGAAAAAGTTATAGGTGGTCAAAATAGATTACTGATTTTGTACAAAAAGTTTTAGATTTTTGTTAAGCGGTACAAAAATATAAAAGTATCTAGCCATGGTTATCATTTTAATCGTATTGACCCACAGAATAAAGAACACGTGTCATTTTTACCGTAAAGTGTACAGTGTGAAAAAAAAACTCCAAAATGTGCAAAATTTTGGTTTTTATTTAAATTTCTTCCCTAAAAAATATTTTTTTTTGGGTTCGACGTACATATTATGGAAAAATCAGAGGTTTCATTACAAAGTACAATTGGTCACGCAAAAAACAAGCCCTTATATGGGTCTGTACATGGAAATATAAAGGAGTTATGGATTTTAGAAGGCGAGGAGGAAAAAAAGAAAACGCAAAAATAAAACTGGCCTGGTCCTTGAGGTGAAAATGGGCTTGGTCATTAAGGGGTTAAGGGAAAGTTAATTTCAAAGTTATGGCAACATGTATGACTATGGGTAAACAGGTTGAATAAGAACACACTGCATTAGGGATTTTTTATATATTGTTTAAAATGAATGTCCAAAAATAATTTATTTTTGAAAGAAGATGCCTGCCAGTGTTAATATGCTCACAAAGGTATAGAAAGGTACATTTCCTTATTCCAAGTGGTCTAAAAATTATCCCTTTTTGGGAGTAGCAACAGGTTTTGTGCCTGGAAAGTGAAGAAACAATGGATTATGTTGCATATAATACTTATCTTGATGCCTAGCAACAGGATTAGATTCCTTAAAAGTGCACAAATGTGACACAACACCCTCTATGCACAGCTTTTTCCACAATTAATGTAAAAAACAAACAAAAAACAGTCATACTTAACTTTCAATAAAAACAGATTTTTTCACTGACAAAACAGATGCAGGACACTCTTTGCTGCTTAACTACAATTATTATAAGTATATAATAAGTATATTAGTGTGATTCTACTCCCATCTGTGTTGTTTACTGCTTAGTGTCCCTCACAGAGATCTTCACCTAACACCTGCTAGCTCTAAAAGTGCTGCTGAAGCTATGTGCTACTGCCTCCTGATTGGCTGCGAAAGCTGTTTGAAAGGCACTATGGGACTCCCTGAGGTCATGTGATCCTTCCTTTTCCTTTCTGCCATGTGCCTGATGTTATTTTAGCAAGTTCTGCTGTATTGAATAGCTCAAAGTTTGAGTTCTAGCCGAATAAAACTTGTAGCAAAGTTCTGACCGATCTCAGGTTTACATGTTTGTTTCGCTCATCTCTAGTAAGTGTATTGTAGAGTATCTTGGTGTTTTAATTTATATATATGTATATATACATATATATATATATATATATATATATATATATATATTAAAGAATATTCTTTCCCATCCAGGAAATTGATATAAAGTCAAAATCTGGTTGAAATGGGTTGTCTATTTGGCTGGAAAGATGTATCCCTATTTGATTCAGTTACAGGTTTATGTTAAATGGATGACATTTTTACCCCTTTTTTTATACTATTGATACATAAGTAGAATTTTAAATACATTTAAATGATAGGATTTTCTATTCTACAAACAATTAAATGTAGAAATAAAATTAAAAAATACTTTAAATTGTTCATACTAAGACATAAAAGAACGTATTATATTTTACAACAATGAAAAAACTGAAGGGAAAATTATTATAATCATTTATTTATTTTCTTTTTAAATGCCAGATGTGATAAAACAATGGATTTAAATCCAGCTTAAAATGTTTTGTTTTAAATACTTGGTAATAAAATATGTTCTAGAACATTCGGGTTTTTGATATAATTGCTCAGCATGTTTCTTTCTCTTTTGAAGTGGGAAAGGTCGATACAGATGTCTATGAGTAGGTGTTCTGGTCACACTCCTCTTGTACATGCTGTGCTCTAAAAGCCGCATTATGCTCCAGTGCTGACCTATAACATAAAGCAATGAAATAATAAAAAAAAGAGTAAACTAGTAACCAGCCTTAGTACTTTGCTACTTAACTTATTTGAAAGTCTCTAACAGAGAGAATATTGTGGCATTTGTCAGCTGGCTTTTACCCTAGAGCAGTTGAAATCTTTTTTTCCTCCCTAGCTTTGAAGAAAGCTCTTGAGGCCATGTATATTCTTAATGCACATGTCCTTAAATTTTTAACAATTGACACCCAGTTCAATTAACCTTGATGTCCCTGGGCTACTTTTATAAGTGACAACAATGTTTTCCCTAGAAATATATATATATATGTATATATATATATATATTTTTTTTTTATTCATTAGGCCCCTAACATTGAAGTTGGCTTCAGTATTAGAACTTGGTTGAAAACACATCTTTTACAGCCCTAGAGGGGCTTTATGGCACCCACAACAGACTAAATATGAGTTAAAATAACAAAAAACCTTGGGCCCAACGTTTCAATTGTGTCAATCCTTGTGTTGTTTTTCTTTAATAATCAACCTTTAAGGGGTTGCCCCCTCACGGGGATAAGCCCTTACTAGATACCCTCCCCTAAAATTCAACTTTTATTAAATTTGTATAAAAATCTCATAACCCCTTCACACGTTTTAAAATTGTCAGCAAAGCAGTACTGTGCTTCAGAGGGGGTATAATTTTGACCCCCTACTGTGTCCGGTATCACTGGAGCTATGGTACTTGATTATTGTATATGATTGGTGTGCTGTAGTGTCTGCATCACCTAACCATGAACTACCAGTCCTCTTATAATTCAACCTGCCGCTGGTTAAAACTCATTCAGAACCTCCCCGACGTTTCGCGGAAGAATCCGCTTTGTCAAGGGTTGCGAGGCTACTGAGCTCCGGACGCCAATCACTAGTTTATATGACCTCGGATCCTCCTCACTTCCGTCCCGTCCCCCTCCAATGGAGTAGTGCCACGTCATAATCTCCCTTATCGCGTGATTTGTGGTCCAATCCGGTTCACCTTTTTCTCTTTGTTATTATCTTGTGACCAGATAACGTATCTGATCACATGTCTCGCGCGATCTCCTTCGCTGGTCATCTCGCGCATGTCACAGGACTTGGATTTCTTCAGCTTCTCCGACTTACGCATAAGCCGGGTCCGATCTGGGTATGTTTATTTGGCGCATGTCACTGCACTTAGAAATAATTCCGGTCTCACACCAGCACATATGTGCCTATCGTGCACATCCTTGTGCTTAGGGAATTAATTCCCTTTGCAACTTGTGTTGATGTAAGGGTATGTTTAGACATATAGTCCTGTTGGTATTCTTATTTAGCAACTTGTGTTGATGTAAGGGTATGTTTAACATATAGTCCTGTTGGCATTCTTATTTAGCAGTGTAGCACAATGTAATTGTTAGGTCTGTATCACTATATTCAAGGGGGGGGGGGGGGAGCCCGATCAATCATATACTAGTATGATTGGTTACCATATACCCCTCTATATATTCAAAATTTCCTGTAGATGTTCACTGAAGTAATTATACCGTAGCTGTTTAATAAAATTAGTCTCTTTCATGCTGGCTGTTCTTGCATTTATCTTTGGATTACTCAAATATACGCTAGATTTTCTGGGGACTTCTGATTATATGTTACCAGAAGTACGTTATTGCTTTTTCTCATTGTAATTTTTATTTATATTTTTGTTTTTTAGAACATCTTGTGGATCGTTATTTTCCCGGTGGAACCTGGGGTAAGTTGTTGTTCTCTAATGTCCGTATTGGGTATTGTTGAGTATATGGGTGTCCGGAGTGATCTGTACAGGGTTTTTTTTAAATATGTCTTACTGTGTGTTGTCTTTATAATTGTTCATTCTAGGAACGCTACATAGGTAAAGTCCTCGTTTAGACCGAATGGACTTCTACTTTTGAGGCGGTAAATCCATCTTGTCTCCTCTTGTAGTAGTAGCTTGTCAATGTTCCATTTCCTAGGGCCTAGTTTCATTTGACAAAGGCCCCAGAACTTCACAATGTCGGCTCTATTCTCATGTCTCATCCGTATGTGTCTCGCTAGGGGGGTATCCACCCCTGTCCTAATCGTGCTGATATGTTTTCCAATCCTCTTCCTCAATTCTTGTGTGGTTTTGCCCACATAAATCATTGGGCATGTACATGTTGCGATGTAAATTACATTGCGACTGCTACAATTCAAAAATTGTCTAATGTCATATTCTTTTCCATCTGTTGGATTCCTGAATTTCTTTATCCTTGGCATGTGTTTACACATAGTGCAGTGCCCGCATGGGTAAGAACCAACTGGAGGTCTGGGGATCCATGTCTCTCCCCCTTCTTCCTCCTTCTTCCTATGGTGGCTATGTACCAAAATATCTCTGATGTTGGCTCCTCTTCGATAAGTAATGCTAGGTCTATGAGTAGTCACACCTGTCAGATCAGAATCTAGTTTTAGGACATGCCAATGACGATTAAGAATGTGTGTAATCTGTGTGGCATAGCCATCAAAATTACCTATGCATCTGATCAGTTTGGGTTTGGGATCTGTTGCTATTTTTGGGCCCAGTAGGTCCTTCCTTTCCAGGGGCTTCACCCGATTGTAGGCCCTTCTCATATGTTTTTTCGGGTAGCCTCTCTCTACAAAACGTTGCATCAAATTCTGACTCTCTAGATGGAAGTTCTCCTCTTCCGAGCAGTTCCTCTTTGCTCGGAGGTATTGCCCATATGGTATACTCTTCTTCAGTGGGCCAGGGTGCCAACTGTCCCACTGAAGGAAGCTGTTGGTCGCAGTTGGTTTCCTAAAGATATTTGTTTGTATCTTCTGGTTATCATCTATGTATATTGTTATGTCCAGGAAGTTGATGCTTCTACCACCCTCCTCCAGTGTAAATCGCATACCTATTCTATTATCATTAAGATGAGAAACAAATTCTCTAAAAAGTGTCGAATCCCCATCCCAAAAGATCAAAATGTCATCAATATACCTCCCCCAAAATAAAATGTGCTCAGTGTAGTGTGAGGTGTTTTCCCCAAAAACTATAGTGTTTTCCCACCACCCTAAAAATAAATTTGCAAAAGAAGGTGCACATCTGTTTATAAAGGGTGCCGCCAAAAAGAAAAAAATTGTGAGTGAGTATGAAGTCCAGAAGTGTGGTGACAAAATCATTGTGCCTCTGAAAGTGCGTACTCCGTGTGGCTAGAAAAGTGCTCGCTGCCGTGATTCCCAGTGTATGTTCAATGTTACTATAAAGACTTTCTACATCGAGGCTCATCAGTCTAGTGTTAGGTGTCACTACCAAATCGTGTATTTTTGTCACCGTGTCCTTGGTGTCTTTTAAATAAGAAGGGAGGGAGGTGACAAATGGGGCCAAAATACGGTCTACATAGACACTGGCTCCCTGTGTTATATTGTTATTGCCTGATACTATCGGGCGCCCTTTGATCGGGTTGATGGTCTTGTGGGTTTTGGGGAGTGCATAAAAGGTTGATATCACTGGGTGTGGGTTGTAGATGTATTTTAGTTCTTTTTCTGTTATGAGTCCTTCTTCCTTAGCTATGTCTAATATAGACTTTAGTTCCAGGGGATACTTACTGGTTGGGTCACTCGATAGGATTTCATAGGTTTCTCGATCCACAAGATGTTCTAAAAAACAAAAATATAAATAAAAATTACAATGAGAAAAAGCAATAACGTACTTCTGGTAACATATAATCAGAAGTCCCCAGAAAATCTAGCGTATATTTGAGTAATCCAAAGATAAATGCAAGAACAGCCAGCATGAAAGAGACTAATTTTATTAAACAGCTACGGTATAATTACTTCAGTGAACATCTACAGGAAATTTTGAATATATAGAGGGGTATATGGTAACCAATCATACTAGTATATGATTGATCGGGCTCCCCCCCCCCCTTGAATATAGTGATACAGACCTAACAATTACATTGTGCTACACTGCTAAATAAGAATGCCAACAGGACTATATGTTAAACATACCCTTACATCAACACAAGTTGCTAAATAAGAATACCAACAGGACTATATGTCTAAACATACCCTTACATCAACACAAGTTGCAAAGGGAATTAATTCCCTAAGCACAAGGATGTGCACGATAGGCACATATGTGCTGGTGTGAGACCGGAATTATTTCTAAGTGCAGTGACATGCGCCAAATAAACATACCCAGATCGGACCCGGCTTATGCGTAAGTCGGAGAAGCTGAAGAAATCCAAGTCCTGTGACATGCGCGAGATGACCAGCGAAGGAGATCGCGCGAGACATGTGATCAGATACGTTATCTGGTCACAAGATAATAACAAAGAGAAAAAGGTGAACCGGATTGGACCACAAATCACGCGATAAGGGAGATTATGACGTGGCACTACTCCATTGGAGGGGGACGGGACGGAAGTGAGGAGGATCCGAGGTCATATAAACTAGTGATTGGCGTCCGGAGCTCAGTAGCCTCGCAACCCTTGACAAAGCGGATTCTTCCGCGAAACGTCGGGGAGGTTCTGAATGAGTTTTAACCAGCGGCAGGTTGAATTATAAGAGGACTGGTAGTTCATGGTTAGGTGATGCAGACACTACAGCACACCAATCATATACAATAATCAAGTACCATAGCTCCAGTGATACCGGACACAGTAGGGGGTCAAAATTATACCCCCTCTGAAGCACAGTACTGCTTTGCTGACAATTTTAAAACGTGTGAAGGGGTTATGAGATTTTTATACAAATTTAATAAAAGTTGAATTTTAGGGGAGGGTATCTAGTAAGGGCTTATCCCCGTGAGGGGGCAACCCCTTAAAGGTTGATTAATACACAATTACCCTGAGACCCTCAGGGACTTTTTCTTGTTTGTTTTTCTTTAAGACTGCCTGTCGTTGTTTTAGAAATATAAAACATTCTCAGATTAGATGTGTACCAAAAATTTGTCTGAAATGCACCAGAAATCTGTCCAACGTTCATCAGAAATACCTTTGATGTACTCCATTAATCTGTCCAAGGATAGGAGATACGTTTTAGACCGGGAGGGGGGTCTGGTCGCAGGGATTTTTTTTAAATCAACTTGGTGCCAGAAAGTTAAGCAGATTTGTAAATTACTTCTATTAAAAAATCTTAATCCTTCCAGTACTTATCAGCTGCTGTTAGGAAGTTCTTTTCTTTTTGTATTTCCTTTCTGCCTGACCAGAGTGCTCTCTGCTGACACCTCTGTCCATTTTGGGAACTGTCCAGAGCAGGATAGGTTTTCTATGGGGATTTGCTCCTACTCTGGACAGTTCCTAAAATGGACAGAGGTGTCAGCAGAGAGCACTGTGGGCAGGCAGAAAGGAAATAAAAAAAAATAAGATTAAGGGTTAAGATTTTTTAATAGAGGTAATTAACAAATCTGTTTAACTTTCTGGCACCAGTTGATTAAAAAAAAAAAAAAAAAGTTTTCAGTCGAGTACCCCTTTAAGCTTTAGCTGGATGTTTAATGTGTCTTGGACACCAAACAAAGAGGTCCCCTTTTCCGACAGGACAGAAATTGAAAACTGTTTATAGTGTCAAAACAAGACAATGGTAGTTATTTTGCTGTTGTTGCAATTTATGCCAAGTGTTGTAAACTAAATTTCTCCCTATATGGAGATGCCAATGAAGAAGTTTTTTAATTTGTTATATCTTACTTTTTATTCTTTTAATATGCAAAACATATTTGATCTTCAAATGTGAATTTTCAGGGGCGTGTATGTGACTTGCTCACATCAAAGAGTCCATAGTGCTCGTGGAATGGCGGCTTCACAAGCTGTGGATGATGGTGTGGTTTTGCAACTGCTGCATATAGTCCTTTGCTTGCTGGAATCCAGTGATGGGTTCTTCTTTTGCAGCTGGTGGTCCCTCTTCCAACTTGACAAAATAATGGCAGTGTACCTTATCCATGATGACAAACCTACCACGGCCATGAATACGAATGCGTTTCAGGTAGGTGCCTTTACCGGAAAATGAGTCGGCTATGTAAAGGTTAGATTTATATTCGACATGGTGGTTTCTTACTGCTAGTTTGTCCAAATACCACATCTTGTCCATGCTGTACTTAATCTGACTGCGTCGAGGTTCATCAGGAGGCTGAGGGGGTAGACAACTCTGTTCTTCATCTCCCAGTTGCGTCTCTCCAGGGTGGTGGTGGATCCCGCATTGTGATAGGGAGGTGCTATCGGTTTACAGGCCTCGCCGGATCTGGCATACTGACCCCCATAGAGCCGCCGACAAGGATGCCGCCATCTTGGAGAATGTCTTCTCGCTTTACGACATGTTGTCACCGCTCACGTGGAACCAGTGTTGTGTCAAAAAACACCAATCATTCTGAGGAGTTGACATTTCTCATACAACACCGGGCAGAGGAGAGCTGTGTCTGCTGTGTGTGATATCTGTGTATAATACATGTATATGAATAAAGAAGTTTTTCAATCCTTTTTTTGATGCTGTTATTTTTCCTTACCTACTAGCTTAAATTATATTGGCTATAGGATGTGATTACTCTGTCTGTTAAATGCACTTTGTGTGATGCACTTCATGATTGCACTGTTAATGTTGCTATGTTCTTATTGTAGACTATAAACAGGTAAGCCCCTATGCACCTCCCTTGCACAAAGACAGACATTGGGAAAGCCGTAAAAGTGGGATGTCCTTGCTCAAGTCTGGCCTCTCTCACTTCTGCGAGAGGAAATCCTGTTTGGAGTGTGTCTAGGGAGCTAGAGGAGTGGGACAAAACTGAGTAGAGAAACCTCATTTCCTTGAGTATGCCTTAGACCTCCTGATAACACCTTTAGCTGAGAGCCCTTATGAAGTACTGCAATTAGTCAGCTCATCGACTGCACTGACCAATTCTAAAGGACAGAAAATGAGGATTATTCAAGTCATTGGAGAGTAGTTTATCAAGTACCCCACTGCAAGTCTAGGACTCTACAGGGCTACAGGCCGGGCCTAGTTATCTCAGTGGCTATTGAAACTACACCTCAAGCCATCTGCAACTAACAGAGACTCTTGAGGAGAAAATAAATGGTGAATGATCAGTTTATCCTTGGAGACAGTTCTAACAAAAGGGGGTTGTCCAACATTAATAACCCCTTTAACTCTCTTCAATGTTGGTTACATTTAGGAATGTTAAGATCTTATATTTTTAAGTGATTTTCCAAATGTACTGAAATAATAGTGAGCATTCTTTGATTCTCCATGTAATTCATGGCATTTTTTGTAATATGTTTTCATGTTGCTCAATGAATGTTCAGTCAATCACAATTTGAAGATGTGTTTCCTGCACAGAAAACAATCTATCAGCAATAAACACATGCAACGAAACTTGGCTTCATGCTTTGTCATCTCTTGATAAATGACTACAAGTTTGTGCTTACAAGTTTGTATCTGCATAGGAATATTTACCTCTTCCTCACCATTGAGGAAGGGGAAGGACCCCTCAAATTTTTCTTTACCTTAATATACCGTATATACTCGAGTATAGGCCGAGTTTTTCAGCACGATTTTTCGTGCTGAAAACACCCCCCTCGGCTTATACTCGAGTGAACTCCCCCACCCGCAGTGGTCTTCAACCTGCGGACCTCCAGAGGTTTCAAAACTACAACTCCCAGCAAGCCCGGGCAGCCATCGGCTGTCCGGGCTTGCTGGGAGTTGTAGTTTTGAAACCTCCGGAGGTCCGCAGGTTGAAGACCACTGCGGCCTTCAACATCATCCAGCCCCCTCTCACCCCCTTTAGTTCTGAGTACTCACCTCCGCTCGGCGCTGGTCCGATCCTGCAGGACTGTCCGGTGAGGAGGTGGTCCGGTGGGATACTGGTTCCGGGCTGCTATCTTCACCGGGGAGGCCTCTTCTAAGCGCTTCGGGCCCGGCCTCAGAATAGTCACGTTGCCGTGACAACGACGCAGAGGTGCGTTCATTGCCAACGTACTTCTGCGTCATTGTCAAGGCAACGCCTCTATTCCGGGCCGGAAGCGCGGAGAAGAGGCGCCCCCGGTGAAGATAGCAGCCCGGACCACCTCCCCACCGGACCACCTCCTCACCGGACAGCCCTGCAGGACCGGACCAGCGCCGAGCGGAGGTGAGTACTCAGAACTAAAGGGGGTGAGAGGGGGCTGGATGATGTTGAAGGCCGCAGTGGTCTTCAACCTGCGGACCTCCGGAGGTTTCAAAACTACAACTCCCAGCAAGCCCGGACAGCCGATGGCTGCCCGGGCTTGCTGGGAGTTGTAGTTTTGAAACCTCTGGAGGTCCGCAGGTTGAAGACCACTGAGGGCGAATGATGAGAAGAGGATGATGAAGGGGGGGTGTGGGGATGATGAAGGGGGGTGGGGATGATGAAGGGGGGGGTGTGGGATGATAAGGGGATGATGAAGGGGGGATGTGCGGGATGATAAGGGGATGATGAAGGGGGGATGTGTGGGATGATAAGGGGATGATGAAGGGGGGATGTGCGGGATGATAAGGGGATGATGAAGGGGGGATGTGTGGGATGATGACAAGGGGATGATGAAGGGGGGATGTGTGGGATGATAAGGGGATGATGAAGGGGGGATGTGTGGGATGATAAGAGGATGATGAAGGGGGGATGTGTGGGATGATGACAAGGGGATGATGATGAGGATGTTAATGACGGGTCTGGATGATGACAGGGGGGGATGAGGTATTTCCCACCCTAGGCTTATACTCGAGTCAATAACTTTTCCTGGGATTTTGGGTTGAAATTAGGGGTCTCGGCTTATACTCGGGTCGGCTTATACTCGAGTATATACGGGTACAACAGAATCTAACACTAAGGGGTGATTGCCTTTATAGTCTTATCTAAAAAAGATAACATATTCAAAGTATGAAGTTTCTGTGCAATGCAAAGTAAGTTTAGGTACATATAGTGCTCCTGTAGTAGCAGAGGATCCTCTGTTTCCCACAAACCGATGGCACAAGCACAAGGGTTTCAGGAATTATGAAGGCTTTGCAGGAATTGGCAAAGTGAAGACAGTGGAGGTATCACAAGTAACAAACATAAGCAAAGCTCAGAAAATGAGCCAGGAGAGGGGTACTCCGGTGGAAAACTATTTTTCAAAATCAACTGGGGCCAGAAAGTTAAATAGATTTGTAAATTACTTCTATTTAAAAATCTTAATCCCTCCAGTACTTATCAGCTGCTGTATACTGCAGAGGAAGTTCTTTTCTTTTTGAATTTTTCTTTTCTTTTCTATCTGACCACAGTGCTCTCTGCTGACACCTCTGTCCATTTCAGGAACTGTCAGGAGCAGGAGATGTTTGTTATGGGGATTTGTTCCTTCTCTGGTCAGTTCCTGACATGGACAGAGGTGTCAGCAGAGAGCACTGTGGTAAAACTGGAAAGAAATTCAAAAAGAAAAGAACTTCCTCTGTAGTATACAATAGCTGATAAGTACTGGAAGGATTAAGATTTTTAAATAAAGTCATTTACAAATCTGTTTAACTTTCTGACCCCAGTTGATTTAAAAAAATTGTTTTCTACCGGAGTACCCCTTTAAATCCATATAACCAAAGGTCACAGCAATTCAGGGCTGTTCCTGGTTTTGTTAATTACTTGATTAATAAGTCAATCTATGGAAATCAGGAGTTAAAAAATTATACTTTTTAAAATAATTCCATTCTTTATTTTGTATCTTTTGTTATTATGACTAAGCTAATGCTGCCGTATAATGGATTGTTAAATCTTATTTTTCATTTCAATTTCATAACAGATTTTTTTTTTATCCCCGATAGTGTTAGCTTTATAAAAAAAAAAAAAAAATTATCAAATTAAATTCTAATTTGCTTGTAAAGGTCAAGGTTCAATTTTAAAACAAACTCTTGTTCACGTCTTGGAGATATTTGTTCATGATAAAACTCACTATTATTTTTTCTTGCTAGGAACGTTTCAAAAATCGGGAAAAAGAAGGCAATTTTCTTTCCTTTTCCCTTGTAAAATAGAGCAAATTCTCCAAGAGACATCATTATTCACATCATTAAATATCATTACAGGAAATTTTAATCATAATCTTGAGCTTAATGGTATCATTACCAATAGGTGCTCTGATGTCCGAAGCTTTGAATATTAGGATCCTTTGTAAGGAAAATAATTAGAGATGAAGAAACGACTTTTTGTTGCCAGAAGCATCAATTAGATGTATTTTATCTGTTTATACCTCCTTGAGACTAAAACAGTTCTTACCATAATGAATGATAGTATAAAGGCAAATTGATACAACATAACCAGCAAATATCTAACATGTCACCAACCACTTAAAATATATGATTTGAAGGAATATTAAAAGGATTTAGTCTCTGCTACATTTATGGAAAATGATCATATACGTTAAGAAAATGATACTATCATTTGTACATGGCTGTGTTTTTTTAATACCCAACTGAAGTCTCATGGTTCATTCTACAAATTATTGCTATCATTGTTTGTAAAAACAAAAGGTTTTTCTGAAGAATTGTAACTGGCATTTATTTCCCCTAAGGGTAGGGCCACCCAAAGCATATACCCAGCATATTTCAAACCACGAAAAATCCGCTGGGCAGCAGGAAATACCGTATTTATCGGCATATAACACGCACTTTTTAGGCTAAAATTTTTAGCCTAAAGTCTGTGTGCATGTTATACGCCGATACACCCCCAGGAAAGGCAGGGGGAGAGAGGTTGCGCTGCCCGCTTCTCTCCCCCTGCCTTTCCTGGGGTCTAGAGCGCTGCTGTCGGCCCTTCTCACCCCCTGGTTATCGGCGCCGCTGCCCGTTCTGTCCCCCTGACTATCGGTGCCGGCGCCGATAGCCAGGGAGAGAGAAGCGGCGCCGACAGCCAGGGGGAGAGAAGGGGCAGCGGCACCCATTGCCCCCCATTTCCCGGTGGCATAATTACCTGAGTCCGGTCCGCGCTGCTCCAGGCCTCCGTCGTGCGTCCCCGGCGTCATTGCTATGCGCTGAACGGCGCGGCGCATGACGTCAGAGCACCGCGCCGTGCATAGCAACGACGCTGGGGACGCACGACGGAGGCCTGGAGCAGCGCGGACCCGACTCAGGTAATTATGCCACCAGGGATGGGGGAGGCAATGGGGCAGCGGCGCCGGCAATGGGTGCCGCTGCCCCTTCTCTCCCCCTGGCTGTCGGCGCCGCTTCTCTCCCCCTGGCTATCGCCGCCGGCACCGATAGTCAGGGGGACAGAACTGGCAGCGGCGCCGATAACCAGGGGGTGAGAAGGGCCGACAGCAGCGCTCTAGACCCCAGGAAAGGCAGGGGGAGGGAAGCGGGCAGCGACGGCCTCTCTCCCCCTGCCTTTCTTGGGGGTGTATCGGGGTATACACGCGCACACACGCACCCTCATTTTACCATGGATATTTGGGTAAAAAACTTTTTTTACCCAAATATCCTTGGTAAAATGAGGGTGAGTGTTATAGGCCGGTGCGTGGTATACCCCGATAAATACGGTAAGCTGTGCATTTTGCTGTGAGCAGACACCCAGGGTTTCTCAGTGCAGCCCTGTGTGTGCAATGAGGTTTGGAGGTGGGCCCGTGGGTCACAGTCATGTGGATGCACTTGGCCCACCTCCAATCTTTACTGCACACACAGGGCTGCAACAAGAAACCCTATGTGTCTGCTCAGAGCAAAATGCACAGCACATTTCCCACAGCCTTGCAGATTTCTCGCAGAGTAAAATACGCAGAGTATATGCTATGTGTGGCCCTAATCTTAGGCTACGTTTCCACTTGTCATTTTTATGGGAAACTGCTATTACAATTGTTGAGCTAAAGCCTGAAGGGGATTCAAAAGGAATGGGAAATATAAAGGAAGGACTTATTCTTCCAGCTGGAACCACTTCTGGCTTTAGCTAAAAAATTGCAGTAGCAGTTTTCCAATAGAAAAACTGTCAAGTGGAAACGTTGCCTTATAAAAGAGAAGTCATTGTAAAACATAAGTCATTTGCCCACAGATATTAATGACCAAAATGGCTGCTCCTCTATGTCGTCAACAGGCTGATGTGAAATTACAATTTTAAACCAAGGTTACCATACAGCTCCAATTTAGCATGTATAGTACAGTATGTGTATAGTATGTGTATATAGTATTGTATGTGTATAGTATGTGTGTATAGTACAATATGTGTATAGTATGTGTGTATAGCATAGTATGTGTATAGTACAGTGGTTGTACTGATGGTAGCTTTTGTTCCAGCTCTCTGCAGATCATTCACTAGGTCCCCCCATGTGGTTCTGGGATTTTTGCTCACCGTTCTTGTGATCATTTTGACACCACGGGGTGATATCTTCCGTGGAGCCCCAGATCGAGGGAGATTATCAGTGGTCTTGTATGTCTTTCATTTTCTAATAATTGCTCCCACAGTTGATTTCTTCACACCAAACTGCTTTCCTATTGCAGATTCAGTCTTCCCAGCCTTGTGCAGGTCTGCAATTTTGTTTCTGGTGTCCTTTGACAGATCTTTGGTCTTGGCCATAGTGGATTTTGGAGTGTGACTGTTTGAGGTTGTGGACAGGTGTCTTTTATACTGATAACAAGTTCAGGTGCCATTAATACAGATAAATCGTGGAGGACAGAGGAGACTCTTAAAGAAGAAGTTACAGGTCTGTGAGAGCCAGAAATCTTGCTTGTTTGTAGGTGACCAAATACTTATCTTCCACCATAATTTGCAAATAATTTTTTTTTTAAGTCTGACAATGTGATTTTATGGATTTTTTTCTCATTAGGTCTCTCATAGTTGAGGTATACCTATGATGAAAATTACAGGCATCTTTTTAAGTGGGAGAACTTGCACAGTTGGTGGCTGACTAAATACTGTTTTGCCCCACTGTATGTGTGTATAGTATAGTGTGTGTATAGTATAGTACTGTATAATGATCAAGAAGGAAATAATTTACAAATATTTACTACTACACGAGAAATGAATGCAAATTGTTGCTCCACCTACATGTTGATGTACATAAAAAAAGTAAAGGTACTCTAGAGTGCCTCCTTTCAAAGTACTTCCAAGCTGTAAACCTATAAGATGGGAAAAAGAAAATCAAAATAATCTATATGAATGTTACTGTAGACATTTCATAGCCTTTTGTTAAATAACAAATTAGCAATTCTGATAGATTTTAACTATTGAGCTTGACCTGCATCACAGATGACTACACAGAGTTGTCTCAGATCTTGTGGACTGCAGCTGTCACTTGATACTTAACCTCCTGAGCGGTATTCCCGAGCGTGACTCGGGGTTAATTTTCCTTGCCAGGATCGGTAACCCCGAGTCACGCTCGGGGTAGAATTACAGAGTTCCCGGCCGGGCTGCATGATATATCACATAAGCAATGCGATATAGCGATGCGGCCCCCGGGAAAACTTGCGACTATCTGCTCTGGTCGGCTCCCGTTGCGGGGGCCGGCCAGAGCAGGTAAAGAAAAATACTAAAAGTCAGTGTTTCCCTACCAGGGGGCCTCCAGCTGTTGCAAAACTACAACTCTCAGCATGCCCGAACAGCCAAAGGCTGTCCGGGCATGCTGGGAGTAGTAGTTTCACAACAGCTGGATGTACCCTGTCAGAAAAACACTGAGCTAAATGTAAAAGGAAAAAGTAGTAAAATAAAAAAACCTTTTGCTCACCTAGTCCCGGTCCCTGAAGATGTCGTTCCCCTCCGTGCGCTCTGGTCCCTGCTCTATTCATCTTCTAGGACCTTTCACTTTTCAGCCAATCACAGGCCGCAGTGGTGTAAAACCTGTGATTGGCTGAAGGGGAAAGGACTTGTTCTGCAGCAAATACACTAGGTTTGAAATCTGCTGGCAAACCTAGTGTATTCTGCTGCAGGACAAGGTGACAAGGGGGGAATGTGACAGAGGGGGGGATGTGACAAGGGGGGGAGGAATGTGACATGAAGGGGGGGGGGGGGGAATGTGACAGGGGGAAATGTGACAAGGGGGGGGGAATGTAACAAGAGGGGGGAATGTGACAGGGGAGGGGGAATGTGACATGAAGGGGGGGGATGTGACAAAGGGGGGATTTGACAGGGGGAGGGGAATGTAACATGAAGGGGGAGAATGTGACAAGGGGGGGGGAATGTGACAAGGGGGGGGGGAATGTGACAAGGGGGGGGGGGAATGTGACAAGGGGGGGAATGTGACAAGGGGGGAAAATGTGACAAGGAGGGAATGTGACAAGGGGGGAAGAATGTGACAAGGGGGAAGAATGTGACAAGGGGGGAATGTGACAGGGGAGGAATGTGACAAGGGGGGAAAATGTGATAAGGAGGGAATGTGACAAGGGTGGAAGAATGTGACAAGGGGGGAATGTGACAGGGGGGAATGTGACAAAGGGGGGAATGTAACAAGGGGGGAATGTGACAAGGGGGGAAGAATGTGACAAGGGGGAAGAATGTGACAAGGAGGGGGGAGAATGTGACAAGGGGGGGAATGTGACAAGGGGGGAATGTGACAAGGGGGGGGAATGTGACAAGGGGGGGGAATGTGACAAGGGGGAAGAATGTGACAAGGGGGGAAGAATGTGACAAGGAGGGGGGAGAATGTGACGGGGGATGTGACAAGGGAGGGGGAATGTGATGGGGGAGATGTGAAATGGGCGGGGGGGGGGGGGAGATGTGAGATTCAGTGCAAAAAATTGTACCGCTTTTGGTACAAATTTCCAGAAAGAATCATACCGCCAGGGAGGTTAAAATGAATTAACTGCAAAAAGTCTCTTCATTGCCCAGGCCTAATAAAACCTGCAATATGGATTATTTTTGCAAAATATGATTCAGCTGGGAAAAGCCAAGCTCCCCTCTTTAATGCACCGATGAGTCCCAAGGGTGTCTAACAGCCTCCCAGACATTAGATGAACAATGGAGCAATTTCAAAGGGAATTACATAGTGAAAGACCATCGACTTTGTGTAAAGGACACATGAGGTTATAGTAAGTTCTATATGTGAGAGGAGCTGCTTTCAGTGAACTGTTATATTTTTGTAGATGTTAAAGCTTTATTATAACAGACTTGGCTTTTGAGTGTTTTATAGGCTAAAATTTTCTTTAAATCTGTTGGGATTGGGTCCCAAATTGAAACTACCACATGTGGACAAACCCACAAACTGTATGCAGTGGTCAATGGATAAAAGATTATGTATATAAATAACATGGCCATTTGGTCAATGCATGCAAGCATGAAGTTATCTGCATCATGTCCATAATACCATTTTACCACAGAAGTTTTAACCTTCACCACACAAAGGCAGCAATGCATCATTTATGACCTGTTTGTTTCCACCCTCTACACTCTTCTTATTATTCTTATCCTTTAATACCAAGAGAAAGGGATCATACAGAGACTATTTTCTGCAGGGTCTCCATAGAAGGCACATAGTCTATTTTTTTTGCCTCTGTGCTATGTACACCTATGCAATGGGACAATGGCAATTGAACCCGCCCAGCATCTAACAACTATCTAATTCATGCTGGGGCTTTAACCCCCCCCCCCTGCTGGTAGATGTTGGGCAAAAGGTAAAGTGGGCATCCAGGATTTTACCTGTTCAACCATTTTGGTCTTTGCTCCTTTCATAAGTGTCTTACAGCAGCTTTCTTACTGTTGTCTTTTCAGAACATATGCATGCTCGGCCTAGCATGTGTTAGGAGGGGTGTCGGGAGAGACAGTTGTCAACTAAACAGGTATCTTACGTGTATGGCCAGCTTTATGCTGAATACATTTGTTTATAGTTAGAGGATTATGTAGTTAACAAATATTTAAAAAATTACGTGATTTTAAATGTTTATCTAAAATCTGCTGAGCTTTAGAGAACATTTTAGTTTTAATATATCAAGCTGTGTTTGTGAACTATTTCAAGGCTGAAGTCTTCTCTGAACCTGTCCTGTTATGCCCATGAGATCCTAACTTTATTTGAAATACAGGGCTTTATAGAAGGGAAAGAGTAACAGGGCTAAAAGAATATATTAACATTTAGCTGAAGGCAAGGTTCAGCATGCAGCCCCAGGCATTTCATTAGATGTGAAGGACCATATGTAATGGAGGATTGGGAAGCACAAATGGAACCTACTAGAAGAGGATTTATTGAAGCTCCAACTATATGGATAGTATTGTTAATAAATAATGTATGATGATATCTCCACATATTTCTTCTCTATAAACATGTAAAGCACACAATACTGGATCATCTTAAAAGTTAGGGCACTATGGTGTACGTCAATGGTGTACGAGCAAAAAAATGCCCAAGTCCAAAATAGCTTATTTTTGGTCACTTTTTGTATCATGAAAAAATGAATAAAAAGCGATCAAAAAGTCTGATCAATACAAAAATTATACCTCTAAAAACTTCAGATCATGGCGCAAAAAAATTGCCCTCTTACCGCCCCGTATGCAGAAAAATAGAAAAGTTATAGGAGTCAGAGATGACAATTTTAAACGCATTCATTTTTGTGCATGTAGTTATGATTTTTTCCAGAAGTACAAGAAAATCAAACCTATATAAGTAGGGTATCATTTTAATTGAATGGACCTACAGAATAAAGAGAAGGTATCATTTTTACCAAAATGGTAAAAATAGAAATGGAAGCCCCCAAAAGTTACAAAATGGCGTTTTATCTTCAATTTTGTTGCACAATGATTTTTTTCCCATTTCGCCGTAGGTTTTTGGGTAAAATGACTGATGTCATTACAAAGTAGAATTAGTGGTGCAAAAATAAGCCGTTATATGGATTTTTAGGTGCAAAAGTAAGGAGGTGTTAAAAGTAAGGAGGAAAAAACGAAAGTGCAAAAACGGAAAAACCCTGAGTCCTTAAGAGGTAAAAAAAAATAGAAAGGGCCCAATTGGGTGGCAAAAACTTTTTTCTGTAAGCATAGAAGAACGTAGAGAAGAATGTGGTTCTGAAATGGTGCTACCTGTCAGTGATCCAATAAAAACTCTGTTGAGATAAAGTATCAATATTTTAATTGATACATATAAAATAATAAATAAGACTTCCAAAGTAAGACTGTTTCAGAAGGCCAATCTCCCTTCCCCAGTTGCAGATGTATTTCAGGATATACATGTCATGTTTGCCACGGATTGAGTGAAGCCCTAATCTTGCCCACACCCTCTGTCCTTGCCTACTTGCGTACCCGTCCTAAACAACGGGTCCACAACCATGAGGACGGTCCCTCGCTCTATATATACGTGCAGGGACAGACAGAGTCAAAACAATAAAATACAATACAGTCAGAGTTGGTGAGCAGCTGGAGGCACACAAAACTAACAAAAGTAAATCTAAACACACACAGTCAAATCAGAGACAAACTAGCCGAATCAGCAACTAGAGATAGCGAAGTACCAATTTACAAGAACAGAAGAAAGGTCAAAAGCCAAGCCAAGATCATTAATCAGAATTCAGAGAATAACACGGCTGGTTACTCAAAACAAGTTATTTCACTGTCAACTAAAAACAGAGTGAGCTGGGCTTAAATGCTCACCCCACAGGTGGAGGGTCAGCCTGGTTAGCTGCTACAGCCCAGATTGGCTAGGGCACAGCCAAGCAACCAGGCCAAGCCAAACCTCAGGGAGGGTTAACCCTTCGAGTTCTTACAATACATCTACAACTAAGGAAGGAAAATGAGCCTATCAAAAAGTATCTTGCTTATAATGTCCTGTTTATTGAAATATTGATACTTTATCTCAATGGATTTTGCATTGGATCACTTCTGGGTAGCTTCATTTAAGGGCCACATTTTCTTTACTTACTACTATGTCTATACAGGTTTCCTGCTCTGGATAACAGTCAAAACACTGACAGACTGAAACCCAGACTCAACTCTACCCCGCAGAAAGGGGTGATATGCAAGCACACAAGGTGCACTCCAGGTGAGAGTCCACTACATCAGGGGTCTCACTCTATCTTTTGTTTTCATCTACTCCCATAGAATTACAAGGGGCCGGTCCTCCTCCTCTTATTCCGTTCTATATTTCTGTACACATGGCAAGGAGCACTAGGAAAATATTACACCCTATACTACTTGTTTTACCATGAATAACTGTTGAGGGTCCTGGTTCTGGCCTCACCGTTCTTACCTAAAAAGTCATTCAAGACAGGACAATTAGGCTTTTTAATTTACAAATATATTACAGCAGATGCAAACTAGTGGAATTCTTAAAAAGACTTTGGCTGAATTGTTTAATGAATATTAAGCAAATCCTGAATGCTTTTTTTATCTGTTGACATCACTGCTTACAAGCATCATAAACGCTCCATTATTTTAGTATTTACGGTTGAAAAATCCCCTTGTTATGATTTTACATTATCATTTTTAATAGCGCCGAAAGCCCCATTACATAGTGCTCAGTGTGCTTTTATAAGATGTAAATTTTAATTATGTAGAAAGCTTTTAAGTTATGGATAAAGCATTAACATACATGGTCTATCAAATAAAGAGCTTATTGAAAATGAGAAATAATAGGTGTAATATAATGGGTAATTATGAACTCTGTTTAGAGCTTAAAAATGTAGCTATGTATGAAAGCCATGGAACTGGTGAACTGATTTGTGCATAATCCTCAAGACAGACTTCTCAAATTAACCATAAACAAAGTCAACATCTAACTTAGAGTATAGTACTGTAATAAAATACTTACATTAAACTACCAATGTACATATGATTATCAGGTAAAGTCAATATATGAGTCAGTTAAACAGGAGATTCAATACATTCCTTTAGAGCTATTGAGTAAAAGATACTCTTTAAAGGGGAACTCCAGTAGAAAACTTTTTTTTTTATCAACTGGTGCCAGAAAGTGAAACATATTTTTAAATTAGGTAAAAAGAAATTGGGGATGTGCAGCTCACAACTAGCTAACTGAGGTAAGAGGGCTATGCACCTACACCAGGTGTTAGGGAATAGCAAAAAAATTGTTTAAACAGTAGCCAACCCCTCATAGTTAGCATCAGTTCCCTGATACAAGAATGAAAATTAATAATAATAAAAACTTGCTGTTGTTTTGAAGATAGTTACCCATTCACATGATGCGACAGCAGAGATGCGATGTCGGTCTGCTGCCGCATCATGTAAGGTTATACATTGTATTATATAGCTTCTGTGCAGTTATAGGATATATTTAGATTATTTTAATATTGAGACCGTTTGACATTTATATGTTACTATTATTCACATTTCAAGCGTAAATCCCTATTCACATGACACGACAGCGGTGATGCGATTGTAATCTGCTGTCGTGTCAGTTAAGCTAATTATTTGTATTATTTGCATTATTGTTTTGTGTAACCCTCATGCAAATAGAAGAGCCAATTAGTAGTTTCTAATATTGTGACTATTTTGTATTTTGAGTATACTGTTGCTATAAGCATTTACTAACCCATTGGTTGATGTCAATGCCATCTCAGGTTTTCCATATTAAACCCCACTGCAGCAATCCATCTCAAGTCTTTTGACTATCTCTAGTATCACCTTTATGTAATTTACCTGATTGTGGCCAAAAAATATATAAAGGATCTTATGCTTCAAAGAGACATACAAGCCTACTGAGGAAAGGGCCGTGTTTAAAACATATGAGAGCCCTGAAACGCGTCTAGGTTTATCCTACATCACCCATACTCGATTATCCACCGGTGACCTCCGATCCAGTTCTGCAAATCAACAGACGATCCCTGAGACCACCTTCCAGGTAGCGCTGCCAAGCACCTGTGACGTCACCTACAACTCAGTTTTCCAGAGGCCCGCACCTGTTCTTTTGCTGAGATACCATCCACAGCAAATAACATCTGAAAGCGGCTATTTCTCCAACTAGCCCGTGGCAGGCGGAACACCACTGAGACGCATGCCAGCGTCTGGTACCATCTCAAAAGTGTGGATCTCAACTTCTGAAAGTGGCTAATTTTCCAACTGGTCCGTGGCAGGCTGACCGCCGCTAAGATGCATGCCAGCGTCTGCTACCCTCTTAAAAGTGCGGACCTCACAACATAAGTTCAGGTGACAAGTATATTGCAGACTAGTAATTATAAATTTACCCTATTCACCTATATTATTTTGGAATTTACAACATTTATAGGACTTGAGCTCACTTTCCGGATCATCGGAGGCCGGATTATCCAAAGTGACATTAAAATTGTTACATTCCTATACATTTACTATGCAAGTTATCGGTGTTTGTTGATATTGTTATTTTTATTCTATTTTATATAATTCCCTTGGCACAAGGGCCCTGTGCTTAGAGGATATACTAACAAAAAATTATATATATTTTAAACAGAGTAATAAATATACATTTTCATATTTTAATTGAAGCACGATCCAGTTTTTATTATTATTAATTTTCATTCTTGTATCAGGGAACTGATGCTAACTTTGAGGGGTTGGCTACTGTTTAAAAGATTTTTAAATTACTTCTATTAAAAAAATCTTAATCCTTCTAGTACTTATTAGCTGCTGAATACTACAGAGGAAATCATTTTCTTTTTGGAACAAAGAGCTCTCTGCTGACATCACGAGCACAATACTCTCTGCTGACATGCTGACAATGCTCTTTCTCTGCTGAAGCATGTGTCGGCAGTCACAGAGCAACTGCAGAGCTAGCTCCTAGCTGCGGCCGGGTCGCAGCTGGGAGCTCACTCTGCAGATGCTCTGTGACTGCTGGGGCCTGGCGCATCTGAAGCGTTAAATATGCTACAGAGGCGCTATGTGTGACCCTACCCTTAAACATAAATTCTTGGTACATCCAAGTAAGGGTTGTGGTCTCCAGATACACAGCGATAGAACTAAGAAGGTTTGGAAATGAGCAGACACAGCGTTCCACCACATGGAAGTCATGAAAAAGTAATACATGGAAATCCTACAAGCAGTCACATTCAAAAGACTCATGTGAGTAAGTGCTCTTAGCTGACATTGGGGAGTGAGGTAGATCTGCAAAGTAGGTTTATGTTTAAAAAAAGGGTACATATTTAGGGTTCCTTTCTGAAAACAAAAACAAGTGCAGTGTCCCATTGCGTGAGATCCTTGATAATATGTGGTTGTCGGACATGTTGCCCCCAAAAGAGCACTTAACCTTGTTTTTTTTCATGTATTCTATTTGATACTTATGTATTTTTAACCCCGCAAAGGATGTAAATGTATGTCATGGTGCCCTGGTACTTAGCGTATCATCTTTTACATGTATGTCATGCACATGAAGCGAGTGCAGGAGCTTCTATGAAGATCGGGCTACTTAATGCTACTTTTCCAGTTTTTTTTTTAACCTCTTCAGGACGGAGGGCGTATGCATACGCCCATGGGAATTCCGGTCCCCGCCCTTAGCCAGTCGGGGACCGGACCGGGATAACTGCTGATATCTATCAGCAGGCATCCTGTGCATATGCCCAGGGGGGTCCTGAAATCCCCCCATGTCGGCAATTGCCGGAAATCTCAGGTCAATTCAGACCTGCGATTTTAGGCGGATCCAGGTCATACCAGTGTCTGGTGACCCAGACAATCAGGGGGATCGGGGGTGTCTTGGACCCCCTGAAGGGATAGGAGTTAGGTGTCAGGTGTGCCACCCCTCCTATCCCTGCCATTGGTCGTCAAGAAGCGTCAACTAATTGCAGATCGGGGATGGGGGGTTAAAGTTCCGTTCCCCCCATTCTGCCCACCGACGGTAATCCGGGCAGAACAGGGGGACTGTAGCGTGACCGACGGCGGTGGAGATCCCTTACCTGACCGGTGGAGGAGGGCGGCAATGACGTGGGGCTCCCTCGTGGCTCCCTGGTGAAGACTACGGAAGCCGGTGAGTAGTTGCCTAGCAACATCTGGGGGGGGCCTAAAGTTTGGAGACAACTATACAGTGGTCTCTAAACTGTAGCCCTCCAGATGTTGCAAAACTGCAACTCTCAGCATGCCCAAACAGCCGTTTGGGCATTCTGGGATTTGTAGCTTTGCAAGATTTAGCGGGCTTCAGTTTGGAGATCACTGTGCAGTGGTCTCTAAACTGTTGCCCTCCAGATGTTGCAAAACTACAACTCCCAGCATGCCCACACAGCAGTTTGCTGTCTGGGCATGCTGGGATTTGTAGTTTTGCAACATCTTGAGGGCCACGGTTTGGAGATCACTGTGCAGTGGTCTTTAAACTGTAGCCCTCCAGATGTTGCAAAACTGCAAATCCCAGCATGCCCAAATAGCAAATAGCTGTCTCGCCATGCTGGGAGTTGTAGTTTCATACCTCCAGCTGTTGCATAACTTCATGTCCCAGCATGCCCTTTGGCGATCAGTACATGCTGGGAGTTGTAGTTTTGCAACAGCTGGAGGCACCCTGGTTGGAAAATACTGAGTTAGGTAACGGAACCTAACTGAAGGTTTTCCAACCAGTGTGCCTCCAGCTGTTGCAAAAGTAGTTTTGCAACAGCTGGAGGTTTGCCGCCCCCCCATGTGAATGTACAGGGTACATTCACACAGGTGGGTTTGCAGTATGTTTCCTGCTTCGAGTTTGAGCTGCGCCAAATTTTCTGCCGCAGCGCAAACACCTAGCGGGAAACTCACTGTAAACCCTTCAGTGAGAATGTACCCTAAAAACACTACACTACACTAACACAAAATAAAGGGTAAAACACTACATATACACCCCCTTACACTGTCCCCCCAATAAAAATAAAAAAACATATCGTACGGCAGTGTTTTCAAAACTGAGCCTCCAGCTGTTGCAAAACAACAACTCCCAGCATTTCTGGACAGCCACTGACTGTCCAGGCATGCTGGGAGTTTAGCAACAGCTGGAGGCACCCTGTTTGGGAATCACTGGCGTAGAATACCCCTTCTATGCAATCCCTATTTAAGTCCTCAAATGCGCATGGCGCTCTCTCACTTTGGAGCCCTGTCGTATTTCAAGGAAACAGTTTAGGGCCACATATGGGGTATTTCCGTACTCAGGAGAAATTGAGTTACAAATTTTGGGGGGCTTTTTCTCCATTTACACCTTATGAAAAGTAAAAGTTGGGGTCTACATCAGCCGGTTAGTGTAAAAAATGTTTTTTTCACACTAACATGCTGGTGTTGCCCCATACTTTTTATTTTCACAAGAGGTAAAAGGAAAAAAAGACCCCCAAAATGTGCAATGCAATTTCTCCTGAGTACGTAAATACCCCGTATGTGCGCGTAAAATACTCTGCGGACGCACAACAAGGCTCAGGAGCTGTTACACCCCCTCCCATAGACTTGCATTGAGGGGCGGGTTGTGATGTCACATGGGGGGAGGAGTCGTGGCGTCATGATCTTCCGTCCCAGCGGTCGAGATGGACTCAGCCTGAGGACCTCCAGCGGCATTTCGGAAGCCACTACAGGTGGGTGCTGCATGGTAGATACAGGGGGATCCCAGCAGCGGGACCCCGGCGATCTGACATTTCATCCCCTATCCTTTGGAGGCGGGTCTGGCGTGTCTGCGCACAGGTGGTGTTCCTATCTGGGTGAGCTGTCTTCAATTTGCTATATTACCCAACTACTCCTAACACCCCTCCTGCCCTTTAAAAATCTCTGTGTACCTTTACCTTTTTTTTTACATTGTGTGATCTCTCAGGAGATAATGGGTGTTCCCCAGCAGGTGCGACATCACTGAAGCCTTCAAGAGTTGTGCCTCACCATGCCCTGCACGCACTTCCTAAGTTTGCTCTCCTGCCAGGCTGGGAGGAGACCAAACTAACTGTTTGACTTGTGCAGGGAACAGAACAGAGACACCTAGTGGCCTTTTTTTTTCAAACACATTAAAAACATATAAAGATTGAGAACTTTCACAGTAGGTAAATAGCAAAGTGTCTTAGAATTACATAAGGAACAATATATTAAACATGTAGTTTGGTGACAGGTACTCTTTAAAGCTTACCTCTGATGATGGTTCCGGTGGCTTATCTATTTAAAATTTTGGGACATCTGGCAAATTTACCTCCTGATTGCAATAGTTCCTGCAAAATTTAAATAAATATCCTGCACCGGTACCATCATCATAGACTGTAGGAGGCAAATAAGAGGTAGACTGACCAATATTTTTGATTTTTGCATGGACTTTCTCCACAGATGGTAAGGCTTGGATGTCTCTTTGGTCTGTCTGGTGAGGCATCATTTTGGTCTGTTGGGTAAAGCTCCAATAGAAAAGGTTTAAGAAGCCCTGCTCTAGAGTATAACACAGGCTATGAAATGTAGTCTACTGTATGCAGAAAGCTACTCAGCTGTTTCTGTACATTATAGTTTAACCTACTTATTTTGTGGTCAACAAATCCATTAAAAAAAAGTTGTTGGAATTCTATGCCCACACTAGCTCTTGGCATAGCACAAGGACTTTAACTCACTTTGAACATCAGTTACTGATGATCAATGTACAGACGTTTGCTGGAAAAGGGATTTGTGGAGAATGTTCTTGCTCACAGTAGATAAGATTGTCGGATTACTAATCACATGGTTACGTGATGCTTATAATCTCATCCCACGGTTATTCAATACAATACTATATATAGTTCCATATTTTTGTACTGGTATTTTCTCACTAATTGTGATGACAAAGTAAGAAATGCACTTAAGCCTTAGAAAACTTACCTAACAAGGGTTGGCTACTTTATAGGAAGCTGGAATAGCTATTAACGATGTTGTGCCACTTACAAACATAAAAGCATGTATTGCTGGGGCTGTACAAAACAAACAAACAAACAAATAATAATAAAAAAAAAACATAATTGGCACCTGCAGGGCACCTGCATAATAGGGGAAACCAAGGGAACTGTGTACCTGATGGCATGACCTAACCACTTAATAGGCGGCGACCTACCTACTCTTTCTCAACCTACTAATTGTTACGCCTAGCGCTCCGGGTCCCCGCTCCTTCCCGGAGCGCTCACGGCGTCTTTCTCCCTGCAGCTCCCCGGTCAGTCCCGCTGACCGGGAGCGCTGCTCTGTCATGGCCGTTGGGGATGCGATTCGCACAGCGGGACGCGCCCGCTCGCGAATCGCATCCCAGGTCACTTACCCGTTCCCGTCCCCTGCTGTCGTGTGCTGGCGCGCGCGGCTCCGCTCTCTAGGGCGCGCGCGCGCCAGCTCCCTGAGACTTAAAGGGCCAGTGCACCAATGATTGGTGCCTGGCCCAATTAGCTTAATTGGCTCCCACCTGTTCCCTGGCTATATCTAGTCTCCTCCCTTGCACTCCCTTGCCGGATCTTGTTGCCCTTGTGCCTAGTGAAAGCGTTTTGTGTGTTTAAAGCCTGTGTACCAGTACTTCTGCTATCTACCCTGACTACGAACCTTGCCGCCTGCCCCCGACCTTCTGCTACGTCCGACCTTGCTTCTGTCTACTCCCTTGTACCGCGCCTGTCATCAGCAGTCAGAGAGGTGAGCCGTTGCTAGTGGATACGACCTGGTCACTACCGCCGCAGCAAGACCATCCCGCTTTGCGGCGGGCTCTGGTGAAAACCAGTAGTGACTTAGAACCGGTCCACTAGCGCGGTCCTCGCTAATCCCTCTCTGACACAGAGGATCCACTACCTGCCAGCCGGCATCGTGACAGTAGATCCGGCCATGGATCCCGCTGAGGTTCCCCTGCCAGTTGCCTCTGATATCACCACGGTGGTCGCCCAGCAAGCCCGACAGATCGCCCATCTAACCCACCAGCTGTCGGAAGTGTCCACCATTGTGCACCAACTTCAGTCGCAACTTCATCAGCAATCATCTCCTCCGCCAGCTCCTGCACCTCCTCCGCAGCGAGTGGCCACTCCTAGCCTCCGCCTGTCCTTGCCGGACAAATTTAATGGGGACTCTAAGTTTTGCCGTGGCTTTCTTTCGCAATGTTCCCTGCACTTGGAGATGATGTCGGACCAGTTTCCCACTGAAAGGTCTAAGGTGGCTTTCGTAGTCAGCCTTCTCTCTGGAAAAGCCCTGTCATGGGCCACACCGCTCTGGGACCGCAATGACCCCGTCACCGCCTCTGTACACTCCTTCTTCTCGGAAATTCGAAGTGTCTTCGAGGAACCTGCCCGAGCCTCTTCTGCTGAGACTGCCCTGCTGAACCTGGTCCAGGGTAATTCTTCCGTTGGCGAGTACGCCATACAATTCCGTACCCTTGCTTCTGAACTATCCTGGAATAATGAGGCCCTCTGCGCGACCTTTAAAAAAGGCCTATCCAGCAACATTAAAGATGTTCTGGCCGCACGAGAAACTCCTGCTAACCTGCATGAACTCATTCATCTAGCCACTCGCATTGACATGCGTTTTTCTGAGAGGCATCAAGAGCTCCGCCAGGAAAAAGACTTCGATCTCTGGACACCTCTCCCACAGTCTCCATTGCAATCTGCGCCTAGGCCTCCCGCCGAGGAAGCCATGCAAGTGGATCGGTCTCGCCTGACCCTGGAAGAGAGGAATCGCCGTAAGGAAGAGAATCTTTGTCTGTACTGTGCCAGTACCGAACACTTTTTGGTGGATTGCCCTGTCCGTCCTCCACATCTGGGTAACGCACGCTCGCACCCAGCTCTCGTGGGTGTGGCGTCTCTTGATGCTAAGTCGGCTTCTCCACGTCTCACGGTGCCTGTCCGGATTTCTACTTCAGCCAGCTCTCCCCTCTCAGCCGTGGCCTGCCTGGACTCTGGTGCCTCTGGGAATTTTGTTCGGGAGTCCTTGGTGAATAAGTTCCGCATTCCGGTGACCCGTCTTGTCAAGCCACTCCATATTTCCGCGGTCAACGGAGCCAGATTGGATTGCACCGTGCGTTACCGCACGGAGCCCCTCCTAATGTGCATCGGACCTCATCACGAGAAAATTGTATTTTTGGTCCTTCCCAATTGCACTTCCGAAATTCTCCTTGGACTACCCTGGCTTCAACACCATTCCCCAACCCTGGATTGGTCCACTGGGGAGATCAAGAGTTTGGGTCCCTCTTGTTCCAAGGACTGCCTTAAACCGGCTCCCAGTACTCCCTGCCGTGACCCTGTGGTTCCTCCTGTATCCGGTCCCCCTAAGGTCATTAAGGACTCTGCCTGCCACAGGAAATGCCTCTCCCCCCCTCCCAGTCCCATCAGGCAAGCCTCTGTGTCCCTTCTTGGCTCCCGTCCTTGTGTCTCCCTGCCCCGTGTCAACCTTCACCCTCTGCCCTCCCTCCCCATTCCTACTCCTGCTGTACTGCCTGCCATTGAGGAAACCATCCATTCCTTCCCGGTGTCCTCATCCCAGGGGAGGCAGTCACCGGACAAAAAAAAGGGGAGACCTAAGGGGGGGGTACTGTTACGCCTAGCGCTCCGGGTCCCCGCTCCTCCCCGGAGCGCTCACGGCGTCTTTCTCCCTGCAGCTCCCCGGTCAGTCCCGCTGACCGGGAGCGCTGCTCTGTCATGGCCGTTGGGGATGCGATTCGCACAGCGGGACGCGCCCGCTCGCGAATCGCATCCCAGGTCACTTACCCGTTCCCGTCCCCTGCTGTCGTGTGCTGGCGCGCGCGGCTCCGCTCTCTAGGGCGCGCGCGCGCCAGCTCCCTGAGACTTAAAGGGCCAGTGCACCAATGATTAGTGCCTGGCCCAATTAGCTTAATTGGCTCCCACCTGTTCCCTGGCTATATCTAGTCTCCTCCCTTGCACTCCCTTGCCGGATCTTGTTGCCCTTGTGCCTAGTGAAAGCGTTTTGTGTGTTTAAAGCCTGTGTACCAGTACTTCTGCTATCTACCCTGACTACGAACCTTGCCGCCTGCCCCCGACCTTCTGCTACGTCCGACCTTGCTTCTGTCTACTCCCTTGTACCGCGCCTGTCATCAGCAGTCAGAGAGGTGAGCCGTTGCTAGTGGATACGACCTGGTCACTACCGCCGCAGCAAGACCATCCCGCTTTGCGGCGGGCTCTGGTGAAAACCAGTAGTGACTTAGAACCGGTACACTAGCGCGGTCCTCGCTAATCCCTTTCTGACACAGAGGATCCACTACCTGCCAGCCGGCATCGTGACACTAATCTACCCACTCTACTGTGTAGGACTCTAAGAGGGTTATTATTATGGTCATGATAATCTATTCTTTTTTTATTTATTAGGTACTCTATTATACCCAACTGATTTGACATTGTCATTTGGCCCCTCCCCTTTGTGACTCCGCCTTCACATAGCCAATCTTATGACCGACATGGCCTGCTTAATTTAGAATGCCCAGGCTTATTTTTGGTTCCCAGTCTGGCCTTGGCCAATGACTTATATTACAATAATTATAAAGTACATTTTAAATTTAATCCATGGCATAATATGTAACATTAGTAAAACCAAATGGAGGAGGCAGCCGTGTTTTCACAACCTACTTGCTTCGCTTTTTTATGAATCATTTTATTTAATCTGAAAAGACAGATGATATTTTAAACTGAAAACTGCATACAGATAAAATTCCAGACAGTTGTTTAGAGTGATGAGAAAAGCACAATGTTCTTGACAGCACCTTTTAATCCAGTCCTACAAATAGATTTCAGCACGTTGTCTAGAATGAATTATCATTGACATCACGTTTTTAGACATTTTTCCCTTGTTTGGCTTAAAAAAAACATCTTGTTATGATTATACAGCATTTAGAAATATAGTATTGCAGTGAACAATAATTAAATTAAAAGTAAGCAGGGGAAGGCCAGGCTGGAGGGGAACGAGGCATATGGCCCAGAAACGGTCTCCCAATAGATATTTAGGTCCTTGGCCTGTAGGGAAAGGTGGACCCTCCCAGGAATCCAAGACACTTGTCCCTTCAACTGAATTTATGTCTTTAGGAAACACAGAGAGTTAAAAGAATGATGCAGAACAGGGGCTGCAGGGACTTCAGCCTCAGGACACGTCTCTGTATTGCATTGCCGGCACCAGAAGCTCAGAGAGGAGCTGAATGGAGTACTGGAGCTATGGAGGGTCATTATAACAGATAAGGTTTTTTTTTTACTTTGTGGAGCCACATGGGGACTAGAAGTGGGCTTTACTGCTATATTGGGGCATAGGGCACTAATACTATATGGGGCACAGATTTGGGCCTATCTACTATATGGGACACAGAGGGGTGATGCCTACTTAATGAGGGCAAAGAGGAGGCCTAACTACTATATAGGAGCACAGAGGGGCCTAATATAATATAAGGACTCAGAGAAAGTATAACTGCTTCATTGGGGCATATACTGTAGAGAACCTAACTACTATATATGGAAGCCCAGTGGGGCCTAATACTATATAGGGACACAGCAGAGGCCTAAAATTATATGTAGGCACTGAGGGGTCTAATACTGGATACAGAAGTGGCAGAGGGGGGGGGAGCAAAGAGGGAACCTTTCTACAATATACAGCACAGAGGGGGCTAATACACAAAGAAAGCCTAACTACTATATTGGGTTACAGAGGAGACCAACTACTATGTGGAAGTACAGAGGGGCCCAATAACATGTTAAGATGTCTGATCGCAGAGGTCTCATAACTGGGACCCCCCGCGATCACTGCTGCGGCACCGCAGTCATCCGGTGCACAGAGCGAACTTCCCTCCATGCCTGATGACTAGCGATGCGGCGCTGACAACACGGCCACGCCCCCTCATGATGTCACGCCCTCCCTCTCAATGCAAGTCTATGGGAGGGGCGCAGGCTGGCCGCCACGCCCCCCTCCCATAGACTTGCATTGAGGCGGCATGGCCGTGATGTCACGAGCCTCCAGTGCCACACCCGGCATTCTAAATGCTGCAGGGAGTTTGCGGGGGGTCCCAGCAGCGGAACCCCTTCCGTCAGACATCTTATCCCCTATCCTTTGGAGTATCCCTTTAAGAGTATGTACCAGATGTTAGGAGGCTGTACTTGTTGTTATGTTTGCTGTCTACTTTGCTACTATATTGATTTATAAAATCAGATTAAAAACTTACTACACAGGTCCTGACAGTGTCCCTGTGTGCAAACTGTGGGCAGAACAGCCTCGACACAAGACCGGAGCATGTCTGTTGATGGCCCTTTAAATTTCACAGGGTTGAAGTCTTGGGTGAGTTCCTACACTTTTTTTTTCCCAGGACCTGACCCCTGTATATATATATATATATATATATATATATATATATAGCAACAGAATAATGCAGCAGCACAAGGTGTGTATCTGTTACGCCGAGCGCTCCGGGTCCCCGCTCCTCCCCGGAGCGCTCGCAACATCTTCGCTACGGCAGCGCCCCGGTCAGATCCACTGACCGGGTGCGCTGCGATACCGCCTCCAGCCGGGATGCGATTCGCGATGCGGGTGGCGCCCGCTCGCGATGCGCACCCCGGCTTCCGTACCTGACTCGCTCTCCCTCGTTCCTGTCCCGGCGCGCGCGGCCCCGCTCCCTAGGGCGCGCGCGCCAGGTCTCTGCGATTTAAAGGGCCACTGCGCCACTGATTGGCGCAGTGGTTCCAATTAGTGTTTTCACCTGTGCACTCCCTCGCCGGATCTTGTTGCCATTGTGCCAGTGAAAGCGTTCCCTTGTGTGTTCCTAGCCTGTGTTCCAGACCTCCTGCCGTTGCCCCTGACTACGATCCTTGCTGCCTGCCCCGACCTTCTGCTACGTCCGACCTTGCTTCTGTCTACTCCCTTGTACCGCGCCTATCTTCAGCAGTCAGAGAGGTTGAGCCGTTGCTGGTGGATACGACCTGGTCACTACCGCCGCAGCAAGACCATCCCGCTTTGCGGCGGGCTCTGGTGAATACCAGTAGTGACTTAGAACCGGTCCACTAGCACGGTCCACGCCAATCCCTCTCTGGCACAGAGGATCCACCTCCTGGCAGCCGGCATCGTGACAGTAGATCCGGCCATGGATCCCGCTGAAGTCCCGCTGCCAGTTGTCGCCGACCTCTCCACGGTGGTCGCCCAGCAGTCACAACAGATAGCGCAACAAGGCCACCAGCTGTCTCAACTGACCGTGATGCTACAGCAGCTACTACCACAGCTTCAGCAATCATCTCCTCCGCCAGCTCCTGCACCTCCTCCGCAGCGAGTGGCCGCTTCCGGCCTACGACTATCCTTGCCGGATAAATTTGATGGGGACTCTAAGTTTTGCCGTGGCTTTCTTTCACAATGTTCCCTGCACTTGGAGATGATGTCGGACCAGTTTCCTACTGAAAGGTCTAAGGTGGCTTTCGTAGTCAGCCTTCTGTCTGGAAAAGCTCTGTCATGGGCCACACCGCTCTGGGACCGCAATGACCCCGTCACTGCCTCTGTACACTCCTTCTTCTCGGAAATTCGTAGTGTCTTTGAGGAACCTGCCCGAGCCTCTTCTGCTGAGACTGCCCTGCTGAACCTGGTCCAGGGTAATTCTTCCGTTGGCGAGTACGCCATACAATTCCGTACTCTTGCTTCTGAACTATCCTGGAATAATGAGGCCCTCTGCGCGACCTTTAAAAAAGGCCTATCCAGCAACATTAAAGATGTGCTGGCCGCACGAGAAATTCCTGCCAACCTGCATGAACTTATTCATCTAGCCACTCGCATTGACATGCGTTTATCCGAAAGGCGGCAGGAGCTCCGCCAGGATATGGACTTTGTTCGCACGAGGCGTTTTTTCTCCCCGGCTCCTCTCTCCTCTGGTCCTCTGCAATCCGTTCCTGTGCCTCCCGCCGTGGAGGCTATGCAAGTTGACCGGTCTCGCCTAACACCTCAAGAGAGGACACGACGCCGCATGGAGAATCTCTGCCTGTACTGTGCCGGTACCGAACACTTCCTGAAGGATTGTCCTATCCGTCCTCCCCGCCTGGAAAGACGCACGCTGACTCCGCACAAAAGTGAGACAGTCCTTGATGTCAACTCTGCTTCTCCACGTCTTACTGTGCCTGTGCGGATATCTGCATCTACCTTCTCCTTCTCTACTATGGCCTTCTTGGATTCCGGATCTGCAGGAAACTTTATTTTGGCCTCTCTCATCAACAGGTTCAACATCCCGGTAACCAGTCTCGCCAGACCCCTCTACATCAATTGTGTTAACAATGAAAGATTGGACTGTACCGTGCGTTACCGCACGGAGCCCCTTCTAATGTGCATCGGACCTCATCAAGAAAAAATTGAGTTCTTGGTCCTCCCCAATTGCACTTCCGAAATTCTCCTTGGACTACCGTGGCTCCAACGCCATTCCCCAACCCTGGATTGGTCCACAGGGGAGATCAAGAGCTGGGGTATCTCTTGTTTCAAGGACTGCCTTAAACCGGTTCCCAGTACTCCCTGCCGTGACCCTGTGGTTCCCCCTGTAACCGGTCTCCCTAAGGCCTATATGGACTTTGCTGATGTGTTTTGCAAAAAACAAGCTGAGACTCTACCTCCTCACAGGCCTTATGACTGTCCTGTTGACCTCCTACCGGGCACTACTCCACCCCGGGGCAGAATTTATCCTCTGTCCGCCCCAGAGACTCTTGCTATGTCTGAGTACATCCAGGAAAATTTAAAAAAGGGGTTTATCCGCAAATCCTCCTCTCCTGCCGGAGCTGGATTTTTCTTTGTGTCCAAAAAAGATGGCTCCCTACGTCCTTGCATTGACTACCACGGTCTTAATAAAATCACGGTAAAGAACCGCTACCCTCTACCTCTTATCTCTGAACTCTTTGATCGCCTCCAAGGTGCCCACATCTTTACCAAACTGGACTTAAGAGGTGCTTATAATCTCATCCGCATCAGGGAGGGGGATGAATGGAAAACGGCATTTAACACTAGAGATGGACACTTTGAGTATCTGGTCATGCCCTTTGGCCTGTGCAACGCCCCGGCCGTCTTCCAAGACTTTGTTAATGAAATTTTTTGTGATCTCTTATATTCCTGTGTTGTTGTGTATCTGGACGATATTCTGATTTTTTCTGCCAACCTAGAAGAACACCGCCAGCATGTCCGCATGGTTCTTCAGAGACTTCGTGACAATCAACTTTATGCCAAAATGGAGAAATGTCTGTTTGAATGTCAATCTCTTCCTTTCCTAGGATACTTGGTCTCTGGCCAGGGACTACAAATGGATCCAGACAAACTCTCTGCCTTCTTAGATTGGCCACGCCCCTCCGGACTCCGTGCTATCCAACGTTTTTTGGGGTTCGCCAATTATTACAGACAATTTATTCCACATTTTTCCACCATTGTGGCTCCTATCGTGGCTTTAACCAAAAAGAATGCCAATCCTAAGTCATGGCCTCCTCAAGCGGAAGACGCCTTTAAACGGCTCAAGTCTGCCTTTTCTTCTGCTCCCGTGCTCTCCAGACCTGACCCATCTAAACCCTTCCTATTGGAGGTTGATGCCTCCTCAGTAGGAGCTGGAGCGGTTCTTCTACAAAAAAATTCTTCCGGGCATGCTGTTACCTGTGGTTTTTTTTCTAGGACCTTCTCTCCGGCGGAGAGGAACTACTCCATCGGGGATCGAGAGCTACTGGCCATTAAATTAGCACTTGAGGAATGGAGGCATCTGCTGGAGGGATCAAAATTTCCAGTTATTATTTACACCGATCACAAGAATCTCTCCTATCTCCAGTCTGCCCAACGGCTGAACCCTCGCCAGGCCAGGTGGTCTCTGTTCTTTGCCCGGTTTAATTTTGAAATTCACTTTCGCCCTGCCGATAAGAACATTAGGGCCGATGCTCTCTCTCGTTCCTCGGATGCCTCGGAAGTAGAGCTCTCTCCGCAACACATCATTCCTCCTGACTGCCTGATCTCCACTTCTCCAGCCTCCATCAGGCAAACTCCTCCAGGGAAGACCTTCGTCTCTCCACGCCAACGCCTCAGAATCCTCAAATGGGGTCACTCCTCCCATCTCGCAGGCCATGCGGGCATCAAGAAATCCGTGCAACTCATCTCTCGTTTCTATTGGTGGCCGACTCTGGAGACGGATGTTGTTGATTTTGTGCGGGCCTGCACTGTCTGTGCCCGGGATAAGACTCCTCGCCAGAAGCCCGCTGGTCTTCTTCATCCTCTGCCTGTCCCCGAACAGCCTTGGTCTCTGATTGGTATGGACTTTATTACAGACTTACCCCCATCCCGTGGCAACACTGTTGTTTGGGTGGTCGTTGATCGATTTTCCAAGATGGCACATTTTATTCCTCTTCCTGGTCTTCCTTCAGCGCCTCAGTTGGCAAAACAATTTTTTGTACACATTTTTCGTCTTCACGGGTTGCCCACGCAGATCGTCTCGGATAGAGGCGTCCAATTCGTGTCAAAATTCTGGAGGGCTCTCTGTAAACAACTCAAGATTAAATTAAACTTTTCTTCCGCTTATCATCCTCAATCCAATGGGCAAGTAGAAAGAATTAACCAGGTCCTGGGTGATTATTTACGGCATTTTGTTTCCTCCCGCCAGGATGACTGGGCAGATCTTCTTCCATGGGCCGAATTCTCGTACAACTTCAGAGTCTCTGAATCTTCTTCCAAATCCCCATTTTTCGTGGTGTACGGCCGTCACCCTCTTCCCCCCCTCCCTACTCCCTTGCCCTCTGGTTTGCCCGCTGTGGATGAAATAACTCGTGATCTTTCCACCATATGGAAAGAGACCCAAAATTCTCTCTTACAGGCTTCATCACGCATGAAGAAGTTTGCTGATAAGAAAAGAAGAGCTCCCCCCATTTTTTCTCCCGGAGACAAGGTATGGCTCTCCGCTAAATATGTCCGCTTCCGTGTTCCCAGCTACAAATTGGGACCACGCTATCTTGGTCCTTTCAAAATTTTGTGCCAGATTAATCCTGTCTCTTACAAACTTCTTCTTCCTCCTTCTCTTCGTATTCCTAATGCCTTTCATGTCTCTCTTCTTAAACCACTCATCATCAACCGCTTCTCTCCCAAACTCATTTCTCCTACTCCTGTCTCCGGTTCTTCTGATATCTTCACCGTTAAGGAGATACTGGCCTCCAAAAAGGTCAGAGGTAAAACTTTTTTTTTAGTGGACTGGGAGGGCTGTGGTCCTGAAGAGAGATCCTGGGAACCTGAGGACAATATCCTAGATAAAAGTCTGGTCCTCAGGTTCTCAGGCTCTAAGAAGAGGGGGAGACCCAAGGGGGGGGGTACTGTTACGCCGAGCGCTCCGGGTCCCCGCTCCTCCCCGGAGCGCTCGCAACATCTTCGCTACGGCAGCGCCCCGGTCAGATCCACTGACCGGGTGCGCTGCGATACCGCCTCCAGCCGGGATGCGATTCGCGATGCGGGTGGCGCCCGCTCGCGATGCGCACCCCGGCTTCCGTACCTGACTCGCTCTCCCTCGTTCCTGTCCCGGCGCGCGCGGCCCCGCTCCCTAGGGCGCGCGCGTGCCGGGTCTCTGCGATTTAAAGGGCCACTGCGCCACTGATTGGCGCAGTGGTTCCAATTAGTGTTTTCACCTGTGCACTCCCTCGCCGGATCTTGTTGCCATTGTGCCAGTGAAAGCGTTCCCTTGTGTGTTCCTAGCCTGTGTTCCAGACCTCCTGCCGTTGCCCCTGACTACGATCCTTGCTGCCTGCCCCGACCTTCTGCTACGTCCGACCTTGCTTCTGTCTACTCCCTTGTACCGCGCCTATCTTCAGCAGTCAGAGAGGTTGAGCCGTTGCTGGTGGATACGACCTGGTCACTACCGCCGCAGCAAGACCATCCCGCTTTGCGGCGGGCTCTGGTGAATACCAGTAGTGACTTAGAACCGGTCCACTAGCACGGTCCACGCCAATCCCTCTCTGGCACAGAGGATCCACCTCCTGCCAGCCGGCATCGTGACAGTATCCTTGTGCTGGCAGTGTGCTGCTGCATTCTTCTGTTGCTGTATATCAAGCCTAGTAGCGTGCACCTGTAGGCCAGGTCCATATAATAGTTTGGTATCAACTAAAGTGCTGGCTGACTTATTCTTTGTCTATATTGCACATACGGAGGAGTGGCTACCTCCATGTTGGCCTTGCACCCCACCCACCTCTATCAGGTGTGTATATAAGGTGTCTTGAATGTTCCAGACCCTGCCATGCTTACTGAATTTTTCACACAGAGGCATATTCACAGTGTAGGGTCCCTCCCAATGAGGCCACCTTATCGCGGTGGGACAGTCCAAGCTATTTGACCGCCGGCGGAGACAAATTTGCGAGCTAAGTGCCTCACTATTTCATAGTTTCACATTTGCATCTATTACACCATAGCTGTATAGCTCTTCATGTTTTAACTGCATTTTCATGTTTCACCTATATCCTTGTGCTGGCAGTGTGCTGCTGCATTCTTCTGTTGCTGTATATCAAGCCTAGTAGCGTGCACCTATAGGCCAGGTCCATACAATAGTTTGGTATCAACTAAAGTGCTGGCTGACATTCTTTGTCTATATATATATATATATATATATAGATAGATAGATAGATAGATAGACAGTACTCCTTTTAAGGAAACAGCACCAATCACTGGGTCCGGGTTAATTGCAGGTTAAGATTCTTTATTGCATTAGAACATGGGATGCAACGTTTCGGCGTACAAGCACCCCGCTATCATTACTGCGCAGAGCAAGATCGCTCTGCACGTAATGACGGGCAATACAGGGGCCGGAGAATCGTTACGTCACGGCTCCGCCCCTCGTGATGTCACGGCCCGCCCCCGTCAATACAAGTCTATGGGAATGGGGCGTGGCGGTCGTCACGCCCCCTGCCATAGACTTGCATTAAGGGGACAGGGCCGTGATGTCATGAGGGGCGGAGCCATGATGTCACGCTGCTCCGGCCCCTGTATCGCCCGTCATTACGCACAGAGCGAACTCGCTCTGTGCAGTAATGATGGCGGGGTCCCCAGCAGCGGGACCACGGCGATCTGACATCTTATCCCCTATCCTTTGGATATGGGATAAGATGCCAGGGGCGGAATACCCCTTTAAACAACACAATGTAACGCCAAGTCAATCTCACTTCTGTGAAAGCACACTGTCCACTCAGGAAGCAACACTGATTGACAATCAATTTTACATGCTTTTGTGCAAATGGAACAGACCACAGGTGGATATTATAGGCAATTAGCAAAACACCCTCAATAAAAAAGTGATTCTGCAGGTGATGACCACTTCTCAGTTCCTATGCTTCCTGGCGGATGTTTTGGTCACTTTTGAATGCTGGCGGTGCTTTCACTCTAGTGGTAGCATGAGACGGAGTCTACAATCCACACAAGTGGCTCAGGTAGTTCAGCTCATCCAGGATGGCACATCAATGCGAGCTGTGGCAAGAAGGTTTGCTGTGTCTGTCTGCGTAGTGTCCAGAGCATGGAGGCACTACCAGGAGACAGGCCAGTACATCAGGAGATGTGGAGGCCGTAGGATAGCAACAACCCAGCAGCAGGACCGCTACTGCCGCCTTTTGTGCAGGAAGGAGCAGGAGGAGCACTGCCAGAGCCCTGCAAAATGACCTCCAGCAGGCCACAAATGTGCATGTGTCCACTCAAACGGTCAGAAACAGACTCCAGGAGGGTGGTATGAGGGCCCGACGTGCACAGGTGGGGGTTGTGCTTACAGCCCAACACCGTGCAGGACGTATGGCATTTTCCAGAGAACACCAAGATTGGCAAATTCGCCACTGGCGCCCTGTGCTCTTCACAGATGAAAGCAGGTTTACACTGAGCAAATGTGACTGTTACGCCGAGCGCTCCGGGTCCCCGCTCCTCCCCGGAGCGCTCGCTTCACTCTCCCCGTGGCAGCGCTCCGGTCACGTCCTCTGACCCGGGGCGCTGCGATTCCGCTGCCAGCCGGGATGCGATTCGCGATGCGGGTAGCGCCCGCTCGCGATGCGCACCCCGGCTCCCCTACCTGACTCGCTCTCCGTCTGTTCTGTCCCGGCGCGCGCGGCCCCGCTCCCTAGGGCGCGCGCGCGCCGGGTCTCTGCGATTTAAAGGGCCACTGCGCCGCTGATTGGCGCAGTGGTTCCAATCAGTGTGTTCACCTGTGCACTTCCCTATATCACCTCACTTCCCCTGCACTCCCTTGCCGGATCTTGTTGCCTTAGTGCCAGTGAAAGCGTTCCTTGTGTGTTCCTTGCCTGTGTTTCCAGACCTTCTGCCGTTGCCCCTGACTACGATCCTTGCTGCCTGCCCCGACCTTCTGCTACGTCCGACCTTGCTTTTGCCTACTCCCTTGTACCGCGCCTATCTTCAGCAGCCAGAGAGGTGAGCCGTTGCTAGTGGATACGACCTGGTCACTACCGCCGCAGCAAGACCATCCCGCTTTGCGGCGGGCTCTGGTGAAAACCAGTAGTGGCTTAGAACCGGTCCACTAGCACGGTCCACGCCAATCCCTCTCTGGCACAGAGGATCCACTACCTGCCAGCCGGCATCGTGACAGTAGATCCGGCCATGGATCCCGCTGAAGTTCCTCTGCCAGTTGTCGCTGACCTCACCACGGTGGTCGCCCAGCAGTCACAACAGATAGCGCAACAAGGCCAACAGCTGTCTCAACTGACCGTTATGCTACAACAGTTACTACCACAGCTTCAGCAGTCATCTCCTCCGCCAGCTCCTGCACCTCCTCCGCAGCGAGTGGCCGCTCCTGGGATACGCTTATCCTTGCCGGATAAATTTGATGGGGACTCTAAGTTTTGCCGTGGCTTTCTTTCCCAATGTTCCCTGCATCTGGAGATGATGTCGGACCTGTTTCCCACTGAAAGGTCTAAGGTGGCTTTCGTAGTCAGCCTTCTGTCCGGAAAAGCCCTGTCATGGGCCACACCGCTCTGGGACCGCAATGACCCCGTCACTGCCTCTGTACACTCCTTCTTCTCGGAATTCCGAAGTGTCTTTGAGGAACCTGCCCGAGCCTCTTCTGCTGAGACTGCCCTGTTGAACCTGGTCCAGGGTAATTCTTCCGTTGGCGAGTATGCCGTACAATTCCGTACTCTTGCTTCAGAATTGTCCTGGAATAATGAGGCCCTCTGCGCGACCTTCAAAAAAGGCCTATCCAGCAACATTAAAGATGTTCTGGCCGCACGAGAAATTCCTGCTAATCTACATGAACTTATTCACCTAGCCACTCGCATTGACATGCGTTTTTCCGAAAGGCGTCAGGAACTCCGCCAAGATATGGACTCTGTTCGCACGAGGCGTTTCTTCTCCTCGGCTCCTCTCTCCTCTGGTCCCCTGCAATCTGTTCCTGTGCCTCCCGCCGTGGAGGCTATGCAGGTCGACCGGTCTCGCCTGACACCTCAAGAGAGGACACGACGCCGTATGGAGAACCTCTGCCTGTACTGTGCTAGTACCGAACACTTCCTGAGAGATTGTCCTATCCGTCCTCCCCGCCTGGAAAGACGTACGCTGACTCCGCACAAAGATGAGACAGTCCTTGATGTCTACTCTGCTTCTCCACGTCTTACTGTGCCTGTGCGGATGTCTGCCTCTGCCTTCTCCTTCTCTACAGTGGCCTTCTTGGACTCTGGATCTGCAGGAAATTTTATTTTGGCCTCTCTCGTCAACAGGTTCAACATCCCGGTGACCAGTCTCGCCAGACCCCTCTACATCAATTGTGTAAATAATGAAAGATTGGACTGTACCATACGTTTCCGCACGGAGCCCCTTCTTATGAGCATCGGATCTCATCATGAGAGGATTGAACTTTTGGTCCTCCCCAATTGCACCTCGGAAATTCTCCTTGGACTTCCCTGGCTTCAACTTCATTCCCCTACCCTGGATTGGTCCACTGGGGAGATCAAGAGTTGGGGGTCCTCTTGTTCCAAGAACTGTCTAAAACCGGTTCCCAGTAACCCTTGCCGTAACTCTGTGGTTCCTCCAGTAACCGGTCTCCCTAAGGCCTATATGGACTTCGCGGATGTTTTCTGCAAAAAACAAGCTGAGACTCTACCTCCTCACAGGCCTTATGATTGCCCTATCGACCTCCTCCCGGGCACTACTCCACCCCGGGGCAGAATTTATCCTCTCTCTGCCCCAGAGACTCTTGCCATGTCCGAATACGTCCAGGAGAATCTAAAAAAGGGCTTTATCCGTAAATCCTCCTCTCCTGCCGGAGCCGGATTTTTCTTTGTGTCCAAAAAAGATGGCTCCCTACGTCCATGCATTGACTACCACGGTCTTAATAAAATCACGGTTAAGAACCGCTACCCCTTACCCCTCATCTCTGAACTCTTTGATCGCCTCCAAGGTGCCCACATCTTCACTAAATTGGACTTAAGAGGCGCCTATAACCTCATCCGCATCAGAGAGGGGGACGAGTGGAAAACGGCATTTAACACCAGAGATGGACACTTTGAGTATCTGGTCATGCCCTTTGGACTGTGCAACGCCCCTGCCGTCTTCCAAGACTTTGTCAATGAAATTTTTCGTGATCTGTTATACTCCTGTGTTGTTGTATATCTGGACGATATCCTAATTTTTTCTGCCAATCTAGAAGAACACCGCCAGCATGTCCGTATGGTTCTTCAGAGGCTTCGTGACAACCAACTCTATGCCAAAATTGAGAAATGTCTGTTTGAATGCCAATCTCTTCCTTTTCTAGGATATTTGGTCTCTGGCCAGGGACTACAGATGGATCCAGACAAACTCTCTGCCGTCTTAGATTGGCCACGCCCCTCCGGACTCCGTGCTATCCAACGCTTTTTGGGGTTCGCCAATTATTACAGGCAATTTATTCCACATTTTTCTACCATTGTGGCTCCTATCGTGGCTTTAACCAAAAAAAATGCTGATCCCAAGTCCTGGCCCCCTCAAGCAGAAGACGCCTTTAAACGACTCAAGTCTGCCTTTTCTTCGGCTCCCGTCCTCTCCAGACCTGACCCTTCCAAACCCTTCCTATTGGAGGTTGATGCCTCCTCAGTGGGAGCTGGAGCTGTTCTTCTACAAAAAAATTCTTCCGGGCATGCTGTCACTTGTGGTTTTTTCTCTAGGACCTTCTCTCCAGCGGAGAGGAACTACTCCATCGGGGATCGAGAGCTTCTAGCCATTAAATTAGCACTAGAGGAATGGAGGCATCTGCTGGAGGGATCAAGTTCTCCTGTTATTATCTACACCGACCACAAGAACCTCTCCTACCTCCAGTCTGCCCAACGGCTGAATCCTCGCCAGGCCCGGTGGTCTCTGTTCTTTGCCCGATTTAATTTTGAGATTCACTTTCGTCCTGCCGATAAGAACATTAGGGCCGATGCTCTCTCTCGTTCCTCGGATGCCTCAGAAGTTGAACTCTCTCCGCAACACATCATTCCACCTGACTGCCTGATCTCCACTTCTCCTGCCTCCATCAGGCAGACTCCTCCAGGAAAGACCTTTGTTTCCCCTCGCCAACGCCTCGGAATCCTCAAATGGGGTCACTCCTCCCATCTCGCAGGTCATGCGGGTATCAAGAAATCTGTGCAACTCATCTCCCGCTTCTATTGGTGGCCGACTCTGGAGACGGATGTTGTGGACTTTGTGCAAGCCTGCACTATCTGTGCCCGGGATAAGACTCCTCGCCAGAAGCCCGCTGGTTTTCTTCATCCTCTGCCTGTCCCCGAACAGCCTTGGTCTCTGATTGGTATGGATTTTATTACTGATTTACCCCCTTCCCGTGGCAACACTGTTATTTGGGTGGTCGTTGATCGATTCTCCAAAATGGCACATTTCATCCCTCTTCCTGGTCTTCCTTCTGCGCCTCAGTTGGCTAAACAATTTTTTGTACACATTTTTCGTCTTCACGGGTTGCCTACGCAGATTGTCTCGGATAGAGGCGTCCAATTCGTGTCTAAATTCTGGAGGGCTCTCTGTAAACAACTCAAGATTAAATTAAATTTTTCTTCTGCATATCATCCCCAGTCCAATGGACAAGTAGAAAGGATTAACCAGATCTTGGGTGATTATTTGCGACATTTTGTTTCCTCCCGCCAGGATGACTGGGCAGATCTCCTCCCATGGGCCGAATTCTCGTATAACTTCAGGGTCTCTGAGTCTTCCTCCAAATCCCCATTTTTCGTGGTGTACGGCCGTCACCCTCTTCCCCCCCTCCCTACTCCCTTGCCCTCTGGTCTGCCCGCTGTGGATGAAATTTCTCGTGACCTTTCCATCATATGGAGAGAGACCCAAAATTCTCTCTTACAGGCTTCATCACGCATGAAGAAGTTCGCGGATAAGAAAAGAAGAGCTCCCCCCGTTTTTTCCCCTGGAGACAAGGTATGGCTCTCCGCTAAATATGTCCGCTTCCGTGTCCCTAGCTACAAGTTGGGACCACGCTATCTTGGTCCTTTCAAAATTTTGTGTCAAATTAATCCTGTCTCTTATAAACTTCTTCTTCCTCCCTATCTTCGTATCCCTAATGCCTTTCACGTCTCTCTTCTCAAACCACTCATCCTCAACCGTTTTTCTCCCAAATCTGTTCCTCCCACTCCTGTTTCCGGCTCCTCGGACATCTTCTCGGTCAAAGAAATTTTAGCTGCCAAAAAGGTCAGAGGGAAAAATTTTTTTTTAGTGGACTGGGAGGGTTGTGGTCCTGAAGAGAGATCCTGGGAACCTGAGGACAACATCCTAGACAAAAGTCTGCTCCTCAGGTTCTCAGGCTCTAAGAAGAGGGGGAGACCCAAGGGGGGGGGTACTGTTACGCCGAGCGCTCCGGGTCCCCGCTCCTCCCCGGAGCGCTCGCTTCACTCTCCCCGCGGCAGCGCTCCGGTCACGTCCTCTGACCCGGGGCGCTGCGATTCCGCTGCCAGCCGGGATGCGATTCGCGATGCGGGTAGCGCCCGCTCGCGATGCGCACCCCGGCTCCCCTACCTGACTCGCTCTCCGTCTGTTCTGTCCCGGCGCGCGCGGCCCCGCTCCCTAGGGCGCGCGCGCGCCGGGTCTCTGCGATTTAAAGGGCCACTGCGCCGCTGATTGGCGCAGTGGTTCCAATCAGTGTGTTCACCTGTGCACTTCCCTATATCACCTCACTTCCCCTGCACTCCCTTGCCGGATCTTGTTGCCTTAGTGCCAGTGAAAGCGTTCCTTGTGTGTTCCTTGCCTGTGTTTCCAGACCTTCTGCCGTTGCCCCTGACTACGATCCTTGCTGCCTGCCCCGACCTTCTGCTACGTCCGACCTTGCTTTTGCCTACTCCCTTGTACCGCGCCTATCTTCAGCAGCCAGAGAGGTGAGCCGTTGCTAGTGGATACGACCTGGTCACTACCGCCGCAGCAAGACCATCCCGCTTTGCGGCGGGCTCTGGTGAAAACCAGTAGTGGCTTAGAACCGGTCCACTAGCACGGTCCACGCCAATCCCTCTCTGGCACAGAGGATCCACTACCTGCCAGCCGGCATCGTGACAGTGACAGATGTGACAGAGTCTGGAGACACTGTGGAGAACGTTCTGTTGCTTGCAACATCCTCTAGCATTACCGGTTTGGCAGTTGGTCAGTAATGGTGTGGGGTGGCATTTCTTTGGGGGGCCGCACAGCCTGACTGCCATTAGGTTCCGAGATGAGGTCCACAGACCCCTTGTGAAACCATATGCTGGTGCGGTTGGCCCTGGGTTCCTCCTAATGCAAGACCATGCTAGACCTCATGTGTCTGGAGTTTGTCAGCAGTTCCTGCAAGAGGAAGGCATTGATGCTATGGACTGGCCTGCCCGTTCCCCAGACCTTAATCTGATTGAGCACATCTGGAACATCATGTCTCGATCCATCCACCAACGCCACGTTGCACCACAGACTGTCCAGGAGTTGGTGGATGCTTTAGTCTAGGTCTGGGAGGACATTCCTCAGGAGACCACCCGCCACCTCATCAGGAGCATGCCAAGGCATTGTAGGGAGGTCATACGGGCACGTGGAGGCCACACACACTACTGAGCCTCATTTTGACTTGTTTTAAGGATATTACATCAAAGTTGGATCAGCCTGTAGTGTGGTTTTCCACTTTGATTTTTAGTGTGACTCCATATCCAGACCTCCATGGGTTGATTTCCATTGATAATTTTTGTGTGATTTTGTTGTCAGCACATTCAACTATGTAAAGACGAAAGTATTCCATACGATTAGTTAATTCATTCAGATCTAGGATGTGTTATCTTAGTGTTCCCTTCATTTTTTTGAGCAGTGTGTATATATATATATATATATATATATATATATATATATACACATATTTATTTTCCTTGGTATATGCTGTCATGGTGGGGAGGAGGGGGTGACAGGGGCGGAATAAAACACTTACATATTTGTGATTGTCCTGGTTGTAGGCACCAAAATGACAGTTCCCTCAGATGGACAGTCATCTGGGAATTTTTGCGAAGACCAAATGGAAAACACAGCGTAACAAGGAAAATGGTAAGAACAACATTATTGGCATAAACAATTACTAGAGCACAATTTAAAACCCTATAAATTGGGTTTTTCATAGGAAATGAAAGAAGGTCACACTTGCCCCGAATGGAATTATTTTCAGAATGATTTCGATTATTTCTCAGAAATCCTTTTCATCACCATGGCTTTACAGAGGTCAGGGAGCAGCATCTAAAGATTAAGCAGACCAGAAGATTTCAGCTTCAAATGTGCAGAACAAGCTGCCGAAATGTGTCATCTGTGTATTGACAGCTCTCTATATAAGAAAGACTCTTCTTAAGATGTGTGTGAAAATAGCCTGCAACATACATGACTGCCCTGCCCTGCTCCACTACATACTAGTTTATTCACTTACGAAAGGTTTAAATCTGTGGAAATTGACATAAAAAGTATAATAACAAAACATATGATTCTGTAAACGTTTAAAAGTAGTAGAAAAATTAAGAATGTGTAAACATTATTAAGTATTATATGAAGTATTATCGCAGATCCAAGGAATAAATGTATTTAGTTTCCCAGCAGGCTGCTATAAGGTGAATAGTAGAGCCCTGCTCACCACTACAAGATAACAAGTGAAAAACAATAGCGTACCTAAGCACTGGGGCTTATGGGCCTCCTTATAGTCCTACTATACCGTAATGATGTGATAAAGTAAGCAGTGTAAAGTAAATCATGAAACCTTAAAGGGGTACTCCACTGTAAAATATTTCTTTTTTTTTATTAACTGGTGACAGAAAGTTAAACTGATTTGTAAATTACTTTTATTAGAAAATCTTAATCCTTCCAGTACTTATAAGCTTCTATATGCTCCACAGGAAATTTTTTTCTTTTTGAATCTTCTTTCTGTCTCACCACATTGCTCTCTGCTGACACCTCTGTCCATATCAGGAGCTGTCCGGAGAAGGATAGGTTTGCTATGGGGATTTTCTCCTACTCTGGATAGTTCCTAAAATGGACAGAGGGGTCAGCAGAGAGCACTGTGGTCAGACAGAAAGGAAATTTAAAAAGATAAGAACTGTGGAGCATACAGAAGCTTATAAGTACTTGAAGGATTAAGATTTTTTAATAGAAGTAATTTACAAATCTGTTTCACTTTCTGGCACCAGTTGATTTAAAGAAAAAATATTCTAGTGGAGTACCCCTTTAATGGTAGTGATGTTGTTCCACTAGGTATATGTCCCACAGTAAACAATGTTACTTGTTATATGTAGTACCGACTGGCAGAACAGCCAATAAAATGGATAATCCAATTATGAGGATAACAATGTTTAAATAGCAAGGTTAGGGTTAACATATAACTCAGAAATACCTGTTTCCCCATGTCTGTATTTTCTGTTCCAGGAATAGAATGGTGCTTCTTCCGCAGTTCAAGGTTTTTCTACTGCTATATTTCTTCTGCTAGGAGGAACTGCCTCAGTTGGTGGTGTCCTCAACCAGCATGTCCAGAAGTACAAACTTTGTATGCACGAGTGACGTCAGTTTGGGTGCCTTAACTGGCCAAAAAACTCCAACGCATTTCAGAAGGAAAAACACCTTTCTTCATCAGGGATAAGTCTGCATTGGTTGATTAGTTTCTTTTATACTTTAGGAGGGTTAGCAAGAATGTTCCTTTTCAATAAGGAGAGTATTTTGATCAATCAGAGACCACAACACTAGAGGTATTAGTCTAAGTGGTACCTCTTTGTACTGTTCTAATAGATCCATGATAAATGACCAAATATTTAAATAAAAATTATTCTAAACGTAATGCTGTTAAAGATGTTGTAATCCAGGAATAGTAGATATGCAAATGTATGCTAAATAGCATATGGAGGGATTATGGAATAGCATAAGCATTTTGTTTTATAAAAATCAGATAACTCAAAATGTACATTAATTCAATGGGGTACAAGCGTGTTTAAATTGAAAATCCACTTCCCTCTGCCCTGGACATGTTGTCTATGTGCCCCCCCCTCCCCCTCCAATGTGGGACCACCTTCTCAATTCTGTAGAATGAGGATCCAATAGGTGATAAAGTGTGCTTCTCCTTGTAGTGTTTGGGCAATGGATGGCCTTCAAAGCCTTTCTTGATATTATTTACATGCTCCATTATCCTTACATGCAACATCCACTTCGTCCAATCTACATAGGTCTTGCCACAATTTCATAAATAACCCCCTTGGTTTTACAATTTATATACAACTTGGTCTTACTCTTGATGGTTTGACCCCTGTCTACAACATACTCCTTAGAATTTGAATTCCTCGTGATTCTGCAGGGTTTACACAATTTACAGGAAAAAAAAAAATTGAAGTTTGACAAACGGACATAGTTCCCCATTTAGGGTCTATTCACATGCGCAGTATTCATCAAATCTGTGCAGAATACTGTATGTGTGAATAGACCATTAATGTGTTTTGTAGTTGGGGCTATCTTATTAACAAGATTTTGGGTCTTTCTAAAGACCAATTTTGGTTTAGAGGGCAATACCAACTGTTCTATTCCACCTTGCTGAGTTGCTGAGTAGTCATCAAATGTATAAAAGACTACCAACTTTTGTCAACGGAACACTCAAAGCAGCAATTTTAACATATGTGTTTTGGAGAAATTGACTGTAAACGTGTATATTCTTTTCATAAAAGCCTTAAAAATGTTTATTGCATTAATGTCTAAGATAGTGAAGTTTCCTTCAATAGTTTTGGTACTTCCAGACACTTTCCCAACCATGAAACTAGCTCCATCACATGCAAAATTATTTTTTTTTTTTATATACCATAAGAATTTAAAGTTTTAAAATATAACAAAACAAAACAATGTAAACTTTTTAAATATACCATAACAATCTTAACTTTTAAAATATAATAAAACACTTCATACTTTTTTTTTTAATATGCCATCCAAATTTAACGTTTTTAAATATACCATAACAATTTTAACTTTTTAAATATAACAAAGCAATTTTTAAATATAACAAAATAATTAAAAATAACTTTAAAAAACAGACAGCAGAATTATCAATTGATACATTCCCAAAGAAACCCACCACAAAAAAATGAATTACTTGACTGTGTCTAAATAATCAAACTAGACACTCTTGAGACCATTGTAGACTCATCTATCATCAAAACTAAAATATTTTTTTTCTTGCTAAGAAAAATTTGAGAAAGTGTTTTAAACGTTATATTCTTCCCCTGACAATGTTACGTGAGTTTGGGGTAATCCCCATATCAACACTATTTATCATTTTGTAATTTAAATAAATCTTTAATATCCTAAGACAGGATGGTAATTTTGTCAGATAACAGGCAGGATTATAAATTCTAATTGTCTTCTCTATATGTGCTGAATTTTGTCTCAATGTAACGTTTTACATTACATCCTCCTGTGCTTTTAGACGTGCAGACAAGGTTTGACAAGCAAAACTTTTGGTTTTAAGGGTGTGTTCTTATGTTCTGTTTTTCATGCATTTTTGAAGCCAGCTTGGGAACAGATCATAAATGGAGGACACATTTAAAGAAATGGCTGGGGCTTCTCTTTCTAAAGGGGTACTCCAGGGAAGTATGTATGTAAATATATATATATATATATATATATATATATATATATATACACACACACACACACACATACACACAGTACAGACCAAAAGTTTGGACGTACCTTCTCATTCTCATTTCTCACATACCTTCATCTTTTTCTTTATTTTCATGAATATGAATATTGTAGATTCACACTGAAGGCATCAAAACTATGAATTAACACATGTGGAATTATAGACATAACAAAAAAGTGTGAAACAACTGAAAATATGTCATATTCTAGGTGGAAAGTGTCCCCAAGTGCAGTCACATAAACCATCAAGAGGTACAAAGAAACTGGCTCACATGCGGACTGCCCAAGGAAAGGAAGACCAAGAGTCACCTCTGCTGCGGAGAATAAGTTCATCCGAGTCATCAGCCTCAGAAATCGCAGGTTAACAGCAGCTCAGATTAGAGACCAGGTCAATGTCACACAGAGTTCTAGCAGCAGACACATCTCTAGAACAATCGCCAGGCAATTATAGACCGGTAAGTCTAACGTGCATTGTGGGTAAATTGTTTGAAGGACTTATAAGGGATTACATAAAGGAATACATAGGGGATAATAGTATTATAAGTGATAGCCAGCATGGGTTTACTAAGGATAGAAGTTGTCAAACCAATCTAATTTGCTTTTATGAAGAGGTGAGTAGAAGCCTTGACAGAGGAATGGCTGTGGATATAGTGTTTCTGGATTTTGCCAAAGCGTTTGATACTGTCCCTCACAGACGTCTGACAGGTAAGTTAAGGTCCTTGGGCTTGGAAACTTTAGTTTGTAACTGGATTGAACACTGGCTCATGGATCGTACCCAGAGAGTGGTGGTCAATGATTCGTACTTTGATTGGTCCCCGGTTATTAGTGGTGTACCCCAAGGTTCAGTACTGGGCCCGCTGCTGTTTAATTTATTTATCAATGATATAGAGGATGGTATTAACAGCTCTGTTTCTATCTTTGCAGATGACACCAAGCTTTGTAGCACGGTACAGTCTATAGAGGATGTGCATAAGTTACAAGATGACTTGGATAGACTAAGTGTCTGGGCATCTACTTGGCAAATGAGGTTCAATGTGGATAAATGTAAAGTTATGCATCTGGGTACTAATAACCTGCATGCGTCGTATGTCTTAGGGGGGATTAAACTGGCAGAGTCACTGGTAGAGAAGGATCTGGGTGTACTTGTAGATCACAGACTACAGAATAGCATGCAATGTCAGGCTGCTGCTTCCAATGCCGGCAGGATATTGTCATGTATCAAAAGAGGCATGGACTCAAGGGACAGGGACATAATACTCCCCCTTTATAAAGCATTGGTACGGCCTCACCTGGAATATGCTGTTCAGTTTTGGTCGCCTGTTCATAAAAGGGACACTGCGGAGTTGGAAAGGGTGCAGAGACGCGCGACTAAACTAATATGGGGCATGGAACATCTTAGCTATGAGGAGCGATTAAAGGAGTTACAATTGTTTAGTCTTGAGAAGAGACGTTTAAGGGGGGATATGATAAACGTATATAAGTATATAAATGGCCCATACAAAAAATATGGAGAAAAACTGTTCCAGGTTAAACCCCCCCAAAGGACAAGGGGACACTCCCTCCATCTGGAGAAGAAACGGTTTAGTCTATAGGGGCGACACGCCTTCTTTACCGTGAGGACTGTGAATTTATGGAACGGTCTACCTCAGGAACTGGTCACAGCAGGAACAATTAACAGCTTTAAAACAGGGTTAGATACATTCCTGGAACAAAATAACATTAATGCTTATGCAGAATTATAAAACTACATCCCTTTCCCTTATCCCCTTACACCCTTCCCTTCAATTCCCTGGTTGGACTTGATGGACGTATGTCTTTTTTCAACTATACTAACTATGCAACTATGTAACTGTTAAGAGGAGACTGTGTGAGGCCTTCATGGTAGAATATCAGCTAGGAAACCACTGCTAAGGACAGGCAACAAGCAGAAGAGACTTGTTTGGGCTAAAGAACACAAGGAATGGACATTAGACCAGTGGAAATCTGTGCTTTGGTCTGATGAGTCCAAATTTGAGATCTTTGGTTCCAACTAGTGTTGAGCGGCATAGGCCATATTCCAATTTGCGAATATTCGCAAATATATTGACGAATATTCGTCATATATTCGCTAAATTAGCATATTCATAATATTCGCGTTTTATTTTCGCATATGCGAAAATTAGCATATACAAAAATTTGCATAAGCGAAAATTTGCATATGTGGAAATTAGCATATGCTAATTTTCGCATATGCGAAAAGTCGCACACAGTAGTATTAGAGCCTTCTTTACACCACACAAGCTGGAAGCAGAGAGGGATGATCACTGTGATGTGTACTGTGATAAAAAAAAAATATATATATTTGTAATTACGAATATATAGTGCTATACTCGCGAATATTCGCAAATTCACGAATAGAATGCGCATTGTGAATATTCACGAGCAACACTAATTATAATTCTGCCACATACTGCACCCTATGAATATACTACCACACACTGAACACCCAGAATAAAATACTGCCACATACTGTACCCCAATGAATAAAATACTGCCAAAAACTGCACCCTCTGATGGTCCTGCCGATGGATGATGAGGGTGCAGCACCCCTATCATACATCAGTAGCACCCTCATCATACATAAGGAGGATCATCCTAATGCCAGTGGCACCTCCATCATACATCAGTAGCACCATCATCATACATCAGTAGCACCCCCATCATACATCAGCAGGATAATACTCCTGGCAGTGGCACCCCCATCATCCGGGATGGTGGGGGTGCTACTGGCAGAAGGATGATCCTCCCAATGGATGATGAGGGTGCTACTGCCCTCCCCCCCCCCCCCGGCTGTAGCACCCCCATCATACATTCGCAGGATAATCCTCCTGCCAGTAGCACCCCATCATCCAGGAGGATGATCTGCTTATGGATGATGGGGGTGCTACTGGTAGGAGGATGATCCTGCTGATGGGTGATTGGGGTGCAGCACCCCCATCATTCATCCGTAGCACCCTCATCATACATAAGGAGGATCATCCTCCTGCCAGTGGCAACCTCCATCATCCAGGAGGATGATCTCTCTGATGGATGATGGGGGTGCAGCACCCCATCATTCATCAGTAGCACCCTCATCATACATAAGGAGGATCATCCTCTTGCCAGTGGCACCCCCATCATCCAGGAGGATGATCTGCTGATGGATGATGGGGGTGCTACTTGCAGGAGGATGATCCTGCTGATGGATGATGGGGGTGCTACTGGCAGGAGGATGATCCCGCTGATGGATGATGGGGGTGCAGCACCCCCATCATTCATCAGTAGCACCCTCATCATACATAAGGAGGATCATCCTCCTGCCAGTGGCACTCCCCCCCCCCCCCCCAGAGCCTCTCAGCAACCCCATTATCCCTGATAGTACCTTACAGGGGTCAGATGCACCCCAGTCGCCGTACAACAGCGGAGGGGGGTGAGGAATGTGGTTGTGTAGTGGCGCCGCTGGTGAGGACGTGATGAGGACGGGGGGGGGGTTGTTGCTTTTGCTGCTGAAGATGTCACTCTAACTCTGCAAGTGATTTACGAGTGTGGGGGGGGGGGTGCTGGCGGACGTGGTATCACCCTGGTCACAATGCTACTGTGTGAGTCTCTCTGCAGGTCCGGAGCCATCCACATTCCGCTGCACACATGAAGACACTCTCTACAAATGATTGCTCACTCTCTACAAATGATTTCCGGGGGGGGGGGGGGGGGGGCGGTGCTGGCGGACGCGTGTCACCCCTCGAGGCTGGTGTCACCCCGGTGCGTACTGCACCCCCCGCACCCCGGTCGCAACGCCACTGCCTTAGGGGGCCCCAAATCACATCTGCCACCAAGCCCAATTTTTCAAATCTGGCATGTGTCATTTTGTTGTAATAAGGTTGTAATCACTTTTATATGCTTTTACTGAACAATGTAAATCTGAGATAGTTTTTTCATGACATATTGTACTTTTATATTTTATATTAGTGGTAAATCTTTGTTGATAACTGAAGCAATTTTTGTGAAGAACTCAAAAATATTATTAACTCTTTTCATGTCAATCACTGTGCGGTAAAAATTTTGTCATTTTTATTCTGTTGGTCGGTATAACTATACCCAATTTTTGAAGCTTTTTATGTTCTTTTCACAACAAAATCCTTTTTTTCCCTTTTTAGTGTTGCCATGTTCTGACAGCCATAAGTTTTCGATTTTTCGTCCAACGCCATTGTATGAGCTGTACTTTTTATTGGCACATTTTTTGCGATGCATGCTACCTTTTGATCTTTTTTATTCCACATTTTTGACTAAAATTAGCGATTTTTGCACTTTTTGTTTTTTTACAGCGTTCACTGTGAGAAATAAATAACATTATCATTTTATTGTTAAAATCATTACAAATGTTGAAATACCTATTATGTATAGATTTAGGGTTTTTATTTTTTTTGTTTTGGTGATATGATAACTTTATTGGAAAATGGCCTCTATTTTATTTTTTTTACACTTTATTTATTTGTTGAAAAAACTTTTATTTTTATACTTTTTACTTTTTTACTGTTATACTATGCTGCAGTACATCTGTAGTACTCAGCTTGTGCGATCCAGCCTATGACTGCACCTCACAGGCTGCCCCACTAGGCAGAAAGAAGGCAATCAACTGGCCTCCTGCTGCCATGGCAACAAACTGGACCCTTCGTTCACATCACTTGGTTGCCGTTTTGGAACAGGGGGAGCCCCTTCCCCCTGTCAATCCCATAGATGCCGTGATCAGTATTGATCATGGCATTAATGGGGGTAAATGCTGCCGATCCTGGTCTCAGCAGCTGTGGTGGGATCTCGGCTTTGATTGACTGCCTGGTCCTGCCGCCAATCTCCTATGGCACATCGCGCTAACATGACATGTTATGAAAGTTTATTCTCTTCAGCTTTGAGTTCGCTTTTATCTTGACACTATAATAGCCAAAGATATCTGAACCCCTCTAGTCTTTATTTCAGGTACACTCATACCTTGGCATTACATTTACTGTATTTGGTTGTGGAACCAGTGGTATGACCATCTCTTTGAAATCTCTCTGTAGCCATTTTTAAACACAACAATGCTAGGCCGCAGGATGCTTGTACTATTGTGAGCAGCCTGCGTAAATGTGCTACCATGGCCTGCAGCATCTCCAGACTTGTCTCCCATCGAGCACATCTAGAACATCATTGATCGGCATTTGCAAAGGGAGCTGCCAGCCGCAAACCTTGATCACTTGTGACCCCAAGGGGGAAGTTTCCTCACACCACACAGCCATTAATAACCTCATTGATAGCAGGCCAAGGCATGTATTTTTATCTGTGACGCTCATACTCAATACTGAATAAACCAAGATTTTTTTTTATAGTTTTTTTATAATATACAAATCGTTAACATGTCTATCTTTTCCTTCTTGATGTTGCAATTGTGATCAGTGTATATTAGGACCTAAAGAAATGGAATATGTTATGCTTGTTTTGTTATGTCTATTTGATGCTAAGAGCTTCCGACGTTGTTTAATAGCTATTAGGATACAAACACACACTTTTATTTCACCTCTTCTAGAGCTGCTGCTAGTTGTCAAACTTAAAAAATGGCTTTTTATTTCCCAGCCAAGTGTCAATAAGGTGGAGCCGAGTTGTTTAAATGTCACAGTCTGGTATGCTTCCTTACTTACCTCACCTTTAAGCCCCTCCTTAACTAATGTACAGAGCCCTGTTTGGCAGTCAAGGGGGGTCTGGGAGATGAGGATGAGTAAGGAGGCATGCCAGGCTCCATATTGCCTTTTAATTATATATATATATATATATATATATATATATATATATATATATATATATATATATATAAAAATCAACGTGTGTGTATGTATGTATGTATGTATGTGTGTATGTGTGTATGTTCCACAAAAACTTTCAAACCTAAAGATAATTGCTAAAGATATTAACATGAAACTTGGCACACATGTTACTTATATGTCAATAACAAACATAGGGTAGGTAATTTAACCCTTACTCACCCCCATTTGCCAGGGGCAGGGCTTATGTTTTAAGTCCCATACAAGTCAATGGGAAATATATGTTACCGCATAACTTCCAAACGGCTGGTGATATTTCCATAATACTTTGTCACATGTTACTTATGTGTCCACTTAAAATATAGGATATTAAATTTAACCCTTAACTACCCCCATTTGTGAGAGTCGGGGTTTTTGTTTAAAGTCCCATGCAAATCAATGGGAAATGTATGTTCCCATATAATTTCCGTTGGGCTGGAGCGATTTCAATAATACCTGGTCGCATATTACGGGTCGGGATAGGAGGTCAGGATAGGAGGTCGAGATATGAGGATGGGATATGAGGACGGGTTAGGAGGTCAGGATAGAAGGACGGGGATAGGAGGTCAGGATAGGAGGTCAGGATAGGAGTTCGGCATAGGAGGACAGGATGGGAGGTCGGGATAGGAGGTCGGGATAGGAGGACGGGATAGGAGGATGGGATATGAGGACGGGATATGAGAACGAGATATGAGGTCGGGATAGGAGGACGGGATAGGAGGACGGGATAGGAGGTCTGGATAGGAGGTCGGGATAGGAGGTCGAGATAGGAGGTCGAGATAGGAGGTCGAGATAGGAGGATGGGATAGGAGGTCGAGATATGAGGACGGGACAGGAGGGCGGGATGGGAGGTCGGGATAGGAGGTCGGGATAGGAGAACGGGATAGGAGGTTGAGATAGGAGGACGGGAAAGGAGGATGGGATAGGAGGTCGGGATAGGAGGTCAGGATAGGAGATTGTGATAGGAGGTCAGGATAGGAGGTTAGGATAGGAGGTCGGGATAGGAGCTCGAGATTGGAGGAAGGGATAGGAGGTCAGGATAGAAGGTCGAGATAGGAGGACTGGATAGGAGGACGGGATAGGACGTCGAGATAGGAGGTCGGGACAGGAGGACGGGATAGGAGGTCGGGATGTGGGGTTGGGATATTACAACAATATATGAGGACTGGATATGAAGTCAAAAGCTTCCTCCTTTGTTTATTTTCCTCCCCAACAAGGATTAGGAAGGAAAAACCGGGCAACGCCGGGTATTCAGCTAGCGGATGTATAAGATTAAAAAATGCTTTTTTTCCCCAGAAACAGCACCCCTTCTGTCCACGGGCAGCATTTGTACTAGCAACACAGCCCCATTCATTTGAATAAGGCTGAACTACAGTACTAGACATGGCTCATGAACAGAGGGACACTGTTACTGGAAAAAAAAAAAAAACTAAATTTATAGTCTCGTGCAACCCCTTGCCTTTTATATCCTTTTAGTGACTGGAACATATTAGCAATTGTGGTAGCCCTTGGGGGGTGTATGGTAGTGGTGGTATGGTATAGTTATATAAGGGGTTAATGTTGACCCTAGAGTTCGTGACGCCAGGCTGAGGGCTGGTATGTTGAATCAGTGTTCTGGCCTATCGCCGCCCTTCCCATCACCGATGGGTGCATAAAATAACGGAAGGTCCACGAGGAGATTTGAACTTGAACTTGAATAACGTTTACTGAAGTGCTTGCAATATTCACGGCACAGTCACAGTCTCATACAAACAGTCCTTTGGTTACTTAGCGACTGGCAGTAGCTGCGGACCTTGAGCTAGACAATAATTCTCTTAATTTAGGAAGAGATTTGCAGATCCGTCCGGATTTAGGGGAGGTATTAGGTACGGAGATGCAGCAGAGTGTTTGGGAGGTGATACACTCTATAATTATAATTGTTCAGCAGTTGCCGCAAGGCTCGGGCCTAACTCACTGCGATTACTGCTGTACAGGTCTTGCTTGCTTGACAGCCCACGAGGTAAGAGAGAGAAACATGGCCGCCGCTCCCTTATATGGGCAGGGGGCGTGGCGAATCTGATTGGTCCGAACGTCTGCCATTCACCTTACATAGTGTGATGGATTGCTTACGTCACAGGGCCTCCTAAGGTCCTTAAGCCAAATACCATAGAGTTCACCTTGTCACATGACCCGCAGGTCCTGCAACGCCAATGGAAACAAGTAATTAACCATTTATTTACATCTGTTATGCTATTTGTATTAACCTATGCATAAATTACTGATTATACATTAGAATAGAGGCGACTAGGGGTAGACTAGGTTACCGGGATCCCTACGTCCTAGGGACTCTGGCTATGGGGACCCATAAGGAAATAAGTACCGTATAGAATGCGGTACTGGGACACCACACAATACTTTGGCTCCTGTTTTTGGCTGCAGTGCCATCAGTACTCAACTGTGGCTTTATAAACAATGGAACAAACTTTGCTTTCCTTCATTTCCATTAGTATATTATTTAGCAGTGAGATTTATACTTGGGAGATTCCATAGTTTTTCTTCTTCATACACGATTGTCAAGAAGCAGAAATTATTATTATTATAATAAAGTCTCTCAATAGAACACACTTGACACTGCTATGTTGTGTGCACAGATTTACCACGCTAGATGCAGTTTATTGAAGATCCAAGTGACACATACAGGTATGAGACAGACAAACACACAGGCAGGGGTGCTTCTTTGGTGCTTCTTTTGTTCTAATAAAACTGTAGTAAATGTGTCTGTATCATACCCAGATTGACAAAGTGCTCCTCTAGTAACTTGTAATATATGAAAAAGAAGAAAAAAACTGACAAAAGCGCAAACATGTGCCGTTAAACGATATACATGAGGTTACCACTAGCAACAATAGGTTCTGCTAACCTGATGGTGTTATGCTCAGAGCACAACACTTACTGAAGCTTGATTACCCAATCTCTGGGTGTGTAGCCGGGGTGCTGCCTGGATCATGCCCATTGCTGGAATCCTCAGGACGGTCAGAAGAATTTCAGATGAAACCTGCGGGCTGCAGGATAAATAACGATCCTCCTGGCGCTCTCCCGATGGTAGTTTGTAGAAACTGAGTCGGACAATTAGAATTATTTAATAAAAAAGGATTATTTATTCATAGCGCTGTGGACTATGCGTTTCAAGGGGTGGGACCCCCTCTTCCTCAGGTCCTGAGGACCTGAGGAAGAGGGGGTCCCACCCCTTGAAAAGCGTAGTCCACAGCGCTATGAATAAATAATCATTTTTTATTTAATAATTCTAATTGTCCGACTCAGTTTCTACAAACTACCATCGGGGGAGCGCCAGGAGGATCGTTATTTATCCTGCAGCCCGCAGGTTTCATCTGAAACTTCTCTAGTAGAGATATTCACTGTGGGATGCCTACCTTCATGACACCGTCGGGCCGACTGTCTGTCATCATTCGATTACTGAGGTGCTCCTGACGTTGGCCAGTGTCAGGCCCTTGTGAGCGAAAGCCATGTTACACACAATGTCCTACAGCTGGTTAGTTTCCTATCTACAGACTATAGGGCTCTGCCTCTTCATCAGTTTCTGTTGGCACCACATCAGTTACTGGGTGCAGATGAACCCCACTTGGTGCAAGAAGTTAGTAGGGCAGTCAGAGAGATGTGGAAAACTGTAATGGTACTGCACACTGGCTAGGTGGGTAGTGGTGCTCGGTGGTTGGACTGATATATCCAATAGCACAAGAAAAAAATATAGCATGCCAATATGCATAAAACAGGCCCTGTCAATTAAACTCACTTTGCATAGAGTACAAACAAATATAAAAAAGTTTGTAATATATATGATCAGACAAAAATGCTTTTTTTTCTTGTTATTAAACTTCCTCCTCCACTTGTCCTGTGTCTACAAGACAAGCAATACAAGTCTATAGAGGGAGGAGGAGGGAGCTTCTCTAAGCTCTAAGAGAACTGCAAATTCTAGATAAAGCCTGCAGAGCAGAAATCTTCTGAAAATGCTGCATACAAGTTATAGTGTTGAGCGGTATAGGCCATATTCGAATTTGCGATATTTCGCGAATATATGGACGAATATTCGTCATATATTCGCTAAATTCGCACATTCGGAATATTCGCGTTTATTTTCGCGAAAATTCACATATGCGAAAATTAGCGATAATTCAGACGCCAGTCTCACACAGTAGTATTAGAGCTTTCTTTACACCACACAAGCTGGAAGCAGAGAGGGATAATCACTGTGATGTGTGCTGTGAAAAAAAAATAATAATAATATTCATAATTGCGAATATATAGTGCTATATTCGTGAATAAAATTTGCATTGCGAATATTCGCGAGCAACACTAGTCAGATGTTCCGGCGGCCAGCGCTGCTCATTGAGCCTGCCGGAGCAGCACTGATCAATGTAAGAAACCTATGGGCCCAGGCTGTTGGGGCCACCAAGTGATATTACATATACAGAATGTGTGGTTAGGAGAAACAAATATAATGCCCCCACAGGGAGTAGTGCCATTTTATTTATAAAAAAAATTGGAAAAACCTTAGATAACAGTCATACACAATATATTAGAAAGCTTTTTTTTATTTTCAGCCAATCAGAGAGCAGCACTACTGAAATAGAACTCCCAGGACGTTACAGCGTGTCACACATGTGATGTCATAACCATTGTCCACCAGAGAGCAGCACTGAGCAGAAATAACACTGCTCCTGTTCATTCTTCATCAGTGAGGGGCCGGTGCTGGACACTGTAACGACGCGGGAATGCAAAGTCATGCACATGACTGTGACTGGTAAGTGTTACATTGTTGTGTCCAAAAGATCTTTAGTGCAGTTCCATGTGTATTTCTATGATAAACATGTAAATAATTTATCTTTTGTTTTCTTATCTTAGATGCACTATCTCCAGGACATGGAGTAGCATTTCCGGACCTACAGCAAGACGTTGGATGAAGGCATAGCCCCAGAAATAACACTGGTCATGTTCATTCTTCATCAGTGAGGGGCCGGTGCTGGACACTGTAGGGACGCGGGAATGCAAAGTCATGCACATGACTGTGACTGGTAAGTGTTGCATTGTTTTGTCCAAAAGGTCTTTAGTGCAGTTCCATGTGTATTTCTATGATAAACATGTAAATAATCTATCTTTTTTTCCCCCTATCTTAGATGCACTATCTCCAGGACATGGAGTAGCATTTCCAGACCTACAGCAAGACGTTGGATGAAGGCACAGCCCCAGGAATCACGCACAGACACATTTGCCCAAATTATAGAGGTAACCTCCTTTAGTATGCCCAGAGGAAGGGCAATACAGTAGCCATGGATTCCCTACAGGTTTCCTCCCCTCTGGAGGTTTTTCCTGTCCTGAGTATTAGTTACTGTACGCTCTTTGTGAGTGATGGGAGGTTACAAAAAATCCACTACACAAACATTTTATTAAATTATAAATAAAGTTCCCCTTTTTTTTAAACTGTTCTTTGACTTGTTCGACTCATTTATTTATTTCTGTGTGTGAAAAATAGAGTTAGCAAAACATGGATGACCAAAGCTGCTCTCCTGCACGATCTGCATAATGCGGTGCGGAGAGAGGTAACTGGTGCTGGGTGGTGCAGTTTATGAGGCAAGCGTAGAACACCCAGCAAGTTCCATGCACAAGCCTTTTACTGATGAATGGGACTCATGCAGGGAACTTGCTAGGGGTCATACGGTTGCAAAGGATCAACCTTTGGGTACGTGAACTGTCCCTTAATGGGGTACTCCGCCTCTAGATATCTTATACCCTATATAAATGATAGGGGATAAGATGTCTGATCAAGGGGATTCTGCTGCTGGGACCCCAGCAATCTCCATGCAGCAACCAAAATTCTAAATAGTATGTTTAGATCACTGGTTCCTGTGGCAGGATTTGTGACGTCATGCCACACCTTCTTGTGACATCACACCACCTCCCATAGACATAAATGGAAGGGGCGTAGCGTGACATCACGACCTGAACCACAAGAACACAGAGTTCTAAATATATATTTCACAGCGCTGGGTGCGGCATGAAGATCGTGGGGGTCCCAGTGATCAGTCATCTTATGTCCTATCCTTAAGGTAGGGGATAAGATATCTAGGGGCGGAGTACCACTTTAAGGAATTAGAGAGTGTAGGCATGCCTTACAAGCAGATAGAAAAAGAACAGCTGGGAGAAATGACAGGATACGAAGCAATGTGTGGCTGGGACCGATTTTGGGTGCGTTCTGGCCGATTAAAGGAGAACTATGGCAAAAATTAACTTATCCCCTATCCATGGGTTATGGGATAAGTAGCTGATCGCGGGGGTCCCCCTGCAATACCTGGGATGAGACCTGTCGCTCAGTGAGAAGCGCGCGCTGCAGACGTCAAATCTAACTTTCCCTGGACCCCCCCCCCTTCCTTCATGTCCACCACAGACGCCCCCAGACTGCTGTCTCTTACAGAGTTTTAGGCCCAGAAATGGTTGGCTACTCACTTTGTCAGTAGATTCTCATCCTAAATATGAAGACAATCTGGGAAATGTACCTGTGGAGAGGAAATGTTGTCCAGTTGCCCATAGCAACCAATCAGATCACTTCTTTTATTTTTCAGAGGTCTTCTCAAGAATGAAAGAAGCGATCTGATTGGTTGCTATGGGCAACCTGATGAAAACATCTTATTTTTTTGTTCAGGATCTTTAACAACTACAGTACTACAACTCCAATTGTAGTGTGTCTGTTCAACCTGTGCCTCCTCCAACCCTGAGCCTTAGGGGGGCACAGACGGATCACACTGGGGGTTGTAGTACTTTCATTTTTACTGTTCCCTATAACTCTGCAGCTTCGGTAGAAGTATGAGGCTTAGCCTTAGAGTCAGTGTATCTGGCTGCTCCGGTGTTCTTCTATTTTACAGCCTGGACCCTGTTCTCCTCCATACTGGTCCCTGTGGTCGGGTCAGATGGTTCTGGACTGGGGCTGAACGGTTGCTTGAGGGATTTAGTGGCAGATTTTTTTGGGACTTCAGTTGTTGGATGACCTCTCTCTTCAGTGGCTGGTGATATTCGTAGTGCAGAATTTACAGGTGTTATGTAAAAGGGGTACTCCGGGGGAAAACATTTTTTCATTTTTTTTTAAATCAACTGGTGCCAGTACGTTAAACAGATTTGTAAATTACTTTTTAAAAATCTTAATCCTTACAGTACTTATCAGCTATCGTATGCTACAAAGGAAGTTGTGTAGTTCTTTTCGTTCTGACCACAGTGCTCTCTGTGAGTAGGAGCAAATCTCCATAGTAAACTTCTCCTACTACAGACAGTTCCGGACATGGACAGAGGTGTCAGCAGAGATCACTGTGGTCAGACTGGAAAGAAATCCAAAAAGAAAATAACTTCCTCTGTAGAATACAGCAGCTGATAAGTACTGGAAGGATTAAGGTTTTTAAATAGAAGTAATTTACAAATCTGTTTTTCTTTTTGGCACCAGTTGATTGTACTTGGTTGCTGGTACTTGTAGTTGAACATTCATAAGTGGTACTTCAGGCTCTGCAGCTGCGGGTCATTCTTTTTCCACAGCATCCAGTGATGTTCCATTAGGATCTGCACTGACCGCTGGTACTTGTAGTACAGTAGATATTAGCTCTGGCTCTGCAGCAGGGTCACTGGTACTTTGATGGATATCTGCAGAGGGACAGTCAGTTTTTGGGGCTGTATTCACACATGTGGTGATGTCCTTCCTCCATGGCCTCTGTGAGGGTCTCATTACGTTTATTATGCTCTGCATGCGGACACCCTCTAAATGTATGCCCCGGTCCTGAGCACAGGTTACAGATGACCGGTCCTGTACAGTCGTCCTTTACATAACTAAACTGTCCACATAGTGAGCACTTAGCCGAAGGGCAGTTTATGGCGGGGTGGCTGCCCCCACATCTATGGCGCAGACAGGGTTGACCAGGGTAATAATGTGGCAGCCATTGGGGTGCGAGGGAAAAACCTGATCACTTTGTGATGCCAGGGCACTGTTATCCTATACACGGTCTGAGGTTGGAGACATTTTCTCCTGGGCCAGACACGGGGAGTAAAGGAACACACGGACGTCAGGTTACAGATAACTGTCATTACTGAGCAGGGTGCAGATGGTATAACACGGACAGTATGGTGCAGAGTGAGAGGATGCAACGTAACCCCTTGGGAGCCCTGTTACCTTGCTGGGACTTGTGGTGCCTTCACCCAATAAATTGATATTGACTTAAAAGACGGGTAGATTGATCCTGGTAGCTAGGGTTCTGTCAAGGTCTTGTACCTTTCTCCGCCAGGGCATGAAATTCCTCCGTGTGGGTGATCCTTGCAGAATGACCGGAGTGAATACATTTGATCTGGGCCTTCCCTTGAGGTTTCTACACACAGCACACCTTAAAGGGGTACTCCACTGGCCAGCATTCGGAAGTGAATGTTCCGAACACTGTTTTCGCACTGCGAAGGTCGGCCATGCCCCTTGTGACATCATGACCACGCCCCCTCAATGCAAGTCTATGGGAGGGGGCGTGACGCCGCCTCCCATTGACTTGCATTGACGGAGTGTATTCATGACGTCACAAGGGTCATGGCCGACCCCACGGCTTGAAAACAGCGTTCGGAAAATCCACTTCCGAACGCTGGCCAGTGGAGTACCTCTTTAACCACAATGTGGCTCAGCAGAAACTGTTCTGGGGAAACTCTTCCCCCCACTAGACTATATGGGAAAGAATAAGGGGTTCCCATTGGTAGGCAGGGTCACATGAGGTTTACACTGTTCCTCTCTTAAGGGCACAGTAACACAAAAGAAACAAAATATATAAAGATATATTAACCCCTCAAGGACCAGGCCAATTTTATTTTTGCATTTCCTTTTTTTTCCTCCTCGCCTTCTAAAAATCATAACTTTTTTATATTCCCATCCACAGACGAGTATGAGGCTTGTTTTTTGCACGACCAGTTGTCCTTTGTAATGACATCACTCATATTATGGCAAAATAAATATGTATGTATGGCAAAATAAAAAAAATAATAATATTTGTCTGGGGAAATTGAAAATAAAACAGCAATTTAGCAAATTTTGTCACATCCCCCCCCTTGTCACATTCCTCCCCTTGTCACATTCCTCCCCTTGTCACATTCCCCCCCTTCTGTCACATTCCTCCCCCCTTGTCACCCCCCCTCCCTTGTCAACCCCCCCCCCTCCCCTCCTCTCTCTTTCTTGTATTCTTGTACTGCAGCAATACACTGGGTTTCCCGGACGGATTTCAAATCTTCTGCGGGACCCGGGAAACCTAGTGTATTACTGCAGTACAAGACCTTTCCCCATCAGCCAATCACTGGCTTGACACGTGACACCACTGCGGCCAGTGATTGGCTGGAAAGGGAAAGGTCCTACTGTACTAAGAAGAGAGGAAACTCCGGAGCGTACAGAGACAAATCTGCAGGACGGGGACTAGGTGAGCAGAAGGTTTTTTTTATTTTTCTCCCTGCGCCCTTAGCTTAGTGTTTTTCTAGCAGGGTGCCTCTAGCTGTTGTGAAACTACAACTCTCAGCATGCCCGGACAGCCTTTGCCGGTCCGGGCATGCTAAGAGTTGTAGTTTTGCAACAACTGGAAGCCCCCTGGTTGGGAAACACTGACTTTTAGTATTTCAATTAGTTTTTACTTGCTCTGGCCGCCCCCACCAGGGGAGCCTGAGCAGATAATCGCATGTTTTCCCGGGGGGCCGTATCGCCATATCGCAAAAAGCAAAAATCGCGATTTGATTGCTTTTGCAATATATCGTGCAGCCCTAGTTGAAACTGAAGCCCCCAAAAGTTAACAAATTATGTTTTTTATTTTATTTTACCCCACTAATAAGTTTTTATTTTCTTGTTTTGCCCCAGATTATGTTATAAAATAAGTGAAGTCTTTACAGAGTACAATTGGTGATGCAGAAGCTGAACATATGGATCTGGGCTCTGCGGATAATCATTGCATGCTGCGTCCCAAATCACAGATCATAGAGGTTTAACATTGTCCCCACCAGTGAATGAAGAAGTGCCCAGACCAGGCCTCTGCTTTTTACCCCCTTTACAGACCAATTTGACCTTAACCCCTTTTTCACCTTAAGGACTGAGCCCTTTTTTGCAATTCTGACCACCGTCACTTTACGAATTAATAACGCGAAAATGCTTTTACCGAATATTCTGGTTCTGAGATTGTTTTTTCGTGACATATTCTACTTTATTTTGGTGGTAAATTTTCGGTGTTTCTTGCATCCTTTTTTGGTGAAAAATCCCCAAATTTCATGAAAATTTTGAAAATTTTGCATTTTTCTAACGTTGAAGCTCTCTACTTGTAAGGAAAATGGATATTCACAATAAATGTAATTTTTCTTCACAAATACAATATGTCCACTTTATGTTGGCATCATAAAATGGACATATTTTTGCTTTTTGAAAAAATTGGAGGGCTTCAAAGTAGAGCAGCAATTTTCAAAAATTTCATGAAAATTGCTAAATCTGAAGGGACAGATGTTACAGAACTACAACTCCCAGCATGCCAGTCGAGTCATGGGCAGTCAAGGCATGCTGAGAGTTGTAGTTTGGCAACATCTGGAGGGCTACCGTTTGGGCACCACTGTAACAGTGGTCTCCAAACTGTGACCCTCCAGATGTTGCAAAACTACAATTCCCAACATGCCCAGACAGTTTTACTTTCACTTTCAATTACCCCCCCCCCACCGACGATTCCCTACCTGATCCAGTATCCAGCAGGCTCCAGCGAAGATTCCGGGTCCCCAGGCATCTTCTCCTGCAGTTACGGCCTCCATCTTCTTCCCAGATCCCCTCGACATCCAGGGGCTGGCAGAACGGGAGGTTGCCATGGCAACCCCCTGTCCTGCGCTGCCATTGGTCAGAACTCCGTTCTGACTAATGGCAGGGGATAGGAGGAGATCGCAGACCTCACTCCTATCCTTTAGGCTGATTGGGGCTGTTGCTGACAACTCCGATCAGCCCTATTTTCCGGATGATCGGGTCACCAGAGACCCGATCAGCCCGGAATTGTAGAAAATCGCATGTCTGAATTGACATGCGATTTTCTCCAATCGCCAACATGGGGGGTTCTCAAGACCCCCCCTGGGCGATGTGCCGGGGTGCCTGCTGAATGATTTCAGCAGGCATCCGGCTCCGGTCCCCAACCGGCTAGCGGAGGGGACCGAATTTCCCACGGGCATATGGATACGCCCTGTGTCCTTAAGGACTCGGAATGCAGGGCGTATCCATACGCCCTGTGTCCTGAAGCGGTTAAAGGGGTATCCAGGAGAAAACTTTTATATATATATATATATATATATATATATATATCAACTGGCTCCTGAAAGTTAAACAGATTTGTAAATTACTTCTATTAAAAAATATTAATCCCTTCAGTACTTATGAGCTGCTGAAGTTGAGCTGTTCTTTTCTATTTAAGTGCTCGCTCCCTCTTGAGATGTCAGCAGAGAGCACTGTTGTCAGACAGAAAAGAACAACTCAACTTCAGCAGCTGATAATTATTGGAAGGATTAAGATTGTTTAATAGAAGTAATTTACAAATCTGTTTAACTTTCTGGAGCCAGTTGATATAAAAAAAAAGTTTTTCCTGGAATACCGCTTTATTCGATATTCCTATATAGGTTGGGTGTCATTTTAATCGTATGGACCTACAGAATAAAGATAATGTGTCATTTTACCGAAAAGTGCACTGTGTGGAAGTGAAAGCCCCCAAAAGTTACAAAATGGCGTTTTGTTTTTTCAATTTTGCCCCACAAATATTTTTTTTTTGTTTCGCCATAGATTTTGTGATGAAATAATTGATGTCATTACAAAGTAAAATTGGTGGCACAAAAAACAAGCCCTCATATGGGTCTGTAGGTGGAAAAAGCGTTATGATTTTTAGAAGGCGAGGAGGAAAAAACAAAGTGCAAAAATAGGCGAGTCCTCAAGAGGTTAAAGGGGTACTCCACCCCTAGACATCTTATTCCCCTATCCAAAGGCTGTGACGCCTCCTCCAATAGACTTGCATTTAGGGGGCGGGGCGTGACATCACGATACTCCGTCCCCTGCACCGCCCGTCATCAGCCACCGAGCAAACATGTACGGGGGTGCAGCAGGAGAGATTGTGGGGTTCCCCAGCGGCAAGATCCCCACAATCTAACATCTTATCCCTTATCCTTTTGGTAGCGGATAAGATGGTTAGCGCTGGAGTACGCCCTTAAGGCCAATTTTATTTTAACATTTTCGTTATTTCCTCCTCGCCTTCTAAAAATCATAACTCTTTTATATTTTCATCCACAGATGAGTATGAGGCTTGTTTTTTGCGCTACCAGATATACTTTTTAATGACATCACTCATTTTACCATAAAATGATGGCGCTACAAAAAAAAAATACTATTTGTGTGGGGAAATTGATAAGAAAACCAAAATTTTTAAAGTTTTGGAAGGTTTCGTTTTCATGCTGTACACTTAAAATATACATGTAAAATACACAGGTTTCTTTTTATTCTCTGGGTCAATAAGATTAAAATGATACCCCTGAATACATACCTTTCTATTATTGTACAGATTTAAAAAAATCACAAACTTTTTAACCAAATTAGTGCGTTTAAAATCCCTCTATTTTGATGACCTATAACTTTTTTATTTTTACGTATAAGCAGCGGTATAATGGCTCATTTTTGTCGCCATGCGACCAAGCCCTACAGACCAGAGCGCAGAAACCACATGTTCTCACAGCAGGTGCATGACTGCGGCGGCAACCGCACATTTGGTGTGAACACTGTCCCAGTGAGAACATGTGATTTCTGCGCTCTGGTCTGTAGGGCTTCTGATTTGAAATTTCCTGAGTGCTGTCACATCCATGTCACATTTTTACTGCTTCTTGCTCCTTTAATCTAGTTAATTGAAAAGAGTTGTGTATAAAAAGATCATTGCTGTTATTTGAAAATATGACTGCTGAAGAAAGGGTCAGATGACACTAGTACCCTGAAACGCGTCTAGTTGCTTTTAAATTTACGCTACTTATTGCTAAAAGGACTTTTACTGCCATATACCCACTGGTGAATGACTCTGGACAGTTATCATCTGGATAGCATCTACAGCTCTGAATGAGCGATCCATCTCCAGCACTTACCTACATCCAAGTCTTGATCCAACCAGTCCTGGCTCCTACAGTCCGCATGAGCTCTGACATCAGACGCTGAAACCATGAGGCTCTGCATACATCCCCTCGATTCCATCGGGCGGCATCACCCGGGCCCTGCGCCGTCAGGACCAGCCGCTGTTTGTGCACGCCAGCACCTACTCTCTGCAAGTATATCTGCAGTTAAGCGAAAAATTGCCGAATGTAACGGAGCATCAAAGGAACTGGTAAAAAGAATTCATTCTGTTTATAATATCATTTGTTACAATTGATGTAGAAGGATCCAACCAGAGACATTATAGCAGTGCTGCGACTATTATTGTTACACTATCAAGGACTGTTTTATCCAACAAAGCCTTGCTATTTTTCAGTGAACATCACTTTGCATTATAACCAGTAATTATCATAGCAATTCAGTGGCGTATTGATTGTATAATACTTTATTTGTATTTTTTTTTATTGTTTTTTTTTTTATATTGTCTTTATTAAAAGTTTTCAAGGTAAACAAAAAATTGCCAGTTACATTTATTTGTATTTTTAATTAGTAATTTTTCTCTCCCACAAGGGCGAGAGTGGAATTTGTCATTATATGTTTTCAATAAACCAATAGAATAATTGAAGCACGGTCTTATTGTAATTTTATTTAAACACTAACCTTGAGGTTGGGGAAATTTGCCAGATTTGTAAATGACTTTTATTTAAAAATATTAATCCTTCCAATACTTATCAGCTGCTGTATTCTACAGAGGAAGTTATTTTCTTTTTCGATTTGTTTCCAGTCTAACCACAGTGCTCTCTGCTGACACCTCTGTCCATGTCAGGAACTGTCCGGAGTAGGAGAAGTTTACTATGGAGATTTGCTCCTACTCACAGAGCACTGTAGTCAGACCGAAAAGAACTACACAACTTCCTCTGTAGCATACGATAGCTGATAATTACTGTAAGGATTAAGATTTTTAAGAAGTCATTTACAAATCTGTTTAACTTTCTGGCACCAGTTGATTTAAAAAAAAAAAAATAATGTTTTCCACCGGAGTACCCCTTTTATGTAACACCTGTAAATTCTGCACTACGAATATCACCAGCCACTGAAGAGAGAGGTCATCCAACAACTGAAGTCCCCAAAAAATCTGCCACTAAATCCCTCAAGCAACCGTTCAGCCCCAGTCCAGAACCATCTACGGAGCAGCCAGATACACTGACTCTAAGGCTGAGCCTCATACTTCTACAGAAGCTGCAGAGTTATAGGGGAACTGTAAAAACGAAAGTACTACAACCCCCAGTGTGATCCGTCTGTGCCCCCCTAAGGCTCAGGGTTGGAGGCGGCACAGGTTGAACAGACACACTACAATTGGAGTTGTAGTACTGTAATTGTTAAAGAAAAACAAGATGTTTTCATCAGGTTGCACATTGCAACCAATCAGATCGCTTCTTTCATTCTTGAGAAGACCTCTGAAAAATAAAAGAAGTGATCTGATTGGTTGCTATGGGCAACTGGACAACATTTCCTCTCCACAGGTACATTTCCCCGATTGTCTTCATATTTAGGATGAGAATCTACTGACAAAGTGAGTAGTCAACCATTTCTGGGCCTAAAACTCTGTAAGAGACAGCAGTCTGGGGGCGTCTGTGGTGGACATGAAGGAAGGGGGGGTCCAGGGAAATTTAGATTTGACGTCTGCAGCGCGCGCTTCTCACTGAGCAACGGGTCTCATCCCAGGTATTGCAAGGGGACCCCCCATGATCAGCTACTTATCCCATAACCCATGGATAGGGGATAAGTAAATTTTTGCCATAGTTCTCCTTTAATCGGCCAGAACACACCCAAAATCGGTCCCAGCCACACATTGCTTTGTATCCTGCCATTTCTCCCAGCTGTTCTTTTTCTACCTGCTTGTAAGGCATGCCAACACTCTCTAATTCCTTAAAGTGGTACTCCGCCCTTAGATATCTTATCCCCTACCTTAACCCCTTAAGGACTCAGCCATTTTACACCTTAGGACCCGGCCATTTTTTGCACATCTGACCACTGTCACTTGTCACTGTCACATTAATAACTCTGGAATGCTTTTAGTTATCATTCTGATTCCGAGAATGTTTTTTCGTGACATATTCTACTTTAACATAGTGGTAAAATTTGGTGGTAACTTGCATCCTTTCTTGGTGAAAAATCCCAAAATTTGATGAAAAATTAGAAAATGTTGCATTTTTCTAACTTGGAAGCTCTCTGCTTGTAAGGAAAATGGATATTCTAAATATTTTTTTTTTTATATTCACGTATACAATATGTCTACTTTATGTTTGCATCATATTATTAACGTGATTTTACTTTTGGAAGACACCAGAGGGCTTCAAAGTTCAGCAGCAATTTTCAAATTTTTCACAAAATTTTCAAACTCACTATTTTTCAGGGACCAGTTCAGGTTTGAAGTGGATTTGAAGGGTCTTCATCTTAGAAATACCCCACAAATTACCCCATTATAAAAACTGCACCCCTCAAAGTATTCAAAATGACATTAACCCTTTAGGTGTTTTACAGGAATAGCAGCAAAGTCAAGGAGAAAATTCACAATCTTCATTTTTTACACTTGCATGTTCTTGTAGACCCAATTTTTGAATTTTTACAAGGGGTAAAAGGAGAAAATGTATACTTATATTTGTAGCCCACTTCCTCTCGAGTAAGCACATACCTCATATGTCTATGTAAATTGTTCGGCGGGTGCAGTAGAGGGCTCAGAAGCGAAGGAGCGACAAGGGGATTTTGGAGAGTACGTTTTTCTGAAATGGTTTTTTGGGGGCATGTTGCATTTAGGAAGCCCCTATAGTGCCAGAACAGCAAAAAAAAAAAAAAAAACACATGCCATACCATTTTGGAAACTAGACCCCTTGAGGAACGTAACAAGGAATAAAGTTAGCCTTAATACCCCACAGGGGTTTCATGACTTTTGCATATGTAAAAAAAAAAAAAAATTCACTAAAATGTGTGTTTCCCCCCAAATTTCCCATTTTTGCAAGGGTTAATATCCCCCAAATTTGTAACCCCATTTCTTCTGATTATGGTGGTACCCCATAAGTGGACGTCAAGTGCACTGCAGGAGCGCCACAATGCTCAGAAGAGAAGGAGTCACATTTGCAAACTTTGCTGAAATGGGGGGGACATGTCGCATATAGGAAGCCCCTATGGTGCCAGGACAGCAAAAAAGCCCCCACATGGCATACCATTTTGGAAACTAGACCCCTTGAGGAACGTAACAAGGGGTAAAGTAAGCCTTAATACCCCACAGGGGGTTCACGAATTTTGCATAGGTAAAAAAAAAAAATGTGGGTTTTCCCCAAAACTTCACATTTTTACAAGGGTTAATAGCAGAAAAGACCCCCCAAAATTTGTAAATACATTTCTTTGGAGTAAGGACATACCTTATTTTTCGATGATTTTGGCTCCGCCGGTGCACACCAGGTCTTGGAGTGGGAGGTCAGTCAGGGGCCTTGAGCTTTTCATAGCAGCCTGGATGTGGGACCCCCCCTCAAGGAGCATTAATGGGGGGAGCACTGAGCCCTAAAATAGGGAACACTGTGGGGGACAACGGGTCTTAACTGGGGTAGACAGGTGGGGTACAGAGGCCCGTAATATGGGGTACAGTGGGGCAGAAAATTATGAAACATAATAAAACAGGATAGGTTCCCAGAATGATGACCCAGAGCATAGCCAAAACAAAAAAAAAAAAAAATATGCCCGCCCCAAACCCTATGCTCTGAGTCATCATTCTGGAATGTGATGTGTGTGGCCGTCCCTAACCTGTTGCCTCAAATGCGCACCCCGCTTAGGTGGAGAGAGAGCGCTGCGCATTTGAGGCAACATAAAAAAGTCCCCGATGATAGTGACTCAGTGACCTATGATCCATTTTTGAAAAAACACCCCCAGAGGTCTTATCAGGTATTTTTTTTTCAGGTTTTTTGGGTCAATTTAGTGATTTATGGGGGTTATATTTTGGAATGTACTCTGGACATTGGTCAAATTATGGAAAATTCAAATGAAAAGGGAAAATTTAGTGCTCCATGGAGGTGTGATACTCCCTGAAGCAGCCTATGCAGAGGCCCGGATTATCTGGGCAAGTGTCACATTGGTACCTGGTGTCGTTCCGCATCCCCTTCCTGTAACACAGTCTGCATTTTTTCTGGGATCGTCCCTTCTTTCCACTGGGGGGATCTCACCTGGAAAGTGCTGGCCAGGGACGATCCTGGCGCCTATAACTCCAGACCCTTGGGAAGTCCGGCCTGCTCTTTCCCGGTCAGCAAAGATCAGGAATAGAGATGAGCGAACTTTTCAAAAATTCGATTCGGCCGATTCGCCGAATTTTCCTGATTTCGATCCAAATTTATTCGCAGCGAATCAATGTTAAAAAAGGCTATTTCTAGCCTACATACAGCCTCTTTAGGGGTATAAAACACTTTGCTGTGTCGTAAAACGCATATGGAGTGTGCTGGGGTAGTGAAATAATACTGAAGTCAGGTCAGAATAGCATGCAGATTACCGGCATCGCTCTGCCGCACAGCAGCACAATGACCTGGTGGTGGCATCAGTGTCAGGAGACCATTTAGTGGCTGAATGGCACAGCGTGGAGTTGGCTGATGCACCAGTACACTACACACCAGGGCTTCACAATCCCCCCCCAAAAAACAACACAATATATTAAGTTTTTGTCAAAGATTTCTCATTGGTAGCACCCGCTATCCAAACATTTTGAAATTTCCAGAACCAGGCCCCACCCCTGCGGCATCAGTAACCCATATATTGCCTGCATGACACAGCCTGGAGTTGGCTGAAGCAAGAGTACACACCAGGGCTTCACAATCCCCCCCCAAAAACCAACACAATATATGACATTTTTGTCAAAGATTTCTCATTGGTAGCACCCGCTATCCAAAAATTTGACATTTCAAGACCCAGGCCCCACCTCTGCGGCATCAGTAACCCATATATTGCCTGTAGGACACAGCCTGGAGTTGGCTGATGCACCAGTACACACCAGGGCTTCACAATCCCCCCTCCAAAATCAACACAATGAGAAATGTTTGTCAAAGATTTCTCATTGGTAGCACCCGCTATCCAAAAATTTTAAATTTCAAGACCCAGGCCCCACCTCTGCTGCATCAGGAACCCATATATTGCCTGAAGGACACAGCCTGGAGTTGGCTGATGCACCAGTACACACCCGGGCTTCACAATCCCCTCCAAAAAACAACAACATTTTAGAAATTTTTAAAGAAATACCTTTGTGTAAGAACAAGCACATATCCAACAGTTCACAATACTCTATAATGCAGGACGGTGGACCACCCAAAGACATTCTTCTCAAAAATAATAAACCACACAATGTTTGAATTTTTTTTACAAAAACTAATTCAATATGTGTGTAAGCGCATCTGTCTCCAAAAGACCAGATCACCAAAGGACTTTTTTCGCCCAAAATGATGAAGCAGAGTTAATCCCTGTCCGTATTTTTTATTTTTTTTTCATTAAAAAATCACACGCAACAAGCGTTCCGTTGTGTAACGATTAGCATTCTGGAAAATTCAATTTTAAAACTGATAAAATTATCAGTAAATAAAATAAGAAAACACTACCCAAGAGTGTTTACCCCATACATTGCACCAGGAGCAGTCAAGAGTAGGCCTCAGCAGTTCCCAAGAGGCTTTAATAACCCCCTACCTTTGCACGATCAATTGCGAGATCAAGCAATACCAGGTGTGTTATGCCCTCTGATTTCTGGGGCCGCAGGCGCGCTCCACTGAACGGATTAGCGTGTTTCTATCTTTCATCGACCGGTGCTGGTAACCCGCTAACTCCCGGAAAGGTAAGCTGCCGCGAAGCAGGTGGTCTCCCCCGGGCACGTTTGGCTCCAGAATTTCCACTACTGCCACACCACGCTGACTGCCAACCGTGCTAGTGCCTTGCTGACTCAAGGGCAAACTTGATCGAGCAATAACAGGTGTGTTATGCCCTCAGATGTCCGGGGCCGCAGGTGCGCTCCACTGAACGGATTAGGGTGTGTCCATCTATTTTTGTAGCACCCGCAATCCAAAAATTTTAAATTCCCAGACCCAGGCCCCACCTCTGCGGCATCAGGAACCCATTTATTGCCTGAAGGACAAAGCCTGGAGTTGGCTGATGCACCAGTACACACAGGGCTTCACAATCCGCCCCAAAATCAACAAAATTGTATACATTTTTTTTTTAATTTACAACTTTGTGTAAGCAAAATCGCATATCCAACATTTCAGAAGACTCTATAAGGCAGGACGGTGGACCACCCAAAGACTTTCTTCTCAAAAATAATGAACCACATAATTGTTGATTTTTTTTTTTTATTGAAATTCCTAGACCCAGGCCCCACCTCAGCTGCATCCGTAACCCATAGATTGCCTGAAAGACACAGCCTGGAGTTGGCTGATGCACGAGTACACACCCGGGCTTCACAATCCACCCCAAAAAAACGCAATTTTTTTTTAAATTGTCTGACAAAATACCTTTTTGTTAAAACAAGCGCATATACAGCAGTTCAGAAGACTCTATAATGCAGGATGGTGGACCACCCAAAGACATTCTTCTATAATATAATAAACCACACAATATGTTCAATTTTTTTAAATAATTGAAATTCCAAGACCAAGTCCCCACCTCTGCTGCATCAGTAACCCATATATTGCCTAACGGACACAGACTGGAGTTGACTGATGCACGAGTACACACTACACACCCGTCACCCGGGCTTCACAATCCACCCCAAAAAAACGCAACATTTTTTCGAAATTGGCTGACAAAATACCTTTTTGTTAAAACAAGCGCATATACAGCAGTTCAGAAGACTCTATAATGCAGGACGGTGGACCACCCAAAGACATTCTTCTATAATATAATAAACCACACAATATGTTAAAAAATTTTTAAATAATTGAAATTCCAAGACCAAGGCCCCACCTCTGCTGCATCAGTAACCCATATATTGCCTAACGGACACAGACTGGAGTTGACTTATGCACGAGTAAACACTACATACCCGTCACCTGGGCTTCACAATCCACCCCAAAAAAACGCAAAATTTTATCGAAATTGTCTGACAAAATACCTTTTTTTTAAAAAAAACAAGCGCATATACAGCAGTTCAGAAGACTCTATAATGCAGGACGGTGGACCACCCAAAGACATTCTTCTATATTATAATAAACCCCACAATATGTTCAATTTTTTTTAAATAATAGAAATTCCAAGACCAAGGCCCCACCTCTGCTGCATCAGTAACCCATATATTGCCCAACGGACACAGATTGGAGTTGACTGATGCACGAGTACACACTACACACCCGTCACCCGGGCTTCACAATCCACCCCAAAAAAACGCCTTTTTTTTTTTTTTTTTTAAACAAGCGCATATACAGCAGTTCAGAAGACTCTATAATGCAGGATGGTGGATCACCCAAAGACATTCTTCTCAAAAGTAATAAGCCACACAATGTTTGAAATTTGGTTAAAAAAATTATTACATGTGAGTAAGTGCATCTGTCTCCAAAAAAGCAGATGGCAAAAGGATTCTATTCGCCAAAAATGATTAAGCAGAGTTAATCCCTCTCCATCTATTTTTTTTTTCATTAAAAAATAACACGCAACAAGCGTTCCGTTGTGTAACGGTTAGCATTCTGCAAAATTCAATTTTATTACTGATAAAATTACCAGTAAATTTAACAATAACACTACCCAAGAGTGTTTAATTACCCCATACATTGCACCAGGAGCAGTCAGGAGTAGGCCTCAGCAGTACCCAAAAGGCTTTAATAACCCCTTACCTTGCCCGATCAATTGCGAGATCGAGCAATAACAGGTGTGTTATGGCCTCAGATGTCCTGGGCCGCACTAGCGCTCCACTGAACGGATTAGCGTCTCTCTATCTTTCAAGGACAGGTGCGTGTTGCACGCTGAAACCAGTTCGTGATAGGGATCTGTGATTGCAATTATTTGATCTTAAAACGAGGAATTACCAGTAAGTGAGGGTCATAAGCAGGCGTTTATTAAGTCCCTGCCCTTTGTACACACTGCCCGTCGCTATAAGCGATTGGATTAGTTAGTGAGTTGGTTAGTGAGGTCCTCGGATCGGCCCAGGCGGGGTAGGAGAAGGCCCTGGCAGAGAGCCAAGAATTTAACGATTATTTTTGAAATTTGCATTAAGCATGTATTTAGCTACTGCTAAACATCCAAAAATTTAAGGCCAGAGGCACCAGGGAGGCAAGTAGTTCCTGAAAGACACAGAATGAGTCTGGAGCATGCATTTGCAGTACCCAAGAGGTTTTCATAACCCCTTACATTTAAAGATCAATGTTTACATTTGCATTAAGCATGTATTTAGCTACTGCTAAACTTCAAAAAATTATAGGCCCAAGGCCTGAGGCACCAGGGAGGCAAGTAGTTTGTGAAAGACACAGAATGAGTCTGGAGCAGTCATTCGCAGTACCCAAGAGGGTTTCATAACCCCTTACATTTAAAGATCAATGTTGACATTTGCATTAAAGGAAATCTGTCATCAGAATCACTCGCACTAAACCTGTTACACAGGCTTGTGATCCTGATTAAAACGCTCCTTACCTGGTTAAAAATGGTTCAGCGCTTCTTAAGATATCTATATTTTTAGTTTTCTGTTATTCCCTGGCTTGGGACTCAGTGGGAGGGGTTATCATCTCGGACTTGGCCACACATCATTCTAGCTGGGCGGAGCTGCCGCCCGGCTCATGAATATTCATGAACTTATCCTCGTGGTCTAACTCCTTTTTCTCGGTCTGGTGGGGAGCGGAAGCGGCGTTCTCCCCCCCCCCGGCTTCACTCGAGCTGCCGCCCTATACAAGTAAGAAGACGGGCTGCATGAGTGAAAACTCGGGGGTGGGAGGAAGGGAGGGACGGAGGGTGTTTTTATTCACAAACTGAAGGAACAAGCAGGTTATATATAGATATATTTGTGTGGATAAGTTCATGAATATTCATGAGTCGGGTGGCAGCTCCGCCCAGCTAGAATGACGTGTGGCCGAGTCTGAGATGATAACCCCTCCCACTGAGTCCCAAGCCAGGGAATAGCAGAAAACTAAAAATATAGATATCTTAAGAAGCGCTGAACCATTTTTAACCAGGTAAGGAGCGTTTTAATCAGGATCACCCGCACTACAAGCCTGTGTAACAGGTTTAGTGCGGGTGATTCTGATGACAGATTTCCTTTAAGCATGTATTTAGGTACTGCTAAACTTCAAAAAATTATAGGCCCACAGCCAGAAGCTTCAGTTTTCCCTATATTAGGAGCATAGTTGTCCCCCAGATTAGGCAGCATAGATGTCCCCCAGATTAGGACCATAGTTGTCCCCCAGATTAGGCAGCATAGATGTCACCCAGATTAGGAGCATACTTGTCCCTCAGATTAGGCAGCATAGATGTCCCCCATATTAGGCAGCATAGTTGTCCCCCAATAAGCGCGGGCCGGTCAGAGCCAATCAAAGGGCCGTATGTGTCAAGCGGGCCGTACAATCCCCAGGTCTGCCCCAGAGGGTTTCATAACCAACGACAGTAGAGAAAATTTTGTTGTAGGAGCATGGTCAATCCACTCAGACCCATCTGTCATTGGTGGCTGGAAATCCTGGCTGATCCATCCATGATTCATCTTGACAAACGTCATTCTCTCTACATTTTTAGTGGACAGACGAGTTCGCCTTGCAGTGACTATGGCCCCGGCCGCACTAAACACCCGCACTGAAGGCACACTACTGGCCGGGCAGGACAGCTTTTCCAGGGCAAACTCCGCTAGTTGTGGCCATAAATCGAGTTTGGCTGCCCAGAAGTCCAGCGGATCTTCAACGGTTGTTGGCAGGGTCATGTCGAGGTAAGCCATCACCTGCTGGTTCAGGTCCTGCACCATGTCCACCTGCTGCTGATGAGTAGCTTCACTATACGGCTGAAGGAAGCTACTCATCAGCGACTGTAGACTCAGGCTGCTGCTGATTGAGCCGATACTGCTCCTGCCACCCCTCCCCTCCCCAGCAGCCGTGGTAGTGGAAGGTGAGCGCAGAGGGCCCCCCGAGTCAGACCTGCGAGTGGATGGACCATGTGGCCGATAGGCATCGGCCAACCGACTACGTAGAAGCTCCCTGAAGTAGGTCAGTTTGTCCTCCCTCTCAGTGGGTGTAAAAAAGGCCCCCATTCTGGGCCAGTAGCGAGGGTCTAATAAGGTGGAGATCCAGAAGTCATTGCGCTGACGAATTTTGACAATTCGGCGGTCACTACGCAAGCAACTCAGCATGCATCGTGCCATTTGTGACAGTGACTCACTGGGACTACCTGCCTCCATCTCCACTGCATACTGCCACGGGACTGTGTCTGGGTCCTCTGTCTCGCCTCCCTCGTAATAACCCTCCAGCTCCTCTGGCTGCTCCTGCTCCTCCCCTCCTGTCCAATGACCAGAAACACCGGCCATCTCATCCACCGTAAACTGTGCTCCGCTCTGACCCTCATCATCCTCCTCCAGTTCATCCCCCACAGGACTCATGTAGCCTTCTGATGTAGGCGCAACATCTCCATTGCTGTGACCAGCCATGTTTTCAATCATTTTTTGGAGTAAATGTAGGAGTGGAATTATGTCGTTCATGGCGTAATTCGAGCGACTAACAAAAAATTTTGCTTCCTCAAAGGGCCTCAGTAAACGGCAGGTGTCACGTATGAGCTGCCACTCGTTCACATTGAAGTTACACAGGGGAGTACTCCTATCTGCTTGTATCATCAAAAAATCCGTGATGGCTTTTCTTTGTTCGTATAGTCTGTCCAACATATGGAGGGTGGAATTACAATGTGTGGCAACGTCACAAATGAGACTATGTTGTGGGATACCGTTCTGACGCTGCAGCTCAAGCAAAGTGTGCTTGGCGGTGTACGAGTGGCTGAAGTGCATGCACAGTTTCCTTGCCATTGTCAGGATGGGGTGAAGACTTGATGAACTTCTTGACAACCAGATTCAACACGTGTACCATGCAGGGCGAATGGTTCACACTTCCTTGTCCCAGCGCGGCCACAATGTTCTTCCCATTGTCGGTCACCATGGTTCCCATTTCCAGATTTCGTGGAGTAAGCCATACTCGGATTTCTTCCCTAATGAACTTCAGCAGTTCCTCCCCTGTGTGACTCCGTTCGCCAAGGCAAACCATGTGAAGGACGGCTTGACACCGCTGTGCCCTACACACGTGGTACGATGAAGGGTCACCGAGATTTGGATGTGCAGTGCAGGCCGAGGAAACGGGGGAGGAGGTGCACACTGTAAAAGGACCAACTGCCTGGGAGCGAGAGCGTGGAGGAGGAAGCGGTGTGACCTGTCCAAGTTGCTGCTGTGGCTGTGCAGGAACCACATTTACCCAGTGGGCCGTAAAAGACATGTATTGTCCCTGCCCGTAGTTACAGCTCCACACATCGGCGCTGCCATGCACTTTTGAACACACCGACAGGCTCAAGGACTGGCTCACCTTCTCTTGTACAAACTTATGCAGAGCTGGTACTGCCTTCTTTGCAAAGAAATGACGGCTTGGGACTCTCCACCTCGGCTCCGCACAAGCCATCAATTCCCTGAAAGCTGCAGAGTCCACCAGTTGGAAAGGGAGGGACTGCAACACCAGCAACTTGGACAGGAGCACATTCAACTTCTGCGCTGGGCGCATACTGTTGTCTCTTGGACATGGCTTCGCTGATCGATTGTTGGCAGAATGGCTGACTACGAGCAGAGGAAGCAGGAGCGCAAGAAGGATGGTTTGACACAATGTTCCCTTCGGCTGAGGTGGTGGAGCCTTGGCTGGATGACGGAGGGAGCGGATGGCCACTGGGTGATGCGGCAGGCTGGACCACTACCTCGGAGCCACGGTTATCCCAGGCCGCTTTATGGTGGTGAATCATGTGTTGACGCAGGGCCATGGTGCCGAGATTGGGACCCTGGCCACGCTTCACTTTCTGCCCACAGATTTTGCATGTGACTACGCTAAGATCCTCCGGTTTCTTTATGAAGAACAACCACACTGCAGAGTAGCTGATTTTCCCACCCGTAGTTCGCACTATTTCACTTCTATTGGCGCCGTCTCCAGGAACCCCTGTTCCACTACCTCCCTGAATGGTAGCTTGCCGCCAAGCAGGTGGTCTTCCCCTGGCACGTTTGGCTCCTGAATTTCCACTACTGCCACCACCACGCTGATTGCCAACCGTGCTACCGCCTTGCTGCCTCATAGACAAAGAGCAAATCTCTTCTCCTAATGATGATGAAGCCCCGGCTTCTGCACCCGGCTCCCAATTGCGATCGGCTTCATCATCATCAAAAGATGTGTGCACGTCACTGATGTCCTCCTCGTGTTCCACAACAGTGTCTGCCTCAGGACCCTGAGCAATTGAAAAACCGCCTCCCACGTCACTCTCCGCATCACTACTTGGCCGCCTTGCGGAGCAAGGGACGCATGTCTCCTCACATTCTTGGCTGCCCATTAGATGCTGACTGTCCTCTATTACATCGTCCTCGCTAAATAGTGGAGCTGAACCCAAAGCATGAGATACTTCTTTGGGAGAGGGAACAGCATAGGACAAAGGCAATGGGATTACAGGGACTGCTCCCGGGCCATGCCAACTGAGGGTTGTGTCTGAGGAACCCACCGACTCTTGACTGGGGATGTCAGATGTCGCTTGTGATGATGGGGATGAGGAGAGATGGGTCGACGACACGACCGCTGGGTGTTAACGGGAGCTCAGGCCTATTGCTGCGACTCCTGCTGCCACTCGCCCCAAGTCTGCTGCCAATTCTGCCTGACTTATGTAGGCCTCTGCCCCTTCTCTGTGCACGTCCTGGCACTTCCCTGCCTGACATACTTAGTGCGTTTATGAGGGTATAGAACAGCAGCAGGCGATTACTTACGGCTGTCCTTTCAAAGTATATAGGCCCTAGACAGAATAACAGTTACTAAATAGTACACTCCTTTGTTGAATGTATGCCCTTTGCAATGATGAGCGCACTGTTAAGCGTATTTATACGCAGAAAAAAACTCTTTTTTGTTGTATACACCAGCCAGTGTATACTAATGTGTGGAATAGCACTGAATTTAGCACCGAGACAGAAATACAGGTACTAAATAGTACACTACTTGGTTGTATGTATGCCCTTTGCAATGATGAGCGCACTGTTAAGTGTATTTGTACGCAGGAAAAACTTTTTTCTTTCTTTAATACACCGGCAGGTGTATAACGTGTGGTATAACACTTAATTTAGCAAAGAGACAGAAAAAAAGGTGGTATATGGTACGCTATTTGCTTGAATTTAGGCCCTTTGCAATGATAAGGCCACTGAAAAAGCATATTTTTACACAGGAAAACCTTTTTTTTCTTTAATACACCGGCAGGTGTATAACGTGTGGTATAAAACAGAAACACAGGTACTAAATAGTAGGCTATTTGCTTGTATGTAGGCCCTTTGCAATGATAAGGCCACTGTTAAGCGTATTTTTACGCAGGAAAACCTTTTTTTTTCTTTAATACACCGGCAGGTATATAACGTGTGGTATAACACTTAATTTAGCACAGAGAAAGAAAAAAAAAGGTAGGATATGGTGCGCTATTTGCTTGTATTTAGGCCCTTTTCAATGATAAGGCCACTGTTAAGCGTATTTTTACTCAGGAAAAAATTTATTTTCTTTAATACACCAGCAGCACATAACATGTGGTATAACACTGAATTTAGCACAGAGACAGAAAAAAAGGTAGTATACGGTAGGCCATTTGCTTGTATGTAGGCCCTTTGCAAGTATAATGCCACTGAAAAAGCGTATTTGTACTCAGGAAAAACTTTTTTTTCTTTAATACATCGGCAGGTGTATAATGTGTGGTATAACACTGAATTTAGCACAGAAACAGAAAAAAAGGTAGTATATGGTACGCTATTTGCTTGTATTTAGGCCCTTTGCAATGATAAGGCCACTGTTAAGCGTATTTTTACGCAGGAAAAACTTTTTTTTCTTTAATACACCAGCAGGTATATAACGTGTGGTATAACACTTAATTTAGCACAGAGACAGAAAAAAAGGTATGTACTGTGTGGTGCTTGGTGTAAAAAGTTTAACAGTAAAAGGAAAAAAAAAAGCTGCTGCCAAAAAAATAAAGGGGTGGCAAACGCAGCTCCCTGAACCCCTAATAGGACCCGGGGTCAGGGATCAGACCCTAATAGGACCCTGGGGACCTATTAGGGGGTTGGAGGGGGGGGTACTTTTTTTACTTTTATTTAACTTTTTTTTAACTGATTTACTCCTACCTTTCCCTGCAAACCGCTGTCCCTATTCTAAGGCTCCTGAGGGGGCTCCGGAGCTCTGAGGGGGGATCCAAGGCTTCTTCTCACTGCTGCACCCGCTGACTGAATGAAGAGAGCGGGTGCAGCAGCGGGAAGGAGCCGTTAACTCCTCCTCTGCCGCTCTGCTATTGGCTGGACGATCGCCAGCCAATAGCAGCGTTGCTGGGGCGGTGACAGTATTGTCACCGCTCCCCAGCAACGGCAGGTGATTGGCGGTGAATTGTACACCGCCGATCACCATTTATTTCTGGGTCATCAGGTGAGTGACCCGAATCGCCGAAGATCGCTTGCGTGATTTCGCAAGCGATCTCTGGCGATCGCCGACATGCGGGGGTCCCGGGACCGCCCTCGGCATTTGCAGGGCATGCCTGCTGAAGGATATCAGCAGACATGCCGTTCCGATCTAGGCCCGACGCGCGGCAGGGACCGGAATACGCCCATGGTGTCAGGACGTCCCCTGACGTCCTGGGTCCTTAAGGGGTTAAGTATAGGACATAAGATGACTGATCACTGGGACCCCCACGATCTTCATGCAGCACCCGGCGTTCTGAATAATATATTTAGAACTCTGGGTTCTCGTGGTTCGGGTCGTGACGTCACACCACGCCCCTTCCATTTATGTCTATGGGAGGTGGTGTGATGTCACAAGAAGGTGTGGCATGATGTCACGAATCCCACCACAGGAACCAGTGATCTAAACATACTACTTAGAATTTTGGTTGCTGCATGGAGATTGCTGGGGTCCCAGCAGCAGGATCCCCTTGATCAGACATCTTATCCCCTACTAATGATAGTACTAAAAGATATCTAGAGGCAGAGTACCCCTTTAAGGGACAGTTCATGTACCCAAAAGTTGATCCTTTGCAACCGTATGACCCCCAGCTTGTGCATGGAACTTGCTGGGTGTTCTACGCTTGCCTCATAAACTGCACCACCCAGCACCAGTTACCTCTCTCCGCACCGCATTATGCAGATCGTGCAGGAGAGCAGCTTTGGTCATCCATGTTTTGCTAACTCTATTTTCACACGCAGAAATAAATAAATGAGTCGTACAAGTCAAAGAACAGTTTAAAAAAAGGGGAACTTTATTTATAATTTATAAAAATGTTTGTGTAGGGGATTTTTTGTAACCTCCCATCACTCACAAAGAGCGTACAGTAACTAATACTCAGGACAGGAAAAACCTCCAGAGGGGAGGAAACCTGTAGGGAATCCATGGCTACTGTATTGCCCTTCCTCTGGGCATACTAAAGGAGGTTACCTCTATAATTTGGGCAAATGTGTCTGTGTATGTGTGTGATTCCTGGGGCTATGCCTTCATCCAACGTCTTGGTGTAGGTCTGGAAATGCTACTCCATGTTCTGGAAATAGTGCATCTAAGATAGGGGAAAAAAAAGATAGATTATTTACATGTTTATCATAGAAATACACATGGAACTGCACTAAAGACCTTTTGGACAAAACAATGTAACACTTACCAGTCACAGTCATGTGCATGACTTTGCATTCCCGCGTCCCTACAGTGTCCAGCACCGGCCCCTCACTGATGAAGAATGAACAGGACCAGTGTTATTTCTGGGGCTATGCCTTCATCCAACGTCTTGCTGTAGGTCCGGAAATGCTACTCCATGTCCTGGAGATAGTGCATCTAAGATAAGAAAACAAAATATAAATTATTTACATGTTTATCATAGAAATACACATGGAACTGCACTAAAGACCTTTTGGACACAACAATGTAACACTTACCAGTCACAGTCATGTGTATGACTTTGCATTCCCGCGTCGTTACAGTGTCCAGCACCTGCCCCTCACTGATGAAGAATGAACAGGAGCAGTGTTATTTCTGCTCAGTGCTGCTCTCTGGTGGACAATGGTTATGACATCACATGTGTGACACACTGTAACGTCCTGGGAGTTCTATTGCAGTAGTGCTACTCTCTGATTGGCTGAAAATCAAATAAGCTTTCTAATATATTCTGTATGACTGTTATCTAAGGTTTTTGACAATTTTTATTAAAATGGTGCTACTCCCTGTGGGTGCGTTATATTTGTTTCTCCTAACCAGACATTCTGTATATGTAATATCATTTGGTGGCCCCAACAGCCTGGGCCCATAGGTTTCTTACATAGATTAGTGCTACTCCGGTAGGCTCAATGAGCAGCGCTGGCCGCTGGTACGTCTAACGAGTGACGTCCCTGACGTTGCGGTCTGGAGCGAAGGATTTCACTAGTCAGACATCCCGGCAGCCATTGATTTAAAGTGGTGGTGGCTCAGGCTGCCAGTTCAAGATCAGACACCATGGCCCTAGATTGACATACTGCAACACCGATCCCCTGTGTCTGCCCACCTGTTGCAAAACTACAACTCTCAGCCTTCGGCTGTCAGGGCATGCTGGGAGTTGTAGCTTTGCAATAGCTGGACAGACGTCTGTTGAAAGGGGGGAAAAAAGCACTTTGAAAAACGCCATTTATATGTTGTTTTTAATCACAGCCTAAGCCTAGGAACAGACACAATTCTTGTTTGACGTTATTTTTTTTTTTTGCAAAAAAGAAAAACACCAAAATCTTCCCCCTCATTTCTATTCTCAGCTATCTTTGTGTTATTTTTGCTAAAAACACTGGGGTGGGGGTGTCTTAGAGATTTATCAAATCCTGGGAAGAGGAGAAGTAGACCAGTTGCCCATAGCAACCAATCAGGTAGTTTCTTTCATTTTTAAAAAGGCCTCTGAAAAGTGAAAGAAGCGATCTGATTGGTTGTTATGGGCAACTGGTCAACTTTACCTCTGCACAGGTTTTCATAAATCTGTCCCAATGTGTATTATTATTATCATCATCATCATCATCATCATCATCATCATCATCATCATCATCATTATTATTATTATTATTATTATTATTATAGGAAGTGTTTTTTCTTTGGTGTTTTTTTTTCTCCTCTGGCTTTTCTCATTACAAGTCATGTGATTCTTTCATCATGTGACTGAAGGATTTCTATTAAAAAAAATAGTGAGAAAACACCCCAAAAAAAAATATATAAATAAATACATGCTCTCGGCATCCCACAGATTTGATAGCCTAAAAACACCATAAAAGGATGAAGAAACCCCCATTAGTGTCTGGTGTTTCATATTACCCTATTGATTCTACCTAACATGTGCCCGCAGCGAGCATGGTGATTTTTATGACAAACACGCCAAGTGAAATCCCAGCCGAAATTAATGTTTTTACAATAGGTGTGAACAGGCTGCAGGCTGTGCTATATATATTTGCATAGCTGCGGCGTACAACACGTGCAGCATTTATGTGGCGGCTTTCCGCTGGCATATATGGCTTTCTGTGCTGGTGAATGCAGCGGGCACTTACTGGGGGTGGTTTCCTAGCTGCACAGTTTTGCACCACAACCACTCCGGCTGGGACCAGGCTGACCACTCTAATGACCAAGATGCCGCAGTGAACGGCTTTCTTTCTGTGACACCTGTCATGTCCCAGTACAGGATGTGGCCCCGTACTGTCCTTCTGCCCTGTGAGTCCCTGCATGTCCCCGGGGCTCTCCTGCAGCAAACCCCATTGTATTGTGTAGTTATGTGTTATAAGTGTAATGTACCCTTAAGAGTTTGTATCACATGATTGTTACCCAGAGAACCCCTCCAGTGACCAGGTGAGCCCCCAAGTGACCTATGGGCTCCTTGAACAGCCCCCTATATAATAGGGGGAGGGGCTGCAATACTCTTATCTCCTGCTGAGGTCCAGTGCAGTCCAGTGTTCCAGTGTCTGTGTAAAGAGCATTGGAGGCCTCAAGCCTAAATTACTGCAGCCACCAGTCGGTCCTGAGTAAGTCATCTCAATTGTCTGTCACCATCTCAAGTCAAGTCATCTCAATTGTCTGCCACCATCTCAAATCAAGTCACCTATAGTAAACGTGGCCTCCATCATAGTCTGTCAAGTCACTGCAAGTCCCAGCAAGCCTGCGAGGTCCCCTGTGTCACTGGTCACCTCTCTGGGATATTGGCTGAACTGTATAGACTGTACCATCTGTCTTACCCCAGTAAAGCTACCGTTACCCTTAACCTGGCCTTGGACTCTTTCTTGCCTCTGCCTAACCTAGGATTAGCGGTACAACCTTCGGGTGTTTATAGTCTAAACCACGCCCTGGCGTCACAACAAGAAGGGGTTAATACCATCTACCCCTTGTGCCATAACATCTGCCCCGAATCTACCTTACACTACACCCGTGGCACTACACACCCATCATGTCCATTGAAAGCAACAGACGGTCACTGAAAGAATGCAATGGGATGTCTGCTAGGGTTGCCACCTTTCTTGCAAAAAAAAAAAGAAAAAAAAAAAAAAAAACAGCCATGCTAATTTGCATAATTAATTATATATGTGTGACATCACAGGAAGTGATAGAAGAGATACAATTCATGTGCGGGGGATTGAAATGGCACAGGGACCCTACCGGTTCAGCAGCTCGGGCCGCGGCCACCAGGGCTGGTGCAAGGATTTTTGTCACCCTAGGCAAAACCTCATTTTGTCCCGTCCTTTGGTCTCCCCACTTCTTTGCACCGCCCACCTTTTTAATAATTGTTAGGCTATGTTAACACGGCAGGACATCCGTGCAGTATTCCGTAGGAATATTCCGCAGCCGCAGAGGAAATGTATGACACAGAAATTCTAATTCAGGCATCTACAGAAAGAATAGACATGTCTGTTCCTCCTGCGCATTCTTCTCAGAAATACATTGCTGTCTATGAGACGGCGAATTTCTGACCACTACCTGCAAATTCTCCACTACCTGCAGAATATCCGCACAAATATTTTCTGTGCGGACAATCGGCACTGAGTAGGTGCCCCCTCCAGACAGGCTGACTCACCATGACGTATACTTACATGACAAAGGGATATCCTAATTGCTTGCCCTAAATAACCCCATCCCCCAACCTTACCAAGAACGACAGACACTTAGATTGGGTTTAAGGGCCACAGCAGACCCACTTTGATTATACAAACTATTAACAACATTATTTACAAAATATTGACCCCCTCCCATATGAACATCATACAACCATCATAACATACCAACTTTATTTACCTGCCCCCCAGGACAAGGACTTGAAGGCACCACTAATTTAAAGGGGGCCTCCTATTTACCCACAGCCGTGTATCACCAGGCCCAAGGGCACCAACTATCGGAGACCCCCAACCCTCCCTGGGGGCCCCCATGCCCGCAGGGAATTTACCACCAGACTGGGTACCATCCCCAGCCTTAACTGAAAACTGCCTTTCAGTTGCCATGTCCATACATGCCTCCAAGTCCCTATCCTCCTACCTCCACAACGGAGCAAGTGACCTCCTTACTAGTGTTGCTCGCGAATATTCGCGAATATAGCACTATATATTCGTAATTATGAATATTCCTTTTTTTTTTTTATTAATTTTTTTCACAGTAAACATCACAGTGATCACCCCTCTCTGCTTCCAGCTTGTGTGGTGTAAAGAAGGCTCTAAAACTACTGTGTGAGACTGGCGTGCGAATTTCCGCATATGCTAATTTCCGCATATGCTAATTTCCGCATACGCAAATTTTTGCATATGCGAAATTAAAACGTGAATATTACGAATATATGACAAATATTCGTTCACGAAATATTGCAAATTCGAATATGGCCTATGCCGCTCAACACTACTCCTAACGCGCCTCCTTTCCGCCACTCCCCCACAGCGCGCTCCACTGCCTCGCAGATGTCCAATGCCCACAGGTCCATCCCCATATCGTTGAGATGCACCCCATCCCCAAGCAAAAAATCACAATCTCCCTTCTCCAGCTCCCTGTGCCTGACCGCTGTGGTAGATTAACTCAGCGTTCTTGTAACTATCTCACTCTCGGCCAAATCCATATACAGAATGTATATACCGAAGCATAGAGAAATAAATCAGACAGAGCCATTGTGCTTTAGCGTTCCCTGTGTGCTGTCCACTGGCTTTATTTCAAATCGTTCAAGCTTATATCACCTTTGTCATTAACATAAGTTCCCACCCCCTGCTAGGGGATGTTCTAGCATTTAGGGAGTGTGCAAATATCATGAGGAATGTGCCTTGTCCTCATGGCACTCCACTTCCTGTAACTTTCTCGGGCTTTCTTTGTTCAAAGTCTTCACACGATGTGAGGGGTGATATGAGAGAGAGCAGATGGGGGAGAGCAGATAGGGGAGGAGTGGACAAGTAACAGAAATGTGGAGTCTTCATCCTAAATGGGCATTTTACATATACAGTATATAAAATTTATGTATACACACATATAAATCTATCACAGTCCCCCCTAAAATGACCAATTTACCCTTTCCCTAATTTCCACCATCCTAACTCATCTGCCCCAATGTGTTTTCTCGAACGTTTCACTGTACTTTAGACGACCCATGGCTTATCCATGGACCCCCTTAGCTTCAGACTTTACAAATATGTAGTCAGCTGCTGTCCCTATGGGTCACTGGTGTTATAGATGGCATTGAAGCTCTGTAATCTCAAAGTCCACATTTGTCATCACTGGCGTGGCATTCTTGTTGGTCGTCTCACACTTCTTCTTCTTTAGGCAAGTCAAAACACAACACACAACAAAGCAAGATTATTAGAATTATGAGTATGGTCATTTTACCGGTTCTATATTGGCTGAGATATATGCTCAACAAGTCTCCCAAACATCTTGTATACCCCCCTTTTTCCTTTTACACCATACATCATATCTAATGCCGTACCATTTTGGAATATTATAGCGGATGTGACTCTTAGTTGTTCGGTCTAACCTTGAAGAGCATTTACAAAGAAATGTATTAATCTTAGCTGGTTATAATAGATATAATCAATTTTACTCATGGAAATCTGGGATATTATTGACTCAACTCCATCTTTTTATTTGACCTCTAGCTATAAAACTCATCTGGGGCCCCCCTTGGGACTCTAACATCAATATACACAAAGGGATCAAAACTCCAAGCAGGGGCTGTACGTTTTCCTCTAAAGTGTGGTTTGGATTCTTTTGCTGGTTCGGTAATGGAAGTGTGTATGGGCAGACGTGTCTTGACTAATGTGTATTCCCCAGTTTAATTCCTTTCTAATTTAACTCTAAACTTCATATCCCCAAGTATCCCATACTTTACGATAGTTACCATTTACTCATCCCGCTAGCTAGGTCTATCCTTACTATAATCTTACACCAAGTATTCCTATCCTTTATAACATTATTACTGACTGAAATACTTGTTGCACCCCGCTATTTGTACATGTTCACCTACTGATTCTCCTCATACAACAACACATCCTAACAATCTGTTGTGATTATCTTTCCCTTTGGAACAACCATGGTCATGCACAGACATAGATTTAACAGTTATCAGAGATACATCTATACGGGATCATTATATGTAATCATCTCTTTCCTCACTTATTTCCTGCATAGGTTTTGAAGAAATGGGTGACAATTACAGAATCTGAACTAGGTACAGTTTTACAAAAGTTGTATACTTTAGGTATACTAGGTAAAGTTTAACAAAAGTTGTATACTTTACTGTATCTATGGTTAGGGATCAGTACAATTAGACAAGGAGATACTGATATTGACCTACCCCAGGCAGTTAGATGAAGTCTACTCATATTCTCTGAAACAGGTAAGATGTTTATGGAGTGTGTTGTTTAGGTACCTTTATTGTTTTTACCTAGGTCATATGTCAGATGTGAATGATGACGTCTGTACAAACCTTCTTTCTGCATTGTTGAATCCTGAGGCGACCCAATGTACTGACATTACTATGCACATAGCTCCTCTCTGCTTAGTGTATGGGGTCATATATGATACCATGGGGTACAAGACTGCTGGCACATACATTTTCTTACCAACTCTTTCCGGATGCCGTCTTTGCCCTGTACCACCTTTTTCTTCTTCCGTTGGTCTCTCTCAGCATGCATAGCTGGTTCTTGCAAGAGACCTAACCAGAAAATTCCACATTGCCCATCCACCTGTACACTTTGTACCATCAATGTGGGGGAACAGGAGCGCTGCAGCCTCCTTCACCATTCAATCTCCTTGGCTTCTGGGGCTGTTTCCTTCATGTGTCTCTGATCTTTACGATGGCCACTTTCTCTGGCGACTCTCGGACTTTGAATACTTGAATTCCAAACTACAGATTGGTTTGCTCAGGGATTCAAGAACACTCTTACATCAATAGGCCCATACTTGTGGGCGATAATTAAAGTGTACCTGTACTCATTGTGTCATACCTTTAGATATCTTACACATCTCAGTAAATACCTTCAACTCTACTTCTCTGAACCACCAGCTCAGATTGAGTGGTTTATTGCAGTAGAACTTCATTCTGTGTGTGGTCACCATATATCCTGTCTTATGTATTACATCTTTACATTACTTAGAACAAACTTACATTTATGACTCAGCATTAACCATGGATTCTCAGATATCCTATCATGGCTCTTGAATTTTTTTTTTTTTTTATCTTATAAGTTCAAGACAATCACCATCTTCATATTACACTAAATATCATTATAAAGTTATCCACTTAAAATTGATGTTATTCAAATAAATATAATGTAGAATGTATAGGTATATCACTTTGTGTATGCAGGTACTATAACACATTCAAGTTTAAACAGTAGATTTGTAGTTCCTTCAACTTAATGTGACTGTTTCATTAGACCAAGGCTGTTCTGTCAATCTTCCTATAAGCCCCGCCTTTCTCCTCCAACTCCTCTATGTCACTGGTCACCACCCCTTTAAAAAAAAAATCTGTAAAAATGTAATAAAAATGGCCAAAATGGCAAAAGAAAGCAAAACTAATCCTAAATAATTTTTTAGATATATAAATACAAAAAAAACAAGGACAGAGCATGTAGGACCCCTTAATAATGAGAATGGGGAGGTTGTCACGGGCGAACAAGAGAAGGCGGAGCTACTGAATGGGTTCTTTAGTTCTGTATATACTAGGGAAGAAGGAGCTGACATTGGACAGGTCAGTGCTTGTAACACATCATGTAATGTACTGAACTGGCTTAATGTAGAAATGGTACAAGGTAAAATAAGTAAAGTGAATGTAAGCAAATCTCCAGAACCGGATAGACTACACCCAAGAGTTCTTAGAGAGGTAAGTTTAGTAATATCTGTACGCTTGTTCATGATATTTAGAGATTCTCTGGTGTCTGGTATTGTGCCAAGGGACTGGTGCAAGGTGAATGTGGTACCAATCTTCAAGAAGGGCTCTAGGTCTTCACAAGGCAATTATAGACCGCTAAGTTTAACGTGCATTGTGGGTAAATTGTTTGAAGGACTTATAAGGGATTACATACAGGAATACATAGGGGATAATAGTATAATAAGTGATAACCAGCATGGGTTTACTAAGGACATAAGTTGTCAAACCAATCTAATTTGCTTTTATGAAGATGTGACTAGAAGCCTTGACAGAGGAATGGCTGTGGATATAGTGTTTCTGGATTTTGCTAAAGCATTTGATACTGTCCCTCAGAGACATCTGACAGGTAAGTTAAGATCTTTGGGCTTGGAAACTTTAGTTTGTAACTGGATTGAACACTGGCTCATGGATCATACCCAGAGAGTGGTGGTCAATAATTCGTACTCTGATTGGTTCCCAGTTATTAGTGGTGTACCCCAAGGTTCAGTACTGGGCCCGCTGTTGTTTAATTTATTTATCAATGATATAGAGGATGGTATTAACAGCTCTGTTTCTATCTTTGCAGATGACACTAAGCTTTGTAGCACAGTACAGTCTATAGAGGATGTGCATAAGTTACAAGATGACTTGGATAGACTAAGTGTCTGGGCATCCACTTGGCAAATGAGGATTAATGTGGATAAATGTAAAGTTATGCATCTGGGTACAAATAACATGCATGCGTCATATGTCTTAGGGGGGATTAAACTGGCAGAGTCATTGGTAGAGAAGGACCTGGGTGTACTTGTGGATCACAGACTTCAGTATAGCATGCAATGTCAGGCTGCTGCTTCCAAAGCCAGCAGGATATTGTCATGTATCAAAAGAGGCATGGACTCGAGGGACAGGGACATAATATTCCCCCTTTATAAAGCATTGGTACGGCCTCACCTGGAATATGCTGTTCAGTTTGGGCACCAGTCCATAAAAGGGACACTGCGGAGCTGGAAAGGGTGCAGAGACGTGCGACTAAATTAATATGGGACATGGAACTGTTACGCCGAGCGCTCCGGGTCCCCGCTCCTCCCCGGAGTGCTCGCAGCGTTTACCTGCTCGCAGCGCCCCGGTCAGACCCGCTGACCGGGAGCGCTGCGATAGTGTCTCTAGCAGGGATGCGATCAGCGATGCGGGACGCGCCCGCTCGCGGTTCGCATCCCAGCCTGCTTACCGGACCCGTTCCCCGTCTGTTCAGTCCCGGCGCACGCGGCCCGCTCCCTAGGGTGCGCGCGTGCCGGCTCTCTGTGATTTAAAGGGCCAGTGCGCCGCTGATTGGCGCCATGCCCAAATTAGTGAATTCACCTGTGTCCATGCCTATAATACCTCACTTCCCCTTCCCAGCATCGCCGGATCTTGTTGCCATTGTGCCAGTGAAAGCGTTCCTATTTGTGATCTGATGATGGACGATATATATTACAACTTTGTTATATGATGACTCATGCGATTACTGGCACTTATACACAATATGCGGTGTTGCATCTTGGTATAATGTTTTCCATCCATACAAACATACTATAGTTGATGCGTACCGCATACGCTGTGCTCTCAGTCCTTTGTATCGTATTTTGTTTGCTGCGACACTGGTTGCTATGAACTACTACATGGTTGTTAGTTTATTTACTTGTTTTACGTCAGGGTGTTTCCCCACCTGGAGGCAATTAACTTCTATGGCCAGGCTCCACAGGCACTGACATCACACGCCGATGTCTGTGGGAGCCACTCCTCCATACTCAGGTATAAAAACCTTTCTTTTACCTGCATTACTTGCCATGACTAAGAACTCCTAGCAAGTTCGAAACGCGTTGGCGTTCATTTTAGCATACCCTTAGGGTTTTTGTTGTTTTCTTTTTGTTCCATGTTTTTAACTATGTGAAGTAAAAGTTAAGTTTTAGCTATTTTTGTGAGCTAGACCCCTTACCTTTACTCCCTTTGATCTGTACTTCCCGGGATACGGCCCGCGCTGTCCGTGCTCCAAATCTTTCTTGCAAAAACCGCATGATGACCGCATGACAACCGTACATCTATCCATTGATGCCCTCAGCAAGTGGTGACCTGAAAAACCTTTTTTCCTTTTTTGTACTAGCATTAGCAGGGAATAGAGTAAAACTCATTTTTGGTTCTGCTGAGGCTGTAGGTTTTGAGGCCTAGTCTGGCATCCACGAGAGCAGCATCCCAAGAGAGCGATAATTGGACGCAGATCCCTTATATGGGCAGGGGCTGGACTAACGCTAATTTGTCCAAACGGATGTCAATCACTTTTACAGAGATTTGTGGGTAACATGTGACCCAAGGACCTCCCATACCATAGAGGTTACTAGCATGGTCACATGACCGAAGGTCCTGCGATGCAGAACAAGGTAAGTACTATACATTTCTTTACAATATAGATATAATTATTAATACAGTGGTCCCTCAACATACGATGGTAATTAGTTCCAAACGACCCATCGTTTGTCGAATCCATAGTATGTTGAGGGATCCGTGCAATGTAAAGTATAGAAAGTTATACTCACCTGTCCCCGCTGCTCCGCACCAGGTCCTCACCGCTCCCGCTGCTGTTCCAGGGCCTGCTCCGGTGTCTTCTTCGCAATCCTCCGGTGTCTTGCGCATCTTCTGCAGGGTCCGGGCCTTGCTTTCCGATGACGTTATTACGCTGCTGCGCCGGCGCGGCGTGCGTAGTGACGTAATAACGACGCCAGAAAGTGAGGCCCGGACCCTGGAGAAGATGCGCAAGACACCGGAGGATCGCGAAATGGACCCGGAGCAGCGGGAATAGGTAAGTGAACCTGCCAGGGATGCTTAAACTGCTATCCGACAGCAGCTTAAGCATTTTGCGCTGTCGGATAGCAGTTAATGCGATGGCCCCTCGGGGCCATCGTAGGTCGGGGGGTTACTGTATATACATTTATGAACATTAAAGTTAGACTTAAGGAGAGGCGACTAGGGGCAGTCCCACCTATCTGAACGTAGTTACTCTGAATTTGGGGACCTCTACACTAGGTACTGGATGCAATACGGTAGCGGGACACCCCATTAGTATACATTAATGTAGGTTAAGGGGTTAGTATAACACGTAGACCAATGGTTAAAGGGGTACTACACTGGCTAGCATTTGGAACATTCAGTTCCCAAAGCTGTGTGCGTGCTGCAGGGGTCGGTCATGCCCCATCGTGACATCACGCCACGCCCCATCAATGCAAGTCTGTGGGAGGAGGCGTGACGGCCGCCACGCCCCCTTCCATAGACTTGCATTGATGGGTCATGACGTGACATCACCAGGGGGCAAGGCCGACCTCTGCAGTGCACACACAGAGCTCGAAACTAAATGTTCCGAACGCTGGCCAGTGGAGTACCCCTTTAAGCTCTCTCGGGTCTTGATCATGGCACTTGAAAAACATAGTAGGTTAGATGGGGGAATTACATTGGCTGACATTCAGACATAAAACCTTACACTAGGCGTGTATATGAATTCTGTAGGGTCATACATGCCTACAAATGTTATATCAGCTTCTGCTATGACTTATGCAGGGGCTGGTATTATTTTGGTAGATTTTGAGTGCAGATGAATACATATTCAATTACTGTCAGAGAAAAATACTAAAATATGTTGAATAGGCACTGTCATTTGCAAATACTTTTATTTTATTTAATGCAGATAATAACATTATATGTATATTTGTAATACATTGGTTAAAAAATTTAGATATTTTGGGGTAAAAATGCTGTCTTGTCCCTGCAGCTGTTGTCTGTGTGCAGAGACAAAATACAGGAAGTGATGGTGAGAAACAATCCCGCACAGCACTCTAGTATGTATGGGCACAGCCCTTTGACAAACATAAATGTAATACCTGGTTGTCAATTCATTTATACAATATCACAGTAAAATGAATATGTGGGGGAAAGCAGATGATGAGCCATATAGATATGTTCTGTGCACAGTGGCGTTGCTAGGGTTGGTGTCACCCGGTGCGGTAGAAAATGGTGTCACCCCATAACCCCACACACACACACTCCACCAACGTAATATTTTAGCCTGTCGTGAGAGACACCAAAGTGCATCACAGAAAAGCATTTCCAGTATTATAATCAAATATACCAATTTCCAAGTAAGGGGAACGCACTAAAGAAGCTTTTACAATGTAAAACTACAGCTCCCAGTATGATGTAACCAGTGATAAGGGGATTCTGGGAGTTGTTAACTGCAGAACTTACAAGTGGCTATAGCTCTGATGGGACATAGTCTGGTATAATGCACGATAAAATAAGTTATTTCAGGTGACGTCTTCTCTATAGTCTTCCCTTATCTAATTCAGATGGTACATACCGCCGGATCCAGCTAAATCTTCTCTCTGCATAATGTGATGCCCAGATGGCTCCTCACTTTGTCAGCGCATTCTAATAATCTATTTGAAAACAATTATAATATAATGAGGCCAGACATATCCTTTGAATATTATACTATCACAAACTGAACCCTCTGAATATAATACTTCCACACACTGTGCCCCCAATATAGTTCTGCCACACACTGTACCCTCTAAATATAATATTGCCACACACTGTGCCCCCCCAAAAAAAGAAATTCTTCCACACACTGTACCCTCTAAATATAAGACTGTCACACACTGCACCCTCTGAATATAATACTACCACAAACTGAGCCCTCTGAATATAAGACTGCCAGACAATGTACCCTCTGAATATAATACTGCCACACACTGCACCCTCTGAATACTACCACACACTGCTCCTTCTGAGTATAATACTGACACACACTGCACCCCCTGAATATAATTCTGCCACATACTGTACCCTCTGAATGTAATACTACCACACACTGCTCCCTCTGTGTATAATACCACTGCCACACACTGTGCCCTCTGAATATTAGACTGCCACACTGTGCACCCTCTAAATATAATACTACCAAAAACTGTGCCTCTGAATATAAGACTGCCAGACACTGCTTTCTCTGAATATAATACTGCCACACACTGCACCCTCTGAATATTACCACACACTGCTAACTCTGAGTATAATACTATAGCCACACACTGTTCCCTCTGAGTATAATACTACTGCCACACACTGTTCCCTCTGAGTATACTACTACTGCCACACTCTGTGCCCTTTGAATATTAGACTGCCACACTGCGCCCTCTGAATATAATACTACCACACACTGCACCCTCTGAATACTACCACACACTGCTCCCTCTGAGTATAATACTACTGCCACACACCGTTCCCTCTGAGTATAATACTACTGCCACACACTGTGCCCTCTGAATATTAGACTGCCACACACTGCACCCTCTGAATATAATACTGCAAGACACTGAACCTCCCGCCAAATATAATTCTGCCACATACTGCACCCCCCTGAATATAATACTGCCACACACTGTACCCTCTGAATATAATACTACCACACACCGCTCTCTCTGAATATAATACTACCACACACTGTACCCTCTGAATATAATACTGCCACACACTGCACTACCCTCTGAATATAATACTACCACACACTGCCGCCCATTATAATTAGTGTTGAGCGGCATAAGCCATATTCGAATTCGCAAATATTTGTGAATACATGGACGAATATTCGTCATATATTAGCTAAATTCGCATATTCGTAATATTCGCGTATGCGAAAATTAGCATATACAAAAATTAGCATAAGCGAAAATCCGTATATGCGAAAATTAGCATATGCAAATTTTTGCATATGCGAAAAGTCACATGCCAGTCTCACACAGTAGTATTAGAGTCTTCTTTACACCACACAAGCTGGAAGCAGAGAGGGATGATCACTGTGATGTGTACTGTGATTAAAAAAATATATATATTTATAATTACGAATATATAGTGCTATACTCGCGAATATTCGCGAATTCATGAATATGCGATATTCGCGAATAGAATTCGCATTGCGAATATTCACGAGCAACACTTATTATAATTCTGACACATACTGCACCCTATGAAAATACTACCACACACTGAACACCCAGAATAAAATACTGCCACATACTGTACCCCAATGAAAAAAATACTGCCAAAAACTGCACCCTCTGATGGTCCTGCCGATGGATGATGGGGGTGCAGCACCCCTATCATACATCAGTAGCACCCTTATCATACATAAGGAGGATCATCCTCCTGCCCGTGGCACCTCCATAATACATCAGTAGCACCATCATCATACATCAGTAGCACCCCCATCATACATCAGCAGGATAATACTCCTGGCAGTGGCACCCCCATCATCCAGGATGGTGGGGGTGCTACTGGCAGAAGGATGATCCTCCCAATGGATGATGAGGGTGCTACTGCCCTTCTCCCCCCCCCTCCCCCCGGCTGTTGCACCCCCATCATACATTCGCAGGATAATCCTCCTGCCAGTAGCACCCCCATCATCCCGGATGATGATCTGCTGATGGATGATGGGGGTGCTACTGGTAGGAGGATGATCCTGCTGATGGGTGATTGGGGTGCAGCACCCCCATCATTCATCAGTAGCACCCTCATCATACATAAGGAGGATCATCCTCCTGCCAGTGGCACCCTCCATCATCCAGGAGGAAGATCTCTCTGATGGATGATGGGGGTGCAGCACCCCCATCATTCATCAGTAGCACCCTCATCATACATAAGGAGGATCATCCTCCTGCCAGTGGCACCCCCATCATCCAGGAGGATGATCTGCTGATGGATGATGGGGGTGCTACTTGCAGGAGGATGATCCTGCTGATGGATGATGGGGGTGCTACTGGCAGGAAGATGATCCCTCTGATGGATGATGGGGGTGCAGAACCCCCATCATTAATCAGTAGCACCCTCATCATACATAAGGAGGATCATCCTCCTGCCAATGGCACCCGCCATCATCCAGGAGGATGATCCCGCTGATGAATGATGGGGGTGCAGCACCCCCATCATTGATCAGTAGCACCCTCATCGTACATAAGGAGGATCATCCTCCTGCCAGTGGCACCCCCCAGAGCCTCTCAGCAACCCCATTTTCCCTGATAGTACCTTACAGGGGTCAGATGCACCCCAGTCGCCGGACAACAGCGGAGGGGGAGGAATGTGGTTGTGTAGTGGTGCCGCTGGTGAGGCAGGGGGGGGGGTGGGTTGTTGCTTTTAATGCTGAAAATGTCACTCTAACTCTGCAAGTGATTTACGAGGGGGAGGGGGTGCTGGCGGACGTGGTGTCACCCTTGTCGCAATGCTACTGTGTGAGTCTCTCTGCAGGTCCAGAGCCATCCACGTTCCGCCGCACACATGAAGACAGGGGGGGGGGGTTTGGGGAGGCTTGCTGGTTCACTAACTGCTGTTGCTCACTCTCTACAAATGATTTCTGCTTGGGGGGGGGGCGCTGGCGGATGTGGTGTCACCCCTCCAGGCTGGTGTCACCCGGTGCGTACTGCACCCCCCGCACCCCGGTCGCAACGACACTGCCTTAGGGGGCCCCAAATAACATCTGTCACCAAGCCCAATTTTTCAAATCTGGCATGTGTCATTTTGTTGTAATAAGGTTGTAATAACTTTGACATGCTTTTACTGAACAATGTAAATCTGAGATAGTTTTTTCGTGACATATTGTACTTTTATATTTTATATTAGTGGTAAATCTTTGTTGATACATGAAGCGATTTTTGTGAAGAGCTCTAAAATATTATTAACTCTTTTCATGTCAATCACTGTGAGGTAAAAATTTTGTTATTTTTATTCTGTTGGTCGGTATAACTATGCCCAATTTTTGAAGCTTTTTATGTTCTTTTAACAACAAAATCCTTTTTTTCCCTTTTTAGTGTTGCCATGTTCTGACAGCCATAAGTTTTAGATTTTTCGTCCAACGCCATTGTATGAGCTGTACTTTTTATTGGCACATTTTTTGCGATGCATGCTACCTTTTGATCTTTTTTATTCCACATTTTTGACTAAAATTAGCGATTTTTGCCCTTTTTTTATTTTTTTTTACAGCGTTCACTGTGAGAGATAAATAACATTATCATTTTATTGTAAAAATCATTACAAATGTTGAAATACCTATTATGTATAGATTTAGGGTTTTATTTTTTTTGTTTTGGTGATATGATAACTTTATTGGAAAATGGCCTCTATTTAATTTTTTTTACACTTTATTTATTTGTTGAAAAAAACATTATTTTTATACTTTTTACTTTTTTACTGTTATACTATGCTGCAGTACATCTGTAGTGCAGCACAGTATAACTGTCAGAGTTAGCTGACACTCAGCTCGTGCGATCCAGCCTATGACTGCACCTCACAGGCTGCCCCACTAGGCAGAAAGAAGGCAATCAACTGGCCTCCTGCTGCCATGGCGACAAACTAGACCCTGCGTTCACATCACTGGGTTGCCTTTTTGGAACAGGGGGAGCCCCTTCCCCCTGTCAATCCCATAGATGCCGTGATCAGTATTGATCATGGCATTAATGGGGGTAAATGATGCCGATCCTGGTCTCAGCAGCTGTGGTGGGATCTCGGCTTTGATTGACTGCCTGGTCCTGCCGCCAATCTCCTATGGCACATCGCGCTAACATGACATGTTATGAAAGTTTATTCTCTTCAGCTTTGAGTTCGCTTTTATCTTGACACTATAATAGCCAAAGATATCTGAACCCCTCTAGTCTTTATTTCAGGTACACTCATACCTTGGCATTACATTTACTGTATTTGGTTGTGGAACCAGTGGTATGACCATCTCTTTGAAATCTCTCTGTAGCCATTTTTAAACACAACAATGCTAGGCCGCAGGATGCTTGTACTTTTGTGAGCAGCCTACGTAAATGTGCTACCATGGCCTGCAGCATCTCCAGACTTGTCTCCCATCGAGCACATCTAGAACATCATTGATCGGCATTTGCAAAGGGAGCTGCCAGCCGCAAACCTTGATCACTTGTGACCCCAAGGGGGAAGTTTCCTCACACCACACAGCCATTAATAACCTCATTGATAGCAGGCCAAGGCATGTATTTTTGTCTGTGACGCTCATACTCAATATTGAATAAATCAAGATTTTTTTTTATAGTTTTTTTTATAATATACAAATCGTTAACATGTCTATCTTTTCCTTCTTGATGTTGCAGTTGTGATCAGTGTATATTAGGACCTAAAGAAATGGAATATGTTATGCTTGTTTTGTTATGTCTATTTGATGCTAAGAGCTTCTGATGTTGTTAAATAGATATTAGGATACAAACACACACTTTTATTTCACCTCTTCTAGAGCTGCTGCTAGTTGTCAAACTTAAAAAATTGCTTTTTATTTCCCAGCCAAGTGTCAATAAGGTGGAGCCGAGTTGTTTAAATGTCACAGTCTGGTATGCTTCCTTACTCATCCTCACCTTTAAGCCCCTCCTTGACTAATGTACAGAGCCCTGTTTGGCAGTCAAGGGGGGTCTGGGAGGATGAGTAAGGAGGCATGCCAGGCTCCATATTGCCTTTTAAATCTATATATATATATATATATATATTTAAAACTCAACTTGTGTGTATGTATGTATGTATGTGTGTATGTTCCACAAAAACTTTCAAACGGCTAAAGATATTAACAGGAAACTTGGCACACATGTTACTTATATGTCAACAACAAACATAGGGTAGGTAATTTAACCCTTACTCACCCCCATTTGCCAGGGGCGGGGCTTATGTTTAAAGTCCCATACAAGTCAATGGGAAATATATGTTATAGCATAACTTCCAAACGGCTGGAGATATTTCCATAATACTTTGTCACATGTTACTTATATGTCCACTTAAAATATAGGATAGTAAATTTAACCCTTAACTACTCCCATTTCTGAGAGTTGGGGTTTTTGTTTAAAGTCCCATGCAAATTGGGCTGGAGCGTTTTCAATAATACCTGGTCGCATATTACGGGTCGGAATAGGAGGTCGGGATAGGAGGTCGAGATATGAGGACAGGATATGAGGACGGGTTAGGAGGTCGGGATAGGAGGACGGGGATAGGAGGTCAGGATAGGAGGTCAGGATAGGAGTTCGGGATAGGAGGACAGGATGGGAGGTCGGGACAGGAGGTCTAGATAGGAGGTCGGGATAGGAGGACGGGATATGAGGATGGGATATGAGGACGAGATATGAGGTTGTTATAGGAGGATGGGATAGGAGGACGGGATAGGAGGTCTGGATAGGAGGTTGGGATAGGAGGTCGAGATAGGAGGTCGAGATAGGAGGATGGGATAGGAGGTCGAGATATGAGGACGGGAAAGGAGGACGGGAAAGGAGGACGGGATAGGAGGTCGGGATAGGAGGTCGGGATAGGAGAACGGGATAGGAGGTTGAGATATGAGGTCGAGATAGGAGGACGGGAAAGGAGGATGGGATAGGAGGATAGGATAGGAGGTCGGGATAGGAGGTTGGGATAGGAGGTCAGGATAGGAGGTCAGGATAGGAGGACGGGATAGGAGGTCGGGATAGGAGCTCGAGATTGGAGGACGGGATAGGAGGTCAGGATAGGAGGTCGAGATAGGAGGACTGGATAGGAGGACGGGATAGGAGGTCGAGATAGGTGGTCAGGATAGAAGGACGGGATGAGAGCACAGGATAGGAGGATGGGATAGGAGATCGGGATAGGAGGTCGGGATAGGAGGACGGGATAGAAGGACGGGATAGGAGGACGAGATAGGAGGTCGAGATAGGAGGACGGGATAGGAGGTCGGGACAGGAGGACGGGATAGGAGGTCGGGATGTGGGGTTGGGATATGACAACAATATATGAGGACTGGATATGAAGTCAAAAGCTTCCTCCTTTGTTTATTTTCCTCCCCAACAAGGATTAGGAAGGAAAAACCGGGCAACGCCCGGTATTCAGCTAGTGGTTGTATAAGATTAAAAAATGCTTTTTTTACCCAGAAACAGCACCCCTTCTGTCCACGGGCAGCATTTGTACTAGCAACACAGCCCCATTCATTTGAATAAGGCTGAACTGCAGTACTAGACATGGCTCATGAACAGAGTGACAGTTACAGTTGTTAAAAAACAAAAACTAAATTTATAGTCTCGTGCAACCCCTTTAATAAATTTCCTTGCCTTTTATATCCTTTTAGTGACTGGAACATATTAGCAATTGTGGTAGCCCTTGGGGGGTGTATGGTAGTGGCGGTATGGTATAGGTATATAAGGGGTTAATGTTAACCCTAGAGGTCGTGACGCCAGGCTGAGGGCTGGTATGCCGCCCTTCCCAGCAACGATAGGTGCATAAAATAATGGAAGGTCCACGAGGAGATTTGAACTTGAACTTGAATAACGTTCACTGAAGTGCTTGCAATATTCACGGCACAGTCACAGTCTCATACAAACAGTCCTTTGGTTACTTAGCGACTGGCAGTAGTTGCGGACCTTGAGCTAGACAATAAGTCTCTTAATTTAGGAAGAGATTTGCAGATCCGTCCGGATTTAGGGGAGGTATTAGGGACGGAGATGCTGCAAAGTGTTTGGGAGGTGATACACTCTATAATTATAATTGTTCAGCCGTTGCCACAAGGCTCGGGCCTAACTCACTGCGATTACTGCTGTACAGGTCTTGCTTGCTTGACAGCCCACGAGGTAAGAGAGAGAAACAAGGCCGCCGCTCACCTTATATGGGCAGGGGGCGTGGAGAATCTGATTGGTCCGAACGTCTGCCATTCACCTTACATGGTGTGATGGGATTGCTTATGTCACAGGGCCTCCTAAGGTCCTTAAGCCAAATACCATAGAGTTCACCTTGTCACATGAACCGCAGGTCCTGCAACGCCAATGGAAACAAGTAATTAACCATTTATTTACATCTATTATGCTATTTACATTAACCTATGCATAAATTACTGATTATACATTAGAATAGAGGCGACTAGGGGTAGACTAGGTTACAGGGATCCCTACGTCCTAGGGACTCTGGCTATGGGGACCCATAAGGAAATAAGTACTGTATAGAATGCGGTACTGGGACACCACAAACCCCCTTACTAAAGACAAGTCGGCCTCGACGTCTGTCCCCTAAGACAGAGGGACTAGGACTAGACCAGGATGCTATAGAACAGGATGAACTATACATTTGCTATACATCCTAGGTAGACTAAACATATTTTGACGCTATCTAGACATGTGAATGCTATTTAGACATTTGAATGCTATCTAGACAATTGAATGCTATCTAGACAATTAAAGAAGCTATCTATCCCTTAGTTTCTAGCTTCCTATACAACTCTATAAAACTTTTGATACATTTTGAGGCTAAACTGAACATTAACATATACCTCTATATATAAGGCTAACTAGACATTAGTACAGCTCTATTTATCTTTTGCATCAAGCTGACTAGACATTTTGTATTATCTCACATATTCTATATGCCATCAATAAGTTACCTGTTAGTTAGTACACAAAAGGTATACTGGCTAGCCGAAAGCTAGGTCACAGTAAGGGTGGCTGCTAGGGTCTATCGACTACACGCTACTTACCCCTAGAGCACTTTCAAAACAACCTATCCAGGTCATTCTAAAAATTACGTGTTCATTTTCTGTATTTGCAAGAGCATCTACTGACCAGGCAGAGCATCTCACACACGCAATGAATAAAGAAGAGAAGTGTACCTAACAGTGGCAGGAATTTGGTATCAATATGCTACAATTCCTTAAGTGTTACTTAAGTGAGATGTTTATTTATTTTTGTGTATGTACTAGAGAAATTTTGAGATAGTACATTAAGTGAGTAATCTAGGGTACTGGAAAGTGATTGGCGGAACATTGAAGTGGGTTATCAAAGGTACCATGTGTGCAGGTACTAAATGTGAGTACTGGTACCTTATGGGTAGTTTGCCCTGTGTAGTCCTTTGAGACCGCCAAAACACCACCTCCGAGTAAACAGGAGTTCCTTCACTTGAGGATTCTTCGAGAACTTCAGTCCCCGAGGGACCAGCTGGAGGGTTGGAAACGGGAGCAATTCCTTCGGTAGAACTGAGGGGTTCTCTTAAGACAGATGGAGTAGTGGCTTCAATGTCCAGAGCGGTCACTGGAGCAGGACTGAGGTTTGGGTGTAGCGATCAATGGTGGTTGACATGGGGCAACAGCTACTGGCAACTGACTGGTTGGTGCGACCAGTGTCGGCTGACTGGATGGAGCTGGGAACGGTATGCCCCAATATTTAATATGCTGCTGAGTAGTGTTGAGCGGCATAGGCCATATTCGAATTTGCGATATTTCGCAAATATATGGACGAATATTCGTCATGTATTCGCTAAATTCGCATATTCGTAATATTCACGTTTTATTTTCGCATATGTGAAAATTCACGCATGCGAAATTTAGCTATACGAAAATTAGCATAAAAAAATTAGCCTAAGCGAAAATTTGCATATGCGAAAATTAGCATATGCAAATTTTCGCATGTTCCCACGCCTGTCTCAAACAGTAGTATTAGAGCCTTCTTTACATCACACAAGCTGGGAGCAGAGAGGAATGATCACTGTGATGTGTACTGTGAAAAAAAAAAATGAATATTCGTAATTACGAATATATAGTGCTATATTCGTAAATATTCGCGAATAAAATTTGCATTGCGAATATTCGCGAGCAACACTAGTTCCAACCACCGTGTCTTTGTGCGATGCAGAAAAGGTGAACGGATGGACTCTACATACCTGGTTCCCACCGTGAAGCATGGAAGAGGAGGTGTGATGGTGTGATGGTGCTGTGCTGGTGACACTGTTGGGGATTTATTCAAAATTGAAGGCATACTGAACCAGCATGTCTACCACAGCACCTTGCAGCTATTCCATCCGGTTTGCGTTTAGTTGGACCATCATTTATTTTTCAACAGGACAATGACCCCAAACACACCTCCAGGCTGTGTAAGGGCTATTTAACCAAGAAGGAGAGTGATGGGGTGCTGCGCCAGTTGACCTGGCCTCCACAGTCACCTTAAAGGGGTACTCCGGTGAAAACCTTTTTTCTTTTAAATCAACTGGTGGCAGAAACATATTTGTAAATTACTTCTATTAAAAACTCTTAATCCTTCCTGTACTTATTAGCTGCTGAATACTACAGAGGAAATTATTTTCTTTTTGGAATGGTCTCTGATGACATCACGACCTCAGTTCTCTCTGCTGACGTTATAATAATAATAACGGTTTATTTATTGTTGTCCTTAGTGGGATTTGAATCCAAGTCCCCAGCACTGCAAGGTAGCAGTGCTAACCACTGAGCCACCATGCTGCCCTTAGCATACATCGGCTATGCATGGTTGCTAAAATGGACACAGATGTCAGCAGAGAGCACTGTGCTCATGATGTCATCAGTGTTCCAAAAAGAAAGGAATTTCCTCTGTAGCATTCAGCAGCTAATAAGTACTGGAAGGATTAAGATTTTTTAATAGAAGTAATTTACAAATATGTTTAACTTTCTGCCACCAGTTGATTTAAAAGAAAAAAGGTTTTCACCCAATGAAGGAAAAAGGGCAAGCATCTCTGGGAACCCCCTCAAGACTGTTGGAAGGCCATTTCAGGTGACTACCTCTTGAAGCTCATCAAGAGAATGAGTGTGCAAAGCAGTAATCAAAGCAAAAGGTGGCTACTTTGAAGAACCTAGAATATGACATATTTTCAGTTGCTTCACACTTTTTTATGTCTATAATTCCACATGTGTTAATTCATAGTTTTGATGCCTTCAGTGTGAATCTACAATTTTCATAGTCATGAAAATAAAGAAAACTCTTTGAATTAGAAGGTGTGTCCAAACCTTTGGTCTGTACTGTATATATATATATATATATATATATATATATATATATATATATATATATACATATATATATATACATACACTGCTCATAAAAAATAAAGGGAACACTAAGATAACACATCCTAGATCTGAATGAATGAACTAATCATATGAAATACTTTCGTCTTTGCATAGTCGAATGTGCTGACAACAAAATCACACAAAAATTATCAATGGAAATCACATTTTTAAACCCATGGAGGTCTGGATATGGAGTCACACTCAAAATCAAAGTGGAAAACCACACTACAGGCTGATCCAACTTTGATATAATGTCCTTAAAAAAAGTCAATATGAGGCTCAGTAATGTGTGTGGCCTCCACGTGCCCGTATGACCTTCCTACAATGCCTGGGCATGCTCCTGATGAGGTGGTGGATAATCTCCTGAGGGATCTCCTCCAAGACCTGGACTTAAGCATTTGCCAACTCCTGGACAGTCTGTAGTGCAACATGATGTCCCAGATGTGCTCAATCGGACTCAGGTCTGGGGAATGGGCTGGCCAGTCCATAGCATCAATGCCTTCCTCTTGCAGGAACTGCTGACACACTCCAGCCACATGAGGTCTAGCATTGTCTTGCACTAGGAGGAACCCAGGACCAACTGCACCAGCATATGGTCTCACAAGGGGTCTGAGGATCTCATCTTGGTACCTAATGGCAGTCAGGCTACCTCTAGCAAGAACTTGGAGGGTTGTGTGCCGCCCCCCCAAAGAAATGCTACCCCCCCATTAGTGACCCACTGCCAAACCGGTCATGCTGGAGCATGTTGCAGGCAGCAGAACATTCTCCACGGCGTCTCCAAACTCTGTCACGTCTGTCACATCTGTCACATGTGCTCAGTGTGAACCTGCTTTCATCTGTGAAGAGCATAGGGCGTCAGTGGCGAATTGGCCAATCTTGGTGTTCTCTGGCAAATGCGAAACGTCCTGCATGGTGTTGGGCTGTAAGCACAACCCCCATCTGTGGACATCAGGCCCTCATACCACCCTCCTGGAGTCTGTTTCTGACCGTTTGAGTGGACACATGCACATTTGTGGCCTGCTGGAGGTCATTTTGCAGGGCTCTGGCAGTGCTCCTCCTGCTCCTCCTTGAACAAAGGTGTAGGTAGCGGTCCCGCTGCTGGGTTGATGCCCTCCTTCGGCCTCCTCCACGTCTCCTGATGTACTGGCCTGTCTCCTGGTAGTGCCTCCATGCTCTGGACACTACGCTGACAGACACAGCAAACCTTCTTGCCACAGCTCGCATTGATGTGCCATCCTGGATGAGCTGCACTACCTGAGCCACTTGTGTGGGTTGTAGACTCCGTCTCATGCTATCACTAGAGTGAAAGCACCGGCTGCATTCAAAAGTGACCAAAACATCAGCCAGGAAGCATAGGAACTGAGAAGTGGTCTGTGGTCACCATTTGCAGAACAACTCCTTTATTGGTGGTGTCTTGCTGATTGCCTATCATTTCCACCTGTTGCCTGTTCCGTTTGCACAACAGCATGTTCCCTTTATTTTTTTGAGCAGTGTGTGTATGTATATATATATATATATATATATATATATATATATATATATACTCCAAACTGCCACACTACCTGGATTTGTTCTCTATAAACTATCCTGTCTGATGCCTGTGGCACCTGTTGTCTTCTCTCGCTACTGGATATTCTTTGCCATCCATCCTTCCCTCCCTATGCCGACATCTCCCAGCATTCACTGGAGCTCTGCTCTGACATCCAGCTCCCCCTCTGAAAGCGGCTATCACCCTCCTGCTCGGAGAAGGAGAGGAAGGTTCAGTATCTGATTTGCTAAGGCTGCACAAACATCCCTGTTCTCAGCATTAAAGGGAGCATGACTCATCAGTGCAGGGCAGAAACCACATGGTCTGTGTCACTCAGGAGAGTGGGGGCTGCTTTCAGAGAGGGATTTGAACAGAAACAGAATAGATGTCTGGATTATGTAATTCCCTCACTTTATGCATGAAAGTGACCAACAAAGGGGAAACTACTCTATATAGCTAATGAATGATATTTAGACAATTAAGTAGGTTGATGTGAGGGAACGGATGACCTATAGGTTTAGTTCCCCCCTAGTACCCCTTTAAATCCAAGCAACAAGCTAGATGACAGCTTGGTGCTTGATCATTTGCAGATCTTAGTGGCACCTGCTACTTCCTTGATTTGCATAATCATATGGCTTGTCCTTCTTGATGTTGCAATTTCACTGTTGAGTAGTATAAGAGCTTAGTTGTTTTTAAAAACATACTGTACATTCTTTATACTCTGTGGGGGGAGATTTATCAAAACCTGTCCATGGTTGCTGAGTTGCCCATAGAAACCAATCAGATCACTTCTTTCATTTTTCACAGGCCTTTTCAAAAATGAAAGAATCAATCTGATTGGTTGTGATCTGATTGGTTGCTATGGGCAACTCAGCAACTTTTCCTCTGGACAGGTTTTGATAAATCACCCCCATGTCACCGGCCTTACATATTAACCTTTGCGTTTTATGTTTATGTTTTAGCCATTTTTCTCCTGACTATACCTGTGAAATGTCAGCATTCTGAATTTGTTGTATTACTGTTTTAGATGCTGATCTGCTATCTGAGTGAGATCTGCAGGAGTATTGTTATACTTTCCCATTACTATTGTAGTTACATTTTCTGTTCATTGATCTGACATTGAATCAACATTGATATGACACTTTTATTATATGTAGCAATTGCATCGTTATCTGTCAAATTTGTACTTTTACTTTGTACTTAGAAATCATTATGTTAATAATTTTCTTCATTATCAGTATTACCTCTTTTCTTTAATAATTCAATTATTGGATGTAAAACTGACTTGTTGGTTCTGTAGCCCTGGCAGTTGATAGCCGCCAATGTGCATCATGTCCTGCTGCTTACCTCGGTTTTCCCTCCTCTCTGCAGGCTCCAGACTTCCTCCTCTGCACATTTGCACCCTTTAGGGGCTGCAAAATTGCACCTGCTGTAACTTTAAGGATTCGTGTGCATCCCTGATTCATGTCCTCCTAATATCTGTACCATGCACCACCAGCACTCCTCTCTATCTGTTTTGCCGGAGCGATAGTGTAGTTCCTGCATAGTGAAGGTGTTTGTATCCTGTCCTGCTTATCTGTGTTCCTGACCTGAGCCTGATACCCTGACCCTGTTTCTGCCTTATCCCTTGTACCTGCTTGATTCTCCTGTAAATGCCCTGGACTGACGACCATGCCTGTGTCTGCTGATCAAGCCCACTCTACCTGGCTTCATCTGAGCCCCTCAGCTCTGCTGTTCAAACAGCTCTAGCTCAGCTATACACCAAGTCAGCTCTGCTAATCAGACTCTGTTTTCCTGTACTATTAACTTCCGCAGCATCAGCTCACCCTGTTGTTAAGCATTTGGGAAACAGGCAAGAGGGTGAGCTGATGCTGTAGAAGGTAAAAGCGCAGAAAACAGAGTCTGTTTAGCAAAGCTGATTGGCCAGATGCCATTTAAAGGGGACTACTTTTGCAGTAGGGACCTGGTATCTCCCCTGCAGCTGGAGTTCAGCTTCCACATCCTAAAGTAGGATAAAGAGTGAAAACCAGGGGAATTCTTAGACTCTACTGCGATGTTTGACCTAACACCGAACCGGTAAGTGGCACAGCGTGTCCACACCCATTGGGGCATTCCAGGTTTCAATAAAAAATTTCAACAAATTGGCACAATTAACCGCCCAAATGACCGATGTGCAATTATTGTTACATACGGGTCCTAGCAGGCAATCTGAGTTACATGGCCCCAATCCTCGTGATACTACCTCACACTATGAGTGAGCATGATGCATGGGTGTTCACACGTCATCAATGCTTGCACCGGCATCATAGTCATGTGATTTTAATCAACACAACTGCGGCCATCTGGTGAACCTGTTGAGGTTTTGCCCATTGCTACTAGCACTGACGCATCATTTTAATTCAGTTCAGTTAGAACCCTGCCGCGCCATGGTGTTGCCCAGGCACTCTGATGACCCTTTATTAATCTGTTATTAGTAAATAAATCAAAAATGCTGTAAGCTACTATAACAGCAGGGAGGTTCAGACTAGCATGTAATTACAGGTCATAGTCTAGTACGAGTTTTCATTAAATCATTAAAGCAGAGGAAGTATGTAGCCACCATATCAAAGTTTAATCAGTTTTTCTCATACTTGGTTGTACAGGCAAAACTAATTAATTTCTGCTACTGTTTTTTTCCTGTGGTTTTTTTTTCAGTTTTTTTTTTGTTCAAATGGAACTTCACTTTTTTTTTAATTATTAGTATAGCTGATCATAGGATTGTATTGTATATTATTATTATATTTTGTAATAATGATAATAATAACAACAGCAACAACAACAACATTAATTATTGTAATAATACAAATTAATAAAAAATAGTGGGTCATAATCAAAATTTATAATAATTGATTGTTGTCATTATTCGTATGAATAATAATAATAATAATTATTATTATTGCTAGTAATAATAATATATTGTGTCAGTATATATATGTTATAGTAGCAAAAGGACCAGTTTCAGGAAACCACAGAAAGTTCACATTTTAATTATGACCACAAAATCTGGACCTCCCCCCCTTTACAGAAATGCCTCCATTTTATTGATATCCATTTTTTTGTAGTTAAATCCTTCAGACATGAACCCATTGGCTCACATTTGATATGCCTAATGAGCCGAATGTGGGGTTCCATAGTCACCAGAATTGTGGAACACAGCAGGGTTACTTTGTGTGGCAGAAAAGAAGTTGAAGTTAGCAGTAGACTAAAGTTGAACAGGGTCCGTTACATGAGTACATCCCCTAAGGTTCATCTTAATGTATATGGATTTACATAGATCTCAGCTTAGATCTACGGAAGATTTAGCTTGTAATCCAATATCCTTCAGTCTGTGCTCCCAAGATGTGTCTACAGAATGAGAATGTCACCTGGCAGCACATATGGTGACCAATGGCTGCAATTCCACAGCAAGATCGTGTGCCGATTGTCCACCACATGTGCGTTTGGTGTAAGTTGCACGTAGCAGATGCAACATGGGAACATACCTTAACATGAGGAAGAAATTGTTACGCCTAGCGCTCCGGGTCCCCGCTCCTCCCCGGAGCGCTCACGGCGTCTTTTTCCCTGCAGCGCTCCGGTCGGTCCCGCTGACCGGGAGCGCTGCACTGTCTTGGCCGTTGGGGATGCGATTCGCACAGCGGGACGCGCCCGCTCGCGAATCGCATCCCAGGTCACTTACCCGTCCCGGTCCCCTGCTGTCATGTGCTGGCGCGCGCGGCTCCGCTCTCTAGGGCACGCGCGCGCCAGCTCTCTGAGACTTAACCCCTTAACGACGCAGGACGTATATTTACGTCCTGCGCCGGCTCCCGCGATATGAAGCGGGATCGCGCCGCGATCCCGCATCATATCGCGTGGGTCCCGGCGCTAATCAACGGCCGGGACCCGCGGCTAATACCACACATCGCCGATCGCGGCGATGTGCGGTATTAACCCTTTAGAAGCGGCGGTCAAAGCTGACCGCCGCTTCTAAAGTGAAACTGAAAGTATCCCGGCTGCTCAGTCGGGCTGTTCGGGACCGCCGCGGTGAAATCGCGGCGTCCCGAACAGCTGATCGGACACCGGGAGGGCTCTTACCTGCCTCCTCGGTGTCCGATCGACGAATGACTGCTCCGTGCCTGAGATCCAGGCAGGAGCAGTCAAGCGCCGATAATGCTGATCACAGGCGTGTTAATGCACGCCAGTGATCAGCATAGGAGATCAGTGTGTGCAGTGTTATAGGTCCCTATGGGACCTATAACACTGCAAAAAAAAAGTAAAAAAAAAGTGTTAATAAAGGTCATTTAACCCCTTCCCTAATAAAAGTTTGAATCACCCCCCTTTTCCCATAAATAAAATAAAACAGTGTAAAAAAAAAAAAAATAAACATATGTGGTATCGCCGCGTGCGTAAATGTCCGAACTATAAAAATATATCATTAATTAAGCCGTACGGTTAATGGCGTACGCGCAAAAAAATTCCAAAGTCCAAAAAAGCGTATTTTGGTAACTTTTTATAACATTAAAAAATGAATAAAAAGTGATCAAAAAGTCCGATCAAAACAAATATCATACCGATAAAAACTTCAGATCACGGCGCAAAAAATGAGTCCTCATACCGCCCCGTACGTGGAAAAATAAAAAAGTTATAGGGGTCAGAAGATGACATTTTTAAACGTAAAAATTTTCCTGCATGTAGTTATGATTTTTTCCAGAAGTGCGACAAAATCAAACCTATATAAGTAGGGTATCATTTTAACCGTATGGACCTACAGAATAATGATAAGGTGTAATTTTTACCGAAATATGCACTGCGTAGAAGCGGAAGCCCCCAAAAGTTACAAAATGGCGTTTTTTTTTCGATTTTGTCGCACAATGATTTTTTTTTCCGTTTCGCCGTGCATTTTTGGGTAAAATGACTAATGTCACTGCAAAGTAGAATTGGCGACGCAAAAAATAAGCCATAATATGGATTTTTAGGTGGAAAATTGAAAGGGTTATGATTTTTAAAAGGTAAGGAGGAAAAAACGAAAGTGCAAAAACGGAAAAACCCTGAGTCCTTAAGGGGTTAAAGGGCCAGTGCACCAATGATTGGTGCCTGGCCCAATTAGCTTAATTGGTTCCCACCTGTTCCCTGGATATATCTAGTCTCCTCCCTTGCACTCCCTTGCCGGATCTTGTTGCCTTAGTGCCAGTGAAAGCGTTTAGTGTGTCCAAAGCCTGTGTCCTGAACTTCTGCTACCCATCCTGACTACGAATCTTGCCGCCTGCCCCCGACCTTCTGCTACGTCTGACCTTGCCTCTGCCTAGTCCTTCTGTCCCACGCCTTCTCAGCAGTCAGCGAGGTAGAGCCGTTGCTAGTGGATACGACCTGGTTGCTACTGCCGCAGCAAGACCATCCCGCTTTGCGGCGGGCTCTGGTGAAAACCAGTAGCCTCTTAGAACCGGTCCACTAGCACGGTCCCCGCCAATCCCTCGCTGACACAGAGGATCCACTACCTGCCAGCCGGAATCGTGACAGTAGATCCGGCCATGGATCCCGCTGAGGTGCCGCTGCCAAGTCTCGCTGACCTTACCACGGTGGTCGCTCAGCAATCGCAGCAGATTGCCCAACAAGGACAGCAGCTGTCGCAGTTGACCGCCACGTTACAGCAACTTCTGCCTCTGCTACAGCAGCAACCATCTCCTCCGCCAGCTCCTGCACCTCCTCCGCAGCGAGTGGCCGCTCCTAGCCTCCGCTTGTCCCTGCCGGACAAATTTGATGGGGACTCCAGACTCTGCCGTGGATTTTTGTCTCAGTGTTCCCTGCATATGGAGATGATGTCGGACTTGTTTCCTTCAGAACGGTCTAAGGTGGCGTTCGTAGTAAGCCTTCTCTCAGGAAAGGCCTTGTCTTGGGCCACACCGCTCTGGGACCGCAATGATCCTGCCACAGCCACAGTCCAGGCCTTCTTCACTGAACTCCGGAGTGTCTTCGAGGAGCCAGCCCGAGCTTCTTCTGCCGAGACTGCCCTGTTGAACCTGGTCCAGGGTAATTCTTCCGTTGGCGAGTATGCCGTACAATTCCGTACTCTTGCTTCGGAACTATCCTGGAATAACGAGGCTCTCTGCGCGACCTTTAAAAAAGGCCTATCCAGTCGCATCAAGGATGTGCTGGCCGCACGAGAGATTCCTGCCAATCTGCAAGAACTCATCCATCTAGCTACCCGCATTGACATGCGTTTTTCTGAGCGACACCAAGAGCTCCGCCAGGAAAAAGACTTAGATCTCTGGGCACCTCTCCCACAGTATCCGTTGCAATCTACGCCTGGGCCTCCCGCCGAGGAGGCCATGCAAGTGGATAAGTCTCGCCTGACCCAGGAAGAGAGGAATCGCCGCAGGGAAGAAAATCTCTGTCTTTACTGTGCCAGTACCGAGCATTTCTTGGTGGATTGCCCTATCCGTCCTCCACGCCTGGGAAACGCACGCACGCACCCAGCCCACGTGGGTGTGGCGTCTCTTGGTTCCAAGTCTGCTCCTCCACGTCTCACGGTACCCGTGCGGATTTCTTCTTCAGCCAGCTCCTCCCTCTCAGCCGTGGCCTGCTTGGACTCCGGTGCCTCAGGAAATTTTATTTTGGAGTCATTTGTTAATAAATTCAGCATCCCGGTGACCCGTCTCGTCAAGCCGCTCTACATTTCCGCGGTCAACGGAGCCAGATTGGACTGCACCGTGCGTTTCCGCACTGAGCCCCTCCTCATGTCTATTGGACCCCACCTTGAGAGGATTGAATTTTTCATTCTCCCCAACTGTACCTCTGAGGTTCTCCTCGGTCTGCCTTGGCTCCGGCTTCATTCCCCCACCATTGATTGGACCACCGGGGAGATCAGGAACTGGGACTCTGCCTGCCACAGGAAGTGCCTCTCCCCCCCTCCCAGTCCCGTCAGGCAAGCCTCTGTGCCACCCCATGGCCCCCGTCCTGGTGTCTCACTGCCCCGTGCCAGGTCTCGCCCTCTGCCCTCCCTCCCCATTCCCACTCCTGCTGTACTGCCTGCCGTTGAGGAAACCCTCCATTCTTTCCCGGTGTCCTCATCCCAGGGGAGGCAGTTACTGGACAAAGAGAAGGGGAGACCTAAGGGGGGGGGTACTGTTACGCCTAGCGCTCCGGGTCCCCGCTCCTCCCCGGAGCGCTCACGGCGTCTTTTTCCCTGCAGCGCTCCGGTCGGTCCCGCTGACCGGGAGCGCTGCACTGTCTTGGCCGTTGGGGATGCGATTCGCACAGCGGGACGCGCCCGCTCGCGAATCGCATCCCAGGTCACTTACCCGTCCCGGTCCCCTGCTGTCATGTGCTGGCGCGCGCGGCTCCGCTCTCTAGGGCGCGCGCGCGCCAGCTCTCTGAGACTTAAAGGGCCAGTGCACCAATGATTGGTGCCTGGCCCAATTAGCTTAATTGGTTCCCACCTGTTCCCTGGATATATCTAGTCTCCTCCCTTGCACTCCCTTGCCGGATCTTGTTGCCTTAGTGCCAGTGAAAGCGTTTAGTGTGTCCAAAGCCTGTGTCCTGAACTTCTGCTACCCATCCTGACTACGAACCTTGCCGCCTGCCCCCGACCTTCTGCTACGTCTGACCTTGCCTCTGCCTAGTCCTTCTGTCCCACGCCTTCTCAGCAGTCAGCGAGGTAGAGCCGTTGCTAGTGGATACGACCTGGTTGCTACTGCCGCAGCAAGACCATCCCGCTTTGCGGCGGGCTCTGGTGAAAACCAGTAGCCTCTTAGAACCGGTCCACTAGCACGGTCCCCGCCAATCCCTCGCTGACACAGAGGATCCACTACCTGCCAGCCGGAATCGTGACAGAAATACTATGCAGAGAAACTTGGCCCACGAGTACAATAAAACTCAAAAGGAACAAACAATTTGACAAACTGAGATAACATCAGATCATTTAGTGAGACAGAAATGCAGATTTATGTTGCATGAATTAAGACTCGCAGCGATTGAAATAAAGGTTCTACAAATAGATAGTTAAACAGCGGGAAGTGAATTATGTACGAGAAGAAGAGAGATGGATGTTAGCTCCATGCCATGTTTATATGCAGTGACAAGACAGATTTAACTGGGCTTTTACTGGCAGAGCAAGAAAATAAAGAAGTAAAAAAATATATATATTTCAACATGACAATAGTTTTCAAATTGTTGGGAACCAGGCTCTTCTCATTGATCAGCTGACTGACGGGACCACAGTGATTCAGGGAGTAACATGGCATCTTTAACCCTTTAACGACGCCGGACGTAAATGTACGTCCTGGTGAGCTGGTACTTAAAGCACCAGGGCGTACATTTACGTCCTATACATAACCGCGGCATAGCAGCCAGGAACCCGCCGGTAATGGCGGACATCCGCGATCGCACGGATGTCCGCAATTAACCCCCTCAGATGCCATGATCAATACAGATCACGGCATCTGCAGCATTGCGGACACTAGAATGGATGATTGGATCACCCGCAGCACTGCCGTGGCGATCCGATCATCCAGCATGGCAGCCGGAGGTCCCCTCACCTGCCTCCGCTGCCTTCCACGGGTCTTCTGCTCTGGTCTGCAATCGAGCAGACCAGAGCAGAAGATGACCGATAATACTGATCAGTGCTATGTCCTATGCATAGCTCTGAACAGTATTAGCAATCGAATGATTGCTATAAATAGTCCCCTATGGGGACTATTAAAGTGAAAAATAAAAGTAAAAAAAAGTAAAAAAAGAAAACCCCCCTCCCCCAATAAAAACTTAAATTGTCCCATTTTCCCTATTTCACCCCCAAAAAGTGTAAAAAATCATATTTTATATACATATTTGGTACGCCGCGTGCGTAAATATCCCAACTATTAAAATAAAATGAGCGTAAAAAAAAAAAAAATCCAAAATAGCTGCTTTTTTATAACATTTTATTGAAAAAAAAAGTTATAAAAAATGTATTAAAAGATTTATATAAGCAAATACGGTATCAATAAAAAGTACAGATCACAGTGCAAAAAATGAGCCCTTATACCGCTGCTTATACGGAAAAATGAAAAAGTTATAGTGCTTCAAAATAAGGGGATTTTAAACATACTAATTTGGTTAAAGAATTTGCGATTTTTTAAAGCTCAACAGTAATAGAAAAGTATGTAATCCTGGGTATCATTTTAACCCCTTAAGGACGTAGGCCTTTTTCACCTTAAGGGATGAGCCCTTTTTCGCATTTATGACCACCGTCATTTTACGTATTAATAAAGCGAAAAAGCTTTTACCGAATATTCTTAGATTGTTTTTTCGTGACATATTCTACTTTATTTTGGTGTTAAATTTTCGGCGTTACTTGCATCCTTTTTTGGTAAAAAAAAATCCCCAAATTTCATGAAAATTTTGAAAATTTCGCATTTGAACTTTGAAGCTCTTTACTTGTAAGGAAAATGGATATTCACAATAAATTTTATTTTTATTCACAAATACAATATGTCCACTTTATGTTGGAATCATAAAATGGACATATTTTTCCTTTTTGAAAAAATTAGAGGGCTTCAAATTAGAGCAGCAATTTTCAAAAAATTCATGAAAATTGCTAAATCTGAAGGGACAGATGTTACAGAACTACAACTCCCAGCATGCCTGGGCAGTCCAGGCATGCCGAGAGTTGTAGTTTGGCAACATCTGGAGGGCTACCGTTTGGGCACCACTGTAACAGTGGTCTCAAAACTGTGACCCTTCAGATGTTGCAAAACTACAACTCCCAGCATGCCCAGACAGCCTTTGGCTGTCTGGGCATGCTGGGAGTTGCAGTTTGGCTTTCCTAGTGGTTGTCACAGTAAAGATCGTTTTACTTTCACTTTCAATTCCCCCCCCCCATCGTTTCCCTACCTGATCCAGTATCCAGCAGTCTCCAGCGAAGATCCTGGGTCCCCAGGCATCTTCTCCTGCAGGTACCGGCCTCCATCTTCTTCCCAGGATCCCCTTGACATTTAGAGGTGGGCAGAATGGAGGGTTGCCATGGCAACCCACTGTCCTGCTCTGCCATTGGTCAGAATCAGTTCTGACCAATGGCAGGGGATAGGAGGAGATCGCAGCTCTGCGACCTCACTCCTAGTCTCAGGATGATCGGGGCTGTCCCTGACAGCTCCGATCATCGCTATTTTCCGGGTGATCGGGTCACCAGAGACCCGATCAGCACGGAATAGCAGAAAATCGCATGTCTGAATTGACATGCGATTTTCTGCGATCGCCGACATGGGGGGGGGGGGGGGGTGTTGTCTCAGGACCCCCCCTGGGCGATGTGCTGGGTGCCTGCTGAATGATTTCAGCAGGCATCCCGTTCCGGTCCCCAACCGGCTAGCAGCAGATGTCCTTTAAGGCCCAAATTGGCTGAGTCCTTAAGGGGTTAAAGGGATGATTTTTTTTTAATAAACTGATGCCAGAAAGTTAAACAGATTTGTAAACTACTTCTATTTAGAAATCTTAATCCTTCCAGTACTTATCGGCTGCTATATACTACAGAGGAAGTACTATTATTTTTGAATTTTCTTTCTGTCATACCACAGTGCTCTCTGCTGACACCTCTGTCCATGTAAGGAACTGTCCAGAGCAGGATAAGTTTGCTTTGGGGATTTGCTCCTATTCTGGACAGTTCTTGACATGGACAGAGGTGTCAGCAGAGAGCACTGTGGTCAGACAGAAAAGACATTCAAAAAGAAAAGAACTTTCTCTGGATCATACAGCAGCTGATAAGTATTGGAAGAACTAAGATTTTTAAAAAGAAGTAATTTACAAATCTGTTTAACTTTCTGGCACTGTTTGATAACAAAAAAATGTTTTCCAGTGGAGTACCCCTTTAATACTTATCTATTTACAGTTGTACCTACGGCATGTACAGATGTGTCTGATCGTCTCATAACTCTTCAGAGAAAAAAAAGTCTGAAGTGTGGGTTAAAATGCAAAAATAAACTTTATTCCACGATGCACATACAAAATAGACAAAAACACCCCAAAAACCACTGCATTCACCTCACAGCATTTTTTGTGACAAAAATGCCGTAGCCAGGTATTAGCTAAAAGTCTAAAGGATTTTGAAATGCCAAATACACTTGCCATTTTTGCACTTTTCTTGGGTGTTTTTTTGCTCACTGAAAGTTTTGTAAAATCTTGTTTTTTTACTCCCATAGAAGTCACATGTGGTTTTACCACTGGCATTTTTACTGGCCTAACCCAATTATTCATATATAACAATTCTGGTGTTGCACCCAGATATCGTACATCCAACCAGAAAGGACAAAGTAAGTTACACCTTGGTCATACAGATCACTTTTTGCTGCACTGCAACTACGATAAGTTGACCATTTGCAGACTTACAAAAAGAAAAAACAACAACACAGTCCCCTGGTCCGGCAGCAGTAATAAGGTAAATACAGATTATAAGATCAATCTGAACAAGATATCCTAAAATAAAGGATGGGTATAAGGGTGGGGTAGGTATGGGTGGGACCTGGGTGTAGCACGGGCTAGATATGAAATGCCCCTATGGCTATCCTGACCCTAGGTGATCACCATGCTCTAGGCCTGAACCTAGGCGGAGTGAACGCCCTGATAAGGGCAGCCCCGCTCCGGAACCTTCCCTGATATACCCTAGAAAACCCTATTTAGGAGACAATTAGGAAGGTGGCTCACTGTCTCACTGGGGCGCCCTATCTGACTCAGTGGACAGGGAGGATACCCTAACTTAAAGTTGAAGATATTATATGTAACAGGTAGTTTCTCACTGAGGTGTTTATGTCAATTCCCCAATGTGTTTGGTGTATGACTCAAATCATAGAACACTGGACTATGTACCAGTATGTGTATCTGTCAGGATAACACAGGTTTGAGTGGTAGTATTCTGATACACTGTAAGTTTATACAGACAAATAAGGCTAAAATATAGCAAAGATACCTAATTGCTGTGGAAACAGACACACAGATATCTACCTGCCATAACCGTGGCAGGGGAAAAATGGCAATGCTGCTCCAAAAATCACTGTTCTCAGCACAGAGCTAGAATGCCTAGTTACTATAAACAACCACAGCAGGCATTGATGGCATCTCAGTAACTAGATGACTTAGTGAAAACCCTGGCGAGAGGCAGCTGAAGTATAAGACGTAGTGGACTTTGAGCTTTAAATCAGGTACATAATGAAACATTTTGCAAAACGACACACTTGCGCAGCAGGTTTTGTATTGTGCAAAATTCTGAGCTAATGCGTATTCCCTCGCTGGTGTTTCCAACGCTGTAGTTGCCCCAATACTTACCTCGCTGGTTATATTAGCGTGTCACCCTGTGATCACTTAACAATTACTCTTTATTGATTTATCAGTGATCACCCATTTGCTGCTCTCCTTGTAGACATATACCCGGATTCTGCAATTGGTGCGTACTTTGCTCTGACCCCTATGCTGGTTTCAAGTTTTGCTAGATCCTTCAGGCATACACGCTAGAGATGGCACCATGCCAAGCAATGAATGTTATGCTCAGCACCATGATTTGCTGAATGAGCTCTTCTTTATAATGACTGATGTGAAATCCCACCCACCATTTATTTGTAATTACAAACTTTTTGTATATTTTTACACAATATGCACTTTATCACATATGCACTGAAGATATATTATTATAAACTATTTGTATTGTGATTGATTGTATATTGCTGTATAATTGTAATTTACATTTTACACAGTATCAAATTGATGTAATTCATTTCTAATAAAAAAAATAGCTTTCTACACTATAAATAGCTGTAACATATCTTGTGACTTGTGCTTGAGAAAGGCTCTGGTGGGAGAGCAGAAATGTTGCACTGTGTGAATATGGTTTAATAAACCTTTTAACTGGATTTTTTCTGGAGTACTGCAGTCTTTACCTTTACCTGGCTGGGATGCCTGCTGAAATAATTTAGCATACACCCTGTGCAACCCCCTGGGGGGGGGGGGGGGTCCTGATCCCCCTGAAGGGATAGGAGTGAGGTGGCAGGGGTGCCATCCTTCCTATCCCTGCTATTGGTCGGTCAGAAGTGACCGACCAATAGCAGATGGGGGTGTGTGAAAGTTCGGTTCCCCCGCTCTTCCCACCCACGGTACTCAGGGCAGAGCAGGGGAACCATGATGTGACCGGCCGTCACTTACCGGCGATGATCGGCGGCGGTCAACGATGACGTGCGGCTCCCTGGGGAAGACTACGGAAGTCGGTGAGTTGTTGCCTATCAACATCTGGAGGATTACAGTTTGGAGACAACTATACAGTGGTGTCTAAACTGTAGCCCTCCAGATGTTGCAAAACTACAACTCCCAGCATGCCCAGACAGCTGTTGGGCATGCTGAGATTTGTAGTTTTGCAATATTTGTAGGGCTACAGTTTTGAGATCACTGTGTGGTGGTTTCTAAACCGTGGCCCTATGAATCTTGCAAAACTACAACTCCCAGCATGCACGAACAGCAAATGGCTGTCTCGCCATGCTGGGAGTTGTAGTTGCGTACCTCCAGCTGTTGCAGAACTACATCTCCCAACATGTCCTTCAGCGACCAGTACATGCTGGGAGTTGTAGTTTTGCAACAGCTGGAGGCACAATGGTTGGAAAATACTGAGCTAGGTAACAGAACCTAACTGAAGGTTTTCCAACAAGTGTGCTTCCAGCTGCTGCTAAAGTACAACTCCCAGCATGCACAGTCTGTCAGTGCATGCTGGGAGTTGTAGTTTTGCAACAGCTGGAGGTCCACCCCCCCCCAGGTTACATTCACACGGGCGGGTTTACAGTGAGTTTCCAGCTTCAAGTTTGAGCTGTGGCAAATTTACCGCCGCAGCGCAAACTCCTAGGGGGAAGCTCACCGTAAACACCTCCCTGTGTAAATGTATCCTAAACACTACACTACACTAACACATAATAAAGGGTAAAATGTTACATATACTTCTCGTATATTGTATTGTAAAACGTATTGTACGGCAGTGTTTCCAAAATGGAGCCTCCAGCTGTTGCAAAACAACAAGTCCTAGCATTTCTGGACAGCCACAGACTGTCCAGGCATGCTGGCAGTTTAGCAATAGTTGGTGGCACCCTGTTTGGGAATCACTGGCGTAGAATACCCCTATGTCCACTCCTATGCAATCCCTAAATTAGTCCTCAAATGCACATGGCGCTCTCTCACTTCGGAGCACGGTCGTATTTCAAGGAAACAGTTTAGGGTCACATATGAGGTATTTACGTACTCGGGAGCAATTGCGTTATACTTTTTGGGGGTCTTTTTCTCCTTTTACCCCATGTTAGTTGTAAAAAATAAAAATGTTTACACTAACATGCTGGTGTTGCCCCATACTTTTTACTTTCACAAGTGGTAAAAGAAAAAAAAGACCCCCAAAATAGTACAGAAATGCCCCATAAGTGGACGTAAAATGCTCTGCGGACGCACAACAAGGCTCAGGAGTAAGAGTGCACAATGTACATTTGAGGCCTAAATTGGTGATTTGCGCAGGGATGGCTGATTTTACAGCTGTTCTGACATAAACGCAAAAAAATAAATACCCACATGTGACGTAACAAGGGGTATAGTGAGCCTTAACACCCCACAGGTGTTTGACGGATTTTCATTAAAGTTGAATGGAAAAATGAAAAAAAAAAATGTTTAACTAAACTGCGGGTGTTACTCAAAACTTTTCATTTTCACAAGGGAAAATAGGAAAAAAGCCCCCCAAAATTTGTAACCCCATTTTTTCTGAGTAAGAACATACCCCATCAGTGGATGTAAAGTGCTCTGCTGACGAACTAGTAAATGCTAGAAATGCCCAGAAGAGAAGGAGCACCATTGGGCTTTTGGAGAGAAAATTTGTCCGGAATTGAAGGCCACGTGTGTTTATAAAGCTCCCTTAGTGGCAGAACAATGGACCCACCCACATTTGACCCCATTTTGGAAACTAAACCCCTCACGTAATGTAATAAGGGGTGCAGTGAGCATTTATGCCCCACAGGTGTCTGACAGATTTTTGGAACAGTGGTCCGTGAAAATGAAAAATGTCATTTTTCATTTGCACAGCCCACTGTTCCAAAGATCTGTCAAACGCCAGTGGGGTGTAAATGCTCCCTGCACCCTTTATTAAATTCTGTGAGGGGTGTAGTTTCCAAAGCACATGGCCCTTGACTTCTATTCCAACCAAATTCTATCTCCAAAAGCTCAATGGCGCTCCTTCTCTTCTGAGCATTGTAGTGCGCCAGCAGAGCACTTGACGTCCACACATTTTCTCCTATTACCCCTTGTAAAAATTTAAAATTAGGGGAAAAACAAGCAATTTAGTAAATCATTTTTTAAATCATTTACACACCTGACTTAAATGAAAAGTCGTCAAACACCTGCGGGGTGTTAAGGCTCACTATACCCCTTGTTACGTTCGATAAGGGGTGTAGTTTCCAAAATAGTATGCCATGTGTTTTTTTTTTTTTTTGCTCTTCTGGCACCATAGGGGCTTCCTAAATGCGACATGCCCCACAAAAAAAAGTCATAAAAATTTACTATTCAAAATCCAAATGTGACACCTTCTCTTCTGAGCATTGTGCATGCCTGCAGTAACACCTAAAGGGTTAACACACTTCTGAATGTCATTTTGAATACTTGGAGGGGTGCAGTTTTTATAATGGGGTCCTTGATTTTTGAAGCCCTCTGATGTCTTCCACCTGTAAAAACATGTCAACTTAATGATGCCAACATAAAGTCGACATATTGGCCCACATTTATCATTGTCTTTAGCGCTGTCTTTAGGACTCAAGTCCTGCAGGAACGTGTGGGAACTGAGTTCCTTCACTTTTTCCACAGCAGGAACACCGTTTCAATTAGCATGAGTCCTGCAGGAACAGCCCTTGAGTGGAAGGGTTCCCACACTTTTTTTTCCCAGGACTTGACCACTGGTCTTTAGACTGTTTTTTGTGTCTAAAAAAGGGGCAAAAACGGCGCAAGCAGGGTTTTTTGCGCCTTTTTTTGCACCTTTTTGTTTACACATTTCTGCTGATTTTGAGTTGCAATCCACTGATTTTGAGTAGCAATCCACTGATTTTGGCAATAGACATGATATGGAAGGGATTTATCATTGCGCCTTTTTGTAAAAAGGAGCAAAAAAAGGCGCAAAGCCACTGAAAAGTCTCTAAAACTACACCAGCCCAGACATGGTGTAACTTTTTGGTGTATGTGTAGACAGAAATTTCAGAAAATGTGGACCTGCACAATATTTACCAAAGCTCTTTTACCTTTTAATAAATTTGGTGCTCCTACACATTATCAGCACACACAAAAAAAAGGTGTAAAAAAATGCTTCACTTGCACTGCAATGATAAATGTGGGCCATTGTACATGTGAATCAATATATCATTTATTTGGAATGTCCATTTTCCTTATAAGCAGAGAGTTTCAAAGGTAAAAAAAATCCAAAATTTTAAAATTTTTCTTAAAATGTGGGTATTTTTTTTTACCAAGAAATTATGCAAGTTTTGACAAAAAGTTACCACTAATCTAAAGTAGAATATATCACGAAAAAACTATCTTGGAATCAGAATGAAAAGTAAAAGCATCCCAGAGCTATTAATGCTTAAATGGTCACTCTCATTAAAACTATTTTTTTGCTATTGCACTTATGGTAAATAAAAAATATTTCTAATCTACTTTGTTTAAAAAATAAATAAATAAATAAATGAAGTTTTCTATGTTTCATTTCTGCTTAAAAAAGCTCAAGAGCACATTTTCCCCCCATCTCATACACAGACTTTTGACCGAAGCCCAAATGCAGGAAGTGCCGCCTGGGGTGCTGAGGTGGGGGTGGGGGGGGAGAGGGGTGTCCAACCAACAGCATATGGCAGTTATGTGTGAGAGGAGCTGTGATTGGATGAGGTTGGACACACCCCCCTCAGCACTCCAGGCTACACTTTCTGTGTTTGGACTTCGGTCCAAAGTCTGTGTATAAGATGGGGGAAAATGTGCGCTTGAGCTTTTTTAAGCACAAATAAAACGTTGAAAACTAAAATTTTTTAACCCCTTAAGGACTCAGGGTTTTTCCGTTTTTGCACTTTCGTTTTTTCCTCCTTACCTTCTAAAAATCATAACCCTTTCAATTTTCCACCTAAAAATCCATATTATGGCTTATTTTTTGCGTCGCCAATTCTACTTTGCAGTGACATTAGTCATTTTACCCAAAAATGCACGGCGAAACGGAAAAAAAAATCATTGTGCGACAAAATCGAAAAAAAAAACGCAATTTTGTAACTTTTGGGGGCTTTCGTTTCTACGCAGTGCATATTTCGGTAAAAATTATACCTTATAATTATTCTGTAGGTCCATACGGTTAAAATGATACCCTACTTATATAGGTTTGATTTTGTCGCACTTCTGGAAAAAATCATAACTACATGCAGGAAAATTTATACGTTTAAAAATGTCATCTTCTGACCCCTCTAACTTTTTATTTTTCCACGTATGGGGTGGTATGAGGACTCATTTTTTGCGCCGTGATCTGAAGTTTTTATCGGTATGATTTTTGTTTTGATCTGACTTTTTGATCACTTTTTATTCATTTTTTAATGGTATAAAAAGTGACCAAAATACGCTTTTTTGGACTTTGGAATTTTTTAGCGCGTACGCCATTGACCGTACGGCTTAATTAATGATATATTTTTATAGTTCGGACATTTACGCACGCGGCGATACCACATATGTTTATTTTTTATTTTTTTTACACTGTTTTATTTTTTTTATGGGAAAAGGGGGGTGATTCAAACTTTTATTAGGGAAGGGGTTAAATGACCTTTATTAACACTTTTTTTTTACATTTTTTTTGCAGTGTTATAGGTCCCATAGGGACCTATAACACTGCACACACTGATCTCCTATGCTGATCACTGGCGTGCATTAACACGCCTGTGATCAGCATTATCGGCGCTTGACTGCTCCTGCCTGGATCTCAGGCACGGAGCACTCATTCGTCGATCGGACACCGGGTGTTACGCCGAGCGCTCCGGGTCCCCGCTCCTCCCCGGAGCGCTCGCTACACTTCCCTCACTGCAGCGCCCCGGTCGGTTCCACGGACCCGGGGCGCTGCGTTACTACCTCCGGCCGGGATGCGATTCGCGATGCGGGTAGCGCCCGCTCGCGATGCGCACCCCGGCTCCCGTACCTTACTCGCTCCCCGTCAGTTCTGTCCCGGCGCGCGCGGCCCCGCTCCCTAGGGCGCGCGCGCGCCGGGTCTTTGCGATTTAAAGGGCCACTGCACCGCTGATTGGTGCAGTGGTTCCAATTAGTGTTTACACCTGTGCACTTCCCTATATCACCTCACTTCCCCTTCACTCCCTCGCCGGATCTTGTTGCCCTAGTGCCAGTGAAAGCGTTCCTTGTGTGTTCCTTGCCTGTGATTCCAGACCTTCGGCCGTTGCCCCTGACTACGATCCTTGCTGCCTGCCCCGACCTTCTGCTACGTCCGACCTTGCTTCTGTCTACTCCCTTGTACCGCGCCTATCTTCAGCAGCCAGAGAGGTTGAGCCGTTGCTAGGGGATACGACCTGGTCACTACCGCCGCAGCAAGACCATCCCGCTTTGCGGCGGGCTCTGGTGAAAACCAGTAGTGACTTAGAACCGATCCTCTAGCACGGTCCACGCCCATCCCTCTCTGGCACAGAGGATCCACTACCTGCCAGCCGGCATCGTGACAGTAGATCCGGCCATGGATCCCGCTGAAGTTCCTCTGCCAGTTGTCGCTGACCTCACCACGGTGGTCGCCCAGCAGTCACAACAGATTGCGCAACAAGGCCAACAGCTGTCTCAACTGACTGTTATGCTACAACAGTTACTACCACAGCTCCAGCAATCATCTCCTCCGCCAGCTCCTGTACCTCCTCCGCAGCGAGTGGCCGCTTCTGGAATACGACTATCCTTGCCGGATAAATTTGATGGGGACTCTAAGTTTTGCCGTGGCTTTCTTTCCCAATGTTCATTACACTTGGAGATGATGTCGGACCAGTTCCCCACTGAAAGGTCTAAGGTGGCTTTCGTAGTCAGCCTGCTGTCTGGAAAAGCCCTGGCTTGGGCCACACCGCTCTGGGACCGCAATGACCCCGTCACTGCCTCTGTACACTCCTTCTTCTCGGAAATTCGAAGTGTCTTTGAGGAACCTGCCCGAGCCTCTTCTGCTGAGACTGCCCTGTTGAACCTGGTCCAGGGTAATTCTTCCGTTGGCGAGTATGCCGTACAGTTCCGTACCCTTGCTTCAGAATTATCCTGGAATAATGAGGCACTCTGCGCGACCTTTAAAAAAGGCCTATCCAGCAACATTAAAGATGTTCTGGCCGCACGAGAAATCCCTGCTAACCTACATGAACTCATCCATCTTGCCACTCGCATTGACATGCGTTTTTCCGAACGGCGTCAGGAGCTCCGCCAGGATATGGACTCTGTTCGCACGAGGCGTTTCTTCTCCCCGGCTCCTCTCTCCTCTGGTCCCCTGCAATCTGTTCCTGTGCCTCCCGCCGTGGAGGCTATGCAGGTCGACCGGTCTCGCCTGACACCCCAAGAGAGGACACGACGCCGCATGGAGAATCTCTGCCTGTACTGTGCTAGTACCGAACACTTCCTGAAGGATTGTCCTATCCGTCCTCCCCGCCTGGAAAGACGTCCGCTGACTCCGCACAAAGGTGAGACAGTCCTTGATGTCTACTCTGCTTCTCCACGTCTTACTGTGCCTGTGCGGATGTCTGCCTCTGCCTTCTCCTTCTCTGCTGTGGCCTTCCTGGACTCTGGATCTGCAGGAAATTTCATCTTAGCCTCTCTCGTCAACAGGTTCAACATCCCGGTGACCAGTCTCGCCAGACCCCTCTACATCAATTGTGTAAACAATGAAAGATTGGACTGTACTATACGTTTCCGCACGGAGCCCCTTCTAATGTGCATCGGATCTCATCACGAGAGGATTGAACTGTTGGTCCTCCCCAATTGCACTTCTGAAATCCTTCTTGGACTTCCCTGGCTTCAACTCCATTCCCCAATCCTGGATTGGTCCACTGGGGAGATCAAGAGTTGGGGGCCCTCTTGTTCCAAGGACTGCTTAAAACCGGTTCCCAGTAAACCTTGCCGTGTCCCTGTGCTTCCTCATGTAGCCGGTCTCCCTAAGGCCTATATGGACTTTGCGGACGTTTTTTGCAAAAAACAAGCTGAGACTCTACCTCCTCACAGGCCTTATGATTGTCCCATTGACCTCCTCCCGGGCACTACTCCACCCCGGGGCAGAATCTATCCTCTGTCCGTCCCAGAGACTCTTGCCATGTCTGAATACGTCCAAGAAAATTTAAAAAAGGGCTTTATCCGTAAATCCTCCTCTCCTGCCGGAGCCGGATTTTTCTTTGTGTCCAAAAAAGATGGCTCTCTACGTCCTTGCATTGACTACCGCGGTCTTAATAAAATCACGGTTAAGAACCGCTACCCCCTACCCCTCATCTCTGAACTCTTTGATCGTCTCCAAGGTGCCCATATTTTTACCAAACTGGACTTAAGAGGTGCTTATAATCTCATCCGCATCAGAGAGGGGGATGAATGGAAAACGGCATTTAACACCAGAGATGGACACTTTGAGTATCTGGTCATGCCCTTTGGTCTATGCAACGCCCCTGCCGTCTTCCAAGACTTTGTTAATGAAATTTTTCGTGATCTACTATACTCCTGTGTTGTTGTATATCTGGACGATATCCTGATTTTTTCTGCCAATCTTGAAGAACACCGCCAGCATGTCCGTATGGTTCTTCAGAGACTTCGTGATAATCAACTCTATGCCAAAATAGAGAAATGTCTGTTTGAATGCCAATCTCTTCCTTTTCTAGGATACTTGGTCTCTGGCCAGGGACTACAAATGGACCCAGATAAACTCTCTGCCGTCTTAGATTGGCCACGCCCCTCCGGACTCCGTGCCATCCAACGTTTTTTGGGGTTCGCCAATTATTACAGGCAATTTATTCCACATTTTTCTACCATTGTGGCTCCTATTGTGGCTTTAACAAAAAAAAATGCCGATCCCAAGTCTTGGCCTCCTCAAGCGGAAGACGCCTTTAAACGACTCAAGTCTGCCTTTTCTTCGGCTCCCGTGCTCTCCAGACCTGACCCATCTAAACCCTTCCTATTGGAGGTTGATGCCTCCTCAGTGGGAGCTGGAGCTGTCCTTCTACAAAAAAACTCTTCCGGGCATGCTGTTACTTGTGGTTTTTTTTCCAGGACCTTCTCTCCGGCGGAGAGGAACTACTCCATCGGGGATCGAGAGCTTCTAGCCATTAAATTAGCACTTGAGGAATGGAGGCATCTGCTGGAGGGATCAAGATTTCCAGTTATTATTTACACCGATCACAAGAACCTCTCCTACCTCCAGTCTGCCCAACGGCTGAATCCTCGTCAGGCCAGGTGGTCTCTGTTCTTTGCCCGATTTAATTTTGAAATTCACTTTCGGCCTGCTGATAAAAACATTAGGGCCGATGCTCTCTCTCGTTCCTCAGATGCCTCTGAAATTGAACTCTCTCCTCAACACATCATTCCTCCTGACTGCCTGATTTCCACTTCTCCAGCCTCCATCAGGCAAACTCCTCCAGGAAAGACCTTTGTTTCTCCACGCCAACGCCTTGGGATCCTCAAATGGGGTCACTCCTCCCATCTCGCAGGTCATGCGGGCATCAAGAAATCTGTGCAACTCATCTCTCGCTTCTATTGGTGGCCGACTCTAGAGACTGATGTGGTGGACTTTGTGCGAGCCTGCACTATCTGTGCCCGGGATAAGACTCCTCGCCAGAAGCCCGCTGGTTTTCTTCATCCTCTACCTGTCCCCGAACAACCTTGGTCTCTGATTGGTATGGATTTTATTACTGACTTACCCCCATCCCATGGCAACACTGTTATTTGGGTGGTCGTTGATCGATTCTCCAAAATGGCACATTTCATCCCTCTTCCTGGTCTTCCTTCAGCGCCTCAGTTGGCTAAACAATTTTTTGTACACATTTTTCGTCTTCACGGGTTGCCTACACAGATCGTCTCGGATAGAGGCGTCCAATTTGTGTCTAAATTCTGGAGGGCTCTCTGTAAACAACTCAAGATTAAATTAAATTTTTCTTCTGCATACCATCCTCAATCCAATGGACAAGTAGAGAGAATTAACCAGATCTTGGGTGACTATTTACGACATTTTGTTTCCTCCCGCCAGGATGACTGGGCAGATCTTCTACCTTGGGCCGAATTCTCGTATAATTTCAGAATCTCTGAATCTTCCTCCAAATCTCCGTTTTTCGTGGTGTACGGCCGTCACCCTCTTCCCCCCCTCCCTACCCCCTTGCCCTCTGGTCTGCCCGCTGTGGATGAAATTTCTCGTGATCTTTCCACCATATGGAAAGAGACCCAAAATTCTCTCTTACAGGCTTCTTCTCGCATGAAGAGATTCGCAGATAAGAAAAGAAGAGCTCCTCCCATTTTTTCCCCTGGAGACAAGGTATGGCTCTCCGCTAAATATGTCCGTTTCCGTGTCCCGAGTTATAAGTTGGGACCACGCTATCTTGGTCCTTTTAAAGTTTTGTGTCAAATTAATCCTGTCTCTTACAAACTTCTTCTTCCTCCTTCTCTTCGTATCCCTAATGCCTTTCACGTCTCTCTTCTTAAACCTCTCATCCTCAACCGTTTTTCTCCTAAATCTGTTCCTCCCACTCCTGTTTCCGGCTCCTCGGACATCTTCTCTGTCAAAGAGATTTTGGCCTCTAAAAAGGTCAGGGGAAGAACTTTTTTTTTAGTGGATTGGGAGGGTTGTGGTCCAGAAGAGAGGTCCTGGGAACCTGAGGACAATATCCTGGACAAAAGTCTGATCCTCAGGTTCTCAGGCCCCAAGAAGAGGGGGAGACCCAAGGGGGGGGGTACTGTTACGCCGAGCGCTCCGGGTCCCCGCTCCTCCCCGGAGCGCTCGCTACACTTCCCTCACTGCAGCGCCCCGGTCGGTTCCACGGACCCGGGGCGCTGCGTTACTACCTCCGGCCGGGATGCGATTCGCGATGCGGGTAGCGCCCGCTCGCGATGCGCACCCCGGCTCCCGTACCTTACTCGCTCCCCGTCAGTTCTGTCCCGGCGCGCGCGGCCCCGCTCCCTAGGGCGCGCGCGCGCCGGGTCTTTGCGATTTAAAGGGCCACTGCACCGCTGATTGGTGCAGTGGTTCCAATTAGTGTTTACACCTGTGCACTTCCCTATATCACCTCACTTCCCCTTCACTCCCTCGCCGGATCTTGTTGCCCTAGTGCCAGTGAAAGCGTTCCTTGTGTGTTCCTTGCCTGTGATTCCAGACCTTCGGCCGTTGCCCCTGACTACGATCCTTGCTGCCTGCCCCGACCTTCTGCTACGTCCGACCTTGCTTCTGTCTACTCCCTTGTACCGCGCCTATCTTCAGCAGCCAGAGAGGTTGAGCCGTTGCTAGGGGATACGACCTGGTCACTACCGCCGCAGCAAGACCATCCCGCTTTGCGGCGGGCTCTGGTGAAAACCAGTAGTGACTTAGAACCGATCCTCTAGCACGGTCCACGCCCATCCCTCTCTGGCACAGAGGATCCACTACCTGCCAGCCGGCATCGTGACACCGGGGAGGCAGGTAAGAGCCCTCCCGGTGTCCGATCAGCTGATCGGGACGCCGCGATTTCACCGCGGCGGTCCCGAACAGCCCGACTGAGCAGCCGGGTCACTTTCACTTTCACTTTAGAAGCGGCGGTCAGCTTTGACCGCCGCTTCTAAAGGGTTAATACCGCACATCGCCGCGATCGGCGATGTGTGGTATTAGCCGCGGGTCCCGGCCGTTGATTAGCGCCGGGACCGACGCGATATGATGCGGGATCGCGGCGCGATCCCGCTTCATATTGCGGGAGCCGGCGCAGGACGTAAATATACGTCCTGCGTCGTTAAGGGGTTAAACACAGTATATTAGAAATCTACTGAGGGGTTTTCGGTTTTTGCACTTTCATTTTTTCCTCCTAACCTTTTAAAAATCATAACCCTTTCAATTTTGCACTTAAAAATCCATATGATGGCTTATTTTTTGCGCCACCAATTAAAATTTGCAGTGACATCAGTCATTTTACCCAAAAATCTACAGCAAAACGGAAAAAAAATCATTGTGCTACGAAATTGAAGAAAAAACTAAATTTTGTAACTTTTGGGGGCTTCCGTTTCTATGCAGTACATTTTTCGGTAAAAATTACACCTTATCTTTATTCTGTAGGTCCATACGATTAAAATGATACCCTACTTATATGGATTAGATTTTGTCGTACTTCTGGAAAAAATCCTAACTACATGCATGGAAATTTATACGTTTAAAATTGTAATCTTCTGACCCCTATAACTTTTTTATTTTTCTGTGTATGGGGCAGTATGAGGACTCATTTTTGGCGCTGTGATCTGAAATTTTTAGCGGTACAAATTTTGTATTGATCGGATTTCTTGATCGCTTTTTATTCATTTTTTCATGATATAAAAAGCGACCCAAAATATGTTATTTTGGACTTTGGAATTTTTTTTTGCGTACGCCATTGACCGTGCGGTTTAATTAATGATATATTTTTATAGTTTTTACATTTACGCACGCGGTGATACCACATATGTTTATTTTTATTTACACAGTTTTTTTTATATGGGAAAAGGGGGGTGATTTGAACTTTTATTAGGGAAGGGGTTAAATGACCTTTGTTAACTTATTTTTTTTCACTTTTAGCACTGCACACACTGATCTCCTGTGCTGAATCCTGCAGAGCCATAGCTCTGCACGGATCAGCGAGATAGGGGCTCGATTGCTCAAGCCTGTAGTTTAGGCTTGGAGCAATCAAACCCCGATCGGACGCTGCGGACACAGGTAAGGTGACCTCCGCCTGTGTCCCAGCTGATCGGAACATCGCAATTTTATTGCGATGTCCCGATCAGCCCAACTGAGCTGCTGGGAACCGTTTACTTTCATTTTCAGACGCGGCGATCAACTTTGATCGCCACGTCTGAAGGGTTAACTGCACACGGCACAACGATCGGTGTCGCACGCTGTTAGCCCAGGGTCAAGACTATGATTAGCAGCCGGGACCGACCCGGTGTGATGGGGGGCTGGGCGTAGGGCGTACAGGTACGTCCTAAGTCCTTAAGGGGTTAAAGTGACAGTGGTCAAATGTGCAAAAAATGCTCGGGTCCTTAAGGTGAAAATGGGCTGGGTCCTTAAGGGGTTAGACTACTGGATTTAACCCCTTAAGGACCCAGCCCAAATATACCTTAAGGACCCGGCCATTTTTTGAACATCTGACCACTGTCACTTTAAACATTAATAACTCTGGGATGCTTTTACCTTTCATTCTGATTCTGAGATTGTTTTTTCGTGACATATTCTACTTTATGTTAGTGGTAAAATTTTGTCGATACTTGCATCATTTCTTGGTGAAAAATTCCAAAATTTGATGAAAAAATGGAAAATTTTGCATTTTTTTTAACTTTGAAGCTCACTGCTTGTAAGGAAAATGGATATTCCAAATAAATTATACATTGATTCACATATACAATATGTCTACTTTATGTTCGCATCATAAAATTGACATGTTTTTACTTTTGGACGACATCAGAGGGCTTCAAAGTTCAGCAGCAATTTTCCAATTTTTCACAAAATTTTCAAAATCGGAATTTTTCAGGGACCAGTTCAGTTTTGAAGTGGATTTGAAGGGCCTTCATATTAGAAATACCCCACAAATGACCTCATTATAAAAACTGCACCCCTCAAAGTATTCAAAATGACATTCAGTAAGTGTGTTAACCCTTTAGGTGTTTCACAGGAATAGCAGCAAAGTGAAGGAGAAAATTCAAAATCTTCATTTTTTACACTCGCATGTTCTTGTAGACTCAGTTTTTGAATTTTTACAAGGGGTAATAGATGAAAAATCCCCCCAAAATTTGTACCCAATTTCTCTCGAGTAAGGAAATACCTCATATGTGTATGTCAAGTGTTCGGCGGGTGCACTAGAGGGCTCAGAAGGGAAGGAGCGACAATAGGATTTTGGAGAGGGAATTTTGCTGAAATGGTTTTTGGGGGGCATGTCACATTTAGGAAGCCCCTATGGTGCCAGAACAGCAGAAAACCCCAACATGGCATACCATTTTGGAAACTAGACCCCTCAAGGCACGTAACAAGGGGTCCAGTGAGCCCTAACACCCCACAGGTGTTTGACGACTTTTCGTTAAAGTCGGATGTGTAAATAAAAAACAAAAATTTTTCACTAAAGTGCAGTTTTTCCCCCAAATTTACCATTTTTACAAAGGGTAATGGGAGAAAATGCCCCCCCAAATTTGTAACCCCATCTCTTCTGAGTATGTAAATACCCCATGTTAGGATGTAAAATGCTTTGCGGGCAAACTACAATGCTCAGAAGAGAAGGAGTCACATTTGGCTTTTTGAAAGCAACTTTTGCTGAAATGGTTTTTTGGGGGCATGTCGCATTTAGGAAGCCCCTGTGGTGCCAGAACAACAAAAAATACCCACATGGCATACTATTTTGGAAACTACACCCCTCAAGGAACGTAACAAGGGGTCCGCTGAGCCTTAACACCCCACAGGTGTTTGACGACTTTTCGTTAAAGTTGGATGTGTAAATGAAAAATTTTTTTTTTTTTACTAAAATGCAGTTTTTCCCCAAAATTTTACATTTTTACAAGGGGTAATAGGAGAAAATGACCCCCAAAATGTGTAACCCCATTTCTTCTGAGTATGGAAATACCCCATGTTAGGACGTAAAATGCTCTGCTGGCGAACTACAATGCTCAGAAGAGGAGGAGCGCCATTGAGCTTTTGGAAAGAGAATTAGTTTGGAATGGTAGTCAGGGGCCATGTGCGTTTACAAAGCCCCCCGTGGTGCCAGAACAGTGGAACCCCCCACATGTGACCCCATTTTGGAAACTACACCCCTCACAGAATTTAATAAGGGGTGCAGTGAGTATTTACACCCCACAGAACTTTGGAACAGTGGGCTGTGCAAATGAAAAAGTTTATTTTTCATTTTTACGGACCACTGTTCCAAAAATCTGTCAGACATCTGTGGGGCGTAAATTCTCAATGTACCCCTTATTACATTACGTGAGGGGTGTAGTTTCCAAAATGGGGTCACATGTGTCGGGGGTCCATTGTTCTGGCTCTATGGGGGCTTTGTAAACACATGTGGCCTTCAATTCCGGACAAATTTTCTCTACAAAATCCCAATGGCGCTCCTTCTCTTCTGAGCATTGTAGTTCGCCCGCAGAGCACTTTAAATTCACATATGGGGTATGTTCTTACTCAGAAGAGATGGGTTTACAAATTTGGGGGGGCTTTTTTCCTATTTCCCGATGTGAAAATGAAAAATTTAGGGTAACACCAGCATTTTAGTGAAAAAATATAATTTTTTTCATTTTCCCATCCAACTTTAATGAAAATTCGTCAAACACCTGTAGGGTGTTCAGGCTCACTATACCCCTTGTCACGTTCGGTGAGGGGTGTAGTTTCCAAAATGGGGTCACATGTGGGTATTTTTTTTTTTTTACGTTTGTCAGAACCGCTGTAAAATCAGCCACCCCTGTGCAAATCACCAATTTAGGCCTCAAATGTACATGGTGCACTCTCACTCCTGAGCCTTGTTGTGTGCCCGCAGAGCATTTTACGCCCACATCTGGGGTATTTCTGTACTCAGGAGAAATTGCGTTACAAATTTTGGGGGTCTTTTTTTCCTTTTACCGCTTGTGGAAATAAAAAGTATGGGGCAACACCAGCATGTTAGTGTAAAAAAATAAAAACATTTTACACTAACAGGCTGGTGTAGCCCCCAACTTTTCCTTTTCACAAGCGGTAAAAGGAAAAAAAGCCCCCCAAAATTTGTAGTGTAATTTCTCCCGAGTACGGAGATACCCCATATGTGGCCCTAAACTGTTTCCTTGAAATACGACAGGGCTCCGAAGTAAGAGAGCACCATGCGCATTTGAGGACTAAATTAGGGATTGCATAGGGGTGGACATAGGGGTATTCTACGCCAGTGATTCCCAAACAGGGTGCCTCCAGCTGTTGCTAAACTCCCAGCATGCCTGAACAGTCAGTGGCTGTCCAGAGATGCTGGGAGTTGTTGTTTTGCAACAGCTGGAGGCTCCGTTTTGGAAACCCTGCCGTACAAGACGTTTTAAATTGTTTATTGGGGGGGGGGGCAGTGTAAGGGGTGTATATGTAGTATTTTACCCTTTATTAGGTGTTAGTGTAGTGTAGTGTTTTTAGGGTACATTCACACTGGCGGGTTACGGTGAATTTCCCGCTAGGAGTTTGCACTGCGGCAAAAAATTTGCCGCAGCCCAAACTTGAAGCAGGAAATTTACTGTAAACCCGCCTATGTGAATGTACCCTGTACGTTCACATGGGGGGGCAAACCTCCAGCTGTTTCAAAACTACAACTCCCAGCATGTACTGACAGACCGTGCATGCTGGGAGTTGTAGTTTTGCAACAGCTGGAGGCACACTGGTTGGAAAACCTTCAGTTAGGTTCTGTTACCTAACTCAATATTTTCCAACCAGTGTGCCTCCAGCTGTTGCAAAACTACAACTCCCAGCATGTACTAATCACCGAAGGGCATGCTGGGAGATGTAGTTATGCAATAGCTGGAGGTACCCAACTACAACTCCCAGCATGCCGAGACAGCTGTTTGCTTTCTGGGCATGCTGGGAATTGCAGTTTTGCAACATCTGGAGAGCTACAGTTTTTAGACCACTGCACAGTGATCTCCAAACTGTGGACCTCCAGATGTTGCAAAACTACAACTCCCAGCATGTCCAGACAACAAACAGCTATGTGGGCATGCTAGGAGTTGTAGTTTTGCAACATCTGGAGGGATATAGTTTAGAGACCACTGTATAGTGGTCTCAAACTGTAGCCCTCCAGCTGTTGCAAAACTACATATTCCAGCATGCCCAAACAGCTGTCTGGGCATGCTGGGAGTTGTAGTTTTGCAACATCTGGAGGGCTACAATTAGAGACCACGGTCTCAGACTGTAGCCCTCCAGATCTACTTACCGGCTTCCGTAGGATCCCGGCAGCCGTCCTCTTCAGACGCATGTGACGCCGCCCGCCGATCAACGTCGCCGCAGCCTCCGGACGGGTAAGTGGACGTCGGCGCCCGGTCCCCTTCGGTTCCCCGTTCTGCCCCGCCTATTGTGGGAGGGCAGGACGGGGAAAACGAAAGTTAACCCCCCCCGCCCCCGGTCTGCCCCCTGGGCATTTGCACGGGGTGCCTGCTGATTGATATCAGCAGTCACCCCGGCCCGGTCCCCGCCCGGCGCGCAGCGGGGACCGAAATTCCCACGGGCGTATGGATACGCCCTGGGTCCTTAAGTACCAGGATGTCAAGGCGTATCCATACGCCCTAGGTCCTTAAGTGGTTAAAGGGGTATTCCAGGAAAATAAAACTTTTTTTTATATATCAACTGGCTCCAGAAAGTTAAACAGATTTGTAAATTAGAATTCGGGTAGAAAAACAGACATGGTGCACATCTACAATCTTGTATAATGATCTGATTGCTTCTCAGCATAATATCAAAAACTAACAGGTTGTTAGTATACATTTTTGATCAAAAAGTACAAGCCCACTCGCCACGTCAAGGCCACCTATTTAGAGTGGGTCCCTAACGTCCCTAGCATAAAATGGCGCAGCACCGAGCGGCGACCACCACCGCCGCGACACCAATGCCCACAGGGGGGAACGACCCACCGGCAGAGCGGCCCCAATGCCACTCAAAACCAGTCTATGGGCCGCACCCCCCCACAGACACGGCGCCACGGCAGCAACGGACACCGCACAGCACCACACCAGTGTGAACAAGGTGTAATGGCTCACTTACCATGCTCTCCCATGGTGGTCGCCGCTCGGTGCTGCGCCATTTTATGCTAGGGACGTTAGGGACCCACTCTAAATAGGTGGCCTTGACGTGGCGAGTGGGCTTGTACTTTTTGATCAAAAATGTATACTAACAACCTGTTAGTTTTTGATATTATGCTGAGAAGCAATCAGATCATTATACAAGATTGTAGATGTGCACCATGTCTGTTTTTCTACCCGAATTCAGATTTGTAAATTACTTCTATTAAAAAATCTTAATCCTTTCAGTACTTATGAGCTTCTGAAGTTAAGATTGTTCTTTTCTGTCTAAGAGCTCTCTGATGACACGTGTCTCGGGAACCGCCCAGTTTAGAAGCAAATCCCCATGGCAAATCTCTTCTAAACTGGGCGTTTCCCGAGACAGGTGTCATCACAGAGCACTTAGACAGAAAAGAACAGCCTTAACTTCAGAAGCTCATAAGCACTGAAAGGATTAAGATTTTTTTAATAGAAGTAATTTACAATTCTGTTTAACTTTCTGAAGCCAGTTGATATATAAAAAAAAGTTTTTTTTCCTGGAATACCCCTTTAACCCCTTCCCGACCTATGACATACCTGTACGTCATGGGTGGCAAGGTGTTCCCGACCCATGACATACAGGTACGTCATGGACATTACTGCCGCTACTCGCGGCATCCCGCAGCGCCCGGAAAGATGGTGGCTATCACTGATAGCCAGCCATCTTACCGTGCGACCACGGGGGGTTTCGTCCCCCACCCCCCCCAGCGATCGCTGCTATCAGCTGGGCAAATCTGACTAGCTGATAGCAGCGTTTCGCTATGAAAATACTTAGCAGCGCGGTGTGTAAGTCCCGATCACGGGGATCGGGACACACACCGCTCTGCTAAGTGTCCCTGTCCCGTCCCCCGCGTCACTTACCCGTCGGAGCGGTGTCCCGAGCGGTCCCGGCGTCCTCCGTGCGGTCCCGGCGTCCTCCAGGCGGTCCTGTTTGCGCTGCGTCCCGGAGGTGAGTTTCCGGCAGCAGTGCAGCATCTTCATTGGCAGCAGTGAGATCGCCGTAAAGCGATCTCACTGCTGCCTCTGAGAGTTTCAAAACTGCAACTCCCAGCATGCCCAGACAGCCTTTGGCTTTCTGGGCATGCTGGGAGTTGTAGTTTTGCAACATCTGGAGGTCCACAGTTTGGAGACCACTGTATAATGGTCTCCAATCTGTGCTCTTCCAGATGTTGCAAAACTACAAATCTCAGCATGCTCAGTCTGTCCAGGCATGCTGGGAGTTGTAGTTCTCTAACATCTGGAAGAGCACAGATTGGAGACCATTATACAGTGGTCTCCAAACTGTGGACCTCCAGATGTTGCAAAACTACAACTCCCAGCATGCCCAGACTGCCCAGGCATGCTGGAAGTTGTAGTTCAGCAACATCTGATCCTTCAGATATTGCCGAACTACAACTTCCAGCATGCCTTGGCAGTCTGGGCATGCTGGGAGTTGTAGTTTTGCAACATCTGGAGGCACACTAGTTGGGAAACATTGTCCGTTTCCTACCTCAGTGCCTCCAGCTGTTGCAATTGTTGCAAAACTATAACTCCCAGCATGCACTGACAGACCATGCATGCTGGGAGTTGTAGTTTTGCAACAGCTGGAGGTACACTGGTTTGGAAACACTAAGTTTGGTTGCAAAACACTTGAAAGTTTATTACTTAACTTAGTGTTTCCAAACCAGTGTTCCTCCAGCTGTTGCAAAACTACAACTCCCAGCATGCACGGACAGCCAAAGGGCATGCTCGGAGTTTGCAACAGCTGGATGTTTGCCCCCTCCCCCCAATGTGAATGTACAGGGTACACTCACATGGGCGGAGGTTTACAGTGAGTGCTGCAAGTTTGAGATGGCGCAAATTTTGCGCTGCAGCTCAAACTTCCAGCGGCAAACTTGCTGTGAACCTCTGCCCATGTGACTGTACCCTAAAAACACTACACTACACTAACACTAACCTAAAATAAAAAGTGAAAAACACTACATATACACATACCCCTACACAGCCCCCCTCCCCCCAAAAAATGAAAAACGTCTGGTACGCTACTGTTTCCAAAACGGAGCCTCCAGCTGTTGCAAAATAATAACTCCCAGTATTGCCGGACAGCCATTGACTGTCCAGGCATGCTGGGAGTTTTGTAACAGCTGGAGGCACCCTGTTTGAGAATCACTGGCGTAGAATACCCCTATGTCCACCCCTATGCAAATCCCTAATTCAGGCCTCAAATGCGCATGGCGCTCTCTCACTTTGGAGCCCTGTCGTATTTCAGGGCAACAGTTTTGGGACACATATGGGGTATCGCCGTACTCGGGAGAAATTGCCTTACAAATTTTGGGGGGCTTTTTCTTCTTTAACCCCTTATGAAAAGGTGAAGTTGGGGTCTACACCAGCATGTTAGTGTAAAAAAATACATTTTTTACACTGACATGCTGGTGTTGCCCTATACTTTTCATTTTCACAAGAGGTAAAAGGGAAAAAAGACCCTCTAAATTTGTAACGCAATTTCTCCTGAGTACGGAGATACCCCATATGTGGGCGCAAAGTGCTCTGGGGGCGCACAACAAGGCCCAGAAGGGAGAGTGCACCATGTACATTTGAGGCGATTTGCACAGGGGTGGCTGATTGTTACAGCAGTTCTGACAAACGCAAAACAATAAATATCCATATGTGACCCCATTTTGGAAACTACACCCCTCACGGAATGTAATAAGGGGTGCAGTGAGCATTTACACCCCACTGGTGTATGACAGATTTTTGGAACAGTGGGCTGTGAAAATGAAAAATAAAATTTTTGATTTGCACAGTCCACCGTTTCAAATATCTGTCAAACGCCAGTGGGGTGTAAATGCTCACTGCACCCCTTATTACATTTCATGAGGGGTATAGTTTCCAAAATGGGGTCACATGTGGGGGGGTCCACTGTTCTGGCACCATAGGGGCTTCCTAAATGGGACATGCCCCCCAAAAACCCTTTCAGAAAAACTCACTCTCCAAAATCCCATTGTCGCTCCTTCCCTTCTGAGCCCTCTACTGCGCCCACCGAACATTTTACATACGCATATGAGGTATTTCCTTACTCGAGAGAAATTGGGTTACAAATTTTAGGGTGATTTCTCTCCTTTTACCCCTTGTAAAAATTAAAAAATTGGGTCTACAAGAAAATGCGAGTGTAAAAAATGAAGATTTAGAATTTTCTCCTTCACTTTGCTGCTATTCCTGTGAAACACCTAAAGGGTTAAAACACTTACTGAATGTCATTTTGAATACTTTGGGGGGTGCAGTTTTTATAATGGGGTCATTTATGGGGTATTTCTAATATGAAGATCCTTAAAATCCACTTCCAACCTGAACTGGGCCCTGAAAAATTAAGATTTTGAAAATCTTGAGAAAAATTGGAAAATTGCTGCGGAACTTTGAAGCCCTCTGATGTCTTCCAAAAGTAAAAACTTGTCAATTTTTTAATGCAAACACAAAGTAGACATATTGTATATGTGAATCAATATGTAATTTATTTGGAATATCCATTTTCCTTTCAAGCAGAGACTTTCAAAGTTAGAAAAATGCTAAATTTTCAAAATTTTCATGAAATTTTTAGATTTTTTACCAAGAAAGGATACAAATATCAGTGAAATTTTACCGATAAAATAAAGTAGAATATGTCACGAAAAAACAATCTCGGAATCAGAATGATAAGTAAAAGCATTCCAAAGTTATTAATGTTTAAAGTGACAGTGGTCAGATTTTCAAAAAATGCCCAGGTCATGAAGGTGAAAATGGGCTGGGTCATGAAGGGGTTAATATTGAAATAATGCTGTCCTGTAAAGTACCATGGGTGTCACCCCTTATGGCAAGAGGGTATAAGCACTGTAAATATGTGTTATTAAAAAATAAAAATAAAAAAAGACGACATTTTTGTTAAATATTTGCATCACACAAGTAAAAAGCCTTTTGACTGACATATTGAATTGTTCTTCTAACCTCAAATATCAACTTTATTATATGCAAAATAATATTTGCCGGTAAATATTTAAAAGAAGCTGAGCTGGCCACAAAGCAAACATAACAAATACATTCTGCTATAGATCTGCATGTCTTAAAGGGTGGAACTATTAATAAACTGCTTGTACAAGCAATTGTTTTAGCAAGGCCAGACATAGTGAGAAGCGGTAATTATATTAGAAAACAGTAGGTGATGTGCTGTAAAGGATTCACTGCACTGGAACATTCTGTACAGGGACACAAATCCTGTACACACATTATCAAAGATGTAAAGAGCTACGTAAACTCATCCAAATGCATCATTGCAAATGATAAAAAGGCCACATCTGAATGAGCAAAATGTATAGGAGTGTGTATGATCGTTCAAGGGTGCACATATTATCAGGACAGAAAATGCTGCTGCTTTGGGGCCCTTGGAAAGAGGGGGCCCCTTTATAAGTTGGTGCCTTTCCTTTTGTTACTGGTAGAAAACTGTGGAGGATTCCTCTTTCTAGGGAATTGCATTTCCAGTGTATAAAGTGATGGGATCATAGAAAGAAAGAAACCTTTCTGCCCTGAGGAGGGGCCAAAGTCAAACACCATAATAAGAGGCACATTACAATATTTGCTATCGGGCCCTCTTTATTGCATGCCTGTTTTATGGTGGATTCTAAAGATGTCAGAAAAAATAGGTGCACATACAGGCTGTCACGTCCCGTCCCATAGGCTTGCATTGAGGGGGCAGAGCATGATGTCACACAGGGCGGAGCCTTGATGTCACAACGCTCCGGCCCAGTGATCGACAGTAATCAGACCCGGAGCGAACACGCTCCGGGGACTGATTTTAAACGGGTTGCGGCGTGCAAGATCACAGGGGTCTCCAGTGGCGGGACCCCCTCGATCAGGCATCTTATCCCCTATCCTTTGGATAGGGGATAAGATGTCTAAGCGCTGGAGTACCCCTTTAATTCCAAACAAGGTGTATGTAAGGGTGCGTTCACACGGCTGTCTGTCCCCGATTTTTTTCCCCCCGTTCTGGTTCCGTTGTTGCTGCTTGTAAACGGATTACAAACGATTGTAAAATAATCCCATTGATGTTAATGGGATTTTTTTTTACAATCTTTTCACATCCGTTTGCACCCGTCTGCACTCATTTTTGTTTTGTTTTGTTTTTTTACAGGAGAAAAGATGGTGCATGCAGTATTTTTTCTTCCATCAAAAAAATAAAAAATAAAAAAAAACAGATACAGTAAATTTAACATTAAAGTCTATGGAAAACGGATGAGCCTTTAACGTCATCCGTTTGCATCCGTTTTTTCAATCCGTTTTTTGATCCATTTTCACTTTTGAGCATGCTCAGAACAAAAAAGAAAGATTTTTTTTGGGATTATTAACTGAACAATAACGGATCTAAACGGATACAAATGCATAACATCCGTTTGCATTCGTTATTGTCTGTTTTTGTTTTTTAAAGTCCATTTTAATTTTTGACGGGAGAAGAACGGGACGGGTCTAGACGGCCGTGTGAACGCAGCCTAAGATGGAAAGTTCTCACCTAATAGATGGATCCTCGGACAGGCGGCTGCTATTCTGGCAGGCATCTGAAATACTCTGCAGCCGCGCTGTTAACACAGGAGACGTCTGATGCTGTACTGGCACACGCTGCTGCGGCTGGTCGGATGGCACGAGACACAAGTAGAAGCCGCAGGATGTTAGGCGAGTAAAGAGCCGATTTAGCAGGTCCGGCAGCCTCGTGGCTAGGGCGTCTGATGTCAGGGCTGTTCTTGGAATAAGCGAGTAGGATGAAAACAATGGATCTGCAATTCACATCAAAGGATTAAAGCTGCTGGTTGTATGCTGTGAGAATAGGTCCATAGAATAGTAGTGCATCTTTAACGATGTATCTATACGCGTTTCAGGGTACTTATTGTCACGTACCTGGATGTGGATGTCTCGGAGCAGGTAGTGGATCCCCTACCTGTGTGGCTGATGACTCGGACTGTATCAGGGAGCGGAGTCTTCGCCAGAGCCCGCCGCAAGGCAGGATGGATTTGCTGTGGCAGGCAACACCCAGGTCGCTACCCCCGATACGGTTCGACCACACAGGTACTGGGCTAGGCGAGGTACAGGAGGATGAGACATGAGGCGTAGTCAACGTAGCAGAAGGTCAAGGCAGGCGGCAAAGGTTCGTAGTCAAAAAACATAGCAAGTAAGTCTGGTAACACGGGTAGGTAAAACAGGCAATGGGAACGCTTTCTCTTAGGCAAAGTGCACTGAAGATCCGTCAGGGAAGTGTGAGAGGTGCAGGGACTTTATTAGTTAGTGTCAGGTGCATACAATAATTAAGGGCGTACTGGCCCTTTAAATCTCAGAGCTCCGTCGCGCGTGCCCTAGGAGACGGGGGCGCGTGCGACGGGTCCGAGACACAGGAGCGGAAGAGGCAGCAGTACTGGGTGAGTGACGGGCCGGGATTCGCATGCGGGCGCGTCCCGCGATGCGCATTCCCAGCCCCGCCGGGAGTAGGAACAATGCGCTCACGGCCGACATGTGCGGCCGGAGCGCAGGCAGTAACACTTATGAGGAGCATATACGACCCTTTCTTCAGTAAATGTGCTACTGCATATTACATATACTGCATATTGAACAGGACATTCTCCCAGGTCTAAATTTATACCAGTATCAAATGCGGATTATGCAACAAACTCTGTGAATATAGTCTTTTACTAGCAACATATGGTAGTAGTGTGCATATATATACTTGCTGATCATTTTTTTTTTACCATTTTATCTATATTCTCCTGTCACAAGGGCCTTGGGTCAGGATATATTTAATTTATTTATATTATATGTATATTTTAATGAAAGTTCTATGCATTTGAAGCTCGGTCTCATATGTTATTAAATTCTATCATGTACCAGTAGAACTGGTGTTATTCTTGAGGTTTGGATATACAGTATTTGTCCTTTGCTATATATTCAATTTATGACACCTAAGGTATATGTGTATATCCAAATATACCTCAGATAATCCAAATATGAGCTGTCCCATTTTCTGATTTTTGTTAAATGTTAAAAAAAAAAAAAACTCCTCACCCTTTAAAAACATTCCCCTACAATAGATCAGTATCTACTAAACATGGAGGAGAGGGACATGCAGCTGCAAAACCAGCCCTTTGATGTGACACAGTTTGAGGTGTTTTCAAGATCACTAGGAAGATGATGCTTCATAAGATGTTTAACAATAAAAATGTAGCAGTTACTCCCTTTGAGAATCCTAGGGAGGGAGATATTCCAGCCATCGTGGTACCCTTGGGTTTTTCACCTATCTTGGGCTTGACTCCCACAGATAGGGACACACTTGACACATTATGTGAGCTGGCATCCAATACCAGTTTCACCCCAGTTGAGGTAATGCCGTTTAAGGGTGGGAATTCGTCTAAATTCCTCCCTCCTGTCCCAACAGGGAGTCCCATTGACTTGTTTGTTCGGGCAGTCATGAGGGATGTCAAAGCGTTGATTTACCCCCAACCTAGCGAAAACCTCACCCCGGGCGAAACAAGAGCTCTTAAGTGGTTGGCGTCCAGAGCGGACCTTAAAGTTTTGAAGGCAGACAAAGGTGGCAGCACTGTGGTAATAACCACTGTAGCCTATGATGCAGAAAAACACCGCTTACTTAGTGGCACCACCACCTACAAGCCTCTTCCAGGGAACCCAACCAAAAAGACCTTGGACCAGCTCAGGAGTTTTCTTCGTATCAACAGTGAAAAAGGCAACATCTCTAAGAAAACTGCTGAAAAACTTCTACCTGAGGCCCCACGTCATTCTAGATGGTACTTTTTGCCCAAGGTGCACAAGTCGCAGAGCCGACCCCCTGGGCGCCCCATCGTGGCGGGGATCGGCTCTGCGACTGAATACCTTTCACAGTACCTGGAGTGGTTACTTAAACCACTCCTGCCCTCAACTCCCACCTACATCAAAGACACCGGAGCCTTACTGACGGCACTCAATGACTTCCACTGGGACGAGACATATCAACTCGCATCGGTGGACGTCGAAAGCCTGTACACCCGCATCCCCCACGATGCGGGTGTATGGGCTTTCGGTGAGTTTCTGTCTGAAACAGACAAGACCGACCAATTTGTGTCTTTCATCTGTGACGCGTTGCACTTCATCTTGACTCACAATGAGTTCAAGGACGGCGAGGATTGGTATAGGCAGGAGACCGACACAGCCATGGGCACGGCGGTCTCCTGCACTTATGCCAATTTATTCCTTGCCGTCTTTGAACGTAAATATGTTTTCTCACCCCTGAACCCCTTCTGCAAACACATTAAAATCTTCCTACGGTATGTCGACGACATACTCGTAGTCTGGGATTCTTCCAAGAACGAGTTTCACCGGTTTGTTGACTACCTCAATCAATCTAACAACGAGAACACGCTATTCACTGCAATGTTTGGGGGTTGTGAGCTCGATTTTTTAGATATCAAACTTAAAGCAGTGGGCGATACCCTCACTACTGAGGGTTTTCGAAAACCCACTGCTAGAAATGTGTTGCTCCATTTCAAGTACCCCCTGCATGTATTTTTTCCACACACCCTGGATGTGAAGAAGAGCATTCCCTACTCTCAATTTCTCCATCTTTGCAGGATTAATATCGAAGAAGCAGTTTTTGAGAGTCAGGCCCAGAACCTAAAAACACGCCTTTTGACACATCAGTACCCTGAACACATCATTGATACCGGCCTTCAAAGGGTCAGACTTCTGTCCAGATCTGATCTTTTGACTGTCAAACATAAACGTATGACTCCCCAAAACGCTTTTGTTTCTCCCTGGCCAATTCCAGTATGAACCAACAGGTGGCCAATGCCATACTCCGCCATTGGTTCATCCTGGAATCTGATCAGGACCTGTGTGACGTCACCCAACACCCTCCTTTAATTACATACAGAAAGAATGTTACATTAGGAGATAAAATAATCTAAGAATCTTGGCGATCAGCCCCATACAGGGACCGATTGGTTAACCCCCATTGCAGGTACATGCATACAGGCTGCACCCTCACATTAGGAAGTTGGCACCACCGAGTCAATGAATTAATAACCTGTAGGTCCACTTATGTCGTGTATGCCCTACTTTGCCCTTGTGGTCGTTTCTATGTGGGCAAGACCATTAGGCAACTCCAGGTGCGGTTCCGAGAGCATGTCCGCTCTATCCGAACAGGCTGTGGAGCTCTTAGGTTTAATGTCCACATGAATCAGACACACAACGGCAATCACGATCATCTCAAGTTCCTGGGCTTAGAAAGAATTCCACCACTTAAAAAAGGAGGAGACCGAGGAAGACTTCTCCTCCAGCGTGAAGCCTGTTGGATAGTGCGGTTAAATGCCACTGGTAAGGCAGGTCTTAATGACCGCAATGAGTTTGGTTAATTTTTTTGAAATTTTTGATTATTTGTGCCTTATTTTTAGTTTGTTCATTTATTGTTATTGTATTGTTTATAGCAACATTACGTACCTGTTTTTGCTGTTCCATACTTAGTTGTTGTGCATCCATCATGTGATCGCGGCTGCGATCACATGATCCTGATGCTCACCAGGTTACTAGGCAACTGTCTGACGTCGCCCCTACGTATAGGAGAGCGATGCCGGAAAACGCCATTCCGGCTAGAGGAAGTGCGCTTAGTCGCACGAAACAACTTGTTCGGGGTCCCCGTCCTCCACCTACCTCCCCCGCCTGTTGTCACCGTCAGCATGACCGGAATGCAATAAAGACCTTCCTGGTGAGTGCGGCTTCTGTCTGTTCTGTTGCTCCTGTATTCATTATCTGCTTGGCTACGCACCTCCGCTATAGGCTTCACGTGGAGTCCTGTCCTGTGTGTCGCTACACGTTACTTCAGCTGCCTAGTTTCGTATGTGCCGGTGCTTCACCCCTTCTCCCTGCCTATTGCAAAACATATTTCTCTCCCAACAAATATAAAAAAAGCAATATGTCTGCACACTGTATACAATATTTAATACAGATGCGCCCACACTTACATGACTTCTCACAATACAAATTCACAACAAGCTATGGACATTATCACAGAAATGTCTCTATATCACTCACCATACCACACCAAGCCGTCCCGGAGTTTGCCCTGGAAGAAACTTCACCTTTCACCTTCATAATCCTAAAAGGTGGGCTATTATGCATTTTTGTTGGTGCAGATTACAGGCTTTAAAGGGGTACTCCACCCCTAGACATGTTATCCCCTATCTAAAGGATAGGGGATTACATGTCTGATCGTAGGGAGTCCAGCCGCTGGGACCCCCGCGATCCCTGGGCCGGCACTGCGGAATTCCAAAAACAGAAGCCTGGGGCTTCCGTGTTCGTGATGTCACACCATGCCCCCTCCATTCATGTCTATAAGAAGGGAGTGTGACAGCTAGTACACAGCTGTCACATGCCCTCTCATAGACATGAATGCCGCAGCGCCGCCCTGGAGATCTCTATTGAAAACATATGCAGGCTTGACTGACAGCTGTCTAATCTACTGGATATGGCCAGCTTTACCCTTGATGTTACTACTTTAGATTGCAAGCTCTTATGGGCAGGATTGTCTTTGCTTTTCATTGTCAGTCAAATTGTGTGTTTATTTCTTATGGTAAGTGTATGTGTGGTACCTAAGGCCAGATTTCTTAATCTTAAAATTGACTATAGAGCATTATTTAGTGATTGTATAGAACTATTAAATTGCTTTATGTATGAAGGTATTATCTGGTCAATCTGTTTGGGTATTCTTTGACCACTGTATGGTTATAATTACGTAGTTTGGCACTGTTACTTAGTCAGGGTACAGTATACTATTTTTGCAGCGTATGGTTGCAGCACTACTTGTAGCATTGTTATTTGTATACCATGTGTTCTCCCATAATTTTCGGGTATATGTTGGAAAACTGTCGAAAATGTTGGTAATACATAAAATGACATGTTCCTGATGGGTCCATTAAGTTTAATGGACTTACCCAGTCTAGTGACTATAATCGGTTCATTTTCCAAATGTAGACGTTGGTTTCTGATAACTGAAAAGCGTGGTCTGCTAGGCTATAGAGTCTTGCAAAATTAACATATACATTTAGAAAGTGAACCAAACATAGTCACTAGTCCTTTAAACTCCATGGGCCTGTCAGGAGTACACTGCAGTATATGTCACCAACCTTTTTCGACTACTTACACAGCAACAGGCAATGGTATGAAAGTGGTATTTGTCCAGGTTTGGCAACTATCTGTTTAGCACTTTATTGGGCACTCTGTAGTATGGTTTCTTATATTCTCTATGGGGGGGAATGTGTCATTATCTGTGTGAATTAAATTATTTTAACCCTCTTTAGCCTGGGCTTACACCATGTGTACTTCCCCCACATTTATCAAGGAGTAGCACATTCTTCATAAATAGCAAAGTAGCTTAGATTTAGACAAGTTTCTCAATGTGGTCCTGGCTGGTGTGATATTGCGCGAAAATTTGAGTGTTAGAACAAAAAGTTGCAATTGATAAATTACCGACCACTACAAAAAGCTAACCATGCCATGTAACATGCAAGTTGTTTTTTTTATTTATTTGGAATGAGTGTAAATGATTTGCCTAATTATTGTGCACATTTTTCCCCATTGAGTAAAAATTTATGACAATTTATCACCAAAACAACAGGGTAAATCCAATGATGAATTCACCCCTTAAATAGTAAAGCATATGTGGGAAAATGCCAATAGAAAGTACCAGACCTACTCAATTGTTACAAAAACATTTGTTTGATCCCAAACAAAGGTTGTAATTGGTGGTATAAATAATTATCAATAATGACAAAAATAAATATTATTCTTGATACATTACACATGTTTTTATGCATGCCTTTGCCCTACATAGAGCATCAGTAGTCATAGTAATTTGTGATAGTCAACGCACTGCTATGAATTTATCATGTACGTGCTCCTACAGCCATTATCTTGGTCCCAATTCCTGTTAAATTAACAGAAAAGTGAAGTGGAAGATTAAAAATCATGTCCAGGTTATTAAAAGTAATGGCCCTTTTATCCTTTCAGCTCACAGAAAGTTATTTAATGTCGTAATACAATTTCTGCATTCCAAAATACGATCAATAGTAGCCAGTGTGGTTTTGAATCAATAAACCACAGTCAAAGTGACACTATAAAGGCTGACTGATAGAAAGAAACACGCGGCTACCTTAGGGAGCGACTTCAACTCCTTAATCTGGGCTAAAAATAGAATCACGGAATCTTACTGTACAGTGTTCATCGATACACAGGAGCGCCTCTGAAATGGTGCCCTGCTGAGGAGGTATTATTCCTATTGTCATCTAATAAAGTTCTTTATTTTATTAGATTCTGTTGTTTGGTATTTTATTGTAGGGAGCAGGAGGGGATTTTTGTAAGTATAAAGTAAAATTTTAGCAACTTCTGTGGAGCAAGTCAAGTTAGTTATTCCTCCCTTGCAATAATCCCACAAAAACGATATATATATATATATATATATGAAAATCTACCGACTGTTTTAGTTTAGGACTTGCTAAACTATAACAGAGCTACATACAGAGCTTGAGTCCTGAAGAAACACATGGGAACAGAGTTCCTGCACTTTTTCCACAGCAGGAACACTGTTTCCATTAGCTGAAGGACCAGCCCATCTTGGGTGAGTTTCCACCCTTTTTTTTTTTTTTTTTTTTTTTTTACACCAGAAAAGCCACATGTAGGAAGCCTGAAACCAAATCCCATTGGAGGGCATTCAGTTATCGCTATAAAAGCATTGCTGGTAGAGAAGAATACAAATACCTCCGTAATATATTGCTTGCAATACAACATGTCATATGGGAGGAGCTCAAATTGGATATTTTCCTAGTAATTATGACGGAAAATAGGGATTTTATTAATGACAGGAGGCGAGTAATATATGCAAATCCTTTCTCGTTTATTTGCTCCAGCAGCGAAATAGTTAAAGAATTTGCACAGGAAAAAACTTTATAACAACCAAACATGAATGGGCTACTAGCCAATCATATCAGAACCTAGTCCATATAATGTGTTCCCGACCGGAACTCTTCCTTCTTTCTCGGAACCTGAAGAAAAAACATTCCAATCTTGATAGTAGTCATAAGAATCTTCTGAAACAGTCTGTCAATATGCTAAAATAAAAAGAAATAAATGATAAAATTGGCATGGGAAGAGGTGGGATATTACTCGCCTCCTGTCATTAATAAAATCCATATTTTCCGTCATAATTACTAGGAAAATCTCCAATTTTATTAAGACAGGAGGCTCCTAATATATGCAAGTTTAAAGCTATACAATCATAAAATACAATTAGAGAACTGACATAGAAATATGTGATTCAGGTCTGAAATAAAATGATCTGAATGTAGATTCTGATGACCAATCAGCCGCTTTGAGGACATCAGAAAGGGAGCCACCTGCCTGGATTGCTTTAGTAGATGTGGCACTTCTTAAGGAATGTGCACCAAAGAGAGAAACATCTATACTAGTGTTGAGCGGCATAGGCCATATTCGAATTCGCGAATATTCGCGAATATATGGACGAATATTCGTCATATATTCGCGAATATTCGTATATTCGTTATATTCTCGTTTTATTTTCGCATATGCGAAAATTCGCGTATGCGAAAAGTAACATATGTGAAAATTCGCATATGCGAACATTAGCATATGCGAATTTTCGCACGCCAGTCTCACACAGTAGTATTACAGCCTTCTTTACACCACACAAGCTGGAAGCAGAGAGGGGTGATCACTATCATGTGTACTGTGAAGAAAAAAACGAATATTTGTAATTACGAATATATAGCGCTATATTCGCAGAATTCGCGAATATGCGATATTCGCGAATAATATTCGAATTGCGAATATTCGCGAACAACACTAATCTATACCAGCTAAAGACATGGTATTCCTAACCCATCTGGATAAGGTAGTAGAAGATACTGGAAGATGGGGCTTACAAAAGGAAATAAGCAATTGAGAAGCGTGTGGTGATCTAAAAGAGAAAGTTCTAGTTTTGTAGGATTTGAGGTATCTAACTACACACAATTTAGGATATTGAATGAAAGTAGAATAGAATACTGAGTGGATATTAGTTTTGGTTCTACGATAGATGGAAAAAACAACTCCTTGAGGAGAAAAAGATCTGTGTGAAATGTCCAAAGCTCTGACATCGGACACTCGTTTAATAGAGATTGAACATAGCAAAACTGTGAGTTTGTAAGATAACAGTTTCAATGGAAGACTATCATTATCCTCCCAGGAGGAAAAGAGATTAAGGATAAGAGATACATCCCATGTTGATCTGTATTTGGGAAGAGGAGGTCTCTTAAATCGAATGCCTCGAAGAAGTCTACAAACTAGAGGATGTCTACCAACCGGAACCGAATCAATGACTGTATGTTCAGATGATATGGCTGATCTATAAAGGTTAATAGTTCTGTAAGCTTTGCCTGCCTCAAAGGCTTCAGATAGATAATTAATTATGTGAGGGACAGATGCTTGAATGGGATCCAGATGTCTCTGAGAGCACCAATGAACCCATAATCGCCAGGCCGATCTGTAAGCTTGAGAGCAGGGGAAAGTCTATTAAAAGGGATAGGAGTTGTGGGAACCATGTTTGAGCAGGCCACCATGGAACAATGAGAATCAAAGTTACTCGTTGGTTGATAGTCTGCGAAAGGACACTTGGAATCATAGCAAAGGGAGGGAAAGCATACAGGGTTTTCTGTGGCCAAATTTGGAGGAATGCATCTACTCCCAAGGCTTCTGGGTCTGGACGCCAGCTGAAAAAGAGGGGTAATTGTTTGTTCAGGCGTGAAGCAAAAAGATCCAAGTAAATTGGACCCCAAAAAGAGACAAGAGAAGAAAAAATTAATGGATCTAACATCCAATCGCTGTGGTCTAAGAGGAATCGGGAGTTCCAGTCCACCACATCGTTGGACCGGCCAGGTAAGTATTCTGCTTGTAATACAATGTGTTTGGGAAAACAAAAATTCCATATCTCTGAAGTAATGTCTGATAGAACTTTCTAGGTCGTGCCACCAAGTTTGTTTATATACTGGACAGCTGAGATATTGTCCATACGAAGCAATATACAACAGTGCGATCTGAACTTTGCAAAGCTCTTGATGGCGAAGAAACCTGCTAATAGTTCCAGAGCATTGATGTGAAGGGAAGATTCCTTCTCTGACCATTTTCCCCCTGTGGACCGGTGTCCGCATCTTGCACCCCAGCCATTTAGACTGGCATCGGATTCTATAATTAAATCCGGTTTGCAATTGAAAATTGTCTTGCCATTCCAAAGCTGCATTTGGTGGAGCCACCAAAGGAGCTCTTCTTTGGCTTCCGTTGAGAGAGGAACTTTGTCTGAATATGTCAAACCTTCTCTGAGGTGTTGTATCTTTAATCATTGTAAGGCCCTGTAATGTAGTGGGGCTGGAAATATGGCCTGTATTGATGCTGATAATAAACCCACAATGCGGGCAATTGTTTTCAAAGAAATTGTCTGTTTGTTCAAGATTGAACGAATCTCTTTCTGAATGAGATATAACTTTTTTAAAGGTAAGCTTAGAGTAGTGGTTGCAGTATTTATAGTGAAGCCTAAGAATTCTACTTCCATCGAGGGGGTCAGGATTGACTTTTTCATGTTTATTGTGAAACCTAGGTTGGTTAAAAGGGACAATGTCCATTGAAGGTGATGTTGAATCAGAGATAGAGATTGAGCCATAATAAGGATGTCGTCTAGATGAATAATCAGACGAACTCCTCTGCTTCTCAGAAGGGCTACCACGGGTTTCAGAATCTTGGTGAAACACCAAGGAGCTGAAGACAGTCCAAAGGGAAGGCAAGTGAATTGCCATTTTAGATCTCTCCAAAGAAATTGAAGATATGGTTAGTGTAAAGGATGTATGGGGACCGTGAGATAAGCCTCTTTTAGGTCCACTTTTGGATTAACAGATCTCTTAGGAGGTGAATGCCCTCCAACTTGAAATGATGATACACAATGAAATTGTTGAGATCTCGAAGATTGATCACAGGTCTGTGACCTCCTTCTTTCTTCTTCACCAAGAAAATATTGCTGATGAAGCCTGGGTGTTGAAAGGGGACTTGGATAATGGCCTTTTTTGAATAAAGATCCTGTATCTCTTGATCTATTAAAGTTTCGTCTTGATGTGAAAACAGAATTGGACGAGGGAAAGAAGTTTGAATGGGAGGAGACATGAATTCTATCATGTATCCCGATATTGTATTCAGTATCCATGAGTCTGAAGTTATGGATTCCCATGCTAGAGAAAAATGTTGGAGTTTTCCGCCTAGAGGAAGAAGGGAAGAAAACAGAGGGATGGGACTTACCTGAAGGAGGTCTGGATCTTTGGAATCCTCTGGACCCTCTGGATCTCCATGGGCGAGCTCTCGATGGGAAGAATGGAGTGGATTGGAAGGAGTGGGAATTATAATGGGATCTATCTTGATTGAATGAGCCTCTTGATTTTCCTCTGGATGAGGATGCATGGCCGGAAAACCGTCTCCTTCCTTTTCCGACCCTGCCAAAAACCCTGCCAGGGAATACTTTTCGAAGATTGGTCTGGGCCTTATCAAGGGAAGTAAAAATTCCCACAGATTTTCCTATTTCTTTTAGGAAATTTTCCCCAAATAATAAACCCTCAGTAGCAGGGCCAAATTCTGAGGTAGCTAAATTAGCCAATTGAGGATCAAGGTTAATCAGTATAGTTCTTCGCCTTTCAGCGGTCAAAGCTGCATTGGCATTGCCTAACATGCAGATGGTTCTTTGGAGACAACCTCTCATAACTTCGGTGTCAAGAGAGTGGTTAGAGGAAATAGCCTCTTCAGTTATGTCCAACATTTTTGTAAGTGGACCTAGGGTATCTAGGAGTTTATCTTGAACGCTCTTTAGCGATCTATCCAAACCTTTTTTAGGATTTTTCCCTGTTTTTAAAATATATTTTATAAGGACAGGGTCCAATTCTGGAGTAACCACCGCTTTGTCAGGCAAAGTTGGTCTAGGACACTCTGCACGCATTTTACTGCGTGAGTCGTTATCCAAGTTTTTTTTTTTTTTTAGCTTTGGCAGAGATATATTTGCATACCTGAGGATGGGGAGTCCAATCGAACGATCTGGGATATGAAATAGAATCTGGCTCAAAATAAGGGTTGCCTTGGCTATCTAAAATGGCCGATGTGGAGGACAAGTCAGTAGACTGGTCCATATGATCATCTAAAACTTCACCTTCCTCAAATTCATTATCATTATCAATTGAAATATAGTCATCAGATTTATTAGAATCTGTATCTGAAGTATCTGACACTTTATATGAATCTGGCTTAGCCCTTTTAAGGGAATGTTTAGTCCAATCAATATTTTGCTCCTCTCGGACAGAGGGTCTGGGCTGCATGGTTTTTGCAGGCAAGTCTGAGCCACTGGGTTTAAGTGACAATTCATAGGTGTCCTGACCAACCCTAGTTTTTGAGGGTTTGTGTTTTTGGGATTTACGGTCGTCTATGTGAAAGCGCTGTTTTTCTGTGCGCTTGCCAGAAATTTTGTGTCCTCTTGCTAATTGAGCTGTGGACTCCTCAGCTGACCAAAATTGGTCAGAAGGAGTTGAAAAACCATGGGGTTTGTTATGGGACATGGCCATAGCTATGGTGTTGGATATGGATTCATTTAGATTAAGAATGGCCTTATTAACAGAAATATCTATCATGGCCTGTAGTTGGTCATTTTGACCGGCAGCTTCATTAGAAGCTGAAGAGTTAATATCCTGTGTAGAGTTTTTATTTTCCATATTGAGGTAGGGAGTAATATATATATATATATATATATATATATATATATATATATATATATGTATAATAACAGATAATTAATTATATATGGTTATATATGTGGCAGAATAGCTGAAGTAAACTAAGGGTTAATAGTTGGTGGTACAAGCGGTGAACACCAGCTAAATATAGTAATAATTAATTAATACCTTAATAGGTGGTGGAGAAACAGCAATGCTTCAGCTCACCCCAGGTGTGCACGGACAGAGCGCGGACCTCGCCCAATTGAACAGCAGAAGAAAGAGGAGTCCAGCGTCCAGAAACTCAGAGGATAATATAATAGGTGGTGGTACAAGTAGAGAACACAGGCTAATGACTATCTATTATGATAAGAACCAATTAGGTGGTGAGCGACTCTGGTGAGGTAACAGAGCTGACAGGGCGCGTCCGACACTGTCTCTTGACAAGCACTGTGAGGAGAACTCAAGAGCGGGAGATTCTGAATAGCGCGAGATCTCGCCAGATGCGAGATTACAGTGTAAGGAAGGATAGGGAGAGTCGGCCTGCCAAAACACCGCCGGAGAGCAGCGGAGACGGGCCGAGGTACATAGATGTAATAAGGAATTAATTAAGTAGTAATTGGGAAGGGGGAGGGGGGTGGGGGAAGAAATGATGTGGAAGATGGGTTAACAACGGGCAGTGAACTAAAAGACCAGGTGAGGCAAAAGGCGATATATACGGGTGAACACTGATATATGAGGCAGTTAATATAAATGGCACTATATTTTAATTAACAAGAGTTCAATTATCACATTAAACATAGAGATAATAATCATGTGTTTTGCTTATCTGTGCAAAAAAAAATTCCATACATACGGAAATTACTCATTTTTGATTATCTGAACAAAATTTATCCAGCCCTGAGATAGTTTGATAAATATGTAATACATAAGCAAAACTAAAGCAAAAAAATAAAAAAATGCCTACACATCTTGCTTACCAGAGCAAACATTGATAAATGTCTCCCAATGAGAAAAACTATTCAATCAAAAAGTTTTCATTTGCTGAATCGCCAAACTTTTGAGATATGTGGAACAAATTTGATTTGTGTGGAATGTATTCACTTCCTTCTACTTCCTCCCATCAAAAATTCAAACCGCGATGTGTTTCTTAACCCCTTCAGGACCAAGCCCATTTTGGCCTTAAGGACCAAAGCGTTTTTTGCACATCTGACCACTGTCACTTTAAACATTAATAACTCTGGAATGCTTTTAGTTATCATTCTGATTCCGAGATTGTTTTTTCATGACATATTAACATGGTGGTAAGTTTTTGTGGTAACTTGCATCCTTTCCATGTGAAAAATCCTAAAATTTGATGAAAAATTTGAAAATTTTGCATTTTTCTAACTTTGAAGCTCTCTGCTTGTAAGGAAAATGTATATTACAAATAAAAAAAATTTTCATTCACATATACAATATGTCTACTTTATGTCTGCATCATAAAAGTGACGTGTTTTTACTTTTGGAAGACACCAGAGGGCTTCAAAGTTCAGCAGCAATTTTCCAATTTTTCACAAAATTTTCAAACTCACTATTTTTCAGGGACCAGTTCAGGTTTGAAGTGGATTTGAAGGGTCTTCATATTAGAAATACCCCACAAAAGACCCCATTATAAAAACTGCACCCCCCAAAGTATTCAAAATGACATTCAGTCATCATTTTAACCCTTTAGGTGTTTCACAGGAATAGAAGCAAAGTGAAGGAGAAAATTCACAATCTTCATTTTTTACACTCCCATGTTCTTGTAGACCCAATTTTTGAATTTTTACAAGGGGTAAAAGGAGAAAATGTATACTTCTATTTGTAGCCCAATTTCTCTTGAGTAAGCACATACCTCATATGTCTATGTAAAGTGTTCGGCGGGCGCAGTAGAGGGCTCAGAAGGGAAAGAGCGACAAGGGGATTTTGGAGAGTACGTTTTTCTGAAATGGTTTTTGGGGGGCATGTTGCATTTAGGAAGCCCCTATGGTGCCAGAACAGCAAAAAACCCTCACATGGCATACCATTTTGGAAACTAGACCCCTTGAGGAACATAACAAGGAATAAAGTGAGCCTTAATACCCCACAGGTGTTTCACGACTTTTGCATATGTAAAAAAAAAAATAATAATTTTCACTAAAATGTGTGTTTCCCCCCAAATTTCACATTTTTCCAAGGGTTAATAGCAGGAAATACCCCCCAATATTTGTAACCCCTTCTCTTCTGAGTATGGAGGTACCCCATAAGTGGACCTGAAGTGCACTATGGGCGAACTACAATGCTCAGAAGAGAAGGAGTCATATTTGGCTTTTTGAGAGCAAATTTTGCTCGGGGGGCATATCGCATTTAGGAAGCCCCTATGGTGCCAGAACAGCAAAAAAAAACCACATGGCATACCATTTTGGAAACGAGACCCCTTGAGGAACGTAACAAGGGATACAGTGAGCATTTGCCCCCCACTGGTGTCTGACAGATCTTTGGAACAGTGGGCTGTACAAGTTTTCATTTTCACGAACCACTGTTCCAAAGATCCGTCAGACACCTGTGGGGGGTAAATTCTCACTGCACCCCTCATTACATTCCGTGAGGGGTGTCGTTTCCGAAATGGGGTCACATGTGGGGTTTTTTTTTTTGCGTTTGTCAAAACCGCTGTAACAATCAGTCACCTCTGTGCAAATCACCTCAAATGTACATGGTGCACTCTCCCTTCTGGGCCTTGTTGTGCGCCCCCAGAACACTTTGCGCCCACATATGGGTTATCTCCGTAGTCGGGAGAAATTGCGTTAAAAATTTTGGGGGGCTTTTTTCCCTTTTACCTCTTGTGAAAATGTAAAGTATAGGGCAACATCAGCATGTTAGTGTAAAAAATTTAATTTTTTTACACTAACATTCTGGTGTAGACCCCAACATTTCCTTTTCATGAAGGGTTAAAGAAGAAAAAGCCCCCCAAACCTTGTAACGCAATTTCTCCCGAGTACAGCGATACCCCATATGTGACCCTAAACTGTTGCCTTGAAATACGACAGGGCTCCAAAGTGAGAGCGCTGTGCGCATTTGAGGCCTAAATTAGGGATTTGCATAGGGGTGGACATAGGGGTATTCTACGCCAGTGATTCCCAAACAGGGTGCCTCCAGCTGTTGCAAAACTCCCAGCATGCGTGGACAGTCAACGGCTGTCCGGCAATACTGGGAGTTGTTGTTTTTCAACAGCTGGAGGCTCTGCTTTGGAAACAGTGGCGTACCGGACGTTCTTATTGGGGGAGGGGGGCTATGTAAGGGTATGTGTATTTGTAGTGTTTTTAACTTTTTATTTTATTTTGTGTTAGTGTAGTGTAGTGTTTTTAGGGTACAGTCACATGGGCGGGGGATTACAGCGAGTTTCCCGGCGCAAAATTTGCTGCATCTCAAGATGCGAGAAACCCACTGTAAAAGCCTCGCCCATGTGAATGTACCCTGTACCCTGTGTGCACCAGCTGTTGCAAAACCACAACTCCCAGCATGCATGGTCTGTTAGTGCATGCTGGGAGTTATAGTTTTGCAACAGCTGGAGGCACACAGGTTAGGGAACACTGAGTTAGAAACAGACAATGTTTCCCAACCAGTGTGTCTCCAGTTGTTGCAAAACTACAACTCCCAGCATGCCCAGACAGCTGAAGGGCATGCTGGGAGTTGTAGTTCGGCAACATCTGAAGGGCCAGATGTTGCTGAACTAAAACTCCCAGCATGCCTGGACAGTCAGTGCATACTGGGAATTGTAGTTTTGCAACAGCTGGAAGAGCACAGATTGGAGACCATTATACAATGGTCTCCAAACTGGGGCCCTCCAGATGTTGCAAAACTACAACTCCCAGCATGCATGGTCTGTTAGTGCATGCTGGGAGTTATAGTTTTGCAACAGCTCGTGGCACACAGGTTAGGAAACACTGAGTTAGAAACAGACAATGTTTCCCAACCAGTGTGTCTCCAGTTGTTGCAAAACTACAACTCCCAGCATGCCCAGACAGCTGAAGGGCATGCTGGGAGTTGTAGTTCGGCAACATCTGAAGGGCCAGATGTTGCTGAACTAAAACTCCCAGCATGCCTGGACAGTCAGTGCATGCTGGGAGTTGTAGTTTTGCAACAGCTGGAAGAGCACAGATTGGAGACCATTATACAATGGTCTCCAAACTGGGGCCCTCCAGATGTTGCAAAACTACAACTCCCAGCATGCCCAGACAGCCAAGGGCTGTCTAGGCATGCTGTGAGTTGTAGTTTTCAGACTCCTAGAAGCAGCAGTGAAGATCTTCACTGCTGCTTCTGAGGACCATATACTCACCTGCTGGTCCCGTCGCTCCTCGTCCTCGTGGCCGGTCCCGCGCTGCTCCTCGGTCCCGCCAGGTAAGGCCGCCGGTCCCCTGATGTTCCCCCCCTATGCTGCAGGTCCCGAGCGACCCCCCCGCAGCCATCGTCCCCCGTTCTGCCCGACTTCCAGGGGCGGGCAGTGCGGGGGATCTGAACTTTCACCCCAGATCACTGTGATTGGTCCACAGGGACCAATCACAGTGATCGCTGACCAGGACCATCAATGGATGGTCCTGGGGGTGAAGCAGAAGTTGTCCCCTGCTGGAAACAGCGGGACTTCTGCCAGTTAACCCGTGCGATGCTGCACATCGCCGGGTTAACTGAATGTCATTTATAAACGCCGGGATGCGCGAACACACTGCACAACCCGGCGTTTATATATGACATTCTGCGGGAAGGGGTTAAACAAAGCAACATTATCCATGTTGGTTATTATGATTTTATTAAGACAGGAGGCTCCTAATATATGCAAATCCTTTCTCGTTTATTTGCTCCAGCAGCGAAATAGTTAAAGAATTTGCACAAGAAAAAACTTTACAACAACCAAACATGAATGGGCTACTAGCCAATCATATCAGAACCTAGTCCATATAATGTGTTCCCGACCGGAACTCTTCCTTCTTTCTCGCTGCTCCCGCAGAAAGATAAGTACATGAACATCACTTATATAAACCACCTTGTCACCGGTGTTATTATTCTGCCCTAAATGTTTGAAAATGACTTTTTAACCTCTTCAGGATGCCAGGCATATGCATACACCGAGTCCTTAAGGACGTAGGGCGTATGAATAGGCCCGTGGGAATTACGGTCCCCGCCGCTAGCCGGTTGGGGACTGGACCGGACCGGGATGCCTGCTGAAATCATTCAGCAGGCACCCTGGCACATCACACCAGGGGGGTCCTGAGACCCTTCCCCCCCATGTCGGCGATCGCAGAAAATCGCATGTCAATTCAGACATGCGATTTTCTGCTATTCAGGGCTGATCGGGTCTCTGGTGACCCGATCACCCGGAAAATAGGGAGGATTGAAGCTGTCAGTGACAGCCCCGATCATCCTGAGGGCTAGGAGTGAGGTCGCAGTGCTGCGATCTCCTCCTATCCCCTGCCATTGGTCAGAACTGATTCTGACCAATGGCAGAGCAGGACGGTGGGTTGCCAACCCCCCGTTCTGCCCGCCCCTGGATGTCGAGGGGAACATGGGGATAAGATGTAGGCCGGGTACCTGCAAAGAAGATGTCTGGGGACCCCAGATGGTCACTGGAGACTGCTGGGGGGGGGGGGGGGGGGGAATGAAAGTGAAAGTAAAGTGACCTTTACTGTGGCAGCCACTAGGAAGGCTAAACTGGGAAGGCTAAACTGCAACTCCCAGCATGCCCAGACAGCATGCTGGGAGTTGTAGTTTTGCAACATCTGGAGGGTCACAGTTTGGAGACCACTGTTACAGTGGATCCCAAACGGTAGCCCTCCAGATGTTGCCAAACTACAACTCTCAGCATGTCTAGACTGCCCAGGCATGCTGGGAGTTGTAGTTCTGTAACATCTGTCCCTTCAGATGTTGCAATTTTCATGACATTTTTTAAAATTGCTGCTCTACTTTGAAGCCCTCTAATTTTTTCAAGGAGCAAAAATATGTCCATTTTATGATGCCAACATAAAGTGGAAATATTGTATTTCTGAATAAAAATTAAATTTATTGTGAATATCCATTTTCCTTACAAGTAGAGAACTTCAAAGTTAGAAAAATGCAAAATTTTTACAATTTTCATGAAATTTTGGGATTTTTCACCAAAAAAGGATGCAAGTAACGCCAAAAATTTACCACCAAAATAAAGTAGAATATGTCACGAAAAAACAATCTCAGATTCTGAATATTCGGAAAAGCTTTTTCGAGTTATTAATTCGTAAAGCGACGGTGGTCAGAATTGCGAAAAAGGGCTCAGTCCTTAAGGTGAAAAAGGTCTGCGTCCTTAAGGGGTTAATTTAATTTTTTTTAAATATTTTAATATTTAAATATACCGTATTTTTTTCCGTATAAGACGCAATTTTTCTTCCCCAAAACTGGGGGGAAAAGTTGGTGCGTCTTATACGCGAATACACATCTATCGCAGAGTTCCCTGCGGCCATCAACGTCCGGGACCCGCGGCTAATACAGCACATCACGGATCGCGGTGATGCCCTGTATTAACCCTTCAGATGCGGCGATCAAAGCTGACCGCCGCGTCTGGAGCAAAAGTGACACTAACTCGGCTGCACCGGGAGGGACCTCACCTGCCTCCTCGGTGTCTGCTCCGTGCCGGGATCCCCTGCATGGCCGGCGCTTTCCTTCATCGTCATCGCGTCGTCGCGCACGACGCCCCGTCATCCAATAGGAGTGGCGTGCGTAGCGGCATGCGTAGCGACGTGATGGTGTCGACGGAGAATGAGGTTACCGGGCAGCAGAGACATTCTGGAGTGTCGGGGACACCCCAGGGACGCGGCAACAGCGATGGAGGGTGACATCCAGGGCGGCGGTGACGGGTCCGGAGAGGCGGGGACACCCCAGGGACGCGGCGACAGCGATGGAGGGCGACATCCAGGGCGGCGGAGACGGGTCCGGAGTGGCGGGGACACCCCAGGGACGCGGCGACAGCGATGGCAATCGACATCCAGGGCAGCGGTGACGAGCGGTGATGGGTCTGGAGCGGCGGGGACACGTGAGTATTACCTCCTATACCAGTGGTCTTCAACATGCGGACCTCCAGATGTTGCAAAACTACAACTCCTGGCATGCCCGGACAGCCAACGGCAGTTTTGCAACATCTGGAGGTCCACTGGTTGAGGATCACTGTTGTGACCTATACTTTACATTGTATTCTAGATTTTCCTCATTTAAAATTGGGTGCGTCTTATGTGCCGAAGCGTCCTATAGGGTGAAAAATATGATATATTGTGGATATTTAAGTATATATACATGGTATTTTTTTTAGGGGGGGGGGAGGGGGCTATATATATATATATATATATATATATATATATATAACAAACAACAAAAAACGTGGTCTCAAATGGCTGGAGGTGCTCAATCCCAAATGCGGTTGTGCATTTATACTGGGGGAGCAGATCCTGCCCTTGTAGTCCGTTGCTAAGTAGTGCACCCATATTCCTGTATTGTATATATATATATATATATATATATATATACATATATATATATATATATATATATATATATATATATATATATATAAAAAAAAATTGTAGGGGGGGGGGGTTTAAAAATCTATATATACATACTTTAAATTTTTAGAGATGAAGTGAATTCTTAAGCCAAGGCCTTGCGCCGGGAAGAGCAGGTATATTCAAAAATGGCACTCACGGGCCTAATTTGGAACATTTTGGCAATGCTAGGGCAGGGAGGGCAAATAGCTATGTTCCTCACCCACCTTGTTAATGTAAGTGTGTGGCTGCCTGATTGTTATGTTTATGAGATTTTAATTATAGGGAGCCAAATATGTTTTTAATTCAGCTTTCTATTCTTGCTTCCAAATAAAATTGGGTTTTTAGTAATATTTTGAATCTCAGCAACATAACAAGCAAGCAGCATCCTCTGTTTGTTATCAGGGTGCCCATTGTTGCTGCTCCCCCCCCCCCCCCAGCATACATTTTTCTATCCGTTTATCCTCTAGGCCTTTGTGTGCTGTGACCTTGGTTACCAGCAGAGATGAGCAAAGTTACAGTGATTTGATTCGTCACAAACTTCTCGGCTCGGCAGTTGCTGACTTTAGTCTGTGTGGTGTCCCGGTACCGTATTGTACACGTTACCTGTGTAGAGGTCCCCATAGTCAGAGTCCCTAGGACGTCGGGGTCCCTCTTTTGTAGTTTTCCCCTTGTCACCTCTCACTTAGTCGATTACTATATAGCAGTTCTATTTAATATTAGTATAAGTACAAATGTGTATATATTTAGCTATCTACCTGTTCGGACCGTAGCAGGACCTGCGGGTCACGTGATTAGGTTGAAACTTTATGGTTTTGCTACAGGACCTTTGGAGGTTCCCGTGATGTGTTCACCCACAATGCACTATAACGGTGAGTGACAGTCGTTACGGACCAATCCAAAACGGCCGCCAGCCCCTGCCCATATAAGGGACCTGCGCCATCTTGATCCCTCTCTTGGGTTGCTGACTCTGGAAGAGGTAGGACCTCCGAAGCTTACAAAACGATTTACTAGGCCAAAGCCTTGCGGTCTAGGCCTCTAACATAGCGGATAGAATAAGCAATTGCCCGCTACTCGTCGCAAGATCACTGGACCTAACTACTCCCCTAAATCCAGCGGATCTCTGCTATATAATTCTTCAAAAGCTAAATTGAGCTTATCTGATCCCAACCAACTGTCAATCGCTGCACAAGCTATATGTAAAGAGACTCTGTTATCTGGACTGTTACTATTACTAAATGTACAGAAATTCATCAGTAAAAGTTCCTGCAAGTTTTCAGTTAACAGTGGTTGTGGACAATCCTTTATTTCTGCATCACCTATTGCTCTTGGGAAGGGTGGCAATAGGCCTATCAAGATTACAGAATTTAACCCTCACCCTGGCGTCACGAGTGACAAGGGTTTACAGCGCTCTTAACTATCCTGAATAGCAACACCCTAACTACACTTCATCCCCACAAGATAGTATCCTCCCATCCGCCACCACATCTGCATAAATTAGTTCAGCTTTCAGGTGCTCCCGTGGGCTGGAAAAGGTGGATACAGTCCTAGGAGAGAGTCTCCAGCCCACCGGAGCACCTGAAATCTGAACTCATTTATGCAGGCTAAAGTCAGCAACTGCCGAGCCGAGAAGTTCATGACGAATATATTCACTGCAAGTTCGCTCATCTCTAGTTACCAGTGTAATATTTTGTGTTGAATATTAATATTTTGTATGAATTAGTTAAGTCAAAACTTGTACCTTAAACCATGCTGCAATGTTTTGCAAGTAAAACTCCCAGCATGCCCTTCCAGTGGAGAGATGCTGGGAGTTATAGTTGCACAACATAGCTGGCAGATGTTCTAGGTGGCTGGGTGGTCGTATTTCTTTTGGTTACTCACCTCTCTCGTCCCTTTCTAACTTGCTTCTGGGTTTTTCCTTTCATTTTTTTTCTCATTTGCCTCTGTGCAACTTTTTGATCAAAAAGTCGCACGAAAGTAATAATTTTGTCGCACAAAATGTCGCACAGGAGACAAAAATTTGATAACCACCTAAAAAAACCGAAATACCTCACATGAGCTCGGGAAGAAGCACAATTGATTGGATTAGCTCTGCAGTCAGGTGACATCTGTTGTTACAGCACCTACAGTTTGTGAAATTTTCTCTTACAGTGGGGCAACTTTTCAGTACTTGTGAAGCTGGTCAAGAAGTGATTTTCTTTTTTTAAAATGTCAGAATTGGGACGGAAGAGACTTCAAAAGAAAAATCATCCTGACCTGCGAAGTGCTGCAGAACAGATCCTGCTGAAAATGACTTCTGACTGTGAAAACCCCGATTTGGAATCTACCACAATGTCCCTTTCACCCCCAAGCCACCTTGATTGTGACCCCACTGGATATGTGTATAAGCGTCATTATGAAAACGTTGAATGCTGAGAGATGTCGTTTTGCAACAGAGGTGAGACATGGGTTAATAAACACAAACTTAAATATCAGACCATAAGTTGTTGTTTCTCCACCATTGTGCCTCCAGCTGTTGCAATACTACAACATACAGTATGTTCTGACAACCAAAGGGCATTCTGGCAGTTTGAGTTATGCAAAAGCTATAGGCACACTACTACAAGTGCAATCATGCACATTAGCTATCTGTGCATGCTGGGAGTAGAAGTAATTTAACCCCTTAAGGACTCAGGGTTTTCCCGTTTTTGCACTTTCATTTTTTTCCTCCTTACCTTTAAGAAATCATAACTCTTTAATATTTGCACCTAAAAATCCATATGATGGCTTATTTTTTACTTTGTAATTACATCAGTAATTGTCCCACAAACCTACGCCGAAATGGAAAAAAAAATCATTGTGTGCCAAAATCGAAGAAAAAAAACACACCATTTTGTAACTTTTGGGGGCTTCCATTTCTACGCAGTACATTGTTTGGTACAAATGACACTTTATCATTATTCTGTAGGTCCATACAATTAAAATGATACCCTACTTATATAGGTTTGATTTTGTCGTACTTCTGGAAAAAATCATGCTTAAAATTGTCATTTTCTGACCCCTATAACTTTTTTTATTTTTCTGCATATGGGGCGGTATGAGAGCTAATTTTTTGCGCCGTGATCTGAAGTTTTTAGTCGTACCATTTTTGTATTGATCGGACTTTTTAATCTCTTTTTATTCATTTTTTTATTGTATAAAAAGTGACCAAAAATACACTACAGTATTTTGGACTTTGGAATTTTTTTGCACGTCCGTCATTGACCGTGCAGTTTAATTAACAATATATTTTCTATCATTCGGACATTTCTGCACACGACAATAGCTATCCCGCCCCCTCCCGTAGACTTGCATTGAGAGGCGGAGCATGACGTCACACGGGGGGCGGAGGCGTGATGTCACACGCCGCCGGCCCGGTGGTTGCCCGTAAACAGACTGGAGCGAACACGCTCCGGGGACTGATTACAAACGGGGTGCCGCGTGCATGATCACGGGCGTACCCAGTGGCGGGACTCCCGCCATCAGGCATCTTATCCCCTATCCTTTGGATAGGGGATAAGATGTGTAAGCAACGGAGAACAGTTCTGCTACTGCTGATGACTAGGCATGCTGAGATTTGTAGTTTAAAAAGATCTGGAGGACCTGAGTTTGTTGATCAATGTACAGTGTTCCTGTACATGGTGGCACTATAGATCTTGACAAAGTCTAACTCCTAGCATGGCCTGACAGCCGTTTGGTGTCTGTGAATGCTGGGATTTGTAGTTTAGCAAGCATTTAGCAAGGGGGAGCTTGAGGCCTTGATACTGGAGGAACATATTGATATAGTTGGGGTCACTGAGACATGGCTGGACTCCTCGCATGACTGCGCCGTTAATCTGCAGGGGGTTACATTGTTTCGCAAGGATAGCATGAACAGAAAAGGTGGTGGAGTCTGTCTGTATGTAAGAAGTGGTATGAAAGTCAGTGTGAACGATGCCATAGTATGTGATGATTCTGAGGATGTGGAATCATTGTGGGTAGTATTACAAAAGGAGGGAAATACTGAAAAAATAATATTTGGTGTAATCTACAGACCCCCTAATATCACTGAAGATATAGAAGGTCGGCTGTATAAACAAATAGAGAGGGCCGCCCGGGCAGGTACAGTGGTAATAATGGGAGATTTTAACTATCCAGATATAGATTGGGGCCGGGGGCTGGCTAAAACTACAAAGGGGAGAAAATTCCTAAATTTATTGCAGGATAATTTTATGGGCCAGTTTGTGGAGGACCCAACAAGAAGTGATGCCTTGTTGGATCTGATCATTTCCAACAACGCAGAGCTGGTTGGTAATGTAACTGTGCGGGAAAACCTTGGTAATAGCGACCACAATATAGTTACTTTTGACTTAAAATGTAGAAAACAAAGACAGATGGGGAAGGCAAAAACATATAACTTTAAAAAGGCAAATTTCCCTGGGCTGAGGGCTGCACTACAGGACATAGACTGGGGGGAGGTGTTCTCAAATGCTGATACAGAAGGTAAATGGGACATCTTTAAATCAACTCTAAATAACTATACAGCTAAATATATACCAAAGGGGAACAAATATAAACGATTAAAACTAAATCCTACATGGCTGATAAATGAGGTTTAAAGAGCAATAAACAACAAAAAAATAGCCTCCAAAAAATTCACATCTGATGGGTCAGCGATAACATTTAAACAGTACAAGGAGCTTAATAAAATCTGTAAAAATGTAATAAAAACAGCAAAAATTCAAAAGGAGAGACAGGTGGCCAAAGAAAGCAAAACTAATCCTAAATATTTTTTTAGATATATAAATACAAAAAAAACAAGGACAGAGCATGTAGGACCCCTTAATAATGATAATGGGGGGCTTGTCACGGGCGATCAAGAGAAAGCAGAGCTACTGAATGGGTTCTTTACTTCTGTATACACTATGGAAAAAGGAGCTGACATTGGCCAGGTCAGTGCTGGTAACACATCATGTAATGTACTGAACTGGCTTAATGTAGAGATGGTACAAGGTAAGTAAAGTAAAGTAAATGTAAGCAAATCTCCAGGGCCGGATGGACTACACCCAAGAGTTCTTAGAGAGGTAAGTTCAGTAATATATGTACCCCTGTTCATGATATTTAGAGATTCTCTGGTGTCTGGTATTGTGCCAAGGGACTGGCGCAAGGCTAATGTGGTACCAATATTCAAGAAGGGCTCTAGGTCTTCGCCAGGCAATTATAGACCGGTAAGTCTAACGTGCATTGTGGGTAAATTGTTTGAAGGACTTATAAGGGATTACATACAGGAATACATAGGGGATAATAGTATTATAAGTGATAGCCAGCATGGGTTTACTAAGGATAGAAGTTGTCAAACCAATCTAATTTGCTTTTATGAAGAGGTGAGTAGAAGCCTTGACAGAGGAATGGCTGTGGATATAGTGTTTCTGGATTTTGCCAAAGCGTTTGATACTGTCCCTCACAGACGTCTGACAGGTAAGTTAAGGTTCTTGGGCTTGGAAACTTTAGTTTGTAACTGGATTGAACACTGGCTCATGGATCGTACCCAGAGAGTGATGGTCAATGATTCGTACTCTGATTGGTCCCCGGTAATTAGTGATATACCCCAAGGCTCAGTACTGGGCCCGCTGTTGTTTAATTTATTTATCAATGATATAGAGGATGGTATTAACAGCTCTGTTTCTATCTTTGCAGATGACACCAAGCTTTGTAGCACAGTACAGTCTATAGAGGATGTGCATAAGTTACAAGATGACTTGGATAGACTAAGTGTCTGGGCATCCACTTGGCAAATGAGGTTCAATGTGGATAAATGTAAAGTTATGCATCTGGGTACTAATAACCTGCATGCGTCGTATGTCTTAGGGGGGATTAAACTGTCAGAGTTACCGGTAGAGAAGGATCTGGGTGTACTTGTAGATCACAGACTACAGAATAGCATGCAATGTCAGGCTGCTGCTTCCAAAGCCGGCAGGATATTGTCATGTATCAAAAGAGGCATGGACTCAAGGGACAGGGACATAATACTCCGCCTTCATAAAGCATTGGTACGGCCTCACCTGAAATATGCTGTTCAGTTTTGGGCACCTGTCCATAAAAGGGACACTGCAGAGTTGGAAAGGGTGCAGAGACGCGCGGCTTAAACTAATATGGGGCAAGGAACATCTTAGCTATGAGTAGCGATTAAAGGAGTTACAATTGTTTAGTCTTGAGAAGAGACGTTTAAGGGGGGATATGATAAACGTATATAAGTATATAAATGGCCCATACAAAAAATATGGAGAAAAACTGTTCCAGGTTAAACCCCCCCAAAGGACGAGGGGGCACTCCCTCCGTCTGGAGAAGAAAAGGTTTAGTCTAAAGGGGCGACACGCCTTCTTTACCGTGAGGACTGTGAATTTATGGAACGGTCTACCTCAGGAACTGGTCACAGTAGGAACAATTAACAGCTTTAAAACAGGGTTAGATACATTCCTGGAACAAAATAATATTAATGCTTATGCAGAATTATAAAACTACATCCCTTTCCCTTATCCCCTTACACCCTTCCCTTCAATGCCCTGGTTGGACTTGATGGACGTATGTCTTTTTTCAACCATACTAACTATGTAACTATGTAACTATGTAACTATGTAGGGCCTGAGCTTTTAGATCAATGTGCAGTTTTCAACAAAATGTGGCCCTGAAGATCTTGACAAAATACAACTCAAAACATGACCAGACCGCTGTTTTCTCTCTGGGCATGCTGGAACTTGTAGTTTGCGTAGATTTGGATGGTAAAAGTGAAGAGAACACTGCACAGCGATCTCTCAACTGGCTCTCAAGATATTGCTACACTACAACTCCCAGCATGGACAGACAGCCGTTTACTGTCTGGCCATGCTGGGATTTGTAGTTTAGCAAGATCTGGAGGACCAAAGTTTGGAGATTACTGTACAGTGTTCCTTGAACTGTGGCCCTCCATATCTTTCCAAACTACAACTCCCAGCATGGCCAGACAGCCGTTTGCTGTTTTGGCATGCTGGGATTTGTAGTTTGGCTAGATTTTGAGGACGGCTCCATTGCTGCTATAAGCTTAGGGCACCAGATTCACAAGGTAAGAAAAGTAAATATTGATGCTAATATCGTTGTTTGATTTTTTTTTAACAGGGAATGGGGTCTTGTGCAGGGGGGGCATGGGGCAAAAGGGGCATGGGGTGTTGTGCAAAAGGGGCATGGGGTTACATAGTTACATAGTTACATAGTTAGTACGGTTGAAAAAAGACATATGTCCATCAAGTTCAACCAGGGAATTAAGGGGTAGGGGTGTGGCGCGATATTGGGGAAGGGATGAGATTTTATATTTCTTCATAAGCATTAATCTTATTTTGTTCCAGGAATGTATCTAATCCTGTTTTAAAGCTGTTAATTGTTCCTGCTGTGACCAGTTCCTGAGGTAGACCGTTCCATAAATTCACAGTCCTCACGGTAAAGAAGGCGTGTCGCCCCTTGAGACTAAACTTTTTCTTCTCCAGACGGAGGGAGTGCCCCCTCGTCCTTTGGGGGGGTTTAACCTGGAACAGTTTTTCTCCATATTTTTTGTATGGGCCATTAATATACTTATATACGTTTATCATATCCCCCCTTAAACGTCTCTTCTCAAGACTAAACAATTGTAACTTCTTTAATCGCTCCTCATAGCTAAGATGTTCCATGCCCCATATTAGTTTAGTCGCGCTTCTCTGCACCCTTTCCAACTCCGCAGTGTCCCTTTTATGGACAGGTGACCAAAACTGAACAGCATATTCCAGGTGAGGCCGTACCAATGCTTTATAAAGGGGGAGTATTATGTCCCTGTCCCTTGAGTCCATGCCTCTTTTGATACATGACAATATCCTGCCGGCTTTGGAAGCAGCAGCCTGACATTGCATGCTATTCTGTAGTCTGTGATCTACAAGTACACCCAGATCCTTCTCTACCAGTGACTCTGCCAGTTTAATCCCCCCTAAGACATACGACACATGCATGTTATTAGTATCCAGATGCATAACTTTACATTTATCCACATTGAACCTCATTTGCCAAGTGGATGCCCAGACACTTAGTCTATCCAAGTCATCTTGTAACTTATGCACATCCTCTATAGACTGTACTGTGCTACAAAGCTTGGTGTCATCTGCAAAGATAGAAACAGAGCTGTTAATACCATCCTCTATATCATTGATAAATAAATTAAACAACAGCGGTCCCAGTACTGAACCTTGGGGTACACCACTAATAACCAGGGACCAATCAGAGTACGAATCATTGACCACCACTCTCTGGGTACGATCCATGAGCCAGTGTTCAATCCAGTTACAAACTAAAATTTCCAAACCCAAAGACCTTAACTTACCTGTCAGACGTCTATGAGGGACAGTATCAAACGCTTTAGCAAAATCCAGAAACACTATATCCACAGCCATTCCTCTGTCAAGGCTTCTACTCACCTCTTCATAAAAGCAAATTAGATTGGTTTGACAACTTCTATCCTTAGTAAACCCATGCTGGCTATCACTTATAATACAATTATCCCCTATGTATTCCTGTATGTAATCCCTTATAAGTCCTTCAAACAATTTACCCACAATGCACGTTAAACTTACCGGTCTATAGTTTCCTGGGGAAGACCTAGAGCCCTTTTTGAAGATTGGCACCACATTCGCCTTGCGCCAGTCCCTTGGCACAATACCAGACACCAGAGAATCTCTAAATATCATGAACAGGGGTACAGATATTACTGAACTTACCTCTCTAAGAACTCTTGGGTGTAGTCCATCCGGTCCTGGGGATTTGCTTACATTTATATCACTTAACTTACCTTGTACCATCTCTACATTAAGCCAGTTCAGTACATTACATGATGTGTTACCAGCACTGACCTGTCCAATGTCAGCTCCTCCTTCCATAGTGTATACAAAACTAAAGAACCCATTCAGTAGCTCCGCCTTCTCTTGATCGCCTGTGACAACCTCCCCATTATCATTATTAAGGGGTCCTACATGCTCTGTCCTTGGTTTTTTTGCATTTATATATCTAAAAAAATATTTAGGATTAGTTTTGCTTTCTTTGGCCACCTGTCTCTCATTTTTGAATTTTTGCTGTTTTTATTACATTTTTACAGATTTTATTAAGCTACTTGTACTGTTTAAATGTTATAGCTGACCCATCAGATTTGTATTTTTTGAAGGCAATTTTTTTGTTGTTTATTGCTCTTTTAACATCATGTGTCAGCCATGTAGGATTTAGTTTTAATCGTTTATATTTGTTCCCCTTTGGTATATATTTAGCTGTATAGTTATTTAGAGTTGATTTAAAGATGTCCCATTTACCTTCTGTATCTTGTGAAGGAGGGGCATGGGGTATTGTGCAAAGGGGGCATGAAGTGTTGTACAAAAGGAGCATGGGGTCTTGGGAAGGGTGGGCATGGGGTCTTTTGCAAAGGGGACATGGGGTCTTGTGCAGGGGGGCATTAGATGTTGTGCAGGGGGAATGGGCTGTTGTGCAAAGGGGACATGGGGTGTTGTGCAGGGAGGGCATGGGGTGTTGTGCAGGGGGGTTGGGGTACTGTACAGGGGGGTTGGGGTCTGGATACATATAGTAAAGTTTAATATTTATTTTTTATGCGGCCCACATAAAATTAAGCCTTGTTTTTTTGGCCCATGTTAGCCTTTGAGTTTGACATGTTTGCCCTACAAGACTGTGGTCCTCCAGACTCAACGATCCCAGGCACTAATGCAAGCAAATGTCTGGCAGTGAGACTTTTTATTTACAGCTTGTGTTAGCTGTTTTCCTGAGCCAGGTCTGACTTTGCTTATGTGGTGTCCCGGTACCGTATCCTATACGTTACCTGTATAGAGGTCCCCATAGTCAGAGTCCCTAGGACGTCGGGGTCCCTCTTGTCTAGTTTTCCCCTTGTCATCTCTCACTTAGTCAGTACATATATAGTACTTCTATTTGATATTCATACAACTATAGGTATAGAAATGTATATATTTAGTTAAGTACCTGTTCGCAGCATAGCAGGACCTGCGGGTCATGTGATCAGGTAGAAACTCTATGTTTTTTGCTTTAGGACCTTTGGAGGTTCCCGTGACGTATGCACCCACCATGCATTGTAATGGTGAGTGACAGCTGACATGGACCAATCCAAAAGATCCCTGCCCATATAAGGGAGCAGCGGCCATTACTCACGCTCTTTCCTCGTGGGTTGCTGATGAAGGAGGATCTGCGCAGCTGTCATCAGCAGTGACTAGGCCCAAGCCTTGCGGCCATCTTACAAAACTGTGAGTTATCTCAATCGCTGTTAACTCTGCAAGATCACCCTTACTAAACAGACCCCTAAATCCGGACGGATCTCTGCACCATTCCTAATTCTAATAATCTTTTGGATAAGTCAATGGTCCGCAGCATCTGTCAATCATTGCTGAGCTGTATAGAGACTGTATTGCTAAGACTGTTGCTGTTAATTGGATGTACCGCAAGTACCTCAGTAAAGTTTATGCAAATTCAATTTAACCTCTATTGTGGACCTTTATTCATTTAAGCACACACCTATCGTTTCTGGGAAGGGTGGCGATAGGCCGAAGATTTACCCTAGCGTATTAACCCCCACCCTGGCGTCACGAGTCACAGGGGTTAAATTAACCCCTCATATACCGAAGCAACACCCCAACTACACTACACCCCATGGCAGTTACCACAGTTACCATAAATTCAGAAACACTGCATGTTCCAAAATGAAAATTTTGCTTTTCTTGCTTCTCTGTTAAAAAGTCTCCCGTAAATGCAAAATATCTCACGTGCAATATTTTGTGGGACAAATATAGGCAAAAAAAAAAATGCGCTGCTGCCCCAATTATGCGATGAGCTGACTAATGGTGTGTTGCAGTGTACTGTTGGGTGCAGCAACAGCCAATAGTTTGTGATGCCAGAAGTGTAACTCCCCATGCTCCAAGGTGAAGCGGTTCTCCTGGGCCAGGTGTTAGGCAATAAAGACAACAGATGCAAGGTTATGGAAAACCACTGAGGAGTTTATTGAAGAAAGTTGTTGGCAGATGTTTTAACCATAGCTATACAGTCTTTCAACAGCAGGGCAGAACAGAGAATTGCAGAGGGGGTCAGTAGTGAAATGGCTGGGCACGCTGTGACTTGTAATGTTCTCCACTTTCTTACAACTTTACTCAACTGGACTTAGTTACTTGAGACTTTAGACTTTAGATTTTAGACTTTAGAGGCTTGGACTTAGACTTGTGGACTGAAGCTGCCTGAGACTTTCTACTCTCGTTCCTGACTTGTGTTATAGGGCTCCTGTTGGCTTTTTTGCCACTTTTTCCTGCAACTTAGGAATTGGACTTGGCCTGTGTGGCGGAATTTACTAATCCAAAAATTAAACACTAAAATTTAACTTTTATTATACCTAAATTAAAGCAAAAAGAAAATAGGGTCCACTCAGACCAACATGTATTAAAATCGAAGGTCCTGATATATATTCACATTGGCATAATGAAGGCCATAATTGATATGTTATCAGAAAACCAGTTGCTCCCACCAATCAGGAAACTTACAGTTAATGGTCCGTTGTATGGTTACTAAAGGAAAGGATGGGGGGTAGGGTGGGGTATTGGGGGAAGGGCCTAGGGATGTATTGGCCTATGGATGGCGGCCACTACCTACTTGCCCTTTATACTAGGTCCCTTCACTACCCCTGAGCCTAGACGGAGTGATCGCCCTAGAAAGGGCGGCCCCGTGCTGGAACCTACCCCTGTGTTTACTAGCCTCGCCCTGTACTATAGACCACAAGGAGGCTCTCTGTCTCACTTGTATAGGCTATCTATCTCTTTGGGTGGGAGAAGGATAGAAATGACCTGTTGTCACCACTGTCATGAGGGTACCACCTAAGATAGATCTTGTTAGGAGGGAAATGACAACAATGGTCCGTTGTCACTACTGTCAAAAAGGTATCACTTGTGCTGTAGATCCTACTGAGTAAATCTATATATGCGGTTATAATGCTGGTGGGGTCTTATACTGTCTCACCCAGCTAGTTAGTATCACACAGATATAGCATACATATAATGAGGAAGATCATAATTATATAGATAGACTGTGATATATACCAAGGCGACAGTAGGGTCATACACAAACACATATTAATGAGACAGAGCAGTTAATGTAACCATATAACTTATCTGGACCAAACATGAAGAAATTAATAGTGGGGTGAAACCCCAGCTGTGTCCCGATGTGTTTCTTGCCCTAATCGTCAGGGGACAATAAAGGGTATTAGATGAAATTAGGACCAGTGTTGTCCACCATGATGGTCAGTAGGGGATAGGGATGAGATGACCAGTGTTCCCGCTTCCATGTTGTAATATGGTGTCGGCCATACCTATATACCACATCCCCAATCAGTCCTGGCCAATCATTAGTCACCGGGCGATAGACTGACTGGGGGTACCAGCCAACCAGTGTCTCTCAGTCTGACTCCGGACCACCTTATACCTGTAAGGAGGAAGTCCTTACCTTGTGACCATGGATGTCGGAAGTACGCTTGCGCGTGTCATCTGATGTGCTTCCTGCTCCCGGACTAAGCCGCGCAGGCGCACAGGGATGATTGTGATAAATTAATTCCCGCGCATGCGCCCGGCAATAATTGCCGATAATCCCACAGCGTCTAAGTGTTGAGACATGCGCATTAAGGCAAAAGTGACACTTAGAAAGATTTCTTGCTTATTTTGGAAATGAAAATAAGAGAGACCGTGTGTAAATGGGGGAAACAGATGTAAGTGTATTAAATCCTGTGTAGGATTAAATGCTTATTCTTCAGGATGGTAATTGCCTCTGTTATGAATAAAACATAAGGCTGTGCATATAAGGTCAGATGATATTATAAAAAATCACCTAATATGACAAATGATATAGCTGGATACTATGTTCCAGAATGATATATAGGACAGCTGCACATTCTTGTCCTAATAGTCGCTGGCTAGGTTTTCAAATACAAAAACTTGTTCTACCCTTGATGTGGAGAAAAAGGCTCATGATTTGGCCTATTAATCCCCAAGGAGTACAGTCTAGAGTCATGGAAAGGTGGCATCAGTTCTATAAGAAACATGCGAAGGATAACACCTCATTCATAGGGGTGGTCAATTTGAAACGGTGTATCCATCGTGTTTCTTTTTGAAGAAGTCTCTTATCAAAATCCCCACCGCGGGGAGAGGGATTGCACGACTTCAATAATGGAAAATTTCAGACATTTGGGATCATTATTGTGTTTATCCCGTAGATGTCTGGCTATTGGGGTTGGGCGTTGATGTTTAATGTCATTGAGGTGTTCACATATACGCCTCCAAAACTCCCGTATTGTTTTGCCAATATAATCAAGAGGGCAATTGCACTGGCAGAGATATACTACCCCTTTGGTTCTACAATTTCCGAAATCTCTAATGTCAAAGCTAACACCTGTGAATGAGCTTGTGACCTGTTTGGTTCTGGCCATAAAGGGGCATGCCGTGCAACCGCTGCAAGGAAAATTACCGCAAATGCGTCTATCTAACCATGATCCTGGCGGGGTCGGGCGGGTATAGTGGCTGTGGACAAGTCTATCCTGAAGACTGCGACCCTTACGGTAAGTTATTAATGGTCGGGAGGATATTACCCTATCAAGAAGGGGGTCAGCCTGGAGGATAGACCAGTTTTTTTTGGATGATCCCATAAAATTCAGCTGAACGATCATCGTATGTGGCTATAATCTGGGAGAAAGAGTCATCCTGTTGACGTTCTCGAGGTGATAATAACTCTTCTCGTGGTTGACTCTGTGCATGTTTGAATGCCGATGTGAGGATTTCCTTCGGATATCCCCGCTGATCGAAGCGGTCCCTTAGCCTCCTAACAGCCTGATGAAATTCATCATCAGTTGAGCAGTTCCTATGGGCTCTAAGATATTGCCCTTTCGGGATACCTCTGCGTGATGCAGCCGGGTGGAAGGATGACCAGTGTAATAAACTGTTCGTAGAGGTCGATTTACGATACAGTTTTGTGGATAGTGTCCCTGTGTCATCCTTCTGTACCAGCACATCAAGGAAGGGGAGGGAGTGAGAATCAATCTCAAACGTGAACCTCAAGCCCAAAGTGTTTGAGTTGAGGAACTCAACAAAACCAAGGAAATCCTCCCTGGTACCAGACCATAGGACGAACACGTCGTCTATGTAGCTTGCCCACTTCAATATGTGGGCAGTCCAGAGCTTATCCTCTGGTGGGAAGACCACGGTGTCCTCCCACCAGCCCAGGAGGAGATTCGCGTATGTGGGGGCACAAGGGCTCCCCATCGTGGTCCCCCTGAGCGGTAGGTAGATCTTCCCATCAAACGTAAAGATGTTATGTGTAAGAATATATCTTACTAAGTCAACCACGAATTTGTTGTGAGCAGAGAAATAATTGCCCCTCGAAGATAGAAATACTTCCACAGCCATTAACCCTTTTTCATGTAAGATGGAGCTATATAAAGCCTCAACATCTATACTACAGAGGAAGGTAGAGTTATCCAGTTGGATGTTCTCGATGCGTTTAAGAAAGTCCATCGTGTCTCTAACGTAAGAAGGCAAAGCTGTTACGAACCCTCTAAGTATTTTGTCTACATAGACACTGATTGCTTTAATTTAGGTATAATAAAAGTTACATTTTAGTGTTTAATTTTTGGATTAGTAAATTTGGGTTTGACACTAATTGTATCCAAGATTCTGTGATAGTACTGTGCGACGGAATGCCTGTAGGTAGTGTTGTTGCTCCCTTGAAGAACTTTGATTTTCTCCTCAGACTTCACCACGAATCTCCTCAGCATGGACTGCCCACCTCTCTCTCTCCTCAACTCTTGGACTCTTGTCCCCATTAAAGGTATGGGACAGGATACCACAGAAATGCTTCTTTTTGCTCTGACAGGACTCGGCTCACCACTAAACTGACTCCTCTCTTTCTAGCTAGACCAGGGCCCTAATTGGCCACAGTTGTTCACATACCTCCTTTGCAGGTCTCTCTTAGTGTACTTTCACACTGCCGATGAGCCCCGTCCTTAAAGGGCCATTAGGCTCTTTATCCCCCAGCCTTTAAAGACCGTTATTGGGACTGGGCACAACGGGCAATAATGGGTCCCGATGGATCCCATTTACTGTAATGGGATCCTTCGGGCACCATTATTTTGTAGCAGGAGTATCAGGAGAAAAAGACGGCACAAGCAGTATTTTTTTCTCCTGCTCTTCCCCCGGGCTTCCCCGTTGGCCGTCACACTGCCGTGTCCTAAAGGCAGTGTGAAAGAAGCCTGAAGGTACAACAGTTCTATTAATAACATATTATTGGTACAAAGGCAAAAACTACAAAAATAAATAAAGAATCAATGCAATCACACAAAACATCCTCCCTGGGGATGTGGGCCGGAACAGACACCTGAGGGAACATCTACCTGAAGGGCAGGTAATGTAATGTGTTCCATACCAGAGACACCACAATTACTAGCCCTACACATCCACACATCTCCTGTCTTGACCATCATGTACCATACTGTACTACTACTGCTAACTCTACACAGCTGCACATCTTCTGCCTTGTTCATCATGGTCTATTCTGTGCTGCTGCTTTAACTACTTCTATTAGTCACCATACACAACCACATATTTCCTGCCTTGTCTATTATGTTCCATACTGTACTACTACTACTACTATGAATAATAATAATAATCATAATAATAGCCATACACAGCTGTACATCAACTGCCATGTCCATTATGTTCCATACTGTACTGCTGCTCCTCCTCCTCCTCCTACTACTACTAGCCATACACAGCTGTACATCAACTGCCATGTCTATCATGTTCCCTACTGTACTACTACTTTTAATCGCCATACACAGCCACACATTTCCTGCCTTGTGAATCATGTTCCATATTGTACTACTAATACTACTGACCCTACACAGCTGCATATCTCCTGCCTTGTCCATCATGTTCTATACTGTACCACTACTACTACTTTTACTCGCCATACACAGCCGCACATTTTCTGCCTTTTCCATTAAGTTCAATACTATACTGCTTCTGCCCCTACCCTACACAGCTGCACATCTTCTGCATATTCCATCATGCATATTCCATACTGTATTGTTGTTGCTTGGAACCTTACTCTGTATTGAATAAATAAATAAATAAATAAATGAAACCTAAGACATCTCAGATTCCCATATGCAAGTTTTAAGGGCAATTGCGTCACTTTAGATTTGGCCCAATTGTTCTGGTCTGAATCACATCTGACTGCTGATTCATCAGTATCGGAATAAAGACACATTTCTGTAGTTTCTCCCTAGGAGGAAGGCTTTCCAGCAAGTATCCATGTAATTCTGCTGAGAAAACTTTAGGCAAAGGCAAAACTCACATTCGTTTCTAAGGTAACATACTCATACCCCCCTGCCTCCATCATGTATAGCACATTACTTACTTCTACGGTAATACAACATCTGCTTCCTCCAACCTAACCTTTCAGGGTTTTTGAAGTGCAGGGGTGGGGGCAGGAAAGAAAGGAATAAATTATATCATTGTATCCTCCAATGTGTCAAGTAACTGCAGATAATGACTTAATCTTGGCAACAATAAAAAGCTAATGATTTGTTGTCTTCTTTTTCTCATAGAAATACAGTGACCTTATGGTGCATGGTGATCCCATGGCTGTGTATCTGCTAACCTTGTAACACATGAGATATATAGCAGTAATAGTAACCTCACAGCTGTCTGATATAATTATAACCTTTAAATCCCTAAAGTAATTTCATCTTATGTTTGTGGTAATAAAAATGTAAAAAAGATCAATTTAGATGAAGGAACGGGAAACCAAAGTCAAGTCTTAGAATTCTGTTTCTCGCTCTTTGCGTCTACCCTTTTGAACTGCAGTGAAATCCTTTGGCATTATGTGGCACGCTATTGCTGCTCTTTGGAAATCAAATTCTTGACCACAATTTATAAAGCTTTACATTGCATTAAAAAGGATGTACACAATTTAGAGAGATAGGCATGAAAAATATTTATAATACAGTTTCTCTGTATGTGCATTTGTACATCATACAGGTGGTCCCCTTCTTGGGCCTCTCTTCTATAAAGCAAAATAGAAAGCCCTGATTTTAGAATAGCTCCCACACTCAACCCATCAGCGCATTACTTGGATGGCCAGCCGTCATGAGTCAGTCAGGTAAATTATCTGACTAGATATGACTATTAGTTAAAAAGGGATTGTGTTCATAAATTTTTTTTTACTATATAGATATGGTAACAGAACAAAACTTACTCCACTGATACAGTGCCAGAACCAAAGTTTACAGCAGGAATATGATATCAGAACCAAGGTTACGGCATAAATATAGTGCCGAGACCAAACTTTACTCCAGGGATATGGTAACAAACAGGACAAAGCTTACTGTGTGGATACAGTTCCTAACAATCAGAACCATGGCTTATCACATGGATAAGGTCTTATCAGGACCTGGCTTACAGCATAGTTACAGTGCCAACCTTAAAGAGATTTTCTGGGCCACTTGTAAGAACTGCACATGTAGCTTAGCCTGTTTACCTTTTCACATGGCTGTTTCATGTAATAATGCTATACTGTTCCATCCAATGTTTGGCATAATACTTAGCGATGTTAGGTTGGCATGCATCTGCAGGGCTGGTGCAAGATTTTTGCCTACACAAGCGACAGTGCATTTTGATGCCCCCCCCCCATCACTGATGTAGCGTGGCTTGGAAGCACCCGGGCAAAGCAGAATATGGTGCATCCCCCTGCAGTCTGTGAAGGTAAGAGAATAGTGTTGCATATAGTGTATGCATCATCGCTCACAAGGGGTGCACCAGGATTTTCTCACAGGTTGGGGTTTAGAACCATAAAATAATAACCCCACACCAGAATGACATCTTACTGCTGCATTGACTAATATCATCATACTGTTATTATATATAAAACACTATACAGAGACCAATATCACAACTATCCAAGGGATAAATAACTGCACCATACCATGACCACCTTATAGTTACTGGATAAAACTACCATACTAATACTAAATAAAACCACTGTACACAGACCCATCTTACCAATAAAACCACTAGACACAGATCAATTTTGCCAATAACACCACTATACAAGGGACAAATAATTGCACCACATCATGAACACAACCATTACCACCATATGGTGTTGGGATAATACTACCATACTGATCCCGAATAAAACCACTATACACAGATTAAGATCCCCATACAGTGAACATATAGTGATAATCCCGACTCTACACGGGCACTGCAGACCATATAAGTGATTACAATGCAGTTACATGAATATTCATCCAGCCATGACTCATCTCCACAGAATCTGACAGAATGTTAGGCTCTGCACGTTTCCAGCATATTTTCTAATTTTTTTCCTGCCCTTAATGCCCTAAATTGTGCAAGTAGATAATGCCATTAACCCCTTAAGGACCAAGGGCGTACAGGTACGCTTTTGCTCCCTGGTACTTAAGGACCAAGGGCGTACCTGTACGCCCGTGGGAATTTCGGTCCCCGCCGCGCGCCGGGCGGGGATCGCGCCGGGGTGACTGCTGATATCTATCAGCAGGCACCCCGCGCAAATGCCCAGGGGGGTCATTAGACCCCCCCATGTCGGCGATCGGCGCAAATCGCAAGTGAATTCACACTTGCGATTTGCGCCGATTCCGGGTCATGCGGGTCTATGGTGACCCGGTGACCCGGAATAGAAGGGGAATCGCGGGTGTCCTAGACACCCACGATCCCCCTGTAGCGATAGGAGTGAGGTGGCAGGGTTGCCACCCCTCCTATCTCTGCTATTGGTGGTCTAGACGCGACCACCAATAGCAGATCGGGGGCGGAGGGGTTTACTTTCGGTTTCCCCGTCCTGCCCTCCCACAATAGGCGGGGCAGGACGGGGAAACCGACAGGGACCGGCGCCGAAGATCCACTTACCCATCTGCGACGGCAGCGGCGACGATCAGCGGCGGCAGCGGGCGACGATCGGCGGAAGAAGAGGACCGCGACGCAGCTCCCTGGATCCAACGGAAGCCGGTGAGTTACTTAGCAACATCTGGAGGGCTACAGTCTGAGACCACTATAGTGGTCTCTAAACTGTAACCCTCCATATGTTGCAAAACTACAACTCCCAGCATGCCCAGAGAGCTGTTTAGGCTTGCTGGGAGTTGCAGTTTTGCAACAGCTGGAGGTCTACAGTTTGAGACCACTGCAAAGTGATCTCTATCCTGTTTACCTCCAGATCTTGCAAAACTACAACTCCCAGCATGCCCAGACAGCAGTTTGCTGTCTGGGCATGCTGGGAGTTGTAGTTTTGCAACATCTGGAGGTCCACAGTTTGGAGACCACTATGCAGTGGTCTCTAAACTATAGCTCTACAGATGTTGCAAAACTGCAACTCCCAGCAAGTCTAAACAGCAAACAGCTGTCTCTGCATGCTGGGAGTTGCAGTTGCGATCCCTCCAGCTGTTGCATAACTACATCTCCCAGCATGCCTTTCGGCGATCAGTACATGCTGGGAGTTGAAGTTTTGCAACAGCTGGAGGCACACTGGTTGGAAAATACTGAGTTAGGTAACTGAAGGTTTTCCAACCAGTGTGCCTCCAGCTGTTGCAAAAGTACAACTCCCAGCATGCACGGTCTGTCAGTACATGCTAGGAGTTGTAGTTTTGAAACAGCTGGAGGTTTGCCCCCCCATGTGAACGTACAGGGTACATTCACACTGGCGGGTTTACAGTAAGTTTTCTGCTTCAAGTTTGGGCTGTGGCAAATTTTTCACCGCAGCGCAAACTCCTAGCGGTAAATTCACTGTAAACCCGCCAGTGTGAATGTACCCTAAAAACACTACACTACACATAATAAAGAGTAAAACACAACATATACACCCCCCTACACTGTCCCCCTAATAAAAAATAAAAAACGTATTGTACGGCAGTGTTTCCAAAACAGAGCCTCCAGCTGTTGCAAAACAACAACTCCCAGCATTTACGGACAGCCACTGACTGTCCAGGCATGCTGGGAGTTTAGCAACAGCTGGAGGCACCCTGTTTGGGAATCACTGGCGTAGAATACCCCTATGTCCACCCCTGTGCAATCCCTAATTTAGTCCTCAAATGCGCATGGCGCTCTCTCACTTCGGAGCCCTGTCGTATTTCAAGGAAACAGTTTAGTGCCACATATGGGGTATCTCCGTACTCGGGAGAAATTGCGTTACTAATTTTGGGGGCTTTTTTTCCTTTTACCCCTTATGAAAAAGAAAAGTTGGGGTCTACACCAGCCTGTTAGTGTAAAAAAAATTTTTTTTTTACACTAACATGCTGGTGTTGTCCTTTACTTTTTATTTTCACGGGAGGTAAAAGGAAAAAAAGACCCCAAAATTTGTAACGCAATTTCTCCTGAGTACGGAGATACCCCATATGTGGGCGTAAAATGCTCTGCGGACGCACAACAAGGCTCAGGAGTGAGAGTACACCATGTACATTTGAGGCCTAAATTGGTGATTTGCACAGGGGTGGCTGATTTTACAGTGGTTCTGACATAAACACAAAACAATAAATACAGACATGTGACCCCATTTTGGAAACGACACCCCTCACGGAACGTAAGGAGGGGTATAGTGAGCCATAACACCCCACAGGTGTTTGACAAATTTTCATTAAAGTTGGATGGGAAAGTGAAAAAAAAAAATGTTCTCACTAAAATGCTGGTGTCACCCTAAATTTTTCATTTTCACAAGGGAAAATAAAAAAAAGCCCCCCAAAATTTGTAACCCAATTTCTTCTGAGTAAGAGCATACCCCATATGTGGATGTAAAGTGCTCTATGGGTGCACTACAATGCTCAGAAGAGAAGGAGCGCCATTGGGATTTTGAAGAGAAAATTTGTCCGGAATTGAAGGCCACTTGTGTTTACAAAGCCCCCATGGTACCAGAACAATGGACCCCCCCCATATGTGACCCCATTTTGGAAACTACACCCCTCATGTAATGTAATAAGGGGTACAGTGAGCATTTACGCCCCACAGGTGTCTGACAGATTTTTGGAACAGTGATCCGTGAAAATGAAAAATGTAATTTTCCATTTGCACAGCCCACTGTCCCAAAGATCTGTCAAACGCCAGTGGGGTGTAAATGCTCACTGCACCACTTATTAAATTCTGTGAGGGGTGTAGTTTCCAAAATGGGGTCACATGTGGGGGGGTCCACTGTTCTGGCACCACGGGGGGGCTTTGTAAATGCACATGGCCCCTGACGACCATTCCAAACGAATTCTCTTTCCAAAAGCTCAATGGTGCGCCTCCTCTTCTGAGCATTGTAGTTCGCACGTAGTGCACTTCAGGTCCACTTATGGGGTACCTCCATACTCAGAAGAGATGGGGTTACAAATTTTGGGGGGTATTTTCTGCTATTAACCCTTGCAAAAATGTGAAATTTGGGGGGAAACACACATTTTAGTGAAAAAAAAATATTTTTTTTTACATATGCAAAAGTCGTGAAACCCGTGTGGGGTATTAAGGCTCACTTTATTCCTTGTTACGTTCCTCAAGGGGTCAAGTTTCCAAAATGGTATGCCATGTGTTTTTTTTTTGCTGTTCTGGCACCATAGGGGCTTCCTAAATGCGACATGCCCCCCGAGCAAAATTTGCTCTCAAAAAGTCAAATATCACTCCTTCTCTTCGGAGCATTGTAGTTCGCCCGTAATGCACTTCATGCCAACTTATGGGGTACCTCCATACTCAGAAGAGATGGGGTTACAAATTTTGGGGGGTATTTTCTGCTATTAACCCTTGAAAAAATGTGAAATTTGGGGGGAAACACACATTTTAGTGAAAAAAAAAATATTTTTTTTACATATGCAAAAGTCGTGAAACACCTGTGGGGTATTAAGGCTCACTTTATACCTTGTTACGTTCCCCAAGGGGTCTAGTTTCCAAAATGGTATGCCATGTGGGTTATTTTTGCTGTTCTGGCACCATAGGGGCTTCCTAAATGCAACATGCTCCCCAAAAACAAAAACGTACTCTCCAAAATCCCCTTGTCGCTCCTTCGCTTCTGAGCCCTCTACTGCGCCCGCCGAACACTTTACATAGACATATGAGGTATGTGCTTACTCGAGAGAAATTGGGCTACAAATATAAGTATACATTTTCTCCTTTTACCCCTTGTAAAAATTCAAAAATTGGGTTTACAAGAACATGCGAGTGTAAAAAATAAAGATCGTGAATTTTCTCCTTCACTTTGCTGCTATTCCTGTGAAACACCTAAAGGGTTAAAACACTTACTGAATGTCATTTTGAATACTTTGGGGGGTTTAGTTTTTATAATGGGGTCATTTGTGGGGTATTTCTTATGGGAAGACCCTTCAAATCCACTTCAAACCTGAACTGGTCTCTGAAAAAAAGCGAGGTTCAAAATTTTGTGAAAAATTGGAAAATTGCTGCTGAACTTTGAAGCCCTCTGGTGTCTTCCAAAAGTAAAAACACGTCAATTTTATGATGCAAACATAAAGTAGACATATTGGAAATGTGAATAAAATAAAAAAATATTTTGAATATCCATTTTCCTTACAAGCAGAAAGCTTCAAAGTTAGAAAAATGCTAAATTTTCAAATTTTTCATCAAATTTGGGGATTTTTCACCAAGAAAGGATGCAAGTTACCACAAAATTTTACCACTATGTTAAAGTAGAATATGTCACGAAAAAACAGTCTCGGAATCAGATTGATAACTAAAAGCATTCCAGAGTTATTAATGTTTAAAGTGACAGTGGTCAGATGTGCAAAAAACGCTCTGGTCCTAAGGTGTAAAATGGCCTGGTCCTTAAGGGGTTAAAAAGGTAGATAATGCTGGTAAGTAGGTAGGTAGATAGCGTTTGTAGTTATGGTGTGGGTAAGTGGTGGTGGTAAGTAGATAATGTCAGTAGGTAGCTAGTGCGGCTAAATAATGTCAGTAGGTAGCTAGTGGGGGTAGATAATGTCAGTAGGTAGATAGTAAAGGTAGGTGTACAGGCAGGTAGGTAGGTGTGGAGACAGGTAAATAGTGTATAGTATTATATTAACCCCTTAAGGACCGGGTCATTTATTTTTGCACTTTCATTTTTTTTCCTCCCCTTCTAAAAATTATTTTAATTTTCCACCTACAGACCCATATGAGGGCTTGTTATTTGCGCCACCAATTTTACCACCCAATCATTTCACCACAAAATCAACGACAGAACCAGAAAAAAATATTTGTGGGGCAAAATTGAAAAACAAAAAACAATGCCCTTTTGTAACTTTTGGGGGCTTCCGATTCTATGCAGTGCTTTATTAGGAAAAAAACTACACCTGATCTTTATATTGTATGTCCAAACGGTTACAAGGATACCCAATTTATGTAGGTTTTATTTTATTACTTTAAAAACATTATAACTACATGCACCAAAATTAGTATGTTTAAAATTGTCATCTTCTGACCCCTATAGCTTTTAAAATTTTCCGCATACAGGGGTATATGAGGGCAAATATTTTGCGACATGATCTGAAGTTTTTTTTGGTACCATGTTTGTTTTGATGGGACTATTTGATCACTTTTTATACATTTCTTTATGGTATACAAATAGACCAAAAATACGCAATTTTGGACTTTTTTTTTTTTTTTTTTTTTTACGTGGACGTCATTGACCATGCAGCTTAACCCCTTAAGGACATAGGGCGTATCATACGCCCCCGTTTCCAAGTCCTTAAGGACCGAGGGCGTATGGATATGCCCTAAGCATTTCCGGCCCCCACCGCTAGCCGGAGGGGAGCCGGAGCCGGATGCCTGCTGAAATCGTTCAGCAGGCATCCCGGCATATCGCTCAGGGGGGTCATTATGTCCCCCCATGTCCGTGATTGCCGCAGATCGCTGGACAATTCAGTCCAGCGATCGTCGGCGGATTCCGGGTCAATCGGGTCTCCAGTGACCCGATGACCCGGAATTACTGGCTGATCGGGGCCGTCAGAGACGGCCCAGAACAGCCATTGCCAGCAGGGGTGAGGTGGCACTGGTGCCACCTCACGATCGCCCTGATTCGTCGGCCGGATTACCGGCCGACCAATCAGGGCGCCTGCTGCGGGTGTCACTCCCGCAACCCGCTCCACCCCTCTTCCGGAGGACGTGAGCGGGTGCGGGAAGACGACCCCCGGTGCTGGGGACCCCGATCCCCGGCGTCCCTGTTGGGATCGGGGCCCCAGGAGCAGCGGCGGCGGCGGAGACGACGAGGGACTGACCTGTGCAGCTGGATCGTTGGAGGTGAGTGACAGCCTCCTGCTGTTGCTTAGCAACAGCTCCCAGCATGCAACAAGGGCATGCTGGGAGCTGTAGTTATGCAACAGCAGGAGGCAGACCACCACAACTCCCAGCATGCCCTTATGGGCATGCTGGGGCTTGTAGTTTTGCAACAGCTGAAGGCACATTCTTTCTATGTAAAAGTGTACCTTCAGCTGTTGTGTAACTACAACTCCCAGCTTGCACAATCAGCTAAAGTGCATGCTGGGAGTTGTAGTGGTGCATCTGGTGGTTGCATAACTACAACTCCCAGCATGCCCGTTGGCTGTCGGTGACTGCTGAGAGTTGTAGTTTTGCAACAGCTGAAGGCACACTGAGTTAAGTAGTAAACCAGTGTGTCTCCAGCTGTTGCATAACTACAATCCCCAGCATCCCCAGCCAATGTAGTATGCCTCCGGCTGTTGCATAACTACAAGACCCAGCATGCCCTTCCGCTGTCCGTACATGCTGGGGGTTGTAGCTTTTGCAACAGCTGAAGGCACACTGGTTGCAAAACACTGAGTTTGTTACCAAACTCGGTGTTTCACAACCTGTGTGTCTCCAGCTGTTGCAAAACTACAACTCCCAGCATGCACTGATAGACCGTACATGCTTGGAGTTGTAGTTTTGCAACAGCTGGATGTTTCTCCCCCCCCCCCCCAATGTGAACGTACAGGGTACACTCACATGGGCGGAGGATTACAGCAAGTATCCGGCTGCAAGTTTGAGCTGCGGCAAATTTTCTGTCGCAGCTCAAACTGCCAGCGAGAAACTACTGTGAACCCCCCGCCCATGCGACTGTACCCTAAAAACACTACACTACACTAACACACAATAAAATAAAAAGTAAAAAACACTATATATACACATACCCCTACACAGCCCCCCTCCCCTCCCCAATAAAAATGAAAAACGTCTGGTACGTCACTGTTTCCAAAACGGAGCCTCCAGCGGTTGCAAAACTACAACTCCCAGCATACACTGATAGACCGTACATGCTGGGAGTTGTAGTTTTGCAACAGCTGGATGTCCCCCCCCCCAATGTGAACGTACAGGGTACACTTACATGGGCGGAGGATTACAGTAAGTATCCGGCTGCAAGTTTGAGCTGCGTCAAATTTTCTGCCGCAGCTCAAACTGCCAGCGAGAAACTACTGTGAACCCCCGCCCGTGTGACTGTACCCTAAAAACACTACACTACACTACCACAAAATAAAATAAAAAGTAAAAAACACTACATATACACATACCCCTATACAGCCCCCCTCCCCTCCCCAATAAAAATGAAAAACGTCTGGTACGCCACTGTTTCCAGAACGGAGCCTCCAGCTGTTGCAAAACAACTACTCCCAGTATTGCCAGATAGCCACTGACTGTCCAGGCATGCTGGGAGTTTTACAACAGCTGGAGGCCCCCTGTTTGGGAATCACTGGCGTAGATTATCCCTATGTCCACCCCTATGCAATCCCTAATTTAGGCCTCAAATGCGCATGGCACTCTCACTTTGGAGCCCTGTCGTATTTCAAGGCAACAGTTTAGGGCCACATATGGGGTATCGCCGTACTCGGGAGAAATTGGGCTTCAAATTTTGTGGGGTATTTTCTGCTATTACCCTTTTTAAAAATGTAAAATTTTTGGGAAAACAAGCATTTTAGGTAAAAAAAAAATTTTTTTTTTACATATACAAAAGTCATGAAACACCTGTGGGGTCTAAAGGTTCACTTAACCCCTTGTTACGTTCCCCGAGGGGTCTAGTTTCCAAAATGGTTTGCCATGTGTTTTTTTTTTTGCTGTCCTGGCACCATAGGGGCTTCCTAAATGCGGCATGCCCCCAGAGCAAAATTTGCTTTCAAAAAGCCAAACGTGACTCCTTCTCTTCTGAGACCTGTAGTGCGCCAGCAGAGCACTTTTCACCCCCATATGGGGTGTTTTCTGAATCGGGAGAAATTGGGCTTCAAATTTTGGGGGCTGTTTTCTGCTATTACCCTTTTTAAAAATGTAAACATTTTGGGAAACCAAGCATTTTAGGTAAAAAAAATAAAAAATGTTCACATATGCAAAAGTCGTGAAACACCTGTAGGGTATTAAGGTTCACATTACCCCTTGTTACGTTCCCCGAGGGGTCTAGTTTCCAAAATGGTATGCCATGTGTTTTTTTTTTGCTGTTCTGGCACCATAGGGGCTTCCTAAATGCGGCATGCCCCCAGAGCAAAATTTGCTTTCAAAAAGCCAAATGTGACTCCTTCTCTTCTGAGACCTGTAGTGCGCCAGCAGAGCACTTTTCACCCCCATATGGGGTGTTTTCTGAATCGGGAGAAATTGGGCTTCAAATTTTGGGGGGTATTTCCTGCTATTACCCTTTTTAAAAATGTAAAAATTTTGGGAAACCAAGCATATTAGTTAAAAAAAAAAAAAATTTAACATATGCAAAAGTCATGAAACACCTGTAGGGTATTAAGGTTCACATTACCCCTTGTTACTTTCCCCGAGGGTTCTAGTTTCCAAAATGGTATCCCATGTGATTTTTTTTTGCTGTTCTGGCACCACAGGGGCTTCCTAAATGCGGCATGCCCCCAGAGCAAAATTTGCTTTCAAAAAGCCAAATGTGACTCCTTCTCTTCCGAGACCTGTAGTGCGCCAGCAGAGCAATTTTCACCCCCATATGGGGTGTTTTCTGAATCGGGAGAAATTGGGTTTCAAATTTTGGGGGGTATTTTCTGCTATTACACTTTTTAAAAATGTAAAATTTTTGGGAAACCAAGCATTTTAGGTTAAAAAAAATTTTTTTTTTTACATATGCAAAAGTCGTGAAACACCTGTGAGGTATTAAGGTTCACTTTACCCCTTGTTACGTTCCCTGAGGAGTCTAGTTTCCAAAATGGTATGCCATGTGTGTTTTTTGCTGTTCTGGCACCATAGGGGCTTCCTAAAGTTGACATGCCCCCCAAAAACCATTTGACGCTCCTTCCCTTCTGAGCCCTCTACTGCGCCCGCTGAACAATTAACATAGACATATGAGGTATGTCCTTACTCGAGAGAAATTGGGTTTCAAAGAAAAGTAAAAATGTTCTCCTTTTTACCCCTTGCAAAAATTCAAAAATTGGGTCTACAAGAACATGCGAGTGTAAAAAATGAAGATTTTGAATTTTCTCCTTCACTTTGCTGCTATTCCTGTGAAACACCTAAAGGATTAATACACTTACTGAATGTCATTTTGAATACTTTGGGGGGTGTAGTATTTATAATGGGGTCATTTATGGGGCATTTCTAATATGAAGACCCTTCAAATCCACTTCAAACGTGAACTGGTCCATGAAAAATAGCGAGTTTGAAAATTTGGTGAAAAATTTCAAAATTGCTGCTGAACTTTGAAGCCCTCTGGTGTCTTCCAAAAGTAAAAACTCATAAATTTTATGATGCAAACATAAAGTAGACCTGTTGTATATGTGAACCCAAAAAAAAAATATTTTGAATATCCATTTTCCTTACAAGCAGAGAGCTTCAAAGTTAGAAAAATGCTAAATTTTCATTTTTTTCATCAAATTTGGTGATTTTTCACCAAGAAAGGATGCAAGTTACCATAAAATTTTACCACTAAGTTAAAGTAGAATATGTCACGAAAAAACTATCTCGGAATCAGAATGATAACTAAAAGCATTCAAGAGTTATTAATGTTTAAAGTGACAGTGGTCAGAATTGCAAAAAACGCTCCGGTCCTTAAGGTGAAAAAGGGCTCGGTCCTTAAGGGGTTAAATAACTTATGTTTATAGTTCAGATATTTACGCACAAGGTGATAATACAAATGTTTTTTGTTGTTTAAATTTTTTTATGGGAAAAGGGGGGTGAAACTTTTATTATGAAAGGGGTTAATTTACATTTCTAAAAAAATGTTTTTTTTGCTTTTTTTTTTACACACTTTTATAGTCCCCATAGAGGACTATTACATCCAACTTCTGATTGCATATACTGATCAATCATAGCATTGATCAGTGCTATTGGTGCTCTGCTGCTCCAGCCTCCAGAGTGTGGCTGGAGCATCAGAGCTCTGATCGGATGGTGAGGAGTCAGGTAAGGGCCCTACCACTGCCCTCTCAGATGATAAGGACTCTGCGGTTTCGGGAACGTTTTTTTATTTTAAATGCCGTAATCAACTTTGATTGTGGCATCTAAAGGATTAATGCTGGATATCACCATGATTGGTGATGTCCGGTATTAGCCACAGGTCCCGGCCACGGGACCACCCCGCTATGACACTGGGTCAGCTCCTGAGGAGCGGGACGAGGGCGTACAGGTAAACCCTTCGTCCTTAAGGAGTTAAAATTTCTGACCCCTATAGCACTTTTATTTTTATGTATTCAGGGATATATGAGGGTTACATTCTTGCACCATGATCTGTAGTTTTTGTTGGTAACATTTTTGTTTAGTTGTGACTTTTTGATCGCTTTTTATAAAAAAAAAAATTCACATAGTGGCTTTTCTGCCCCCAGCATGTTGCACTATATAATAGTATAGTATAAGTAATTGTGCAACATGCTGGGAGTTGTAGTTTTGGGTCAGCTGTAAAGGTATAGACTTTATGAGGGCATGCAAAGTGTTGTAGTTAGTAACTGCAACTCCCAGCATTCTTTGACACAGACTATGACTTTGTAGCTGACCCGAAACTACAACTCCCAGCATGTTGCACCATAACCTTTACTATACTATTATATAGTGCAACATGCTGGGAGTTGTAGTTTCGGGTCAGCTGCAGAGCCATAGGCTGTGTCAAGGAATGCTGGGTGTTGCAGTTACTAACTACAACACGTAGCATGCCCACATACCGCCTATACATTTGCAGCTGACCAAAAACTACAACTCAAAGCATGTTGCACCATTACCTTTACTATACTAGTACATCATGTAACATGCTGGGAGTTGTAGCTGCAGAGCCATAGGCTGTATCAAGATATGCTAGGGGTTGCAGTTACTAACTATAACTCCCAGCATGCTGATACATCCCATGGCTCTACAGCTGAGCCAAAAACTACAACATCCAGCCTAAATACTCACCTCACTGGCATATGTGAGCGAGTGACCAACGTAGGTGGTGGTGGGGTGCGATTGTAGGCCAGGGATGGGGGTGAGGGGTGCGTGGGTTGCGGTTATAGGCCGGGGGGTGGTAGAGAGTGTGGATGTAGCCTCCCTGTGAGTCCGCCGCTGCTCTGACGACTGCTCCTCTGGTCCGGGAACTATGCTCAGTAGCAGTAGGTTCCTAGATTGGAGGAGCAGAAGGCAGAATGCTGTTATAATTACCTGCTCTTCCGCATGTCTCCTTCCTCCGCAGTGTTCCTCTGCTCCTTCTTTCCGGGCTCACACACACAGGCACGTCTGGGACATGTCTGCGTACGCCGTCTACCGGCCTCAGGGAATTTAAAGTGCCCGTGCACCCAGCCCGCAGCAGTCAACTGGAACATCTCTGGGACCTGAAAAGATCATTCAGGATGCAGGGATGTCCCGGTCATTCTGCCTGGTGGCAACCAACACAGGAGCGGGGGTGCCGTCTATGATCCGAATCCCCTGCCAGTGGCTGGGGATTATGATTTTTCTGCCCCCCCCCCACCGCCAGCTCCCTAAGGCTGTCGCTTTAGCTGCCTTAGGCTAGCGCCGGCCCTGTGCTTCTGCTCCGCCATGGAAATCCATACCATAAAACTCAGTTTTGTGCTGATTTTAATGCCAGATGAGGTTTGGAGTCAGCCAAGCATTGATGAATCTTCTGAACTATGTACCTCAGCACTTGGCGACCCCACCGTGTAAGTTTACGTGGTCTTCAGTCTATGACTAAGTTCCAGTAGATCATAATCGCTTCCACTTTTCAGTAATCCCCCTCACAGTTAATGATGGAAGGTCTAGAAGGGAATACATTTTATAAACTGACATGGTGCAGAGGTGATTTCTATTACAGTAATACGTGGGAATTCAGTGAGCTCTTTAGCACGAGCCAGCTGATTCCTGTAGCTGGGAGCTGGTGTTAATAGCCGACATGCGGCGATCGCTGCGACCGACTATTAACCCTTTAGATCGCCGCTGTCAAAGTTGACAGCGGCGTCTAAAGGTGCCTGTATCCCGTCCCTGTATCCCGTGGTGGTCCAGTGGGTGGATCGCCCCCCTGCAGCGCGATCGCGGGGTGGGGGGGCGATGCACTGCTGAGGTAGTCTGAGGGCTTACCCCTCCTGCTGCGGCGGCTCCTGCATTCTGAATGATAAAGCCTGGCAGGACCAGGCTTTATCAATCGAGCGCAGAGCGCACTGATCAATGGGATTATATGTAACCCCATTGATATGTGTGAGGAATCAAATGATTCCTCCTAAAGGGGGACTAAAAGTGTAAAAAAAAAAAGTTTAAAAAAAGTTTAAAAACGCACACATTAACCCCTTCCTTATTAAAAGTTTAAATCACCCCCCTTTTCCCAAATTCCATATAAAAAATATATAAACATAATAAAAATAAACATATATGGTATCGCCACGTGCATAAATGTCCGAACTATAAAAATGTATTTTAAATTAAACCGCACGGTCAATACCATATGCGCAAAATAATTCCAAGGCCAAAATAGCGTATTTTTGGTCACTTTTCATACCATAAAAAAGGGAATAAAAAGCGATTAAAAAGTCAGATCAAAACAAGAATGGTACCAATTAAAACTTCAGATCACAGCACAAAAAATGAGCCCTCATACCAACACATACGTAAAAAAAAAAGGGTCAGAAGAGGACAATTTTAAATGTATTAATTTTTGTGCATTTAGTAGGGTATCATTGTAATCGTATGGACCTACAGAATAAAGATTAAGTGTCATTTTTACCGAAAAATGTACGGTGTAGAAATGGAAGCCCCCAAAATTTACAAAATTGTGTTTTTTCTTCAATTTTTTTGCACAATAATTTTTTTTTCAATTTCGCCGTAGCATTGGTGTTGCAAAAAATAAGCCCTCATATGGATTTTTAGGTGCAAAATTGAAAGGGTTATGATTTTTAAAAGGTAAGGAGGAAAAAACAAAAGTGTTGTTACATGTACCTAAACTACTCGGGTCAAGTCCTGGGAATGTTGGAAACTCACTCAAGATTTCTAGCCACGTCCCTAACCGCACCCCAGCCACACCTATGACTACACCTTCGGCCAAGCCCAAGTACACCCAGTTTCCTTTACAGATTGAATATTTTCTCATTGCTGTACATAACAAACTGCACATGTTATTTGCAGTGCTGTTCTATAGAGAACGAAAGGAGCGCTGGGACATTACTCCTCCATTCTAGTGATCAGTGTTGGTCGCAGCTGTCAGATCTCACTGATCCCCCAGGTATAATTCCAAATTGTGGAAACACTTCTTTAACAGCAATTATATTGTCAGTGATATGTATGTAAAAAAAAATCTATGGATCTATCTATCGAATTATATTGATCACTGACAGAAGACAGTGGCTATGAAAAGCTCCTCCTCCCCAGTAATTATAGTGTATGATTAAAAAAAACAACAGCTTTTGGGGGGTTCCATTTTATGAAGTGCATTTGTTGTGCATAGTAAAAATAACACATTGGGGGAGATTTATCAAAACCTGTGCAAAGGAAAAGTTGTCCAGTTGCCCATAGCAACCAATCAGATTGTTTCTTTCATTTTGTTGAGGCCTTGTTAAAAATATGAAAGAAACGAGCTGATTGGTTGCTATGGGCAACTGAGCAACTTTTCCTCTGGACAGGTTTTGATAAATCTCCCCCATTATCTTTATTTTGCAGGTCTATGTGATAAAATGATACCCAGTTTATCTAGTTTTTGTTTTATTTTACTACTTTAAAAAATTATAACATTTTATACAAAAATGAGTATACTTAAAACTGTCCTCTTCTGACCCCTATAACAACTTTTGTTCCCCTGTATACAGCGATGTATGGGCTAATGTTTTACGTCGTGGTCTGTAGTTATTATCGATATCATTTTTGTTTTATGGCACTTTTTGATCACTTTTTAATGCTTTTTTTCTGGGATATGAAGTGGCCAAAAATCATCAATTCTAGACTTTGGTATTTTTTACATTTACACCATTGACCGTGCGGTTTCATTAGCATTATATTTTTTCAGTTCGGACATTTACGCATGTGGCCTTACCAAATATGTTTATGTGTATATTTTCCATAGTTTTACTTGAAAAACAGAAAAAATGTAAACTTTTTTTTTTATTAACAATTTTTTTTTTTACATTTTATTCACCATTTTTTGGTCCCCATTAAGGACTATTACATGCAGTCTTTCAATTGAATACTGAAGAATGCTGTGACATAGCAAAGCATTAATGAATGTTATCGGTGCTCCCTTACTACTCCCTTATTACTAAAATACGCCTGCCCTTCCTCTCAGCAGATTGGGTCCCGATCAACTTCCTGAGCTAACCAACAACGTTATTTTCCCTTTTTAAAGGGTTAATGCCTGATATTGGTCTGATCGGTGATATCTAGCATTAGCTGTGGGTTCTGGCTGCCGATAGCAACCGGGACCAATCATGTATGAGTGAGCTTCATACAACAGGAGCAGGATTCACATTTACATTTATGGAGTTAAAGATGGGAAACAAAACAGTTGTTAGAAAGACAGGATTCCTTATTAGACAGTAGTGTTGAGCGGCATAGGCCATATTCGAATTCACGAATATTCGCGAATATATGGACGAATATTGGTCATATATTCGCGAATATTCGCATGTTCGTAATATCCTCGTTTTATTTTCGCATACGGAAAAAAAATCGCGTGTGCGAATATTTGCATTAAATTTTGTATAAACGAAAATTCGCATATGCGAAAATTAACATGTGTTAATTTTCGCATATGCGAAAATTCGCACGCCAGTTTCACACAGTGCTATTAGAGCCTTCTTTACACCACACAAGCTGGAAGGAGAGAGGGATGATCACTGTGATGTGTACTGTGAAAAAAAAAAAAAGAAAAACGAATATTCGTAATTACGAATATATAGTGCTATATTCGCGAATATTCGCGAATATGTGATATTCGCGAATAAAATTCGCTTTGCGAATATTCGCGAGCAACACTATTAGACAGTACTCCTATTTGGTATACTGAATTTCCTATTGTCATAATTACAGTTTTTACGTGTCTCTGAAGGAGAAAGGGTGGCGCCACTGCACAATTTCGACCAGAGTAGCTGACAAAATCTGTACAAGCAATCAAGTGGGACAAATCCTAATACAAGGTCCAGAGGTGCCAGGAACAAACAAGAATGATATTCAGTAAACTTGCATAGAGAGACAAAAATTAGTAGCCTGCACTCACTGCTGGGTATGGGACCCAAAGCTCCTAACTGGAGTCACCGGCGGATCTAGCTGGAAGAAGTGCATCTGTGCGAAACTGCCGCCAGTCGCCAGTGAGCGCCCCCAAGTCCTGGAGTCAGGTCCACCGGTGACTCCAGTTAGGAACTTCGGGTCCCATACCAAGTGGTCAGTGCAGGCTACCGATCTTTGTCTCTCTATGCATAATTAAAAAATGTTGTCTTCCAAAGCTTAACCTATTCTATCAAAATGGCTCAATCTGCCACCTAATGTTCTTTGATTTAAAAACATTGCAATGCTTTTATAGAAAGGAATAACAGAGGAAAGGATCACATGCCTTTTTAGCATATGTGAGTTTAACTGCAACCTCTAAAAATCATTTAATTGCTAAGGTATACAACCTGCTGGAAAAAGAGAACTGTAAGGAAACTCCAGCTGAGTAAAAACAGATGGAACAATGACCTCAATGGTTTAATTCCCGCTCAGTGGGACTTATTCAAACATGTGGTAAAAATCAGTCCTTCAATATTTCTTACAGAAACTCTGTCATTCATTGTTAACAAATTATATTATCATCCAGATTACTGAAAATAATGTCAAGAGATAACTTCATGTCTGTATTGGCATGTGTTCACACACAGCTATTGGTTTGCTTGTGTGTGAATAGCTTTATATTTCCTGGCCAGGGAATAGTTAATGTCTTTGAATTGCTAGTCAATTGCTCCTAGGGTGTTTCTATTTAATGTCAGCCCAGTCTAGCCTTTGGGCTGGTGATTGACTTCATTTCATCCTGAATTACTAACATGCTGGACATGCTGCTGGGAGCTCTTGGTGAAACACTCTTTATTTGAGCTTTTAATCTACTATTCTACTGTCTTAGCATGCACTCTGTATTTTCTGGTTTTAGCCATGGTTAGGTGGCATACTTATAGTGGATTTTAATCTGTGTTTGTTTAGTCGGTTTTAAGATTTGTATGTCCTTTTTGCTATGTATCTGTTCACACTTTATTTTCTCTTATATCCGTTTATGTGAAGTTCTGTGTTTTATATTTCTGTTTTCCTACTGGGCCAGAATTCTGACCACACTGTGGAATTTGCCACTGGCCAATAATCTATTTGGATTTATTATTAATGGCTACTTAATTAGTGGAGTGGAGTGTCCAGTTTGTGTGTCCAGTGGGAACAGTGTCCTATGTTAGATCCCTATTACCGCTCCATGTGGACTCCTTGTCTACTGTAGGTGTTCGGAGGGATTGCTATTCCTGTCTTATGTTCAGTTTGAACAGTGTTCTATATTTATATCCTGTGTATTTAGGCATCCCTGTTACCTGTCCATGGGGACTCAGTGGGTATTGTTATTCCTGCATCTACTGGAGGTGTTCTTAAGGGATTGTGATTATTCCTGTCTTGTGTTCAGTGTGAACAGTGTTCTATAAATATATCCTGTGTATCTAGGCATCCCGGTTACCTGTCCATGGGGACTTCGTGTCTACTGGAGGTTTTATGTGGGATTGCAAATATTCCTGTTTAGCAATAGATCACATTTTCCTGTCCATGGGGACTCAGAGGGTATTGTTATTCCTGTGTCTATATCTACCTGAGTTTTTTTTTTTTTTTAGGAGATTCAGCTTATTCCTGTTTTTTTTTTTCTGGAGTATGTTCAGACTCATCAGTTTTCCTGTCTGGTGTTTTGAACTCTATGGCCCTGATTTATCAATCTGTCTGAGACAGAAACTGGAGTGATTTTCCCAAGCAACCAATCACGGCTAAGCTTTCATTTTACCAGAGCTCCATAAGATATAAAACATGAGCTGTGATTGGTTGCTTGGGAAAATCACTCCAGTTTCTGTCTCAGACAGATTGATAAATGAGGGCCCATATGTTTATTAGTTCTTTATTCAGATCTTTGGAGTTCTGTTCATGACCGCTTATCTATAGTGTCCTCTGTTCACTGCAGTTTTGCAACATCTGGAGGTCCGCAGGTTGAAGACCACTGATAGAGGAAGTTGTACTCACGTGTCCCCGCCGCTCCGGACCGTCACCGCTCGTCACCGCTGCCCTGGATGTCGCACTCCATCGCTGTCGCCGTGTCCCCAGAGGCTCCGGCAAGGCCTCTGGTTCCCCGGCATCCTCACTCTCCGTCACCGCCATCACGTCGCTACGCACGCCGCTCCTATTGGATGACGTGACTACGTGCGCAGCGACATGACGACGATGGAGAGCGCCGACGATGCAGGGGATCCCGAAGAGGACGCACCCGAGGACAGGTAAGTGATCGTCAGCGGACCACACTGGGCAATGTAAACGGCTATCCGGTGGCAGCTGAAGCAGTCTGCGCCGCCAGATAGCCGTGCCATTTATGCGATGGCCCCAACATACAAAAGCATTGTATGTTGATGCTGCCTTCAACATGCGATGGCCTCTGAGGCCATCGTATGTTGAAATGATCATATGTAGGGGCCATCGTAGGTCGGGGGGGGGGGGGTCACTGTGTATATATGTATATTTATATATATATATTTTTTTTCCATTGAGAATACATTATCATATCTCTTATATTAGTGTATTTGCTTCTCTATGCATTGTTACGGTCAATCTATAAAATCAGTTATTTGAATGACAATGAACAAATACTCAACGAAGCAGCAAACATCATTTTAAGACCTTAACCCTGTAAGGACTCAGCTCATTTGCACCTTAAGGACTCAGCCCTTTTTTGCAAATTTGACCTCTGTCACTTTATGCACTAATAACTCTGGGATGCTTTTCCTTATGAATTTGATTCCGAGACTGTTTTTTCATGACGTATTCCACTTTTTTATGGATACTTGTATAATTTCTCAGTGAAAAATTCCAAAATGTCATCAAAATTCAGAACATTTTGCATTTTTCTAACTTTAAAACTCTCTGCTTGTAAAGAAAATGGACATACCAAATAAATTATATATTGATTCATTAATACAATGGGGGAGATTTATCAAAGGATTCAGACTGGTTTTTCCTGCGCGACTTTTTTGAGACTTTTGCTTTTTACAGGATTTTTAGAGCATGATGCATTCTAGGCTATTTTAAAGGGGAAAATGCATTGGTGCTGAATTTATCAAAAGCGACTTTTTGGCGACAAGTCGCATGGGCTGAAAGTACACTGAAATGTCAGACAATGCTGGAGCAGGTTTAAATACAGTCTAAATTTTTGATCCTGAAGTCCGTGCGCAGAATTTACCAAGAGGTGTGCTACTTTTGAAAAATTAGGCGCACAATAGACCGGTCTAACACTCTGTAGTTTGGTCTGTATTGATGCGGGACATAGACAGCTTTGATAAATCTCCCCCAATATGTCTACTTTATGTTGGCATCACAAAGTTGACATGGTTTTACTTTTTGAAGACATTAGAGGGACTTACATTTTAGCAGCAAGTTTCCAAATTTTCACGAAAAATTCAAAATCTGAATTTTTCAGGGACCAGATCAGTTTGAGATAGATTTGAGGGCCTTCTGTGAGAAATCCCCCCAAAATGACCCCATTATAGAAACAGCACCCCTCAAAGTATTCAAAATGACATTCAGAAAGTTTGTTAACCCTTTAGTTGTTTCACAGGAATAGCAGCAAAGGAGAAAAATTAAAAATTAAAATCTAAATTTTTTATACTAATATGTTCTTGTAGCCCCATTTTTTTCATTTTTACAAGAAGTATAAGGTAAAAAAGCCCCTCAAAATTTGTAACCCAATTTCTCTTGAGTATGGAAATACCTCATATGTGGATGTTAAGTGCTCTGCGGCCTCGCAACACGGCTCAAGAGGGAAAGAGCAACTGTGGGATTTTGGAGAACAAATATTGCCGTCATGGTTTTTGGGGGCATGTTGCATTTAGGAAGCCCCCATGGTGCCAGAGCAGCAAAGAAAAAAGCAAAAAAAAAAACCACATGGCACACTGTTTGGGAAACTACACCACTCAAGGAATGTAACAAGGGGTAAAGGGAGCCTTAACAACTTACAGGTGTTTGGTGCCTTTTTGTTAAATTTGGAAGTGAAATTTTTTTTATTAAAATGCAGTGTTACCACAAATTTTTCATTTTCACAAGGGGTAATAGGAAAAAATGTTCCCCAAAATTTGTAACCCCATTTCTCTTGAATAAGGAAATACCACATATATGGATGTAAAGGGCTCTGTGGGTGCACTAGAGGGCTGAGAAGGGAAGGAGAAACATTGGGCTTTTGAAGAGCGAATTTTGCAGAAATGGTTTTTGGGGGGCATGTCGCATTTAGGAAGCCCCTATGGTGCCAGAACAGCAAAAAATCCCCCACATGGTATACTATTTGGTAAACTACACCCCTCAAGGGACATTACAAGGAGTACAGTGAGCCTTTACACCACACAGGTTTTTGACGAATTTTCTCTAAAGTTGGACTTAAAAATGAAAAAAAAAATTTCAACTAAAATGAATTTTCACAAGGTGTAACTGGAGAAAAAAAAATAACATTTGTAACCCCATTTCTTATGAGAATGGAAATACCCCATTTGTGGATGTAAAGTGCTCTTCGGGTTCACTACAGGGCTTGCAGGAGTGCCATTGTGCTTTTGGAGAGAGAATTTGGTTGGAATGGAAGTTGGGGGCCATGTGTGTTTACAAAGCCCCTGTGCTAATAGAACAGTGGGTGGGGTGCAGTGAGCATTTACACCCCTCTGGCGTTTGACAGATATTTGGAACAGTGGACTGTGCAAATGAAAAGTGAAAAAATACATTTTTAATTTTTACGGATGACTGTTCAAAAAATCGGTCAGACACCTGTGTGGTGTAAATACTCACTGTACCCCTTTTTACATTCTGTGAGGGGTGTAGTGTCCCAAATGGGGTCACATGAGGGGTCCACTGTTCTGGTAACATAGGGGCTTTGTATCTGCATGTCCTTCAATCCAAGCCACATTCTCTCTCAAAAAGCCCAATGCGCTCCCTTTCCTCTGAGCCCTGTTGTACGCCCGCAGAGCACTTTACATCCACATATGGGGTATTTCCTTACTCAAAAGAAATGGGGTTACAATTTTTTTGGGGGGCGTGGGGGGTGTTTCTATTACCCCTCGTGAAAATGAAAAATAAAAATTTGGGGTAACACCAGCGTTTTAGTGAAATAAAATAAAATTTTTCATTTTAATGTCCAACTTAAATAAAAATTTGTCAAACACCTGTGGACTGTAAATGCTCACTGCACTTTGTTACTTTTCTAGTAGTTTTTTTTGTGTTTATCTCAGAACCGCTGTAAATATTAGCTACTCCTGTGCAAATCACCAATTTAGGCCACAAATGTACATGGTGCGCTCTCACTCCTGAGCCCTGTTGTGCGCCCGCAGAGCACTTTACTTCCACATATGGGGTATTTCCATACTCAGAAGTAAAATACCAGCATGTTAGTCTAAAAAAAAAAAATTACACTAACATGCTGGTGTAGACCCCAACTTTTCCATTTCATAAGGCGTAAAAGGAGGAAAAGACCCCCAAAATTTGTACTGCAATTTCTCCTGGGTTCATAAATAACACATACGTGGCACTAAACCGTTGCTTTGAAATACGACAGGGCTTTGTAGTGAGATAGCGCCATGCGCATTTGAGGCCAAAACTCTCCAGCTGTTGCAAAACTACAACTCTCAGCATGCACTGATAGCCGAAGGGCTGGGAGTTGTAGTTATGCAACAGCTGGAGGCACGCAACTATAACTCCCAGCATGCCAAGACAGCCGTTTGCTGTTTGTGCATGCTGGGAGTTGTATTAATGAAACTTCTGGAGAGCCACAGTTTAGAGACAGTTTAGATCTCCAAGCTGTGGCCATCCAGATCTTGCAAAACTTCAAATCCCAGCATGCCCAGACAGCAAATGGCTGTGTGGGCATGCTAGGAGTTGTAGTTTTGCAAGATCTGGAGGGCCGCAATTTAGAGACCACTGCACAGTGATCTTCAAACTGTGGCCCTCCAGATGGCAAACGGCTGTCTGGGCATGCTGGGAGTTGTAGTTTTCCAACATCTGAATGGCCACAGTTTAGAGATTCTAAACTGTGGTCCGCCAGATCTCCAGGCCACATACCCAGATCGCTGCTGCTGAATTTCTGCTGTCTTGTACAGCCCTGATCACCCTTATTTTCCAGGTTACTGGAGACCCGTATGACCCAGAATTGCAGCAAATCGCTGGTCTGAATTGAACGGCGATTTGCAGCGGTCGCCAACACAAAGGGGTCTCGGGACCCCCCTCGACAAATGATTTCAGCAGGCATCCCAGTCCAGTCCCCACCTGTACGTCCTGAGTCCTTCAGTGGTAAATGATGTTCTAGCCAAACATTTGCATTTTATATTTCAATAAAAACGATTAGACAAAATCCAAAATGAATCATATACCCCATCTGTAAATTTGCTCATTCAACCCCAGTCCAAGTCTACTGTCAGCTCCTTCATCATGTGCTATATATCCCACATTTATTATTCTAGAAAATGCTACATGCTAAAAGAAAATCACATTTTAAAAGTGTTTTTATTCCATTGGATGAATTTTATGAGCATGCATTGATATTCCAAGGTAGAAACATCAGAAATTCACACTGCTAGATTTCATACTCCTGTGGACACCTGAAAGTGTTTTAATATAAACTCCCAGAGATTCCATTTTTTTGTAAATCCCTGTGAAGGTGCATACATACAATCTTGGTTTAATGGGGTTGTTTTACTAAGTCAACCCTTTTTCCTACATTCATCATAAGGATGGGGGTCAAATTTGACAAAACATTAACTTGGCCATTAGGGATCTTTAACACTGCCACTGAGCACTGAATGACGGAAGTTTAGTGCGGAAAAAATTACTGTATGTCTGGTATTTTTCTCCTGCATACTCCTCCGAAATAACAGACACCCGACAGACCCAATGCAAAGTCAATGGGATCCATCAGGACCCGTTGGTGCCCAGACTCTTAACGGGACATAGCATGCCGGTAGTGTGAACCTAGCCTTAGTTGTGTCTTAAAGGGGTTCTCCAGTGGGCAAAAAAAAAAGTTTTTAAATCAACTGGTGCCAGATAGTTATACAGATTATTCAGATTTCTATTTAAAAATCTTAATCCTTTCAGTACATATCAGCTGCTGTATGCTCCACAGGAAGTTGTGTAGACGAAAGAAGTGCCCCTTGTTTTTTAAGGTGGTTACATCTAGGACAGTTTTCTCCCATATTTTTTGTATGGGCCATTTATATACTTAAAGAAAAGTTGATCAAATCCTCCCTTAACCCCTTAAGGACTCATTTTGGTTTTAAGGACCCAGACAATTTTTGTTTTGCACTTTTGTCTTTCCTTCCGCCCACTCTAAAAATCATAATGCTTTCAATTTGGCACCTACAGACCCATATAAGGGCTGTTTTTTGTGCTAAATTGTACTTTGTAATGACATTTACTTATTTTATAATAGGATCTACAGCGAAGCACAAAAAAACGTATTTGTGTGGTGAAATTTCTACGCAGTGCACTTTTTGGTGAAAATGACACCTTATTAATGTAGGTTTTATTTTATCTTACTACGTAATAACATTATAACTACATGCACCAAATTAGTATGTTTCACATCTTCTGACCCCTATAACTTTTTAATTATTCCGCATAGGAGGCTATATGTGGGCCAATTTTTTGCACCGTGGTCTGTGGTTTTCTTTTTTTTTTTTATACAATTTTTTGTTTTGATGGGACTTTTTGATAACTTTTTATACTTTGGTATATGATTTGCTATTTTTTATGTGTACGCCATCGACCAATGTGTTCAAACTAAATTTTAATAGTTTAATAGCATGCCAAGTTTAAGAGCCCTGAGAGACTCAAAACGCGTCAGAGTTTACTGCCTGTGTGTATGTCACTCTAGAAGTTCTGAATGAAGTATCCCGTTTTATACTGTATCCTGGTGAACTAGATGTATCTTTTCCTTTGATTGTACTCTCAAACCCAAGACGCTGTGGACTTTTTCCGAACTCCGGAATTCAGGTGGCGGAGGTGAGAGCTGACTGCCTACTTTGATTAAAATGCCCGATGTCCCTTATTAGTCTGGTTGCACGCCTTTGCATCTTTTTTTTAGTTCCAAGATGTCCCTTTTATGAACCAGTGCCCAAAACTGAACAGTTTCTTCCATGTAAACCTGTGGGCAAATGTAACTTCTATTATTTTTTAATAAGTGGTGGACTCTTGGCCTACCAGGCCCATATACAACTACTTGAAAAGGTCTACTAGAAGCCTCTGCAGATGTTTTAGGGTTGGTTAAGGGGGCACTCCACTGGCCAGCGTTTGGAAGTAAATGCTCCAATTGCTGTTTTCATGCTGCAGGGGGGTCAACCACGCACCTCATGACATCATGACCACGCCCCCTCAATGCAAGTCTATGGGAGAGGGCGTGGTGGCTGTCACGCCCCCTCCCATTGACTTGCATTGCTGGGAGCACGAAAACAGGGGCTCGAAAACAGCATTCAGAACATTTACTTCTGAACACTGACCAGTGGAGTACCCCTTTAAGTTCCTGTCAGTATGAGCAGGACAGGCTCACCACATCTTTTTAACATCAGATGAACACTTATATGACTTCTGGAAATATATTTACCTTCATTGAACTTTACATCGCTTGTCTCATATCCTGAAGAGTGGATGCCACTTAATCTATGAAGTACTGAACAATATAACCTCATTTTTAAAGTCATACATAATATACATATCATCCTTACAAAAGCCCGGGAATGCCAACCATAACTAGCTTTCTATGATTTTCATAGACTGTTTGATACCCAGTAGTGATTTTACTAGCGTTGATCATCTAATAAGAGCTAATTCTTCCACTCCAAGACGGAAACAATGCAATGTTTCCAGGGCTCAGAAGTAATTCTCTATCTTTCTCACTCATTTGTAGATTGCATCGGCTATTCATCCATGACTGCCTTTCCTCCTTTTTTTTTTTTTTTTTTTAGCTTTTCATAAATTAATCAAAACAGAAGTAAAGAACTAATCCTTTGGCATACATTACTGCCAGCAGCCCTCTTACATTACTTCCACAGCAGTGCTTCATTATAATACAGAGTCCTGATGGTTTCACCACTTTCAGCAAGGACAGGATTAAGGTCATATGATTGCACGCTGATGGCTGAAATATCAAGGGGTTTTTGTCATGTAGACTGTCTACTGAAGAATGTTGGCCGGAATCCCTGGTATAAGAATATAACAAGATGTGAACAAAGAAAATAATCTTTCTTCGAGAACTTTAGACTAAAGTTCCCTCTTGAGAGATACAGGAGGTGTATCTCACTGAAGGTCGCTCCTTCCTCTGACTTGTGTTCAATTGAACCTGTCATCACTTTCATGGTGCCAGACCCATAGACTCATCGGATGGTCCCTGGTGGCTTCTGTCTGCCCCGATGGCTTTGATTGATAGCTCTCTCCTTGTACCCAAACCTGAAGCTTTCCAAGGCTGCCCTGATGACTCGTGGTTCAGGTTCCCTTTAAATATGATGTATTATCATATCATTAAATATTTTATCATTTTACTGTCCATTATTTAAATGTAGAAGGTTAATTTTAGAGACTCTTTGTTACAGAAACAGCTCACCATTCCTGCCCATAAGGGAGATGGACTATTGCATTGGAGTTGTCGATATGTGTGTACACAAAAGTACTCAGTATAATCACAATCATAATTTTAGCATAAATAATAAACACAAACAGACATGTGGTGGGGGATAGGCAACAACTCCTTCTATACTCCAACAGTACAACAGTGGGATATGATGTTGTATGGAAAAGAGAAATGCCTAGGAATTTATATAATTCACTAACGATAAAGGGGTATTCTCATATCTTCTATTGGCCTCCAGGCCCCCTTTGACCTGTTTGCAGCTGGAGGTCGTCAAGAAGCCGAAAATAGCCAAAGCAGGCGAGTTATGCAATTTGCGTAATTCCCTTTAAGTTTGGGAGTTGCACAAGTGGTTTAGCCTAGCAAGCCCTATGCCATTTACGTAACTCCTGTAACTATATTAACAGTAATGCACGCAGGGCCACACTATATCATACACCGTTAACTTGCTCACTTTAGATGTTTATGGCTTCCCAGCTGGGGCCCCCAAAGCCAATGGAGGAAATGAGAAAACCTCTTTAAGGAGATATCTTTGGAACAGATGGATAAAGACATGTCATTATTTCTACAACCTTACAAGAAGAATGTAATAAATCTTGGTTTTTTTTTTTATAAGGAAACCATTTTGACGCCTTGTTTTGGAATATTAAGGATATTTAAGAATTTGTTTGTAGTCTACCTAGCTAAAAGAATCATAACATGATTTGTTGTCTCTCTACCAGTTGAAGGACTCATCACAAGCTGAAGGCATTATCAAATGACATGGTTGTAGTCTGCCCAGTGAAAGGAGACAGCCTATGGTTTGTTCAAAGGCTAACCAGCTGAAGGAGTTATTCTAAAATTTGTTAAGAGTATACTCTGTTGAGTTTGCCATTCCATGATTTGCTGAATGTCTACTGAGTCATCTTGTGATTTATTTGGAGTTTATTAATCTATAGAAGTTATATTATTAGTGTGTGGGGGTGGGGGTCTCAGCAAACAGGAGCCCAAATAATTAAAACTTCTGGCAAGTTACAACAATGTTGTAGAATGATAAGTACCTTTGTAGTGCTGGCATGACATTGTGTTAACACTATGCATTTGAAGCACAGAGAGCTAGCGGCCGTAGGATAAGGGGCGATGCATATAACACTGAATGCATCACCACTCACTACTGTAAGGGTACATTCTCCTGGCCATATTATCAATTTTTTTATTTTTTATAATTAATGATTTATACTCAGATTTTTTAAAAGTTGGATGACCACTCTGGTCCCTTCTCCTGTAAATAAATTCTGTGGACAACTACACCAACAGCACAGGTTGCCATGGAAACAGAGTATGGTGCAGCTGACTGTGTTGGCATTAGCGCTTTTTAACCAGAGATTTATATAATGTATTCTCCAAATTAGGACAACACCTGTATGAGGATTGTGTGGTCTTGAGGATTTTATTTTTCTTCTCTTGTACTCCATAAGCATACTGATTGGTTCATTAGCTTCCTATAAAGTTGGCCGTAGTGGTTGAGACATTAGATTTCAGTGATGACAGAGCTGCATAGTATGTTGGTGCTATATAAGCAACAGGATACGTAGAGTAATAAATTCTGTGTGACGATTTTTATTAATACAGTACTTAACCCCTTAAGGACACATGACGTACTGGAACGTCATGTGTCCGCTCACGATCTTTAATGCGAGGCCGCGGTGTGGCTCCGTGTCATAGCGGGTCGGGCCCGGCCTCTAACAACGGCCCGGGACCCGTGGCTAATAGCGCGCGGCATTGATCGCGGTGCCGCGCGCTATTAAAGGGGTATTCCAGGCAAAACCTTTTTTAATATATATATATATATATATATATATATATATATATATATATATATATATATATCAACTGGTTCCGGAAAGTTAAACAGATTTGTAAATTACTTCTATTAAAAAATCTTAATCCTTCCATTAGTTATTAGCTTCTGAAGTTTTCTGTCTAACTGCTTAATGATGATGTCACGTCCCAGGAGCTGTGCATGATGGGAGAATATCCCCATAGGAACTGCACAGCTCCCGGGACGTGACATCATCATTGAGCAGTTAGACAGAAAACAACAACTCAAATTCAGAAGCTAATAACTATTGGAAGGATTAAGATTTTTTAATAGAAGTAATTTACAAATCTGTTTAACTTTCCTGAGCCAGTTGATATATAAAAAAAAAGTTTGGGCCTGGAATACCCCTTTAAGCCTTTAGACGCGGCGTTCAAAGTTGAATGCCGCGTCTAAAGTGAAACTATGCCGGTTAGCTCAGTGGGCTGTTCGGGATAGCCACGGTGAAATCGCGGCATCCGAACAGCTTACAGGACAGCAGGAGGGTCCCTACCTGCCTCCTTGCTCTCCGATCGCCGAATGACTGCTCAGTGCCTGAGATCCAGGCATGAGCAGTAAAGCGGCAAAATCCTCGATCACTGGTTTCCTATGAGAAACCAGTGATCAATGTAAAAGATCAGTGTGTGCAGTGTTATAGCTCCCTATGGGAGCTATAACACTGCAAAAAAAAAAAAAAAACGCAGTGTAAATAAAAATAAACATATATGGTATCGCCGCGTGCGGAAATGTCCGAATTATAAAAATATATCATTAATTGAACCGCACGACAGTCAATGGCGTATGCGCAAAAAAATTCCAAAATAGTGCATTTTTGGTCACTTTTTCAATAAGGCCTATCAATGCAAAAATTGTACCGTTAAAAACTTCAAATCATGGCGCAAAAAATGAGCCCTCATACCGCCCCATACGCGGAAAAATAAAAAAGTTATAGGGGTCAGAAGATGACATTTTTAAACGTATTAATTTTCCTGCATGAAGTTATGATTTTTTCCAGAAGTGCGACAAAATCAAACCTATATAAGTAGGGTATCATTTTAACCGTATGAACCTACAGAATAAAGATAGGGTGTCATTTTTACCGAAAAATGTACTACATAGAAAAGGAAGACCCCAAAAGTTACAAAACAGCGGGTTTTTTTTTCAATTTTGTCTCACAATGATTTTTTTTCTCCCATTTTACCGTAGATTTTTGGTAAAATGACTGATGTCATTACAAAGTAGAATTGGTGGCGTAAAAAATAAGCAATCATATGGATTTTTAGGTGCAAAATTGAAAGAGTTATGATTTTTTAAAGGCAAGGAGCAAAAAACGAAAATGCAAAAACGGAAACCCCCCCGGTCCTTAAGGGGTTAATCTTTGTGAAGCTTTTAGTCAGCTAATGATGAATTTAACATGATAACCTATCATGTATGTTCTTGTGAATTAAATTAGCCGTTCATTGGATCAACATGTGTCAGTAATGTAAGTACAGTATTAACTCGTTCAACTGGTGACGGCGGAAATAAAGTTGAGTTCTGGTAATGAACATGAAGTGTGTTACTTTGGCCCAATTACATATTCATGTGCAATTCATTAAGTTTTTAATCAGGGTGACTTTCCATGCTCGTTATTCTCTTATCGTCCAATGATTTCCCATAAGACGCTCTTTAAAGGGAAGACGGAATCTTCCCTGGGAAATGAAACCACATCAAATACATTTTCATACAATATCAAGAAGTATTTTTTCCCTTAATTTCTGTTAGATGATAAGTGACCAAAGTTCAGCGGCACAGTGTACTATCTGTATTCCATAGAGCATAATGACGGAGTGGTAAGTGGCGGCTGGCACTTCACATCTGATTTCACCTCATCATTCACTGATCACATTCATAGCTCTTCACATAGGAATACAATATTCTGGGAAGATTTGGTTACCTGCTATTAGAAGGGGAAACACATACGCATTGATTGGGATAAAACGTATATCATGCTTGGAAGAAAAAATAAGTAAGTATCTTCCTAGCAATAAAGGTTAAGAATTTAAAGCAGAATTTTGGTTTAAAGCCCCAGTGTGATGTCCTTCAGTTTTTACATTTTCCCCACAGGGTTCCATTACATCATTTATAAGTCTCCTGCTACATTTCAATTGCTTTTCATTTGGAGTCTTCAGTAGTAAAATATTCACGACCCAGTGGCTGAATAGGAAGCACAACTTAAAAGAGGCTTTGAAACCATCGAATTTCAGCATGGAAATGTCTTAAATGGGGTTTGTATGTTTTTGCCCATAATGGCCTAGGTCTCCTCTGGGGATACTCAAGGTAGTAGTATTAACAGAGATGGGGCCCATGGGCAAAATATTACACTAAACACTCAAACACACAGCAGAAGAAAATGGATTCAGGCAAAGTTGGGTTGTGTGATGTCCCTAATAGAAACAGTTTCCAAGCTGAAGATTAACTATAGGGGCTGCCTGCGAGTCACAAATCGGTTGAATAAATTCATGAGGTTCCCCAGGACTATAATATAGTAACAGTTACGGATCTAACAAACATTAACTTGTTACTTAACACCTTAGAGACACATTGACACTTAAAGGGGAACTCGGGTACTAGACATCTTATACCCTATCCACAGGGGAAAGGAGTTTGACTGCTGGGTCCCCTGCCATCTCCGGTCCAGCTCTCCGGTGTTCTGAACATTTATATTCAGAAAGCTGGCTGTGCGAGGCTTTGGAGAAGCCGTGGACGACACGACCCCTCTATTTCCCCACCTGTCTGCTGTCTGAAGCACGTGCTCCACACTGAGAGCTGGGTCTTGTTCCGAGATAGCAGGGGGTCCCAGCGGTCAGACACCCCGTGATCAACTACTTATTCCCTATCCGCTGAAGTTCTCTTTTAAAGCAGATGGAGGTAGAGTGTAGTTTTTTTTTTTTGCCATATTGTATACTATTTGCTTTTCCCTTATTGATGGACATAACTTTAAAAAATCAGAACCCAACTTTTTAGATGGTTGGGAATCTTGGACTTGGATGAAATAATTGTAGTGGGGGATAGATTCAAGTAACTAAATAATTGAATGACAAAGACATCTTGATAATACAGTATTTAAAAATCTTAGCCCATTGTTTTTGGGGTGAACAACGTATCCACTTTTCATATTTATAGTTAGAGATGATTGAATAAAATCAAATGAAGTCGAATTTGTTCAGAATTTCATGATAAATTTGATTCGGACCGAATCCGAACTTTGACTCGATTCGAAATAATTAATTTCTTAATTAGCGACACCCCTATAATCATCCTGTATAATGTAAAGATGCGAGCGGCTTTCTCCTGCGCTTGCATCTCTGCAATAAATAGGATGATCCCAGCGGGTGTCAGGAGTGACACCTGCTGTGACCTGTCCTTAACTGCAGGTACTACTGCTCCCAACATGTAGCACACTCTGTTCCTTACTGGGAGCTATAGTACCTGCATTAATAGACAGATCGCAGCCAGTTTAACTTCTGACACCCGATGTGATGTATAATTTATAGATGCGGGCGTCCAGCCACTCTTCTCTGGTCCCACTGTAGTATGAGTATATGCTGTATATATACCTATTATTCATATTTCCCGCAGAGAACTGTGAATGATTGGAACCATCTGGCCAATCACAGCTTCTGCTGTGACTTCTATTCACATCACTGGCCGGCCGGAGTATAGTGCAGAGCTGTGAGCGCATCTCTGCAATAGATAGGACAATAGCATCGGGTGTCAGGAGTGACACCCGGGCCAATCTGTCTATTAGTACAGGTACTACAGCTCCCATCATCATCTGTTCCATGCTGGGAGTAGTAGTACTACCTAAAAAATTTGAAAAATAGAGAAAAAAACGTGAAACACACACACACATACTTTATTAAACACAATATTAAATAACATTACTAATAAAAAATGTAATAAAATTTATTATCAAATATATTATTTTCACATTTAAATGGCCCCTTTCTACATTTTTATTATTGTCGGCTACATTTTTAGGTCCCTCTACATTTTTAGGTCCCTGCCCGCCCACATAAATTGATCCCTGTTTAAAAATTAACTTTAACATTTTTGTTCTGTCGTTCAGTTTTCATGAGCGGGCAGGACCAGAAATCAGCGCTCAATATTAAAAATGAATGAGGAGTGCATTGCATAATTTTTTTTCTAGTTTTTGTTCTAAATCATTATTTTTTTAATTTTCACTTTACTTTTTTAGTCCCATTTACTAAAATTTTTTGCTGCCCCCCAATTTTTCATGGCAGCACATCTAAATGGACGGAAAAAAATAAAAAAATAAATGGGGCTAAGAAAGTAATGTGAAAAATTAAAAAAAATTATGATTTAGAACGAAAACTAGAAAAAAAAATTTACGAAATGCACTTACCATTCATTTTTCATATTTAGCGCTCAATTTTCTGGTCCCTGCACGCTCCCAAAAATTAAAAGACAGAAAAAAAAAATGTTAATGTTAATTTTTAAACGGATCAATTTATGTGGGTGGGTAGGGAACTAAAAATGTAGCCGACAATAATACAAATGTAGAAATGGACCATTTAAATGTAAAAATAATATATTTTTTATAATTAATTTTCATTTTTTTTATTAGTAATGTATTTTAATATTGTGTTTAATAAAGTGTGTGTGCATTTCACTTTTTTCTCTCTATTTACTTTTTATTTTTTAGGTAGTACTACTACTCCTAGCATTGAACAGACTGTTCCATGATGGGAGATGTAGTACCTGTACTAATAGACAGATCACAGCAGGTATCACTCCTGGCACCCAATGCGATCATCCCATCTATTGCAGAGATGGAGCAGCTTTCTCCTGCGCTTGCATCTCTGCACTATACTCCATCCAGCCAGTGATGTGAATAGAATTCACATCACTTACTGTATACACTCAAGTATAAGCCGAGTTTTTCAGCACAATTTTTCATGCTGAAAACGCCCCCCTCGGCTTATACTCGAGTGAACTCTCCGCCTGTCAATCACTTCATCAGTGGTCTTTAACCTGGATGGTCCCTGCAGCATAGATGGCCCGGACCAGCTCACCCTTCCTTCCCACCGAGGAGAGGTGAGTATAAAACTAAAGGGGGGGGGGGTCTAGATGATGATGTAGGCCGTAGTGGTCTTCAACCTGGCCGATGGCTGTCCGGGCATGCTGGTAGTTGTAGTTTTGCAACATCTGGAGATCCGCAGGTTGAAGACCACTGATGAAGGGATTGACAGGCGGTGATGATGAAGGAGGGGGCGATGATGACGGGTGTCTGGATGATAACATGGGGGGATGATGTATTTCCCACCCTAGGCTTATAGTCAAGTCAATAACTTTTCCTGGGATTTTGGGGTGAAATTAGGGGCCTCGGCTTATATTTGGGTCGGCTTATACTCGAGTATATACGGTATTCTTATTTCCCGTATTGAGCTGTGATTGGCCAGATGGGTCCAGCAAATCACAGAAATATGAATAATAGGCATATATATATATATATATATATATATGTATATATATACACACATATACAGCATATACCGTATTTATCGGCGTATAACACGCACTTTTTAGGCTAAAATTTTTAGCCTAAAGTCTACATGCGTGTTATACGCCGATAAGCCACTGCAGTTCAATGATTTAAAGCAGGTGCTTTAAATCAATGAACTGCAGCGGCTTTGCAGGTGCAGAGACCTGTCGTCGCTGCCAGCTTCTCTGCCCCTGCCTGTCCTGGGTTCTAGAGCCCTGCTGCCGGCCCTTCTCTCCCCCTGGCTATCGGTGGCGCTGCCCGTTCTCTCCCCCTGGCTATCGGTGCCGCTGCCCCAATGCCGGCGCCGATAGCCAGGGGGAGAGAAGCAGCGCCGGCAGACAGGGGGAGAGAAGGGGCAGCGGCACCCATTGCCGGCGCCGTTGCCTCCCCCATCCCCGGTTGTATAATTACCTGTTGCCGGGTCGGGTCCGCGCTGCTTCAGGCCTCCGGTGTGCGTCCCCTGCGTTGTTGCTATGCGCTGCGAGACGCAATGACGTCAATCGTCATTGCGCCGCCCGTGCAGTGCATAGCAACGACGCAGGGGACGCCCACCGGAGGCCTGAAGCAGCGCGGACCCGACCCCGGCAACAGGTAATTATACAACCGGGGATGGGGGAGGCAACAGGGCAGTGGCGCCGGCAATGGTCAGGGGGAGAGAATGGGCAGCGGCACAGATAGCCAGCGGGAGAGAAGCGGCGGCAGCAGGGCTCTAGACCCCAGGAAAGGCAGGGGTAGAGAAGCGGGCAGCGACGGCCTCTCTCCCCTGCCTTTCCTGGGGGCTTCTGCGGGGTCAGAAACAGTGTATCGGGGTATACGCATGCACACACACACACCCTCATTTTACCAAGGATATTTGGGTAAAAAACTACGGTACTCATACTACAGTGGCATCAGAGAAGAGCGGCTGGCCACCCACACCAATAAATTATACAAGACGATATTGTGTTTAATAAAGTGTGTATGTATGTGTGTTTCACTTTTTTCTCTATTTTTTAAATTTTTTAGGTAAAACTACTACTCCCAGCATGGAATAGACTGTTCCATGATGGGAGCTGTAGTACCTGTACTAATACGGGGCACTGATAGTACTAGATAGGTAAATTAGGTCTCCCAGAAAAAGTTATAGAAAAATAGTGACTGTACAAGGAACCAACTTAGCTTTTATTATGCTAGTATAAAAATAGCATTAATGTGTCAAAAATCAAGAAAAAATTGCAAAAACATGAAAAAAAATATTCAGATTAGGTCGCCATGAGATTGCTGTCCTTCATTTATAGCAGTGCATCCATTTTAGGACACCAAAGTCTATGGATGCTTCACTTATAGAATATGTAAGGCTCAGCACAAGTTCACACCTTAGACATCACCACTTAGCTTGGAAATCCGTTACTGTTGCATAATATCCGGATTAATCCCTATGGAGAAGATTTTCTTCAGTTGGCAAGAAATCATCCCCACAGGATGCACTGTAATAGTCCTACTGTAAGTACATCAACTAATTATCTTCAAGTGCCATTTACTATAGATGATGGTGCTTAGATACAATTCACACTGATATTGTGTTTTCTATTCATTACTCATGCTAGGTAGTTCCGTTCACGAATTCCAAGCGAAATCCACACTACCAGTGCATTGATTATTGCAATGACCACAGCATATATTACCGACACAGTTTACACTGATATAGCGTTTCCAATTATATGGTGATATCATGTTATTTATCTTCACAACTTATAGAAGTAGTACACACTGATGAGATATTACCGCAATACACACTCAGGATATAGTTCAGTCTGTGCGTAGCATGTACTTAGAGCATAATACACACTGATATTACATTTAAATAAGATGGCCACAGCGTATATATATTGAACACGATTTGCACTGACATGGCGTTTCCAATTCTAAGGTGATGTTATGTATTATTATTATTCACCCACTCAAGACGCAATTCTCACTGCTGCTCTGTCAGTATATACTCTGAGATGAGTTCACAGTCTGTGCTGGCATAGCATATACTCAGGGCATAATTCACACTGATCTTGCGTTTGAATTCAAAAGTAGAATCACTGTTGGTGAATTTTCAGGGACTGACCAGGGGACAGGGAGAGTGAGCCCTAAACTGACTCTAAAACCGCTCGCTCTTCCTGCCCACTTGCCCATCCCCCCTAACCGGTGGATCGTCAACTGGGCACCGGTCTCTCCCTGAACTAAAGTGCAGGGGCCTAAATAAAAAACATACACTAAAAAATAGTTGGTCACAAACCAGAAACATACAGGAACATAGAACTCCACAGTATAAAAGTTCAGAAGACACAGATCAGTGAGCAGCACAGGGGACACCATATCAGCGGACATGAACAGAGGACACTATAGATAAGCAGTCATGAACAGAACTAATAAACATATAGAGATCAAAATACCAGACAGGAAAACGGATAAGTCTGAACATACTCCAGAAACAAAACAGGAATAAGCTTAATCCTCTAGAAAAACCTCTGGTAGACACAGGAATAACAATACCGAGTCCCCACAGACAGGTAAACGGGATCGATAGCTAAACAGGAATTTTGCAATCCCTCCAACACCGCCAGTAGACACGAAGTCCCCATAGACAGGTAACAGGGATGCAAAGTTACAACTCAGAAAAACGAATACAACAGGATATAAATATAGAACACTGAACACAAGACAGGAATAGCAATCCCTCTGAGCTCCTCCAGTAGACAAGGAGTCCCCATTAAGCAGTAACTGTGATCTAACATAGGACACTGTTCACACTGGACACACAAACTGGACACTCCAATCCACTAATGAAGCAGCCATTAATAATAAATCCAAATAGACTACTGGCCAGCGGCACACTCCACAGTGTGGTCAGAAGCTGACCCAGTAGGAAAACAAAAATAGAAAACACAGAACATCATATAAACGGATACAAGAGAAAACACAGTGTGAATAGACACATAGCAAAAAGGACATACAAATCCTAAAACCTACTAAACAAACACAGCTTAAAATCACCTAAGAGCATGCCACCTAACCATGGCTAAAACCAAAAGATACAAGGTGCATGCTAAAACAGAGAAAGTACATTTAAAAGCTCAAATAAGGAGTGTTTCACCCAAAGCCTCCATTAGCAGCATGTCCAGCATGATAGCAGCTAGACATAAGGAAGTCCAAATGAAGTATCACCAGCCCAGAAGCTAGACTGGGCTGACATTAAATAGACACACCCTAGAAGCTATTGGCTGAAAAAGCCAGAGGCATTAACTATTCCCTGACCAGGGAACTTAAAACTGTTCACACACAAGCAAATCCAAATGGTTGTGTGTGAACACAGACATAGACAGACATGACAGTAAGTCACTGTGAACTTATCTCGGAGTATATACTGTGGTCGTTGAAAGCACTAACAGAGCAGTAGTGTGAATTATGTCTTGAGTGGGTGAATAATAATAAAAATTCATAACATCACCTTAGAATTGGAAACGCTATGTCAATGTAAATCGTGTTCTACACAAATATACGATGTGGCCATCTCATTTAAATGCAATATCAATGTGTATTATTATATTATTATTAATAAAAAGTGTACAATTAGGGGTGAGTGAATAGAATCTGATGAATCCGAATCCGTTTACGTATTTCAGGAAAAATTTGATACATAACGAATGCAAATATCGCCGGGATTCAATCGCGCAAATTGCTTCATTGGACTCCATTAAGTGTAGTCCAGGCTCCAGGGACATCTAAAATGGTGGATCCACATGTAAGGACATGGGCAAGGAATCCTGGGAAGGCGGGAACAATGGTCGGCGGGATGACCCTGAATCACATGCAGCATGCAGCCTATCAGTAGCCAGTCACCACTGTGATGTCATGGCCCTATATAATCGTCAGCCATCTTTCGGCCAGTCACATCAGCGTACTGTTGCAGAGAGAGAGGGTCAGAGAGCAGTGTGATGCATAGAAAAGCATTTTTACAGCAGCAATTCACCTCATGCCCAAATCCAGCCTAGAAGCACTGAAAGGAAGGGAGTGAGATTGAGAGAGAGAGAGAGAGAGAGAGAGAGAGAGAGTGCAATTTTGGGTGTAGTATACAGCGACTGTGTGGTGCAGCACTGGTGTGTACAACAACTGAAAAGCTAGTAGAAGCCAGCCGGTTAGGGTGAGCAGAGCACTAAAAGCGTATTGTCCTCTATTAAGTGTAACCTGTGCATACATCTAAGTGGTGTACCATTTTGTTCCTGTTAAAGTCTTAAGGGCCTAGATACTGTGAAAGGCCAGCCAAAAGTACACACCTGCTGGTGTTGTAGACAAATACTGTTTTTAGCATACTGGAACACATTGTCCTCCCCTCATAAGTGCATACCACATACGTATATCTAAGTGGAGTATGATTTTGTTTGTGTTAAAGTCTTAAGGGCTTAGATCCTCCAATGCCAACCAGGGTTCCCTGGAACCTTGGGTTCCATTGAGAACTGCCGGGAGTTCCGCAGTTTTTTTCACGGCGGCACAGGGGGGAAGAGAACCCTGCGTGCGCATTGCGTGTATGTGCGCTCACAGCGTCCCCCTACAGTACAATGCACACACAGCATCCCCCTCCCCCTGTGGTGGCGTGAGTGGGTCACAAGCGTGTAGGCAGGGAGGGATTAAATGCAATGAGGATAGTGCACCGGATTGTTCATGGTCCCCCTGATTGTTACCGGCTGGCCTGATGTTACCCGGCCGGCCTGCCAGAAGTTACCCTGCCGGCCTGCCTGATGTTTCCCCGCCCTCCGCAGAAGGACGGCTCATCTCAGCTTAATTAAGGTAGTGCACCCTCTCCTCTCTGTCACCCCTGTCCATCCCCCTTTGTCACCCCTCTGTTACCCCCTTTCACCCTTATCCACCTTCCTGTCATCCATGTCCACCTTGTCCGCCCCTGTCACCCATGTTCACCACCCCTCTGTCCCTTTGTCACCCCTGTCCACCCCTCTGTTGCCACCTTGTCACCCCTTTGTCACCCCTCTGTTACCCCCTTTCAACCTTGTCCACTTTCCTGTGATCCATGTCCCCCTTGTCCCCCCTGTGCCCCCCTGTTCACCACCCCTCTGACCACCCCTAAATATCTACCCCCTATCACCAATGTCCACCCCTCACTATTCTCCCCTCTGTCCCTTTGTCACCCATGTCCACTCCTCTGTTACCACCTTGTCACCCCTGTCCACCCCTCTGTTACCACCTTGTAACTCCTGTCCACCCCTCATTAAACCCTACACCCCCTGTCACCCATGTACACTCTTCTACACCCCTCTGTAAACCCATGTACACCCCTCTTTCATCCATGTACACCCCTCTGTAAACCCATGTACACCCCTCTCAACCCCTCTGTTACCACCTTGTCACTCCTGTCCACCCCTCTTTAACCCCTACACCCCCTGTCAGCCATGTACACTCTTCTGCATCCCTCTGTCACCAATTTACACTCCTCTACACTCTCAACACCCCTCTGTCACCCATGTACATGCCTCTACACCCCTCTCACCCCCTTACACCCATCTATCACCCATGTACACTCCTCTACACCCCTCTCACCCATGTACACTCCTCTACACCCCTCTGTCACCCATTTACACCCCTCCATCACCCATGTACACCTCTCTCACCCCTGTACACCCCCCTGTCACCAATGTTCACTCCTCTACACCAACAACACCCATCTGTCACCCATGTACACTCCTCTACACCCCTCTGTCACCCATGTACACTCCTCTACACACCTGTCACCCATGTACACCTTTCTGCACCCTTCTGTTACCCCTTTACACCTATACACCCCTGTATTCTTCCTCACTTCTAAAAGGGGAATCAGGAGGCTGATGCTGGTAAAGTGCGGAGCCTAATAGGTTTGTTTTGCAGGCTTAATGTGAAGTATTGTGGCTGGAAGAAATTGATGGTGTGGACCAGATTGAGAAGAGAAGGAAAAACAACGCTGATTTTAGAAGACATCATGTGTGAGTTGCTGTATAAAGCAGCACTGTAATCTACATACCCACAGATAAATTGATGTTGTAAATTGCGTTTTTTTTCTCTTTTGCTCGTCAACTTCAGTAGGGGTTCCCCGCGGAATTTTTTTTATCCAAAGGGTTTCTCGAGCCAAAGTAGGTTGGGAAACACTGGACTAGATACCGTGACAGGCCAGGAAAAAGTACACACCTGCTGGCATTGTAGACAAATACTGTTTTTAAGCATACTGGAGTGCAATCTCCTCCCCTCATAAGTGCATACAACATACATACATCTAAGTGGTGTACCATTTTTTTCCTGATAATGTCTTAAGGGCCTAGATACTGTGAAAGGCCAGTCAAAAGTACACACCTGCTGGTGTTGTAGACAAACACTGTTTAAGTGTACTGGATCGCATTGTCCTTCCCTCATAAGTGCATACTAAATATGCACATCTAAGTGGTGTACCATTTTGTTCCTATTAAAGTCTTAAGGGCCTAGATACTGTGAAAGGCCAGCCAAAAGTACACACCTGATGGTGTTCTAGACAAATATTGTTTTAAGCGTAGTGGAGCGTATTGTACTCCCCTCATATACACTTTAAGTATGTCAGGCAGAGAAGTGCCAGGTCGTGCACAGAGGAGTGGTAGAGGCCTAAATTCATCAGGTAGAGATCGCAGCAGACTAGGGGTGAGTTGCAGCAGGAGTCGCAGCGAGAGGCCTGAGCTCCCGGTATCAGCTAGCGGTCGTGTCTCGACCAGCAACTCATCTGCAGTCATCGATTGGTTAACACGGTCATCCACTTCATCACAAGTGACATCTGGCAACCCCAGTCAACAGTCGGTGGGCTCCTTAGACACAACCCTCAGTTGGCATGGCCTGGGAGCAGTCCCTGTCCTCCCATTGACTCTGTCCTATGCTGTTCCCTCCCCCACAGAAGTATCTTATGCTGTGGGTTCAGCTCCACTATTTAGTGAGGACGATCTACTAGAGGACAGTCATCAGCTACTGCCCAGCCAAGAAGTGGAGGAGACATCCGCTGCTTCCTCCGCTAGGCGGGCAAGTATTGATGAGGAGAGTGGCGTGGGAGGTGGTGTTGCGAGCATTCAGGCTCCTGAAGCAGACACTGTTGAGGAACCTGAGGAGGTCATCAGTGATGTGCAGACTCAACTCGATGATGATGGAGCCGATCGCACTTGGGAGCCGGGTGCAGAAGGGGTTTCATCATAATCAGGAGAAGGGGTTGCAGGTTGCCTGTGAGGCAGCAGCTGAGCCAGCAAGGGGGTAGCATGGTTGGCAGTCAGCATGGTGGCAGAAGTGGAAAGTCTGGAGCCAAACGTGACCGGGGGAGACCACCTGTTTCGAGGCAGCCTACCTTCCCGGGAGGTATTGGAACAGGGTTTACTGGAGTTGGCGGCAGTAGCAATCAATCAGTGCGGACTGCTGATGGGAAAATCAGCTACTCGGCAGTGTGGCAGTTTTTCATAAAGCATCCAGAGGTTGTTAGCATGGCCACATGCAAGATGTGTCGGCAGAAGGTGAAGGGTGGGCAGGGTCCCAATGTTGGCAACACGGCCCTGCGTCAATATATGCAGCGTCACCATTAATCGGCCTGGGAGAACCGGGGCTCCCATGTGGTGGACCAGCCTGCTGCATTACCCAGTGGCACACCGCTCCTTGTTTCAGGCAGCCAAGGCTCCACCACCTCAGCCGAAGAGAGCTTTGTGTCAAACCCATCTTTTGTCGCTCCAGATGCTCCTGCTCCTACTTCAAGTCAGTCATTCCGCCAACAATCCATCGGAAAAGCCATGTCCAAGAGAAAACAGTATGCGCCCACTCATCCAACGATGCAGAAGCTGAATCTACTCCTTTCCAAGTTACTGGTGCTGCAGTCTCTCAATTTTCAATTTTCAGAGAACTGATCGCTTGTGCCGAGCCGAGGTGGAGAGTCCCAAGCTATTATTTCTTTGCAAAGAAGGCAGTACTGGCCCTGCACAATTTTGTGGAAGAGAAGGTGGGCCAGTTCTTGAGCCTGTCGGTGTGTACCAAAGTGCACAGCAGTGCCGATGTGTTTAGCTGTAACTACAGTCAGGGACAATACATGTTCTTTACGGCCCACTGGGTGAATGTGGTTTCTGCACAGCCACAACAGCAACTTGGACAGGTCACGCCGCTTTCGCCTCCATGTTCTCAGGCCATTGGTCCTGTGACAGTGTATGACTCCGCCTCCTCATCCTCCACTGTGTCCTCAGCCTCCGCTACACGGACAAGTCTCAGTTCCCTGCAGCACACCATGTGTGCAGGACACGGCGGTGTCACGCTGTTCTTCAAATGGTTTGCCTTGGCAAACGTGTTTAGCTGTAACTACAGTCAGGGACAATACATGTTCTTTACGGCCCACTGGGTGAATGTGGTTTCTGCACAGCCACAACAGCAACTTGGACAGGTCACGCCGCTTTCGCCTCCATGTTCTCAGGCCATTGGTCCTGTGACAGTGTATGACTCCGCCTCCTCATCCTCCACTGTGTCCTCAGCCTCCGCTACACGGACAAGTCTCAGTTCCCTTCAGCACACCATGTGTGCAGGACACGGCGGTGTCACGCTGTTCTTCAAATGGTTTGCCTTGGCAAACGGAGTCACACAGGGGAGACACTGCTAAAAGTCATTGATCAAGAAATCGAATCATGGCTTACTCCACGAAAACTGGAAATTGGAACCATGGTAACTGACATCAGAAAGAACATCTTGTCTGCGCTGCGACAAGGAAGCCTGAGCCATGCACCCTGCATGGAACACATGTTCAATCTGGTTGTCAAGCGGTTCCTGAAGTGTCCCCCCCCCTGTGCAAGACATCCTAACAAATGGGAGGAACCTTTGCATGCACTTCAGCCACTCGTACACTGCAAAGCACACCCTCCTTTAGCTGCAGTGTCAGAACGGTATCCTCCAACATAGTCTAATTTGCAATGTTTCCACACATTGGAATTCTACCCTCCATAAGTTGGACCGGAGCGGTTAGGGGGACACTCCTGTGTAACTTCAATGTTAACCAGTGGCAACTCATACGTGACACCTGCTGTTTCCTCAGGCTGTTTTCTCAGGCCCTTTGAGGAAGCCACCATATTAGTCAGTCGACAAGATTACGGGATCAACAACATCATTCCACTGTTTCATCTACTACAACACGTGTTGGAAACAATGGCTTGGTCAGGGCACTGGAGACGTGGTACCTACATCTCACAGCCACATGAGCCCTCTGGGGGCTGAACTGGAGGAGGAGGAGGGGAACAGTGGAGCACAGTTTAGGTTTCATGAGATGTGCAGTTTTTCTAGCCATCTGACAGGAGAGGAGGAACAGGAGCAGCCAGAGGAGCTAGAGGGTTATGAGGAAGGCAAGACAGAGGAATCACACATTGTGACAGTATGCAGTGGAGATGGAGGCAGGGAGTCCCTTAGAGTCACTTCCACAAATGGCACGATGCATGCTCACTTGCTTGCTTGTGTAGTGACCGCCAAATTGTCACCATTCGGCAGTGGGATGACTTTTGGCACTCCACATTATTGGACTCTTGCTACCGGCACAAAATGTCAGTTGGCTGATGCCTATCTGTGCCATTGTCCATCCTCTCGCATGCCCTCTGCACTCACCTTCCACTGCCATGGCTGCTGGGGAGGGGTGGGGTGGCAGGAGCAGTACCAGCTCCATCAGCAGCAGCCTAAGTCTACAGTCACTGATGAGTAGCTTTCTTCACCCGAATAGTGAAGCAACTCATCAGCAGCAGGTACAGTGGGGATCAAAAGTTTGGGCACCCCAGGTAATACATTTTATTAATGTGCATAAAGAAGGAAAGGAAAGATGGAAAAATCTCCAAAAGGCATCAAATTACAAATTAGACATTCTTATAATATGTCAACAAAAGTTAGATTTTATTTCCATCATTTACACTTTCTAAATAACAGAAATCAAAAAATGGCGTCTGCAAAAGTTTGGGCTTCCTGCAGAATTTATAGCATGCACTACCTTCTTTGCAAAGCTGAGACCTGCCAGTGTCATGGATAGTTCTCAATCATCATCTGGGAAGACCAGGTGATGTCAATCTCAAAGGTTTTAAATGCCCAGACTCATCTGACCTTGCCCCAACAATCAGCACCATGGGTTCTTCTAAGCAGTTGTCTAGAAATCTGAAACTGAAAATAGTTGATGCTCACAAAGCTGGAGAAGGCTATAAGAAGATAGCAAAATGTTTTCAGATGTCAATATCCTCTGTTTGGAATGTAATTAAGAAAGTGCAGTCACCAGGAACAGTGGAAGTTAAAGCAAGATTGTGAAGACCAAGAAAAATATCAGACAGAACAGCTCGCAGGATTGTGAGAAAAACTATTAAAAACCCCCATTTGACTGCACAATCCCTCTAGAAAGATCTGGCAGACACTGGAGTTGTAGTACACTATTCCACTATAAAGAGATACTTGTACAAATATGGTCTTCATGGAAGAGTCATCAGAAGAAAATCTCTTCTACATCCTCACCACAAAACTTTGAACTTTGCAAATGAACATATAGACAAGCCTGATCCATTTTGGAAACAATTTCTGTGGACCAATGAGGTAAAAATTGAACTTTTTGACCGGAATGAGCAAAGGTACGTTTGCAGAAGAAGGGAAACAGAATGTAATGAAAAGAACCTCTGTCTAACTGTTAAGCATGGGGGTGGATCAATCATGCTTTGGGGTTGTATTGCAGCCAGTGGCACAGGGAACATCTCACGAGTAGAAGGAAAAATGGATTCAATAAAATTTCAGCAAATTTTGGATGCTAACTTCATGGAATCTGTGAAAAAGCTGAAGTTAAAGAGAGGATGGCTTCTACAAATGGAACAAATCACCGTATATAATAAGATTTTAGTGTACTCAAAACAGATTCACAGAAAAAACATTAAACTTTAATAATTATCCATTTTAAAACGGATCCATTATAGATCCAGTGGCCAACACACAAAGAAAACTTGAAAAATAGAAAAAATATATATTGCTGCATACAGTCCCAATGATGGGTAATAAATGCAGTCTTACAAAAGATATAGTAAAAATACACTCAGAGTATTGCTCAATCAGATAATATGGTATAATGAATACCTACCTAAAGGGTGGGTAAAAAGGTAGGGAAAAGATGGGACAGGGGGGTATAGGGAAATGTATACGGCCAATTGGTGCGTGCGGCCACTACTTAATGTCACGATGCCGGCTGGCAGGTAGTGGATCCTCTGTGCCAGAGAGGGATTGGCGTGGACCGTGCTAGTGGATCGGTTCTAAGTCACTACTGGTTTTCACCAGAGCCCGCCGCAAAGCGGGATGGTCTTGCTGCGGCGGTAGTGACCAGGTCGTATCCACTAGCAACGGCTCACCTCTCTGGCTGCTGAAGATAGGCGCGGTACAAGGGAGTAGACAGAAGCAAGGTCGGACGTAGCAGAAGGTCGGGGCAGGCAGCAAGGATCGTAGTCAGGGGCAACGGCAGGAGGTCTGGAACACAGGCTAGGAACACACAAGGAACGCTTTCACTGGCACGATGGCAACAAGATCCGGCAAGGGAGTGCAGGGGAAGTGAGGTGATATAGGGAAGTGCACAGGTGAACACACTAATTGGAATCACTGCGCCAATCAGCGGCGCAGTGGCCCTTTAAATCGCAAAGACCCGGCGCGCGCGCGCCCTAGGGAGCGGGGCCGCGCGCGCCGGGACAGGACCGAGGGAGAGCGAGTCAGGTACGGGAGCCGGGGTGCGCATCGCGAGCGGGCGCTACCCGCATCGCGAATCGCATCCCGGCTGGAAGCGGAATCGCAGCGCCCCGGGTCAGTGGATCTGACCGGAGCGCTGCAGTGGGGAGAGTGTAGCGAGCGCTCCGGGGAGGAGCGGGGACCCGGAGCGCTCGGCGTAACAGTACCCCCCCCCTTGGGTCTCCCCCTCTTCTTAGAGCCTGAGAACCTGAGGAGCAGACTTTTGTCTAGGATGTTGTCCTCAGGTTCCCAGGATCTCTCTTCTGGACCACAACCCTCCCAATCCACTAAAAAAAAGGTTTTCCCTCTGACCTTTTTAGAAGCTAAGATCTCTTTGACGGAGAAGATGTCCGAGGAGCCGGAAACAGGAGTGGGAGGAACAGATTTGGGAGAAAAACGGTTGAGGATGAGTGGTTTAAGAAGAGAAACGTGAAAGGCATTAGGGATACGAAGAGAAGGAGGAAGAAGAAGTTTGTAAGAGACAGGATTAATCTGACACAAAATTTTGAAAGGACCAAGATAGCGTGGTCCCAACTTGTAGCTAGGGACACGGAAGCGGACATATTTAGCGGAGAGCCATACCTTGTCTCCAGGGGAAAAAATGGGAGGAGCTCTTCTTTTCTTATCCGCGAACTTCTTCATGCGTGATGAAGCCTGTAAGAGAGAATTTTGGGTCTCTCTCCATATGATGGAAAGGTCACGAGAAATTTCATCCACAGCGGGCAGACCAGAGGGCAAGGGGGTAGGGAGGGGGGGAAGAGGGTGACGGCCGTACACCACAAAAAATGGGGATTTGGAGGAAGATTCCGAGACTCTGAAGTTATACGAGAATTCGGCCCATGGAAGGAGATCTGCCCAGTCATCCTGGCGGGAGGAAACAAAATGTCGTAAATAATCACCCAAGACCTGGTTGATTCTTTCTACTTGTCCATTGGACTGGGGATGATATGCAGAAGAAAAATTTAATTTAATCTTGAGTTGTTTACAGAGAGCCCTCCAGAATTTAGACACGAATTGGACGCCTCTATCCGAGACGATCTGCGTAGGCAACCCGTGAAGACGAAAAATGTGTACAAAAAATTGTTTAGCCAACTGAGGCGCTGAAGGAAGACCAGGAAGAGGGATGAAATGTGCCATTTTGGAGAATCGATCAACGACCACCCAAATAACAGTGTTGCCACGGGAAGGGGGTAAATCAGTAATAAAATCCATACCAATCAGAGACCAAGGCTGTTCGGGGACAGGCAGGGGATGAAGAAAACCAGCGGGCTTCTGGCGAGGAGTCTTATCCCGGGCACAGATAGTGCAGGCTCGCACAAAGTCCCCAACATCCGTCTCCAGAGTCGGCCACCAATAGAAGCGGGAGATGAGTTGCACAGATTTCTTGATGCCCACATGACCTGCGAGATGGGAGGAGTGACCCCATTTGAGGATTCCGAGACGTTGGCGTGGAGAAACAAAGATCTTTCCTGGAGGAGTTTGCCTGATGGAGGCTGGAGAAGTGGAGATCAGGCAGTCAGGTGGAATGATGTGTTGCGGAGAGAGTTCAACTTCTGAGACATCCGAGGAACGAGAGAGAGCATCGGCCCTAATGTTCTTATCGGCAGGCCGAAAGTGAATCTCAAAATTAAATCGGGCAAAGAACAGAGACCACCGGGCCTGGCGAGGATTCAGCCGTTGGGCAGACTGGAGGTAGGAGAGGTTCTTGTGGTCGGTGTAAATAATAACTGGAAATCTTGATCCCTCCAGCAGATGCCTCCATTCCTCAAGTGCTAATTTGATGGCTAGAAGCTCTCGATCCCCGATGGAGTAGTTCCTCTCCGCCGGAGAGAAGGTCCTAGAAAAAAAACCACAAGTGACAGCATGCCCGGAAGAATTTTTTTGTAGAAGAACAGCTCCAGCTCCCACTGAGGAGGCATCAACCTCCAATAGGAAGGGTTTGGAAGGGTCAGGTCTGGAGAGCACGGGAGCCGAAGAAAAGGCAGACTTGAGTCGTTTAAAGGCGTCTTCCGCTTGAGGAGGCCAAGACTTGGGATCGGCATTTTTTTTGGTTAAAGCCACGATAGGAGCCACAACGGTAGAAAAATGTGGAATAAATTGCCTGTAATAATTGGCGAACCCCAAAAAGCGTTGGATAGCACGGAGTCCGGAGGGGCGTGGCCAATCTAAGACGGCAGAGAGTTTGTCTGGATCCATTTGTAGTCCCTGGCCAGAGACCAAGTATCCTAGAAAAGGAAGAGATTGGCATTCAAACAGACATTTCTCAATCTTGGCATAGAGTTGATTGTCACGAAGTCTCTGAAGAACCATACGGACATGCTGGCGGTGTTCTTCTAGATTGGCAGAAAAAATTAGGATATCGTCCAGATATACAACAACACAGGAGTATAACAGATCACGAAAAATTTCATTAACAAAGTCTTGGAAGACAGCAGGGGCGTTGCACAGGCCAAAGGGCATGACCAGATACTCAAAGTGTCCATCTCTGGTGTTAAATGCCGTTTTCCACTCATCCCCCTCTCTGATGCGGATGAGGTTATAGGCACCTCTTAAGTCCAGTTTAGTAAAGATGTGGGCACCTTGGAGGCGATCAAAGAGTTCAGAGATGAGGGGTAGGGGGTAGCGGTTCTTAACCGTGATTTTATTAAGACCGCGGTAGTCAATGCAAGGACGTAGGGAGCCATCTTTTTTGGACACAAAGAAAAATCCGGCTCCGGCAGGAGAGGAGGATTTACGGATAAAGCCCTTTTTTAAATTTTCCTGGACGTATTCAGACATGGCAAGAGTCTCTGGGGCAGAGAGAGGATAAATTCTGCCCCGGGGTGGAGTAGTGCCCGGGAGGAGGTCGATAGGACAATCATAAGGCCTGTGAGGAGGTAGAGTCTCAGCTTGTTTTTTGCAGAAAACATCCGCGAAGTCCATATAGGCCTTAGGGAGACCGGTTACTGGAGGAACCACAGAGTCACGGCAAGGGTTACTGGGAACCGGTTTTAGACAGTCCTTGGAACAAGAGGGCCCCCAACTCTTGATCTCCCCAGTGGACCAATCCAGGGTTGGGGAATGAAGTTGAAGCCAGGGAAGTCCAAGGAGAATTTCCGAGGTGCAATTGGGGAGGACCAAAAGTTCAATCCTCTCGTGATGAGATCCGATGCTCATTAGAAGGGGCTCCGTGCGGAAACGTATGGTACAGTCCAATCTTTCATTGTTTACACAATTGATGTAAAGGGGTCTGGCGAGACTGGTCACTGGGATGTTGAACCTGTTTACGAGAGAGGCCAAAATAAAATTTCCTGCAGATCCAGAGTCCAAGAAGGCCACAGTAGAGAAGGAGAAGGCAGAGGCAGACATCCGCACAGGCACAGTAAGACGTGGAGAAGCAGAGTAGACATCAAGGACTGTCTCACCTTTGTGCGGAGTCAGCGTACGTCTTTCCAGGCGGGGAGGACGGATAGGACAATCCCTCAGGAAGTGTTCGGTACTAGCACAGTACAGGCAGAGGTTCTCCGTGCGGCGTCGTGTCCTCTCTTGAGGTGTCAGGCGAGACCGGTCGACCTGCATAGCCTCCACGGCGGGAGGCACAGGAACGGATTGCAGGGGACCAGAGGAGAGAGGAGCCGAGGAGAAGAAACGCCTCGTGCGAACAGAGTCCATATCTTGGCGGAGCTCCTGACGCCTTTCGGAAAAACGCATGTCAATGCGAGTGGCTAGGTGAATGAGTTCATGTAGATTAGCAGGAATTTCTCGTGCGGCCAGAACATCTTTAATGTTGCTGGATAGGCCTTTTTTAAAGGCCGCGCAGAGGGCCTCATTATTCCAGGATAATTCTGAAGCAAGAGTACGGAATTGTACGGCATACTCGCCAACGGAAGAATTACCCTGGACCAGGTTCAACAGGGCAGTCTCAGCAGAAGAGGCTCGGGCAGGTTCCTCAAAGACACTTCGGATTTCCGAGAAGAAGGAGTGTACAGAGGCAGTGACGGGGTCATTGCGGTCCCAGAGCGGTGTGGCCCAAGACAGGGCTTTTCCAGACAGAAGGCTGACTACGAAAGCCACCTTAGACCTTTCAGTGGGAAACTGGTCCGACATCATCTCCAGATGCAGGGAACATTGGGAAAGAAAGCCACGGCAAAACTTAGAGTCCCCATCAAATTTATCCGGCAAGGATAGGCGTAGACCAGGAGCGGCCACTCGCTGCGGAGGAGGTGCAGGAGCTGGCGGAGGAGATGACTGCTGAAGCTGTGGTAGCAACTGCTGTAGCATAATGGTCAGTTGAGACAGCTGTTGGCCTTGTTGCGCTATCTGTTGTGACTGCTGGGCGACCACCGTGGTAAGGTCAGCGACAAGTGGCAGAGGAACTTCAGCGGGATCCATGGCCGGATCTACTGTCACGATGCCGACTGGCAGGTAGTGGATCCTCTGTGCCAGAGAGGGATTGGCGTGGACCGTGCTAGTGGATCGGTTCTAAGTCACTACTGGTTTTCACCAGAGCCCGCCGCAAAGCGGGATGGTCTTGCTGCGGCGGTAGTGACCAGGTCGTATCCACTAGCAACGGCTCACCTCTCTGGCTGCTGAAGATAGGCGCGGTACAAGGGAGTAGACAGAAGCAAGGTCGGACGTAGCAGAAGGTCGGGGCAGGCAGCAAGGATCGTAGTCAGGGGCAACGGCAGGAGGTCTGGAACACAGGCTAGGAACACACAAGGAACGCTTTCACTGGCACGATGGCAACAAGATCCGGCAAGGGAGTGCAGGGGAAGTGAGGTGATATAGGGAAGTGCACAGGTGAACACACTAATTGGAATCACTGCGCCAATCAGCGGCGCAGTGGCCCTTTAAATCGCAAAGACCCGGCGCGCGCGCGCCCTAGGGAGCGGGGCCGCGCGCGCCGGGACAGGACCGAGGGAGAGCGAGTCAGGTACGGGAGCCGGGGTGCGCATCGCGAGCGGGCGCTACCCGCATCGCGAATCGCATCCCGGCTGGAAGCGGAATCGCAGCGCCCCGGGTCAGTGGATCTGACCGGAGCGCTGCAGTGGGGAGAGTGTAGCGAGCGCTCCGGGGAGGAGCGGGGACCCGGAGCGCTCGGCGTAACAGTACCCCCCCCCTTGGGTCTCCCCCTCTTCTTAGAGCCTGAGAACCTGAGGAGCAGACTTTTGTCTAGGATGTTGTCCTCAGGTTCCCAGGATCTCTCTTCTGGACCACAACCCTCCCAATCCACTAAAAAAAAGGTTTTCCCTCTGACCTTTTTAGAAGCTAAGATCTCTTTGACGGAGAAGATGTCCGAGGAGCCGGAAACAGGAGTGGGAGGAACAGATTTGGGAGAAAAACGGTTGAGGATGAGTGGTTTAAGAAGAGAAACGTGAAAGGCATTAGGGATACGAAGAGAAGGAGGAAGAAGAAGTTTGTAAGAGACAGGATTAATCTGACACAAAATTTTGAAAGGACCAAGATAGCGTGGTCCCAACTTGTAGCTAGGGACACGGAAGCGGACATATTTAGCGGAGAGCCATACCTTGTCTCCAGGGGAAAAAATGGGAGGAGCTCTTCTTTTCTTATCCGCGAACTTCTTCATGCGTGATGAAGCCTGTAAGAGAGAATTTTGGGTCTCTCTCCATATGATGGAAAGGTCACGAGAAATTTCATCCACAGCGGGCAGACCAGAGGGCAAGGGGGTAGGGAGGGGGGGAAGAGGGTGACGGCCGTACACCACAAAAAATGGGGATTTGGAGGAAGATTCCGAGACTCTGAAGTTATACGAGAATTCGGCCCATGGAAGGAGATCTGCCCAGTCATCCTGGCGGGAGGAAACAAAATGTCGTAAATAATCACCCAAGACCTGGTTGATTCTTTCTACTTGTCCATTGGACTGGGGATGATATGCAGAAGAAAAATTTAATTTAATCTTGAGTTGTTTACAGAGAGCCCTCCAGAATTTAGACACGAATTGGACGCCTCTATCCGAGACGATCTGCGTAGGCAACCCGTGAAGACGAAAAATGTGTACAAAAAATTGTTTAGCCAACTGAGGCGCTGAAGGAAGACCAGGAAGAGGGATGAAATGTGCCATTTTGGAGAATCGATCAACGACCACCCAAATAACAGTGTTGCCACGGGAAGGGGGTAAATCAGTAATAAAATCCATACCAATCAGAGACCAAGGCTGTTCGGGGACAGGCAGGGGATGAAGAAAACCAGCGGGCTTCTGGCGAGGAGTCTTATCCCGGGCACAGATAGTGCAGGCTCGCACAAAGTCCACAACATCCGTCTCCAGAGTCGGCCAACAATAGAAGCGGGAGATGAGTTGCACAGATTTCTTGATGCCCACATGACCTGCGAGATGGGAGGAGTGACCCCATTTGAGGATTCCGAGACGTTGGCGTGGAGAAACAAAGATCTTTCCTGGAGGAGTTTGCCTGATGGAGGCTGGAGAAGTGGAGATCAGGCAGTCAGGTGGAATGATGTGTTGCGGAGAGAGTTCAACTTCTGAGGCATCCGAGGAACGAGAGAGAGCATCGGCCCTAATGTTCTTATCGGCAGGCCGAAAGTGAATCTCAAAATTAAATCGGGCAAAGAACAGAGACCACCGGGCCTGGCGAGGATTCAGCCGTTGGGCAGACTGGAGGTAGGAGAGGTTCTTGTGGTCGGTGTAAATAATAACTGGAAATCTTGATCCCTCCAGCAGATGCCTCCATTCCTCAAGTGCTAATTTGATGGCTAGAAGCTCTCGATCCCCGATGGAGTAGTTCCTCTCCGCCGGAGAGAAGGTCCTAGAAAAAAAAACACAAGTGACAGCATGCCCGGAAGAATTTTTTTGTAGAAGAACAGCTCCAGCTCCCACTGAGGAGGCATCAACCTCCAATAGGAAGGGTTTGGAAGGGTCAGGTCTGGAGAGCACGGGAGCCGAAGAAAAGGCAGACTTGAGTCGTTTAAAGGCGTCTTCCGCTTGAGGAGGCCAAGACTTGGGATCGGCATTTTTTTTGGTTAAAGCCACGATAGGAGCCACAACGGTAGAAAAATGTGGAATAAATTGCCTGTAATAATTGGCGAACCCCAAAAAGCGTTGGATAGCACGGAGTCCGGAGGGGCGTGGCCAATCTAAGACGGCAGAGAGTTTGTCTGGATCCATTTGTAGTCCCTGGCCAGAGACCAAGTATCCTAGAAAAGGAAGAGATTGGCATTCAAACAGACATTTCTCAATCTTGGCATAGAGTTGATTGTCACGAAGTCTCTGAAGAACCATACGGACATGCTGGCGGTGTTCTTCTAGATTGGCAGAAAAAATTAGGATATCGTCCAGATATACAACAACACAGGAGTATAACAGATCACGAAAAATTTCATTAACAAAGTCTTGGAAGACAGCAGGGGCGTTGCACAGGCCAAAGGGCATGACCAGATACTCAAAGTGTCCATCTCTGGTGTTAAATGCCGTTTTCCACTCATCCCCCTCTCTGATGCGGATGAGGTTATAGGCACCTCTTAAGTCCAGTTTAGTAAAGATGTGGGCACCTTGGAGGCGATCAAAGAGTTCAGAGATGAGGGGTAGGGGGTAGCGGTTCTTAACCGTGATTTTATTAAGACCGCGGTAGTCAATGCAAGGACGTAGGGAGCCATCTTTTTTGGACACAAAGAAAAATCCGGCTCCGGCAGGAGAGGAGGATTTACGGATAAAGCCCTTTTTTAAATTTTCCTGGACGTATTCAGACATGGCAAGAGTCTCTGGGGCAGAGAGAGGATAAATTCTGCCCCGGGGTGGAGTAGTGCCCGGGAGGAGGTCGATAGGACAATCATAAGGCCTGTGAGGAGGTAGAGTCTCAGCTTGTTTTTTGCAGAAAACATCCGCGAAGTCCATATAGGCCTTAGGGAGACCGGTTACTGGAGGAACCACAGAGTCACGGCAAGGGTTACTGGGAACCGGTTTTAGACAGTCCTTGGAACAAGAGGGCCCCCAACTCTTGATCTCCCCAGTGGACCAATCCAGGGTTGGGGAATGAAGTTGAAGCCAGGGAAGTCCAAGGAGAATTTCCGAGGTGCAATTGGGGAGGACCAAAAGTTCAATCCTCTCGTGATGAGATCCGATGCTCATTAGAAGGGGCTCCGTGCGGAAACGTATGGTACAGTCCAATCTTTCATTGTTTACACAATTGATGTAAAGGGGTCTGGCGAGACTGGTCACTGGGATGTTGAACCTGTTTACGAGAGAGGCCAAAATAAAATTTCCTGCAGATCCAGAGTCCAAGAAGGCCACAGTAGAGAAGGAGAAGGCAGAGGCAGACATCCGCACAGGCACAGTAAGACGTGGAGAAGCAGAGTAGACATCAAGGACTGTCTCACCTTTGTGCGGAGTCAGCGTACGTCTTTCCAGGCGGGGAGGACGGATAGGACAATCCCTCAGGAAGTGTTCGGTACTAGCACAGTACAGGCAGAGGTTCTCCGTGCGGCGTCGTGTCCTCTCTTGAGGTGTCAGGCGAGACCGGTCGACCTGCATAGCCTCCACGGCGGGAGGCACAGGAACGGATTGCAGGGGACCAGAGGAGAGAGGAGCCGAGGAGAAGAAACGCCTCGTGCGAACAGAGTCCATATCTTGGCGGAGCTCCTGACGCCTTTCGGAAAAACGCATGTCAATGCGAGTGGCTAGGTGAATGAGTTCATGTAGATTAGCAGGAATTTCTCGTGCGGCCAGAACATCTTTAATGTTGCTGGATAGGCCTTTTTTAAAGGCCGCGCAGAGGGCCTCATTATTCCAGGATAATTCTGAAGCAAGAGTACGGAATTGTACGGCATACTCGCCAACGGAAGAATTACCCTGGACCAGGTTCAACAGGGCAGTCTCAGCAGAAGAGGCTCGGGCAGGTTCCTCAAAGACACTTCGGATTTCCGAGAAGAAGGAGTGTACAGAGGCAGTGACGGGGTCATTGCGGTCCCAGAGCGGTGTGGCCCAAGACAGGGCTTTTCCAGACAGAAGGCTGACTACGAAAGCCACCTTAGACCTTTCAGTGGGAAACTGGTCCGACATCATCTCCAGATGCAGGGAACATTGGGAAAGAAAGCCACGGCAAAACTTAGAGTCCCCATCAAATTTATCCGGCAAGGATAGGCGTAGACCAGGAGCGGCCACTCGCTGCGGAGGAGGTGCAGGAGCTGGCGGAGGAGATGACTGCTGAAGCTGTGGTAGCAACTGCTGTAGCATAATGGTCAGTTGAGACAGCTGTTGGCCTTGTTGCGCTATCTGTTGTGACTGCTGGGCGACCACCGTGGTAAGGTCAGCGACAAGTGGCAGAGGAACTTCAGCGGGATCCATGGCCGGATCTACTGTCACGATGCCGACTGGCAGGTAGTGGATCCTCTGTGCCAGAGAGGGATTGGCGTGGACCGTGCTAGTGGATCGGTTCTAAGTCACTACTGGTTTTCACCAGAGCCCGCCGCAAAGCGGGATGGTCTTGCTGCGGCGGTAGTGACCAGGTCGTATCCACTAGCAACGGCTCACCTCTCTGGCTGCTGAAGATAGGCGCGGTACAAGGGAGTAGACAGAAGCAAGGTCGGACGTAGCAGAAGGTCGGGGCAGGCAGCAAGGATCGTAGTCAGGGGCAACGGCAGGAGGTCTGGAACACAGGCTAGGAACACACAAGGAACGCTTTCACTGGCACGATGGCAACAAGATCCGGCAAGGGAGTGCAGGGGAAGTGAGGTGATATAGGGAAGTGCACAGGTGAACACACTAATTGGAATCACTGCGCCAATCAGCGGCGCAGTGGCCCTTTAAATCGCAAAGACCCGGCGCGCGCGCGCCCTAGGGAGCGGGGCCGCGCGCGCCGGGACAGGACCGAGGGAGAGCGAGTCAGGTACGGGAGCCGGGGTGCGCATCGCGAGCGGGCGCTACCCGCATCGCGAATCGCATCCCGGCTGGAAGCGGAATCGCAGCGCCCCGGGTCAGTGGATCTGACCGGAGCGCTGCAGTGGGGAGAGTGTAGCGAGCGCTCCGGGGAGGAGCGGGGACCCGGAGCGCTCGGCGTAACACTTAACACTTACCCTATAACCACCCTACAGCTATTCCTGCCGCTAGGTGGAGTGAACGCCCTGATAAGGGCGGCCCCGCTCCGGAACCTAAAGCTAGACCGTCCCTAGAGTGCCCTGATCTAAAACAGAGGGGAAAGAGTCTCACTATCTCACTGGGGAGCCCTGTCTGGCTATAGGATAGGGATTGGATACTGTTACGCCGAGCGCTCCGGGTCCCCGCTCCTCCCCGGAGCGCTCGCTACACTCTCCTCACTGCAGCGCTCCGGTCAGATCCACTGACCCGGGGCGCTGCGATACTGCCTCCGGCCGGGATGCGATTCGCGATGCGGGTAGCGCCCGCTAGCGATGCGCACCCCGGCTCCCGTACCTGACTCGCTCTCCGTCGGTCCTGTCCCGGCGCGCGCGGCCCCGCTCCTTAGGGCGCGCGCGCGCCGGGTCTTTGCGATTTAAAGGGCCACTGCGCCGCTGATTGGCGCAGTGGTTCCAATTAGTCTGATCACCTGTGCACTTCCCTATATCACCTCACTTCCCTTGCACTTCCCTGCCGGATCTTGTTGTCATCGTGCCAGTGAAAGCGTTTCCTTGTGTGTTCCTAGCCTGTGTTCCAGACCTCCTGCCGTTGCTCCGCCAAGATATGGACTCTGTTCGCACGAGGCGTTTCTTCTCCTCGGCTCCTCTCTCCTCTGGTCCCCTGCAATCCGTTCCTGTGCCTCCCGCCGTGGAGGCTATGCAGGTCGACCGGTCTCGCCTGACACCTCAAGAGAGGACACGACGCCGCATGGAGAACCTCTGCCTGTACTGTGCTAGTACCGAACACTTCCTGAGGGATTGTCCTATCCGTCCTCCCCGCCTGGAAAGACGTACGCTGACTCCGCACAAAGGTGAGACAGTCCTTGATGTCTACTCTGCTTCTCCACGTCTTACTGTGCCTGTGCGGATGTCTGCCTCTGCCTTCTCCTTCTCTACTGTGGCCTTCTTGGACTCTGGATCTGCAGGAAATTTTATTTTGGCCTCTCTCGTCAACAGGTTCAACATCCCAGTGACCAGTCTCGCCAGACCCCTTTACATCAATTGTGTAAACAATGAAAGATTGGACTGTACCATACGTTTCCGCACGGAGCCCCTTCTAATGAGCATCGGATCTCATCACGAGAGGATTGAACTTTTGGTCCTCCCCAATTGCACTTCGGAAATTCTCCTTGGACTTCCCTGGCTTCAACTTCATTCCCCAACCCTGGATTGGTCCACTGGGGAGATCAAGAGTTGGGGGCCCTCTTGTTCCAAGGACTGTCTAAAACCGGTTCCCAGTAACCCTTGCCGTGACTCTGTGGTTCCTCCAGTAACCGGTCTCCCTAAGGCCTATATGGACTTTGCGGATGTTTTTTGCAAAAAACAAGCTGAGACTCTACCTCCTCACAGGCCTTATGATTGTCCTATCGACCTCCTCCCGGGCACTACTCCACCCCGGGGCAGAATTTATCCTCTGTCCGCCCCAGAGACTCTTGCCATGTCTGAATACGTCCAGGAAAATTTGAAAAAGGGCTTTATCCGTAAATCCTCCTCTCCTGCCGGAGCCGGATTTTTCTTTGTGTCCAAAAAAGATGGCTCCCTACGTCCTTGCATTGACTACCGCGGTCTTAATAAAATCACGGTTAAGAACCGCTACCCCCTACCCCTCATCTCTGAACTCTTTGATCGCCTCCAAGGTGCCCACATCTTTACTAAACTGGACTTAAGAGGTGCTTATAATCTCATCCGCATCAGAGAGGGGGATGAATGGAAAACGGCATTTAACACCAGAGATGGACAGTTTGAGTATCTGGTCATGCCCTTTGGCCTGTGCAACGCCCCTGCCGTCTTCCAAGACTTTGTTAATGAAATTTTTCGTGATCTTTTATACTCCTGTGTTGTTGTATATCTGGACGATATCCTGATTTTTTCTGCCAATCTAGAAGAACACCGCCAGCATGTCCGTATGGTTCTTCAGAGACTTCGTGACAATCAACTCTATGCCAAAATTGAGAAATGTCTGTTTGAATGCCAATCTCTTCCTTTTCTAGGATACTTGGTCTCTGGCCAGGGACTACAAATGGATCCAGACAAACTCTCTGCCGTCTTAGATTGGCCACGCCCCTCCGGACTCCGTGCTATCCAACGCTTTTTGGGGTTCGCCAATTATTACAGGCAATTTATTCCACATTTTTCTACCGTTGTGGCCCCTATCGTGGCTTTAACCAAAAAAAATGCCGATCCCAAGTCTTGGCCTCCTCAAGCGGAAGACGCCTTTAAACGACTCAAGTCTGCCTTTTCTTCGGCTCCCGTGCTCTCCAGACCTGACCCTTCCAAACCCTTCCTATTGGAGGTTGATGCCTCCTCAGTGGGAGCTGGAGCTGTTCTTCTACAAAAAAATTCTTCCGGGCATGCTGTCACTTGTGGTTTTTTTTCTAGGACCTTCTCTCCCGCGGAGAGGAACTACTCCATCGGGGATCGAGAGCTTCTAGCCATCAAATTAGCACTTGAGGAATGGAGGCATCTGCTGGAGGGATCAAGATTTCCAGTTATTATTTACACCGATCACAAGAACCTCTCCTACCTCCAGTCTGCCCAACGGCTGAATCCTCGCCAGGCCCGGTGGTCTCTATTCTTTGCCCGATTTAATTTTGAAATTCACTTTCGGCCTGCCGATAAGAACATTAGGGCCGATGCTCTCTCTCGTTCCTCGGATGCTTCGGAAGTTGAACTCTCTCCGCAACACATCATTCCTCCTGACTGCCTGATTTCCACTTCTCCAGCCTCCATCAGGCAAACTCCTCCAGGAAAGACCTTTGTTTCTCCACGCCAACGCCTCGGAATCCTCAAATGGGGTCACTCCTCCCATCTCGCAGGTCATGTGGGCATCAAGAAATCTGTGCAACTCATCTCCCGCTTCTATTGGTGGCCGACTCTGGAGACGGATGTTGTGGACTTTGTGCGAGCCTGCACTATCTGTGCCCGGGATAAGACTCCTCGCCAGAAGCCCGCTGGTTTTCTTCATCCCCTGCCTGTCCCCGAACAGCCTTGGTCTCTGATTGGTATGGATTTTATTACTGATTTACCCCCTTCCCGTGGCAACACTGTTATTTGGGTGGTCGTTGATCGATTCTCCAAAATGGCACATTTCATCCCTCTTCCTGGTCTTCCTTCAGCGCCTCAGTTGGCTAAACAATTTTTTGTACACATTTTTCGTCTTCACGGGTTGCCTACGCAGATCGTCTCGGATAGAGGCGTCCAATTCGTGTCTAAATTCTGGAGGGCTCTCTGTAAACAACTCAAGATTAAATTAAATTTTTCTTCTGCATATCATCCCCAATCCAATGGACAAGTAGAAAGAATTAACCAGGTCTTGGGTGATTATTTACGACATTTTGTTTCCTCCCGCCAGGATGACTGGGCAGATCTCCTTCCATGGGCCGAATTCTCGTATAACTTCAGAGTCTCTGAATCTTCCTCCAAATCCCCATTTTTCGTGGTGTACGGCCGTCACCCTCTTCCCCCCCTCCCTACCCCCTTGCCCTCTGGTCTGCCCGCTGTGGATGAAATTTCTCGTGACCTTTCCATCATATGGAGAGAGACCCAAAATTCTCTCTTACAGGCTTCATCACGCATGAAGAAGTTCGCGGATAAGAAAAGAAGAGCTCCTCCCATTTTTTCCCCTGGAGACAAGGTATGGCTCTCCGCTAAATATGTCCGCTTCCGTGTCCCTAGCTACAAGTTGGGACCACGCTATCTTGGTCCTTTCAAAATTTTGTGCCAGATTAATCCTGTCTCTTACAAACTTCTTCTTCCTCCTTCTCTTCGTATTCCTAATGCCTTTCACGTTTCTCTTCTTAAACCACTCATCATCAACCGTTTCTCTCCCAAATCTGTTCCTCCCACTCCTGTTTCCGGCTCCTCGGACATCTTCTCCGTCAAAGAGATCCTGGCATCAAAAAAGGTCAGAGGGAAAACCTTTTTTTTGGTGGATTGGGAGGGTTGTGGTCCAGAAGAGAGATCCTGGGAACCTGAGGACAATATCCTAGACAAAAGTCTGCTCCTCAGGTTCTCAGGCTCTAAGAAGAGGGGGAGACCCAAGGGGGGGGGTACTGTTACGCCGAGCGCTCCGGGTCCCCGCTCCTCCCCGGAGCGCTCGCTACACTCTCCTCACTGCAGCGCTCCGGTCAGATCCACTGACCCGGGGCGCTGCGATACTGCCTCCGGCCGGGATGCGATTCGCGATGCGGGTAGCGCCCGCTCGCGATGCGCACCCCGGCTCCCGTACCTGACTCGCTCTCCGTCGGTCCTGTCCCGGCGCGCGCGGCCCCGCTCCTTAGGGCGCGCGCGCACCGGGTCTTTGCGATTTAAAGGGCCACTGCGCCGCTGATTGGCGCAGTGGTTCCAATTAGTCTGATCACCTGTGCACTTCCCTATATCACCTCACTTCCCTTGCACTTCCCTGCCGGATCTTGTTGCCATCGTGCCAGTGAAAGCGTTTCCTTGTGTGTTCCTAGCCTGTGTTCCAGACCTCCTGCCGTTGCCCCTGACTACGATCCTTGCTGCCTGCCCCGACCTTCTGCTACGTCCGACCTTGCTTCTGTCTACTCCCTTGTACCGCGCCTATCTTCAGCAGCCAGAGAGGTGAGCCGTTGCTAGTGGATACGACCTGGTCACTACCGCCGCAGCAAGACCATCCCGCTTTGCGGCGGGCTCTGGTGAAAACCAGTAGTGACTTAGAACCGATCCACTAGCACGGTCCACGCCAATCCCTCTCTGGCACAGAGGATCCACTACCTGCCAGCCGGCATCGTGACAGATACCCTAGGCTATTTGTATTTATATACCAGTCGGAGAATAGTGGATACTCAGGTAGAGGATATGCGGGGTTACCACCTAGGTAAATCCTACAATGTGGGGTACTTATTTAATGTGGATGCGTCCTGTCACCTAATACTCTTGTATGGGACATGGAGATATCATACAGAGGGATAGAAAAAATATTAGTGTATAAGGGTAAGTACTCCACAAGTTGTAAAAAATAATATCATACACAGGAATAGCAGAAAATATATAAATAGTTGGTCAGAGATTCGATCACTAATACCAAGCTGTCAATATCGCAGACCACCTCAAAACCACAATTGGCCTGATGTCACTTATATAGTATCTGCATATTGTATAAGAATTAACTCACATATATCCGTCTCTGTATGTAAATTAATCTCAGGTTTTAACACATGACACAGAAAGTTGATAGGTTCTCACATGATGTATATAAAAGGAAAGCTGATACTTATCATATTCTGATTGAGGATATACTCTGGTGTAAAGTCCCAACGCGTTTCACGCCCCCCCCCCCCCCCCCCGTTCATCAGGGGACAATCTGGGGGCAGTCAGGGTGGGAGACAATACTGGATGGCCGATGGAGAGCAGGATATATGTAGACTGCTTGTAGCCCTACCTTTTTACCCACCCTTTAGGTAGGTATTCATTATACCATATTATCTGATTGAGCAATACTCTGAGTGTCTTTTTACTATATCTTTTGTAAGACTGCATTTATTACCCATCATTGGGACTGTATGCAGCAATATATATTTTTTCTATTTTTCAAGTTTTCTTTGTGTGTTGGCCACTGGATCTATAATCGATCCGTTTTAAAATGGATAATTATTAAAGTTTAATGTTTTTGTGTTTTTTCTGTGAATCTTCTACAAATGGATAATGATCCTAAACACACCTCAAAATCCACGAGGGATTACATCAAGAGGCATAAACTGAAGGTTTTGCCATGGCCTTCACAATTTCCTGACCTCAACATAATTGAAAATCTATGGATAGACCTTAAAAGAGCAGTGCGTGACAGCCCAGACATCTCAAAGAACTGGAAGACTTTTGTAAGGAAGAATGGGCAAATATACCTCAAACAAGAATTGAAAGACTCTTGGCTGGCTACAAAAAGCATTTACAAACTGTTTTACTTGCTAAAGGGGGCAGTACAAGATATTAACTCTGCAGGGTGCCCAAACTTTTGCAGACGCCATTTTTTTTTGTTTTCTGTTATTTTGAAAGTGTAAATGATGGAAATAAAATCTAACTTTTCTTGACATATTATAAAAATGTCTAATCTGTAATTTGATGCCTATTGGAGATTTTTCAATCTTTCCTTGGCTTCTTTATGCACATTAATATAAATTTTTACCTGGGGTGTCCAAACTTTTGATTCCCACTGTAGACCTGGAACAGTACCTGAACCAGCAGGTGGTGGCATACCTTGACATGACCATGCCAATACACCTTGAAGATCTGCTGGTCTTCTGGGCAGCCAAACTTGTGGCCCCAACTAGCAGAGTGTTACGCCGAGCGCTCCGGGTCCCTGCTCCTCCCCGGAGCGCTCACGGCGTCTCTCTCCCTGCAGCGCCCCGGTCAGTCCCGCTGACCGGGAGCGCTGCACTGACATGGCCGTCGGGGATGCGAATCGCATCCCAAGTCACTTACCCGTCCCGGTCCCCTGCTGTCATGTGCTGGCGCGCGCGGCTCCGCTCTCTAGGGCGCGCGCGCGCCAGCTCTCTGAGACTTAAAGGGCCAGTGCACCAATGATTGGTGCCTGGCCCAATTAGCTTAATTGGCTTCCACCTGCTCCCTGGCTATATCACATCACTTTCCCTGCACTCCCTTGCCGGATCTTGTTGCCTTGTGCCAGTGAAAGTGTTTAGTGTTGTCCAAAGCCTGTGTTATCTGAACTCCTGCTATCCATCTTGACTACGAACCTTGCCGCCTGCCCCGTCCTTCTGCTACGTCTGACCTTGCCTCTGCCTAGTCCTTCTGTCCCACGCCTTCTCAGCAGTCAGCGAGGTTGAGCCGTTGCTAGTGGATACGACCTGGTTGCTACTGCCGCAGCAAGACCATCCCGCTTTGCGGCGGGCTCTGGTGAACACCAGTAGCCTCTTAGAACCGGTCCACCAGCACGGTCCACGCCAATCCCTCGCTGACACAGAGGATCCACAACCTGTAAGCCGAATCGTGACAGTAGATCCGGCCATGGATCCCGCTGAGGTGCCGCTGCCAAGTCTCGCTGACCTTCCCACGGTGGTCGCTCAGCAATCGCAGCAGATTGCCCAACAAGGACAGCAGCTGTCGCAGTTGACCGCCATGTTACAGCAACTTCTGCCTCTGCTACAGCAGCAACCATCTCCTCCGCCAGCTCCTGCACCTCCTCCGCAGCGAGTGGCCGCTCCTAGCCTTCGCTTGTCCCTGCCGGACAAATTTGATGGGGACTCTAGACTCTGCCGTGGATTTTTGTCTCAATGTTCCCTGCATATGGAGATGTTGTCGGACTTGTTTCCTACAGAACGGTCTAAGGTGGCGTTCGTAGTGAGCCTTCTTTCAGGAAAGGCCTTGTCTTGGGCCACACCGCTCTGGGACCGCAATGATCCTGCCACAGCCACAGTCCAGTCCTTCTTCGCTGAAGTCCGTAGTGTCTTCGAGGAACCAGCCCGAGCTTCTTCTGCCGAGACTGCCCTGCTGAACCTGGTCCAGGGTAATTCTTCAGTGGGCGAGTACGCCATCCAATTTCATACTCTTGCTTCCGAATTATCATGGAATAACGAGGCTCTCTGCACGACCTTTAAAAAAGGCCTATCCAGTAGCATCAAGGATGTGCTGGCCGCACGAGAGATTCCTGCCAACCTGCAAGAACTTATCCATTTGGCCACACGCATTGACATGCGTTTTTCTGAGAGACATCAGGAGCTCCGCCAGGAAAAAGACTTAGATCTCTGGGCACCTCTCCCACAGTATCCTTTGCAATCTACGCCTGGGCCTCCCGCCGAGGAGGCCATGCAAGTGGATCGGTCTCGCCTGACCCAGGAAGAGAGGAATCGCCGTAGGGAAGAAAATCTTTGTCTGTACTGTGCCAGTACCGAGCATTTCTTGGTGGATTGCCCTATTCGTCCTCCACCTCTAGGAAACGCACGCACCCAGCTCACGTGGGTGTGGCGTCTCTTGGTTCAAAATCTGCTTCTCCACGTCTCACGGTGCCCGTGCGGATCTCTCCTTCTGCCAACTCCTCCCTCTCAGCCGTGGCCTGCCTGGACTCTGGTGCCTCTGGGAATTTTATTTTGGAGTCTTTGGTGAATAAATTCTGCATCCCGGTGACCCGTCTCGTGTAGCCGCTCTACATTTCCGCGGTCAACGGAGTCAGATTGGATTGCACCGTGCGTTACCGCACAAAACCCCTCTTAATGTGTATTGGACCCCATCACGAAATGATTGAATTCTTCGTCCTTCCCAACTGTACCTCTGAGGTCCTCCTCGGTCTGCCATGGCTCCGGCTTCATTCTCCCACCCTTGACTGGACCACCGGGGAGATCAAGAACTGGGACCATAAGAAATGCCTCTCCCCCCCTCCCAGTCCCGTCAGGCAAGCCTCAGTGCCTCCTCACGGCCCCCGTCCTGGTGACACACTGCCCCGTGCCAAGCTTCACCCTCTGCCCTCCCTCCCCATTCCCACTCCTGCTGTACTGCCTGCCTTTGAGGGAACCCTCCATTCACTCCCGGTGTCCTCGTTCCAGGTAAAGCAGTTGTCGGACAAAAAAAGGGGGAGACCTAAGGGGGGGGGGGGTACTGTTACGCCGAGCGCTCCGGGTCCCTGCTCCTCCCCGGAGCGCTCACGGCGTCTCTCTCCCTGCAGCGCCCCGGTCAGTCCCGCTGACCGGGAGCGCTGCACTGACATGGCCGTCGGGGATGCGATTCGCACAGCGGGACGCGCCCGCTCGCGAATCGCATCCCAAGTCACTTACCCATCCCGGTCCCCTGCTGTCATGTGCTGGCGCGCGCGGCTCCGCTCTCTAGGGTGCGCGCGCGCCAGCTCTCTGAGACTTAAAGGGTCAGTGCACCAATGATTGGTGCCTGGCCCAATTAGCTTAATTGGCTTCCACCTGCTCCCTGGCTATATCACATCACTTCCCCTGCACTCCCTTGCCGGATCTTGTTGCCTTGTGCCAGTGAAAGCGTTTAGTGTTGTCCAAAGCCTGTGTTACCTGAACTCCTGCTATCCATCTTGACTACGAACCTTGCCGCCTGCCCCGACCTTCTGCTACGTCTGACCTTGCCTCTGCCTAGTCCTTCTGTCCCACGCCTTCTCAGCAGTCAGCGAGGTTGAGCCGTTGCTAGTGGATACGACCTGGTTGCTACTGCCGCAGCAAGACCATCCCGCTTTGCGGCGGGCTCTGGTGAACACCAGTAGCCTCTTAGAACCGGTCCACCAGCACGGTCCACGCCAATCCCTCGCTGACACAGAGGATCCACAACCTGTAAGCCGAATTGTGACACAGAGTTTGTCCTGGAGAAGCTGTCCTGCCCGGCTAGTATTGTGTCATCAGTGCGGGTGTTTAGTTCCTTGGGGGCCATAGTAACCCAAAGGAGAACTTGTTTGTCCACGAAAAATGTGGAGAGACTGACCATTGTGAAGATGAATCAGGCATGGATCAGCCAGGATTTCCACCCACCAATGCCTAATGCATCAGAGTAGATTGACCATGGTGCCACACCAACACTTTACAAATATGGATAGTGCTAAACATTTTAAGGTGCTGCTCCCCAGTTACAGACATTACTCCGCATCAGACCACAAGTAAGTATTGAGGATGTGCATTAGCTAAAATGTAACTTTTCTTAGGAGAAAATATATGTACCCATAATTTTTTTTTTATCAAACAGAAGGAAAGGTGTGCAAAAAACACCCTGTGCCACCTACACCACCAAGTATTGATGTGATGCAAAAACCTCTAAAAGGTGGAAGGGAACAACGTATGGTCTATTGTAACCGGTGGGGGGAAACCCTTCGCCTGTAAGGCCCTACTCTCGCATTACTAATTCCCTTGTTGGCAAGTATTACTCGCCCTAAAAATGGAGGCCCCACAGAGGAACCTCTCCCTATTTCCACATACAAACACTGCCATTTCACAAGGGTTTTAGGTGGAAATAGGGAGAGTTTCCTGTGTGGGGCCGTCCTTTTTAGGGCAAGTAACACTTGCCAAGAAGGGAATTAATAATGCGAGAGTTGGGCCTTACAGGGGAAGTTTTTCTCCTTACTTGTTATAATGAACCATACGTTGTTCACTTCCACCTTTTAGTGGTCTTTGCATCACATCAATACTTGGTGGTGTAGGTGGCACATGGTGTTTTTTTGCACACCTTTCCTTTGGTTTGATTTAAAAAAAGTTATGAGTACATATGTTTTATCCTAAGAAAAGTTTTAGCTAATGCATATCCTCAATACTTACTTGTGGTCTGATGCGAAGGAATGTCTGTAACTGGGGAGCAGCACCTTAAATCTGTTTTGCACTATCCATATTTCTGAAGTGTTGATGTGACATCATGGGTACATATATTTTATCATAAGAATATTATTAAAAGTTAAGTTTTACGTAATGTATATCCTCAATACTTACTTGTGCACACTAACACTTTTACAAAAGAGACCGTTTTCTGCTGCCTACCTGCCTCAGCTACTATTCTGATCATGCCACCCGCCTGATGCCACACATCTGATGCCACACATCTGTACAGGCTGAGACTGAATCCATTTATATAGAGGTTTTCTTCCCTAAAAGCAGCACCAATATATGCCTCATGGAACATTTGTTTCTGCTGGATATGTGATGGAATTCAACAGAAAAACCCTCCACATGCCTTTGTATGAAATTGGAAAGGTTTGGAGATACAGTAGTGGCCACATGGACATGTACATAATGGAGCCATAATATGGCGATGAGCATGAGTCCTGATCTGGTTTGTTATGAAATGTATGTACGGGTCTAAATTATTAAATCAGCTTCACCTTTTATTATCAGATGTAGGGTAAACAAGGTGAAGGTGTGGGGAAGTTTGTCAAATGCATTAGAAAAAGTGTTTGTTTCTATCTTTTGCCTTCTGTGAAATTACTCTGGAATAGATCATTAACAACTTTTAACATACATGACTCTGCCATAATTGAGCTGTAAAGCAGGGCATTAGGAGTATTTTGCTTGTTCTGCTAATCATTTGTATAGCACATATCAGCTAAATGAGAAGGAACAGCTAGAAGCCTGTTAGAAATAAATATTCATTGGGTGCTTTACAATTCCTTTCAATAGACACTGATAAAGATAAATAGGTTAGTGAATCAGGATGAAGGGAGTTTTGTACTGAACCAATATAACAGGCAGTAAAGACATTATAATCTGACATGGCTCACTGGGCTTGCAGATTTTTTGGCCGATTACTAGACATTTATAATGGTCAGTGAAAATGTAGTCATTGAAAGCTCTGTTGTCAAATACACTTCAATGTAACATCTTATGTTTATATGTACCTATAACTCATTATATGGCATCCAAATTAATGTTGTATAAATGTTATATTAAATTAATATATAAAAAAAAAACATAAAAATCACATTAAAGAAAGCTCTGTATGAATTGTCTACTGCCCTTACTAAAAAAGCTTAAAGGGAATTTGTCAACCTCCTCCAAAACCATCGACACTCCTAGACAGTTTGTTGCTTAACCCGTTAAAGCGCAACTGTCGTGAACTCCGGGCTCTATAACCTACACACAGCCTTTGTACTGTGTGCAGATGGTGTGTACAGCAATGTTTTTATCTTATCTCTGCCGGCTTCTATCACCCCAAAAAATGCTTTTGATGGAAGCCACACACAGTCGGATAGGCGTGGCGCGAGCACTGCCACGCCCACCCCTGTACATCAGCACTGGGACCCCTGTGTGATTGACCCACAGGTCCCAGCGTATGCGCCCCTCAGCTCAGCTAACAAGCGCCACAGCATATGGTATCCAGGCAAGGGCTCACTCCCGCCCCCTGCCTCCGCAGTGTGCCTGTGCAGTGGTAGAGGCAGAGAGTGCACATCCTCTCTGCCTCTAGTAATGGGGAATGTCCTCCGTGCATTTGCAGGAGAAGAAAAATAAAAAAGAATCAAGAGGATAGCAAGCACAGAGTACAGTACATAAATTATAAGAGGTGCACATCTGAATACACTTGTTTTTGGCTCACACGTTAGCTGAGCAGAGGGACACATGTGCTGGGACCTGTGTGTCATTCACACAGCGGTCCCAATGCTGACCTATGGGGAGGTGGGCATGTCAGAGGCGGGGCATATCATACCTCGTGCCACGCCTATCCGACTTTGTGTGGCTGCGATCAAAAGTATTTTTTGGGGTTCTAAAAGCCAGCAGAAATAAGGTAAAATCAGTGCTCCACACACCATCTGCACACAGTACAAAGGCTGTGTGTAGGTTATATAGCCCGGAGTTCATGAAAGTTGCGATCACGTCACCTCCCCAGATGAGGTGCTATTGGTAGGATGATTGTCCCACAGGAGGGGTTAATGTCCCTTTCTCTCAGCTCTGCTAGCCAACCGAGTTCAGTCAGTGGGCAGAGCTGAGAGAAGGAGCCAGGGACCCCCCCCCCCTTACCAGATATGTGTCCCTCAGGGCAGAAGAAGTGGCCTCCTGGAGTTAAGGGTGAGTTTGTGGGGAGGGACAGTATAAAAAGAAAGTTTAAAAAAATCCCCCCCCCCCCCCGACCCTCTACTAGGTCCTCAAGTATCCACCACACATTTTGGGATCTATTAGGGCTTCAGGGTGCTGCATTTGGCCACCTGTTTTTTTTTTGGTCGCAGCGCGTTTCTTTTTTTTCTATAATGGTGTGTGATATTTTATCACATACCGTTATATATAGTTTGCACCAAATATATACACACACACTTCCTTTACTCTGTGAACCAAATGGTGGAGCAAACAAGTTATTACGCCCAACAGTTCATCGCCCACACCCAAATAAATTTTTGGCTTGGCCCAATGGATGGTGCGCCATCAATGCAGCCGAAATGAGGACATTTTGGGGCTTTGTGCTGCATATGGACCTAGTCAAAAAACCCAGTGTCAGGCAGTACTGGAGTGGGGACGTTCTCTACCAAACCCCACTCTACGGTATGGCCATGACACAGGGACGGATCGAGGCCATACGGAAATGCCTGCATTACGCTGATAATGCAGCATTTCGCCCCCCCCCCCCCCCCCAAGTGATCCTGCCTATGACAGGCTTTACAAAGTGAGGCCGGTCATAGATTACGTTGGGGCCAAATTTATGGCGGTCTATGTACCCCTAAGGTCTACGTACCCCTGTAGATGAGTCTATTATCAGTTTTAAAGGGAGACTCATCTTCCCCCAGTATATTCCCTTGAAGCGGGTGCAATATGGAGTAAAACTCTACGAACTTTGCGAGAGTACCTCAGGGTACACTTGCAAGTTTAGAGTATATGAGGGACGAGATTCCTGTGTTGAATCCCCACCCATTGCTGGATAAGGGTTACCCCCTTTACGTGGAAAACTTTTATACCAGCATCCCTCTGTTCACATCCCTCGCTGCCAGATCCACGTCCGCTTGTGGGACCGTGCGGAAGAACCAGGGAGGCCAGCCTCTAAATTTTCTCCAGACACCTATGTTCAAGGGTGAGTCCCGTGCTCTTACCCATGAAAACCTGTTGCTGGTCAGGTATAAGGACAAGAGGGATGTCCTTATGCTGACCACAATTCATGGTAACGGCAGCTCACCTGTCCCTATACGAGATACCACAACAACGGTCCTCAAGCCTGATTGTATTCTGGGCTGCAATCAGTATATGGGGGGGGGGGGGGGGGGGGAGTTGATCTCTCTGTTCAAGTCCTCAAGCCATACATTGCCATGAGAAAAACATGGGCATAGTACAAAAAAGTTGCAGTCTACTTGGTACAGGTTGCCATGTACAACTCTTTTGCACTGTCCCAGTATGCTGGAAACACAGGGACATTCTTCCAGTTCCAAGAAGGGTCCTGATCTTTGGCGACCGGGAAATAGCAGGCCTGAGTTCCCAAGGAACTGGAAATATAGGTGCCAGGATCATCCCAGGCCAGCACTTTCCAGGTGAGGTCACCCACACTGGAAAGAAGGGACGATCCCAGAAAAAATGTAAAAGGGGGGATACGGAAGGACACCACCACTCAATGTGACACTTGCCCTGATCATCCGGGCCTCTGCATTAAAAAACTGCTTCAGGGAGTATCACACTTCCATGGAGTATTAAATTTTCCCTTTTCATTTTCATTTCTCATAATTTGACCCCAATGTATCAAGTCCAGAGTACATTGTAAATTTTAACCCCATAAACCACAAAATTGACCAAAAAAACTCTTTCCTTAAAAAATAAATAAAAAAAAAAGACCTCTGGGGGTATTTTTCCAAAAAATGGGTCTTGAGTCACTAGCATCGGGGTCACTCGTCTTTTTTTTTTTTCCAGAATATAATTTTATTACAGATTTTTACAAAGAAAAAACAATAACATTGCACCGAAACATGCGGTAATGATAGGCAATACAGTAGGCACAGTGCGCCATGTAACAGAAATCAGGGTATTTTTTATGTTGACTCAAATGCGCAACGCTCTCTCTCCACCTGAGCGGTGTGCACATTTTAGGCAACAGGTTGGGAATGACCACACACATCACATTCCCAGAATGATGATTCAGAGCATAGGGTTTTGGGCGGGCATATTTTTTACACATCCGACTTTAACCCCTTAACGACGAAGGACGTATATTTACGTCCTCCGCCGACTCCCGCGATATGCCGCGGGGTCACGCGGTGTCCCCGTGACATATCGGGTCGGTCCCGGCGGCTATCAATGGCCGGGACCCGCGGCTAATACAGGACATCACCGATCACGGTGATGCCCTGTATTAACCCTTCAGACGCGTCGATCAAAGCTAACCGCCGCGTCTGAAGTTAAAGGAACCCGGCTGCTCAGTCGGGCTGTTCAGGACCGCCGCAGTGAAATCGCGGTGTCCCGAACAGCTTACAGGACACCGGGAGGGCCCTTAGCTGCCTCCTCGCTGAGATCCAGGCAGGAGCAGTCAAGCGCCGATAACACTGATCACAGGCGTGTTAATACACGCCAGTGATCAGCATAAGAGATCAGTGTGTGCATTGTTATAGGTCCCTCTGGGATCTATAACACTGCAAAAAAAAAAAGTAAAAAAATAAAGTGTTAATAAAGGTCAACCCCTTCCCTAATAAAAGTTTGAATCACCCCCCTTTTCCCATAAAAAAAATAACAGTGTAAATAAAAATAAAAATAAACATATGTGGTATCGCCACGTGCGTAAATGTCCAAACTATAAACTAATATCGTTAATTAAACCGTACGGTCAATGGCGTAAACGTAAAAAAATTCCAAAGTCCAAAAAAGCGTATTTCTGGTCACTGTTTTATACCATTAAAAAATGAATAAAAAGTGATCAAAAAGTCAGATCAAAACAAAAATGGTACCGATAAAAACTTCAGATCACAACGCAAAAAATGAGTCCTCATACCATCCTGTACGTGGAAAAATAAAAAAGTTATAGGGGTCAGAATAGGACATTTTTAAACGTATAAATTTTCCTGCATGTAGTTATGCTTTTTCCAAAAGTACAAAAAAAGGAAACCTATATAAGTAGGGTATCATTTTAACCGTATGGACCTACAGAATAACGATAAGGTGTAATTTTTACCGAAATATGCACGGCGTAGAAACCGAGGCCCCCAAAAGTTACAAAACTGTGTTTTTTCTTCGATTTTGTCGCACAATGATTTTTTTTTCTGTTTCTCCGTGGATTTTTGGCTACAATGACTAATGTCCCTGCAAAATAGCGACGCAAAAAATAAGCCATAATATGGATTTTTAGGTGGAAAATTGAAAGGGTTATGATTTTTAAAAGGTAAGGAGGAAAAAATGAAAGTGCAAAAACTGAAAAACCCTGCGTCCTTAATCCCTTAAGGACGCAGGACGTACTCAAACGGCCCCTTTTCCGAGTCCTTAAGGACTCAGGACGTTTGAGTACGTCCTGTCAAATCCCGGCCCCCCGCCGCTAGCTGGAGGGGAGCCGGTGCCCGATGCCTGCTGAATTCGTTCAGCAGGCATCGGGGCATATTGCCCAGGGGGGTCATTATGCCCCCCCATGTCGGCGATGGCCGCAGATCGCTGGACAATTCAGTCCAGCGATCTGCGGCAGATTCCGGGTCAATCGGGTCTCCAGTGACCCGGTGACCCGGAATTACAGGCTTTAGGGGCCGTCTCCACTGGTGCCACCTCACGATCACCCTGATTCGTCGGCCGGATTACCGGCCGACCAATCAGGGCGCCTGCTGCGGGTGTCACTCCCGCAACCCGGTCCGCCCCTCTTCCGGAGGACGTGAGCTGGTGCGGGACGTGCACCCCGAGTGCTGGGGACCCCGATCCCCGGCGTCAATGTTGGGATCGGGGCCCCAGGAGCGACGGCCGTGGCGGCGACGACGAGGGACTGACCTGTGCGGCGAGGATCGTTGGAGGTGAGTGACAGCCTCCTGCTGTTGCTTAGCAACAGCTCCCAGCATGCAAAAAGGGCATGCTGGGAGCTGTAGTTATGCAACAGCAGGAGGCAGACCACCACAACTCCCAGCATGCCCTTATGGGCATGCTGGGACTTGTAGTTTTGCAACAGCTGGAGGCACATTTTTTCTATGGAAAAGTGTACCTTCAGCTGTTGTGTAACTACAACTCCCAGCTTGCACAAACAGCTAAAGTGCATGCTGGGAGTTGTAGTAGTGCATCTGCTGGTTGCATAACTACAACTCACAGCATTCCCGTTGGCTGTTGGTGACTGCTGGGAGTTGTAGTTTTGCAACAGCTGAAGGCACACTGAGTTATGTAGCAAACCAGTGTGTCTCCAGCTGTTGCATAACTACAGTCCCCGGCATCCCCAGCCAAAGTAGTATGCCTCCAGCTGTTGCATAACTACAAGACCCAGCATGCCCTTCCGCTGTCCGTACATGCTGGGGGTTGTAGATTTTGCAACAGCTGAAGGCACACTGGTTGCAAAACACTGAGTTTGTTACCAAACTCGGTGTTTCACAACCAGTGTGCCTCCAGCTGTTGCAAAACTACAACTCCCAGCATGCACTGATAGACCGTACATGCTGGGAGTTGTAGTTTTGCAACAGCTGGATGTTTCTCCCCCCCCAATGTGAACGTACAGGGTACACTCACATGGGCGGAGGATTACAGCAAGTATCCGGCTGCAAGTTTGAGCTGCGGCAAATTTTCTGCCGCAGCTCAAACTGCCAGCGAGAAACTACTGTGAACCCCCCACCCGTGCGACTGTACCCTAAAAACACTACACTAACAAACAATAAAAATTAAAAAACACTACGTATACACATACCACTATACAACCCCCCTCCCCAATAAAAATGAAAAATGTCTGGTACGCCACTGTTTCCAAAACGGAGCCTCCAGCGGTTGCAAAACTACAACTCCCAGCATGCACTGATAGACCGTACATGCTGGGAGTTGTAGTTTTGCAACAGCTGGATGTTCCCCCCCCCCCCCCAATGTGAACGTACAGGGTACACTCACATGGGCGGAGGATTACAGTAAGTATCCGGCTGCAAGTTTGAGCTCAAACTGCAAGCGTGAAACTACTGTGAACCCCTGCCCGTGTGACTGTACCCTAAAAACACTACACTACACTAACACACAATAAAATAAAAAGTAAAAAACACTACATATACACATACCCCTACACAGCCCCCTTCCCCAATAAAAATGAAAAACGTCTGGTACGCCACTGTTTCCAAAACGGAGCCTCCAGCTGTTGCAAAACAACTACTCCCAGTATTGCCAGATAGCCACTGACTGTCTAGGCATGCTGGGAGTTTTACAACAGCTGGAGGCACCCTGTTTGGGAATCACTGGCGTAGAATACCCCTATGTCCACACCTATGCAAGTCCCTAATTTAGGCCTCAAATGCGCATGGCGCTCTCACTTTGGAGCCCTGTCGTATTTCAAGGCAACAGTTTAGGGCCACATATGGGGTATCGCCGTACTCGCGAGAAATTGTGTTACAAATTTTGGTGGGTATTTTCTGCTTTCACCCTTTTTAAAAATGTTAAATTTTTGGGAAAAGAGGCATTTTAGGTAAGAAGTTTTATTTTTTTTTTACATATGCAAAAGTCGTGAAACACCTGTGGGGTATTAAGGGTCACTTAACCCCTTGTTACGTTCCACGAGGGGTCTAGTTTCCAAAATGGTATGCCATGTGTTGTTTTTTTTTTGCTGTTCTGGCACCATAGGTGCTTCCTAAATGCGGCATGCCCCCAGAGCAAAATTTGCTTTCAAAAAGCCAAATGTGACTCCTTCTCTTTTGAGACCTGTAGTGCACCAGCAGAGCACTTTTCACCCCCATATGGGGCGTTTTCTGAATCGGGAGAAATTGGGCTTCAAATTTTGGGGGGTATTTTCTGCTTTAACCCTTTATAAAAATGTAAATTTTTTGGGAAACCAAGCATTTTAGGTAAATTTTTTATTTTATTTTTTACATATGCAAAAGTTGTGAAACACCTATGGGGTATTAAGGCTCACTTTACCCCTTGTTACGTTCCCCAAGGGGTCTAGTTTCCAAAATGGTATGCCATGTGTTTTTTTTTGCTGTCCTGGCACCATAGGGGCTTCTTAAATGCGGCATGCCCCCAGAGCAAAATTTCCTTCAAAAAAGCCAAATGTGACTCCTTCTCTTCTGAGACCTGTAGTGCGCCAGCAGAGCACTTTTCACCCCCATATGGGGTGTTTTATGAATTGGGATAAATTGGGCTTCAAATTTTGGGGGGTATTTTCTGCTTTAACCCTTTGTAAAAATTTAAATTTTTCGGGAAACCAAGCATTTTAGGTAATTTTTTTTTTTTTACATATGCAAAAGTTGTGAAACCCCTGTGGGGTATTAAGGTTCACTTTACCCCTTGTTACGTTCCCCAAGGGGTCTAGTTTCCAAAATGGTATGCCATGTGTTTTTTTTTGCTGTCCTGGCACCATAGGGGCTTCTTAAATGCGGCATGCCCCCAGAGCAAAATTTCCTTCAAAAAAGCCAAATGTGACTCCTTCTCTTCTGAGACCTGTAGTGCGCCAGCAGAGCACTTTTCACCCCCATATGGGGTGTTTTCTGAATCGGGAGAAATTGGGCTTCAAATTTTGGGGGGTATTTTCTGCTATTACCCTTTTTAAAAATTTAAAACTTTTGGGAAACCAAGCATTTTAGGGAAATTTTTTTTTTTTTTTTTACATATGCAAAAGTCGTGAATCACCTGTGGGGTATTAAGGTTTACTTTACCCCTTGTTATGTTCCCCGAGTCGTCTAGTTTCCAAAATGGTATGTCATGTGTTTTTTTTTGCTGTTCTGGCACCATAGGGGCTTCCTAAATGTGACATGCCCCCCAAAAACCATTTGTCGCTCCTTCCCTTCTGAGCCCTCTACTGCGCCCGCCGAACAATTAACATAGACATATGAGGTATGTCCTTACTCGAGAGAAAATGGGTTTCAAATACAAGTAAAAATTTTCTCCTTTTTACCCCTTGCAAAAATTCAAAAATTGGGTCTACAAAAACATGCGAGTGTAAAAAATGAAGATTGTGAATTTTTTCCTTCACTTTGCTGCTATTCCTGTGAAACACCTAAAGGGTTAAGACGCTGACTGAATGTCATTTTGAATACTTTGGGGGGTGCAGTTTTTATAATGGGGTCTTTTATGGGGTATTTCTAATATGAAGACCCTTCAAATCCACTTCAAACCTGAACTGGTCCCTGAAAAAAAGTGAGTTTCAAAATTTTGTGAAAAATTGGAAAATTGCTGCTGAATTTTGAAGCCCTTCGGTGTCTTCCAAAAGTAAAAACACGTCAATTTTATGATGCAAACATAAAGTAGACATATTGCATATGTGAATAAAAAAAATTATTTTGAATATCCATTTTCCTTACAAGCAGAGAGCTTCAAAGTTAGAAAAATGCTAAATTTTCTAATTTTTCATCAAATTTTGGGATTTTTCACCAAGAAAGGATGCAAGTTACCACAAAATTTTACCATTATGTTAAAGTAGAATATGTCCCAAAAAAACAATCTCGGAATCAGATTGATAACTAAAAGCATTCCAGAGTTATTAATGTTTAAAGTGACAGTGGTCAGAATTGCAAAAAATGAGTCCTTAAGGTGAAAAAGGGCTCAGTCCTTAAGGGGTTAAGGGGTTAATGAAAAGATGTTAAACACTTGTGGGGTGTTAAGGCTCACTGTGCCCCTTGTTACGTTCTTTGAGGGGTGTAGTTTCCAAAATACTATGTCATGTGTTTTTTTTTTTTTTTTTTTGCTGTTCTGGCAACATAGGGGCTTCCTGAATGTGACATGCCCCCAAAAACCATTTCAGCAAAATTCTTTCTCCAAAATCCCATTGTCGCTCCTTCTCTTCTGAGCCCTCTTCTTCGGCTGCAGAACACTTTACATCCACAAATGAGGTATTTCCTTACTTGAGAGAAATTGGGTTACAGATTTTGGAGGGATTTCTCTTCTTTTTTCTTTTGTAAAAATTCAAAAACTGTGTCTACACTAACATGCAAGTGTAAAAAATGAAGATTTTGAATTTTCTCCTTCACTTTGCTGCTATTCCTGTGAAACACCTAAAGGGTTAACACACTTTGAATGTCATTTTGAATACTTTGAGGGGTGCAGTTGTTATAATGGGGTTATATATGGGGTATTTCTAAAATGAATGTCCTCCAAATCCACTTCAAAACTGAACTGGTCCCTGAAAAAATTGGAAAATTGCTGCTGACCATTAAAGCCCTCTGATGTCTCCCAAAAGTAAAAAACATGTCAACTTTATGATGAAAATATAAAGTAGTTTATTTGGGATGCCCATTTTCCTTATAAGCAGAGAGTTTAAAAATGCAAAATTTTCAAATTTTTCATAACATTGTAGAATTTTTCACCAAAAAATTATGCAAGTATCGACGAAAATTTATCAATAACATAAAGTAGAATATGTCACGAAAAAACTTTCACGGAATCAGAATGAAAAGTAAAAGCATCCCAGAGTTATTAATGCTTAAAGTGACAGGGGTCAGATTTGCAAAAAATGCTCTGGTCCTTAAGGTGAAAATTGGATTAAAGGGGTTAAAGGGGTACTCCAGTAGAAAAAAACTGGTGCCAAAAAGTTAAACAGATTTATAAATTACTTCTATTTAAAAATCTTAATGCTTCCAGTACTTATCCATTGCTGTATGCTTCAGAGGAAGTTGTATTTCTTGCGGGAATTCTTTTTAACAGTCAAACCATGAGTCTTTTATTGAAAAGAGCTGGTAGCAATATACAGGATATAAATGGTAGGTATGGATGCCCATATGGGCGTTGTGGTACATGGTAACAAATAAAACAGTTACAACACATAACTAGGAGGAAACATCTGATCAGCTTACAATAATAATTGCACTGGAACCATAATGCATACATAGGAGGAAAACAGATAAGAATAATATTGGTTGGACCGGTCGTCGCCACAAAGGGGGGAATTCTTTTTAGTCTGACCACAGTGCTCTCTGCTTACACTCTTTTTTATTATAAAAGTACAAAACTTATACAAAAACACAAAACAAGCTTAACCAGCTATAACATAAATAAGAAATATACTGGTACCAAAGAACAAAAACAAAACCCTGCCTAACCGGCCAGCCCAGCTTTACAAAAACCTAAAATATGCCAACCCACCTAACCAAACCAAACAACACACTCACACGCATACCAAAAATGAACATAAAAATAGCACTTGGCTTATCAAAATATGAAAAAAAATGTTTGTAGCACTACCTGGCTACAACTCAAAACCATCCATATTCGGGAAACAAAACAAGAAAAATAAATAAAAAAAATAAAAAATAAAAAAATAAAATAAAAAAAAGCACAACTTGGCTTAGCAAAATATAAACATAAACATAAAATTTAGCACTACCTGGCTACAAAAAAAAATATATATATAATAAAAACTCAAATAAACAACGTAACAACATAATAAACTCAAATAGCCCACGTAACATAATAACTGGTCCGACTGCCATAACTACTGTAATGCTGTAATATAATATATATATATATATATATATATATATATATATATATATATATAACAATATACATACAAAATCACATGAACATAATAATATAGTATTTAACTAAAAATAAATATATATACACTGCAGAAAACCTACAAAAACAATAGAAAACACTACCAAAATCCCTACACTAAAACTGTACCCTCTCCCACACCACCCCTCCTGCACATGGGTCAGAGTCCATACCGTTCGTACACAAAGTCCTGTCCCTAACTGACCCATGTCAGGTCCCCAAAAGAAAAGCAAAACACCACCACCCACAAATACACCCTCCCCACCTAGCACTCCTCCCAACCAACTTACACACAAACTTATACATACTAACATATACACACTGAACCAAAGCTACCTTAGGCCCAAGTTTGGTCGCCTGTAAGCCCTTCATACCATATCAGCTTAAAACAAAACAAAAAGCTAGCGTGCACATGCATTAGCCCTCCACCAGGAAGAAGGATGGCAGACTTGATACATGAAAATTTTAAACTCAATCCCTAACTCCCCCCTACAATTTTCCCTAATTCTATGCCTCCATTAAAACTGACCCTGCTCTCACTCTATCACTATCCCTATAACACTGCCCCCAACCAAAATAAAGGTACTTTACCTAAAAAGGTCTAGTACCTATGGCACATCAAAAGAAAAACCTCTCCACAGGAGAGAAGCCCTACTGGTACCAAGACTGCCATACTCCAAAGACCTGATCTTCCCGAGGTCACCGGTGATGTTCCTACAGACCTCCACCTCAGAGAGAATTTTCTGTTGGGTCGACACTAAACACCGTGCATTCCACGTGTAGTACCTAACCACTAAACTAACTAAGAATAAAGTGCCCCGATCTCGGCCACCCAGGTTCCTGAATGCCCCATAAGCCCACTCCGAATAGGTTAGGCCGGCAAGTTGACGATGGAAGCACCCACCCTGTTGTAAACCCCTAAATTAAAGGGACAATGAAGCAGGAAGTGGTCCATGCTTTCCAGCGTGTCCCCACACTCTTCTCGGGGACATCCCGGATCATCAGAGTTCCTGCACTTCAGGTTGTCCCTTACATATAGCTTCCCCTGAAAGCAGCGCCAGGCCAAGTCCCAAAACTTCTGGGGGATCCTTTTCATGTTTAAAAGGTACAACCCCACCCTCAGATCCCGACCTGGGCAGTCCCTGAGCGCCAGAGGCTTCTGGAAATCGGTCACCAGAACCCGTTTGTCAAGGAACTGCCTTGACTGGGTCCTGATCTCCCACACTCCCAGACCCCACCAACGTATCACCTTCAGAGTCAGGGTAGCGTAAGCCGGAAGATATCCATGGGGCGTACGGAGGTCCTTCACTTGCCCTCCTCTCTCCCATTCCTGGAAGAAAGGCCGAAACCATTCCCTGCAGGAGATTACCCACGGAGGAGCCCTCTCTTTCCAGAGGTTTGCGATGTTAGCTTTCAAGAAGGTGTTCGTAAAGAACACCACAGGGTTTACCATAGATAAACCCCCTAGTCTCCACGTGTGGTACGTAACCTCCCACTTGACTAGGTTCATCCTGTTCCCCCATAACAGTTGGAAAAACAGGCTGTAGACCCTAGTGTAGTAAGCCTCTGGCAAGATACATACGCTGCCCAGATAGATAAACAAGGGGAGCAGGTACGATTTGATCAGGTGTACCCTTTCCCTGAGGGTCATAGACCAACCCTTCCACTGGTCCACCTTCTGAGCGGCATCCTGGAGCTTACCATCCCAGTTTTTGGTGGGATAATCATCCTGGCCGAATGTGATGCCTAAGACTTTTGCTGATTCTTGGGGCCCTGGAAGGGTGTCCGGGAGATCAAACGTGGGATCCCCCCCCCTCCCAGCCAGAGACTCTCACACTTATCCCGGTTGATCTTAGACCCGGATGCCTCTGAGTAGCGGTCCACCTCCGACATCACATCGACCTCCTCTCTCGAGGAGACGAAAATAGTGACATTGTCAGCGTATGCCACCACTCTCTGGGTGACATCCAGCTCCGCCAGCCTCATCCCGACTCCCGCCAACCGCCCACAATCTACCCTCCGGACGAAGGGATCGATTGCGAACACGTATAAAAGCGGGCTCAAAGGACAACCCTGACGGACTCCAGACCCCACCTCAAAAGAGCGGCCAGACCAACCGTTCACCAGCAGGAAACTCTCTGCCCCTGCATACAAGATCTTAAGCCAATTAACAAAAGTACACGGTAAGCCATATCTCAGGAGGACGGACCAGAGGTACTCGTGGTTCACCCGATCAAACGCCTTGGCCTGATCCAGGGACAGCAAGTACCCCTTCCAGAAACCCGCACTACTCCGCTCCACTGCCTCCCTGACTCTAAGGACCGCACTTAAGGTGCTTCGGCCTGGAACAGAGCAGTGCTGAGTCCCTGAAAGGAGCCGGGGTGCAAACTTCACCAGCCGATTAAACAGTATCTTGGCCAGAAGCTTTCTGTCCGTATTGAGAAGAGCTATGGGCTTCCAATTCTCAATTCGGCTGGGATCTTTACCCTTTGAGAGAAGAATCAGGGCTGACCTTCTCATTGACTTTGGTAGAGTGCCCGAGGAGAGACACTCATTGAATACCTCAGTCAAGAGGGGAGCTAAAGACTCCTTAAAGGTCCTGTACCACTCGGATGTTAAGTCATCCGGACCTGGCGACTTCTTAGGGGCGAGCCCCTCGATCGCCAGTCTCACTTCCTCTTCCCTGATTTCTTCTGCCAAAACATCAAGAGAGGGGTCTACCCCTGGCTCAGGAATGGTTTCAGCCAGGAAAGCCGACATCCTGTCTCGATCTAGATCCTTCCTTCCCAAGAGGTGCGAGTAGAAGGATCTGACGACCTCCAAGATCCCTGATCTGGACCGATTCAGAGATCCCGTACTATCAATCAGTCCTGAAATGACTTTACTACTTACTGACATCTTACAGTTTCTGTAAGGGTCGGGCGAGCGGTACTTCCCGAAATCCCTCTCAAAAACCAAAGATGCGTGCCTATCGTACTGACACCCCATCAGCAAGGATTTCACTCTGGAGATATCCTCTCGGCTACCTCCAGTCGAGACGAGAAGCTCGAGTTTCCTCCTCAGACCCTGATACAAGCGGTACCTGTTCAGAGACCTGAGGCTCGAGAGCTGGCGGAAGAACCCTGCAACCCGCTTCTTGAATATCTCCCACCACTCTGACTTACTACTACATAGGTCCAGTAAAGGTACCTGACTCTGAAGAAAATCCTCAAAGGACTGTCTTATCTCCATTTCCTCCAGGAGGAACGAATTCAGCTTCCAATAACCTTTTCCCATCCGGGGGGTCTCTGAAACATTCAGGGAAAACTAAATCATACAGTTGTTGGAGAACGCCACCTCAACCACGGACACTGCGGAAGAGACGGATTCCTCCTTTAAATAAAACCTATCTATCCTAGACCTGCGACTACCTTGATGATAGGTGAAACCCGTGTGGCCCGAGGGGCTCCGGATGTGGGCATCCTCCAGGCGAGCTTCTCTAGCTATGCTAATCAGTGCCACACTATCGCAAGTCAGCGGACCATTGGAGCCTCTCCTATCTTGGGACCTCGTGACATTATTGAAGTCCCCTCCAAAGATCACTTGCCGACTCGTAAAAAGAAAGGGCTTAATCCTCATAAAGAGATCTTTACGGCCCCGCTTAGTTTGCGGGGCATAGATATTAATGAGCCGGAGCTCTTGTCCCTTCATGAAGACATTTAAGATCAGGCACCTCCCCATTTCTAATTCAATAACCCGTCGGCCTTCAACAGGAGCGGTAAAAAGGACCGCCACCCCACTATACGGCTCAGCCGCAAGAGACCAGTGGGAGGGACCGCGCCTCCACTCTCTCCTGGCTTTTACCAGAGAGGCTAGATCTGACAACCTGGTCTCCTGTAAAAAGAAAATGTCAGCTTCAACACGGCCGAGAAAATCAAAGGCTGCAAATCTAGCCGTATCCGACTTAATGCTGGTACAGTTAATAGATGCCAGCGTCAATGGGGTGAGTGCCGCCATAAAGGGTGATTGAATTAGATGGCCTCACCCTTTATTTCTTTTTACCCTTCTTTTTAGCCCCCTCATCCCCCGAAGACGACGAGAGGGCAGGACCACTCTTACATCTTTTTTTCAACTCTGATTGGTCCATAAGGTCCCCGTCTCCGTCCGGCCCCGGTCTAGCCCTGCCCTCCGAGGAAGGTGCCTCGACAGGACAGGGCCCAGTTCCCCACAGAGGCTCTTTCTCCCGAGGCACCCCGCCCTCACCTTCCCCCTCCAAGGAGGGGGAGGAGATGGTATCGAGGACGAGGTATCGGTTTGACAGGTCAATCAGAGGGGGGGCAGTCAGGCTTCCATTTTGGATCTGGCCCGTAGTACAAGGAACAGAGGGCTCTGACCTCTTCATTCTCCCTTTCCTTTTGCCCTTGTCTTTCTTTTTGGGCCTCTTCCCACTATCCTCATCCACACTTTCATAGTGGGAGGAATCGGAAGGGTCGGCCATATTGCCTTCCTTTCTGTGAAGTCTCCCGATCTCCTCATCTAGCACGTTCTCCTCCAGGGCTTCAGCAGTTACAGGGCCAGCTTCAGGAGCAGGGGCTGAAGCTACCCCCGCCACCTGGGCACTCTCCAGCTCCCTACTCCTTCTACGATTTTCCTCCCGCCTTAGTTTGGCGGGGCCCTTTTTCCTCCTCACTAGCCCTGTTGCGCCCCCATCCCTGCCCGTACCCTCCCCAGCCGAGGCAACTTCACAGCTCTCCTCAGCCGGAGCAGCCGCTGCACGGGCGAAGGCGCTAGGACAACGGCTAAAAGGGTGCCCGAGGACACCACACAGGTGGCACCAGATCTGCCGACAGGATGCGGCCAGATGACCCACCCCACCACACAAAGCACAGACCTGCACAGTACAGGCTGCGCTAAAGTGGGTGGGGCTGCCACACCTGGGACAGACCTTAGGTTGCCCCTGATAGAAGACCTGAATCCTATCACGTCCAAGGAAGGCGGCTGATGGAATGTGGGCAACCGTACTCCCTGAACGTTTGAGTTTGACGGAAAACGTCCAGGCCCCGGACCAGATCCCATGCTCATCAAAGTTTTTCTTGGGCATGTCCGTCACATCCCCATACTGACCGAGCCAGGTCATGATATCATAACAAGAAAGTGACTCGTTACGGGTCAAAACGGTCACTTTCTTGACAGAGTTCTGACGGGAAATCGCCTTTACGGAGAAATCCCACCAGCCGGGCTCGTTCTTCGCCACTTCGTAGTTTGACCAGAAGAGTTCAAGACCCTCCGGCCGAACGAAACTGACGTCAAACTCAGACGAACCGTAGGGGTGAATCAGGGCAAAGATGTCACTCGCCCTGAATTCTATCTGAAGGAGGAGCTCAACCACTTTAGCGCGAGGTGGGCATGCATCCACGCCCCTCCAAATCAGACGGACCACATTCCTACGGTTATTGTCCTGCCCGGGTGTTGGGAGGGACCAGACCACCTCCCCATTCTGCTCTCGGAAAGCCCCCAAACCGTGCCTCTCTATCCAGAAAGACAGATCAACCTCACCCCTTCCCTCTGCCTGGATCGACCTGTCACCCCTGCGTAGAGCCTCCAGGAGGCGCTGTTGCAAGTGGCCTCCAGAGCCGGACGGAGACGGGGAGCCCGACGGGGGGGCAGCCGGACCAGACACACACCTAGACCCAGAACCAGACCCAGAAACATTAATACCACCATTCACACCACTACTCTCATCATCTTTATTTCCTTTCATGCTAGACTTCCCATTCATACCTCTACTACTACTACCACCAACATTCATTCCACTGACACTCCCACATACACTTCTCTCATCCACAACACTACTACCCCCATCATTCTCACATCTTGCACTCATAGCATCCTGCCTAACAAATTCTGGGCTGGCTGGGACTTGTAGTGTTGCTGGCTTTAAATAGATTTTCTGTTCTGGCTTAGCTGCTGGGGTCGACGCTAATGGCTCCTTCTCCATGAGTGATGTGAATTCCGAAGTCTGGGGCTGCCCCTCCGAGCGCACCCTAGCTCCTCCCACATTGCCTGGGCTTAGTTTGCCCAGCTGCATGGGCTCTGCCCCTGATCCTTGCGCCCGGACACTCCCCCCCCCCCTCACAGAGGAGTGCCCCGCAGCGCCCGCAGAACACACAGTACTCGGGGGACTGCCCACCGAGCACATGGACCCACCGCTCTCTGCCACCGGCGCCCGGACACTCCCCCCCATCACAGGGGAGTGCCCTGCAGCGTCGGCAATGCCCACGGCACTCGGGGAACCGCCCCCCGAGCACACGGCAGCATAGCTTGCCTCGCCACTGCCCACCATGAGCCCATCCTGCCCCTCCCTACCGGCAGGATGGGTGGGCTTCACATCTATTGCATCCACAGCCTTTCCTGACGCCATGCTGTATCCCCCATGCTGGCTCTGTTCCACCACAGAAACGAAGTCTGGCAGTCTGGGGGGCCCAGCAGCCTGAACCAGCTTTGCAGCTGGCCCAGACTGCTGGAAAGGAACAAACACGTACTTCACTGATTCTTGTGTCTTTTGCTTTGTCCTCTTAACTGCCACATCATCACAGAGATCATCACCAAAGGTGAAATGCTGGAGGTAGGCTGGGGACTCCTGCATGACTATCGCCCTTAGCAATCCCCCAGCCTCACTCTCCACATCATTCTCCTCGCTCTCACTTGAAGGAAGAGCCACCTGGGCCGGTTCAATATAGCTGTCCTGGGTGGCCTGGGTGTCACAGGGAGCAGCCACAGACACAGCGTCTTCCTCCACATTCTCATCCTTATCCTCATCACCACCATCCTCACTTTCTTCACCCCCACTACTCTCCCTATCATCCACCTCCACCTTACCTGGGGATTTCATGGCGGCAAACCGGTCTTCATTAATCAGCTTTTCCTGGAAAAGACCGCTTCCCTCCAGGATCTCGTCTCTCCTCTCCTCCAGCTTCACAATCTCGCTTTTCAGCGCTGTGATCCTCTTTCTTAGCTCTGGCCTGTTCTTTTTGGACCCCGTGCTCACCAGATTCTGAGCCACACGTAGATCCTCCCTGGCCATCCTCAGCTCCTTATCGCACTGGTCATATTCCGCAAAGCGTGCGGCCATGCGGGAGCAGTATGTATCGCTTGACTCCTTGGGCCCTCTCTCTGCCCACATCTCCACTCTTTTCCTCCTCGCCTTGCTTCCTCCAGATCTCTGGTTGGCACCCGTCGCCGTGGAAGCAGAGCCTGCATTGCTGCAGACTCTGCCAGATTTTCTTCCTCCGGCCGGAACAATGGCTGTTGCAGTTTTCTCTCCACCCCCCGCCAGCCTGGAAGAACGGGGAGTGGAGGCTCGAGATTTCCGGGGCTCCATGCAGGGGAGGCTCTCCCCAGGAGTCTGCCAGCCTCCTGGGAAAAGCAGTTAGAACACCTGCCTCTGTAGTCCTCTTGGAAGTCCTGGAGAGCTCAAACAGGGACACACTCGCACGCTTCTCACACTGAACTGGTGTGTTTCACAGGAAGTGCTCTCTGCTGACACCTCTGTCAATGTCAGGAACTGTCCAGAGCAGGAGAGGTTTGCTATGGAGATTTGCTCCTGCTCTGGACAGTTCCTGACATCTGGCTTCATTGGACCTGCTAAAGGAGAAAAGATAGTAGCTATAGCACACCGTCCATTTGAGATCTTTCAAGTCTCCACAAGTCTTTTTCAAGCTAAATTGTTGCACTTTTGCTTGGTGCAATAAATTATGCGATGACTTGGAAATGGAGGGTGTGCAGCTATTGCTATGACCTTCTCTCATCTGGATGATTATGGTATAACCAGGCTTTCACCTGATGCTGCTTGCTCAAAGTGGAGATGACAATAATGTATATTGGTGCTGCTCGAACTTTTTCATAACTTTAGGACATGCTAAGGATAGACTCAGGACAGAAGGGAATAGTTTGTTGGATTTACTAAGAAAACTTCATTGAGTAAGAAACAAGGTTAGGACAATTATGTCTATCTATTTATCTATCACCTATCTATCATCTATCTATTTATCTATCTACTGTATCCATAATCTTTCATTCCTGAATTAAAGGGGTACTCGTTCCCCTAGACATGTTATCCCCTGTATTATCCCATGTTATCGCCTGTCCCTGTCGCTGGCGCTGCAGCATCCATGAACACAGAAGCATGGGGCTTCTTTGTTTGTGATGTCACGCCCCCTCTATTCATGTCTATTGGAGGGGGCTTGTCGGCCGCTGGGGACCCCCGCCCGTGCCGGATGACTGGTTACCACAGGTGCCAAGCCCCCTCTATCTAGCCATCACGCCACCTCCAATAGACATGAATAGAAGGGGCATGACGTGATGTCACAAACACGGAAGCCCCATGCTTCCTTGTTCATGAACACCGCAGCACCAGCAGTGGCCGGACCCCCTGCGAACAAACATGTTATCCCCTTTCCTTTGGATAGGGGATAACATGTCTAGGGACAGAGTACCCCTTTAAACTGTAATTTGCCTTATGTCACTAGTAATGATGTATAAATGACAGAATATAGAAATAATCATAATATTGCTTGCAAAACTCCCTGAAGTACAACAGTATCAAATTTATGTACAGTACCTAAAATTTATAGTCCATATGATAATTAAATAGTAAACCGAAGATGCATTGGGGTATTCGTGTGAATATATGGGGGCTCAACCCATTCAAAGTTATATCCAATATAGAAGAAAATTCACACTGGACAGGTATGTACGTTTTAAATTGCTTTTAGTAAATTATTAATAATTGGTACAAACTTGGTGGATGCTCCACTTTTTTCAAATGTATTCATTACAAATAGTACTTCACCCCAAGTGCACACTAATGAACGTCCGGCATCTCCTGATCCAGCTGCCGATCTATCTTCGCCGTAGCCAAGGCATAGCGGAGTGGATCCTCCTTCCTCTCACGAAGGGGAAAAGTAGGTGAGTGTGTAGGCCGGACACTTCACAGCAGTACCAGCAGTACCTGCAATTTATCTCTGGAATAGACCAAAAATAAAGTGATGAAAATACATGACATATTCTAACATGATGCAGAAGAGTTTTATGTCGCCCATTGTTGCTTTGGGTATCCGTCACCTGATTCAGGAGGCTGTTTATTTTTCAGTAACTGTCATAAAACATCATAAAGTATATGCACAACAACTACTAGTTTTGAAACAGTTGGAGGCACACTGATCAGTGCTGTGCTTTGGTATGGCAATGTTCAGTGTATGCAATCGCAAGACTTCATGAAATGGTGAGTAAAATGTAAAAAATTGTCATAAATGTAACTAAGTTCCTTTGCTAATAAAATCTTAAATCTCCCCTCTTTTCCTATTTTTCAAATAAAATAACATAAACAAAAATAAACATAAACATATGTGATATCACTGCCAAAATGTCCCATCTATTAAAATATTAGGTTAATTTTAGGTTGATTTTTGGTCGCTTTATATTTCAGAAAAAATGTAATAAAATATAATCAAAAAGGTCCATCAAAACAAAAAAAATTAAAACTACAGATCATGGAGCAAGAAATGAGCCCTCATATAGACCCGTATATGGAAAAATAAGTGTTATAGGGTTCAGATGAGGACAATTTTAACCCCTTAAGCCCATTTTCACCTTGCATTGTTGTTTTTCCCTCCTTCTAAAAATAAAGCGCTGTCAATTTTGCACCTGTAATGACATGACTTATTTCATAATATAATCTGCGGCTAAACAAAAATAAAGGATTTGTGAGGTGAAATAAAATAAAAAATGGCATTTTTAACTTTTGGGGGCTCCTGTTTCTACACAGTGCACTTTTCGGTAAAAACAACACATTCGCCCTCATTTACTATTGCAAACCCGATATGTTTTGTCGGGTTGTGCACCAGATTGTTTTGCATTGTGCCAGTAATTCTGTCTGCGTCAGATTTTGCGCCAGAATTTGCGCCAGAATTGAAAAAAACATGACTTACTCTCCATTTTGCTAAGAAAACCCGAAAAAGAGGCGTGGCCACCGGGAATGGGCATGTTCCCGACATTTTCACAAAAACCCAACAAATATACTAAGGATTCACAAAAGATGCTGTGATTAACTTTGATTGTGGTGTCTAAAGGGTTAATGCCAGGCATCGGCCCGATTGGCGGTGCCCGGCATTAGCCGTGAGTCCTGGCTGCCAGTAGCAACTGGGTCCCACTGAGTTTAACCAGTTCTTTGCTGTTAAGAATGGTTTAAACCCGATAAACGGGACCAGGGCGTACAGGTACGCCCTGAGATGTTGAGTGCCAGGACATTAGGGCGTACATGTACGCCCTGCATCCTTAAGCCGTTAAGCATATTCATTTTCATGCAAAAAGTTATTAAACAACTTTTTAAAAGTTGTAAAATAAAACAAAACCTGTATAAAGTGGGTATCATGTAAATCATGTGGACCTACAGTATAAAGATAACATGTAATGTTTACCGAAAAGTGAACTTGCAAAAAGGCTGGAAGAGAAGACTGTGAATACTGAGGGAGGGTGGGGGCTCAGTGAATGAGAGGATTTCCACAGCAGCTGCCTTCTAACTGATCATTACTTGCCCAAATGCTTACAATACAAAGGATGGGCACAAGACTCGGCTGGTCCTGCAGTACACCTGTTATATGGAGTGACATTCCTGCTGTAAAAAAAAGACTCAAGCCCTGCCCAGGAGGACTGCTCTATGCATAAGGATTCAAGCCAAACCCAGGAGGACTGCTATATGCATAAGGATTCAAGCCCTGCCCAGGAGGAATGCTGTATGTATAAGGACTAGGATGACCCCATAAACAATTAGCATAACTGGGCGTGGCTCAAGTTCCTATAGCAGTAGCTTTTGGAACAATTTCTCTTCCAAATAAACACCTTAAGTGTTTAAATAAAATGAAGGCCACTTAAAAAATAAATCAAGCTGCTCTTCATTAAAAACAAATAGGAAACAAGAGTGCCCCCCATGTGTAGAACCATAAATTACTGACATAGGTGAGATAGATGGTACAGAAACCCCTCACCTATCAGGGTTGTACAAACACACCAGAATAAAATCCAAGGCTCTATTCAGCTGGGCTGCTGCTCCTCCCCAAATATGCTCCAAGGTGCAAATTACCACCACTACTTTCGCCTTGAGGAAATCTGGGTGCCATCACATATAAAAACAACAGGCTGATTAAAAGAAATATTTAAAAAAATACTAATTTATTAATAGTACAGCGTGTTTCAAAACTGGTCCGGCTTCTTCCTCAGATACAATAATAAGTAAAAGGTAACAAACTGAATACCTGAAACCTTGATCACATGAAAAAAGCCTACAAATAAAATCCTAACATCATCTGTTTAGCACATGGGGGGAATAAGGATGTTTTAAGTTTGTCTCTTAATAAAACTATCCCGTTGTCCTTTCCTAATTGCTTTCAAAGATTAATTACCAGGGAATCCTAATGGATATTTAAATGTAACACTTTTATGCCTGCCTGAGGATTTGAATGAAATTATAGAAAGGACATGTCTTAGATATAAGCACTTTATGGTAATATATGTATGTTTTTATATATTATTATTTATGTTTCATAGATAAGGGGATATTATGGCTACATATGTATATTTGTGTTTATGAATATTTATGTCCGATATATTTTTGGATTATGGATTATGTATTTATGACACTTGAAATACATGCCTATTCGTTATGTAAAGTAATGTGCAGGAATGGGACTACAACTCCCAGCAGTTTTGATATCACAGGTGTATGAGAAATTTGTAAGCGGTATAATCAATTGATGTGAGAGGGACCTTCGTATTTGGATTTTATTTGTAGGCTTTTTGGTCATGTGACTAAGGTTTCAGATCTGCTACTTTTTTATTATTCTTGCACCTGGAAAAGAAGCCAGAATGGCTTTGAAACGCGTTGTACTTTAAATAAATTAGTTTTTTTCCAATCCTAGTCCATGCAGGATATTGGAATAAACCAAGTAAAATTCAAGAGTTAAAAAGCTATATTCCCTCTTCCAACCTATCACTAGGAGGTCCCCAAATAATGCTCCTGGGTTGCATAAGTGGGAAGTTAATTGTACCACAAGATTTTGAAGATAGAAATCAATACAGTGCAAGAGTTGCGATGTTAAAGACTCTATCCCCGAGATGATTGGGTGTCCCGGTGGGTTAACTATACCCTTGGGAATTTTTGGAAAGTGATAGAAAAAAGGGGTACATGGTTATTCAACCAATAGAAATCTCTTCTCTGCCTTATCCAATATTTTGCAATATCTTTTCACAAACTCCTTCTGTGGGTCAGTGTCAATAACTGTATAATAATTAGTATCCCCCAGAATCCTACAGGCCTCACTGAAGTAATCTTTGCGGCCCTATATGATTATCATGGGGAGATAACTATTTTTTTTATTGTAATTTTACAGCAAAAGGTAATAGAAATGGAGCACTCACCAGGTCAGTAGCTTGAAGACTGTATTCTTTATTTCATAAATTCATCACATGTGCAGGGGAGCGGACAAAAGCAGTGGGGGACGGGAGGGGGGAGTGTATGTGCAATGGTCAGTATCACGCATGTAGTGCACTCCCCCCCCCCCTCCCCACTGACCTGGTGAGTGCTCCATTTCTATTACCTTTTGCTGTAAAATTGCCATAATCATTTCATGTGAGTACCGAAGAGGTCGTATGCATTGGTCATAAGAGCTGCAGCACCTGTCCATGTATACACACGCTAGCTGTGCCGAGGATATATTTTGTGAGAGACTTTATTTTATTCTTGATCTGCAATTTTTTCAGATTTTTTTCATTTTACTTTTACGTGAATAAAGCCACTAGTCTCAGGGTTTTCATTTTTGTGTTATTTTAACATTATTTACTGAAGGCTCTGATGCAGCATAGCTAAAGCACATTACAAGTAGAAAGCATATTACGTTTTTAACAATTCTCTGACTTAGTTGGAATGTACAGAGGCTGCTGCCCCCTAGAAGTGTTTATTTTTTCCTTTGCCGAGTACTGGCGTTTCTGATGTCCTTTCTACTTCTTGACTGCGTCTGAAGTGTTGTCGCACAAGGTGCTGTGGCAACCCATGTGATTTGGCGTACAGAAGAGTTGCGCCTAACACTGCAGGTTAGTACAGTGATTGACAGGTTTGGGCCCGGGTACACCTGTATATACCCACTGAGGATAGTATACAAGGTAGAGCCCCTCCATACTTTTTTGTCCTTCTAGGAAATAAAAAGGTGATTTTATGAGGAAAGGTGTAGTTAAATGTGAAAAATAGAAAATGTATTGAAAAAAACAAACAAATGCCTGCAATGGATGCTCAATTTTTGGTAAAACAGATATATCAATATTATGAATAACTTAAATCTGCGGTTTCAACATGTACACATAGTTGTCAAAAAAGGAAATATCGTCCTGAGGATAATGTTCAATATCTGTACACAGTTGTCTAAAAATGCTTAAAAAATGAACAACACCATGTAGATGTCCTATTTCTGTCTGTTTATCTCAGAGAGAACATCTCCCTAAGGTAAGTCAGGATGCCCTTCGAATCTTCCTTTAAATATAATGACATTTTCACTAAGGAGTAAGAGGAATATATGGAAACCGGCTTGAAGGGCATGATGCAGAGATGACAGAAAAAAAAAAAAAACTCTTGTGCCAACTTACATTAAAAGTCTGATGGCAATTCTCTAAGCATTCTGGAACCAAAACTTACTCTAGGTGTAACATTGTAACATAGGTATTATATATTTTAGGGACTTTTTCTTTTTTTTTTTACATAGACTTTCCTGTCAGTTTGTATAAAAATAACAACAACAAAAAAAAATACTTTGGTGTTATTGCAAGCCATAAAAGCCTCAAAATAAAGAAAAGCAAGAAGTAGGCTTCAGGATGAAGTCTGCACATTTTATATATGCATCCATGTGCAGATCTTGACTGACGAGCAAGTGCCATGTCGATGAATTTAAGGGCCCATTCACACGGCGGAATTCCGAGGCAGCAGTCTCCAATTGTTTTTAATGGGATTCTGCTGCACTGTGAATTCTGTGATGGAAGTATCGGTCAAGGAAATTCAAATTCCAGACTCTGCAGAAAGAATGAACATGTTTATTATTTTAGTAGAATACTCTTGTAAATATACTGTCATCTATGGGAATGGCGAATTTCTGAGTGGTCCTATCACCATCACATGCTGCTTACGGAGTCTCTACTGGGATTCTTTCTAGGCAGACTTTCTGCCATGTGAATGTGCCCTAAATGTGGCAAACTGTAACACAACTGCAATGCAACCAGATTGTGTGGTTTCACCCCTATAGAAAGAAAACTTTGAAACTAGCAAGATAACATTTAACTCCTTAACGACCATATTTACACAGGCCAGCTCCTGGTATGTGAAGCTCGCTCAGGAGCTGAGTGCGCTTCGTACCTGCGGGGCCCCGGTTGCTATCAGCAGCCAGGACCCGTGGCTAATATCAGACATCGCCGATCAAGCTGATGTCTGGTATTAACCCTTTAGATGATGCAATAAAAAAAAAACGGGAGAAAATACTGCCGGTTAGCTCAGCGGAGCTGTTCAGGAGCGCCGCTACGGCATTCCGAACAGCTGAGAGGACAGCGGGAGGGTACTTACCCTCCTTCCAATTGTTCGATCGGCGTTTGATTGCTCCAATCCTGAGATCCAGGCTTGAGCAATCGAGCGCAGATAACACTGATCAATGATATGCTATGGCATTTCATTGTTCAGTGTATGCAATCAAAGGATTGCATGTATTGGGGGCTAAAAAATAGTAAGAAAAAAAAAAGTTAATAAATGGGATTTAACCCCTTCCTGAATAAAAGTTTGAATCCCCCCCCCTTTTCCCATGAAAAAAAATATTTAAACAAAAATAAACATATGTGGTATTACCATGTGTGTAAATGTCCAAACTATAACGCACAGTCAATGATGTACACGTAAATAAAAATGCATATTTTTGGTCACTTTGTATACCCTAAATTTTTTTTTATAAAAAGCGATCAAAAAGTCCCATCAAAACAATATGGATTCAACTTGAGAAAATACAGACATGGTTGCACATCCACAACATGCACCTTGATCTAATGTTTCTCAGCAACATTTATTCAACTAACAGGTCGTTAGTGTACTTTATGATCATGAAGTCCAAGCCCACTAGCCACGTCACTGCCACCTGTAAGTAGTGGGTCCCCTGCATGTTGTGGATCTTCAACTATGTCTGTTCTTTCTCAAGTTGAATTCCCATCAAAACAATCATGGTACCGATAAAAACTTCAGATCACGGCACAAAAATATAAGCCCTCACACCAGCTCTGTATATGGAAAAATAAAAAAGGTAAAGGGCTCAGAAGATGACAATTTTAAACATACTAATTTTGGTGCATGTGGTGCTTTTTTTTATAGTAACTGTCACGATGCCGGCTGGCAGGAGGTGGATCCTCTGTGCCAGAGAGGGATTGGCGTGGACCGTGCTAGTGGACCGGTTCTAAGTTACTACTGGTATTCACCAGAGCCCGCCGCAAAGCGGGATGGTCTTGCAGCGGCGGTAGTAACCAGGTCGTATCCACTAGCAACGGCTCAACCTCTCTGACTGCTGAAGATAGGTGCGGTACAAGGGAGTAGACAAGAGCAAGGTCGGACGTAGCAGAAGGTCGGGGCAGGCAGCAAGGATCGTAGTCAGGGGCAACGGCAGGAGGTTTGGAACACAGGCTAGGAACACACAAGGAAACGCTTTCACTGGCACGATGGCAACAAGATCCGGCGAGGGAGTGCAGGGGAAGTGAGGTATACATAGGGAGTGCACAGGTGAACACACTAATTAGAACAACTGCGCCAATCAGGGGCGCAGTGGCCCTTTAAATCGCAGAGACCCGGCGCGCGCGCGCCCTAGGGAGCGGGGCCGCGCGCGCCGGGACAGGACCGATGGAGAGCGAGTCAGGTACGGGAGCCGGGGTGCGCATCGCGAGCGGGCGCCACCCGCATCGCGAATCGCATCCCGGCTGGAGGCGGTATCGCAGCGCACCCGGTCAGTGGATCTGACCGGGGCGCTGCAGTAGCGAGGATGTTGCGAGCGCTCCGGGGAGGAGCGGGGACCCGGAGCGCTCGGCGTAACAGTACCCCCCCCCTTGGGTCTCCCCCTCTTCTTGGAGCCTGAGAACCTGAGGACCAGACTTTTGTCTAGGATATTTTGCTCAGGTTCCCAGGATCTCTCTTCAGGACCACAGCCCTCCCAAGCAACCAAAAAAAAAGTTTTCCCTCTGACCTTCTTGGAGGCCAGTATCTCCTTTACGGAGAAGATGTCAGAAGAACCGGAAACAGGAGTGGGAGAAACAAGTTTGGGAGAGAAACAGTTGATGATGAGTGGTTTAAGAAGAGAGACATGAAAGGCATTAGGAATACGAAGAGAAGGAGGAAGAAGAAGTTTGTAAGAGACAGGATTAATTTGGCACAAGACTTTGAAAGGACCAAGATAGCGTGGTCCCAATTTGTAGCTGGGGACACGGAAGCGGACATATTTAGCGGAGAGCCATACCTTGTCTCCGGGAGAAAAAATGGGGGGAGCTCTTCTTTTCTTATCGGCAAACTTTTTCATGCGAGATGAAGCCTGTAAGAGAGAATTTTGGGTCTCTTTCCATATGGTGGAAAGATCACGAGTTACTTCATCCACAGCGGGCAAACCAGAGGGCAAGGGAGTAGGGAGGGGGGGAAGAGGGTGACGGCCGTGCTCCACGAAAAATGGGGATTTGGAAGAAGATTCAGAGACTCTGAAGTTGAACGAGAATTCGGCCCATGGTAGAAGATCTGCCCAGTCATCCTGGCGGGAGGAAACAAAATGCCGTAAATAGTCACCCAGGACCTGGTTAATTCTTTCTACTTGCCCATTGGATTGAGGATGATAAGCAGAAGAGAAGTTTAATTTAATCTTGAGTTGTTTACAGAGAGCCCTCCAGAATTTTGACACGAATTGGACGCCTCTATCCGAGACGATCTGCGTGGGCAAACCGTGAAGACGAAAAATGTGTACAAAAAATTGTTTTGCCAACTGAGGCGCTGAAGGAAGACCAGGAAGAGGAATAAAATGTGCCATCTTGGAAAATCGATCAACGACCACCCAAACAACAGTGTTGCCACGGGATGGGGGTAAGTCTGTAATAAAGTCCATACCAATCAGAGACCAAGGCTGTTCGGGGACAGGCAGAGGATGAAGGAGACCAGCAGGCTTCTGGCGAGGAGTCTTATCTCGGGCACAGACAGTGCAGGCCCGCACAAAATCAACAACATCCGTCTCCAGAGTCGGCCACCAATAGAAACGAGAGATGAGTTGCAAGGACTTTTTGATGCCCGCATGGCCAGCGAGGTGGGAGGAGTGACCCCATTTGAGGATTCCGAGGCGTTGGCGTGAAGAAACGAAGGTCTTCCCTGGAGGAGTTTGCCTGATGGAGGCTGGAGAAGTGGAGATCAGGCAGTCAGGGGGAATGATGTGTTGCGGAGAGAGCTCTACTTCCGAGGCATCCGAGGAACGAGAGAGAGCATCGGCCCTAATGTTCTTGTCGGCAGGGCGAAAATGAATTTCAAAATTAAACCGGGCAAAGAACAGAGACCACCTGGCCTGGCGAGGATTCAGCCGTTGGGCAGACTGGAGATAGGAGAGATTCTTGTGATCGGTGTAAATGATAACTGGAAATTTTGATCCCTCCAGCAGATGCCTCCATTCCTCAAGTGCTAATTTAATGGCCAGTAGCTCTCGATCCACGATGGAGTAGTTCCTCTCCGCCGGAGAGAAGGTCCTAGAAAAAAAACCACAAGTAACAGCATGCCTGGAAGAATTTTTTTGTAGAAGGACCGCTCCAGCTCCCACTGAGGAGGCATCAACCTCCAATAGGAAGGGTTTAGATGGGTCAGGTCTGGAGAGCACGGGAGCAGAAGAAAAGGCAGACTTGAGCCGTTTAAATGCATCTTCCGCTTGAGGAGGCCAGGACTTAGGATTGGCATTCTTTTTGGTTAAAGCCACGATAGGAGCCACAATAGTGGAAAAATGTGGAATAAATTGTCTGTAATAATTGGCGAACCCCAAAAAACGTTGGATAGCACGGAGTCCGGAGGGGCGTGGCCAATCTAAGACGGCAGAGAGTTTATCTGGGTCCATTTGTAGTCCCTGGCCAGAGACCAAGTATCCTAGGAAAGGAAGAGATTGACATTCAAACAGACATTTCTCCATTTTGGCATAAAGTTGATTGTCTCGAAGTCTCTGAAGAACCATGCGGACATGCTGGCGGTGTTCTTCTAAGTTCATTAACAAAAAGTTCATTAACAAAGTCTTGGAAGACGGCAGGGGCGTTGCACAGGCCAAAGGGCATGACCAGATACTCAAAGTGTCCATCTCTAGTGTTAAATGCAGTTTTCCATTCGTCCCCCTCCCTGATGCGGATGAGATTATAAGCACCTCTTAAGTCCAGTTTGGTAAAGATGTGGGCACCTTGAAGGCGATCAAAGAGTTCTGAGATAAGAGGTAGGGGGTAGCGGTTCTTTACCGTGATTTTATTAAGTCCGCGGTAGTCAATGCAAGGACGTAGGGAGCCATCCTTTTTGGACACAAAGAAAAATCCAGCTCCGGCAGGAGAGGAGGATTTGCGGATAAACCCCTTTTTTAAATTTTCCTGGATGTATTCAGACATAGCAAGAGTCTCTGGGGTGGACAGAGGATAAATTCTGCCCCGGGGTGGAGTAGTACCCGGGAGGAGGTCAATAGGACAGTCATAAGGCCTGTGAGGAGGTAAAGTCTCAGCTTGTTTTTTGCAAAATACGTCAGCATAGTCCATATAAGCCTTAGGGAGACCGGTTACAGGGGGAACCACAGGGTCACGGCAGGGAGTACTGGGAACCGGTTTAAGACAGTCCTTGAAACAAGAAGTACCCCAGCTCTTGATCTCTCCTGTGGACCAATCAAGGGTTGGGGAATGGCGTCGAAGCCATGGTAGTCCAAGGAGAATTTCAGAAGTGCAATTGGAGAGGACCAAAAACTCAATTTTTTCGTCATGAGGTCCGATGCACATTAGGAGGGGCTCCGTGCGGTAACGTACGGTACAGTCCAATCTTTCATTGTTAACACAATTGATGTAGAGGGGTCTGGCGAGACTGGTCACCGGGATGTTGAACCTGTTGATGAGAGAGGCCAAAATAAAATTTCCTGCAGATCCGGAATCCAAGAAGGCCATAGTAGAGAAGGAGAAGGTAGAGGCAGATATCCGCACAGGCACAGTAAGGCGTGGAGAAGCAGAGTTGACATCAAGAACTGTCTCACTTTTGTGCGGAGTCAGCGTACGTCTTTCCAGGCGGGGAGGACGGATAGGACAATCCTTCAGGAAGTGTTCGGTACCGGCACAGTACAGGCAAAGATTCTCCATGCGGCGTCGTGTCCTCTCTTGAGGTGTCAAGCGAGACCGGTCAACTTGCATAGCCTCCACGGCGGGAGGCACAGGGACGGATTGCAGAGGACCAGAGGAGAGAGGAGCCGGGGAGAAAAAACGCCTCGTGCGAACAAAGTCCATATCCTGGCGGAGCTCCTGACGCCTTTCGGAAAAACGCATGTCAATGCGAGTGGCTAGATGAATGAGTTCATGCAGGTTAGCAGGAATTTCTCGTGCGGCCAGAACATCTTTAATGTTGCTGGATAGGCCTTTTTTAAAGGTCGCGCAGAGGGCCTCATTATTCCAGGATAGTTCGGAAGCAAGAGTACGGAATTGTATGGCGTACTCGCCAACGGAAGAATTACCCTGGACCAGGTTCAGCAGGGCAGTCTCAGCAGAAGAGGCTCGGGCAGGTTCCTCAAAGACACTTCGAATTTCCGAGAAGAAGGAGTGTACAGAGGCAGTGATGGGGTCATTGCGGTCCCAGAGCGGTGTGGCCCATGACAGAGCTTTCCCAGACAGAAGGCTGACTACGAAAGCCACCTTAGACCTTTCAGTAGGAAACTGGTCCGACATCATCTCCAAGTGCAGGGAACATTGTGAAAGAAAGCCACGGCAAAACTTAGAGTCCCCATCAAATTTATCCAGCAAGGATAGTCGTAGGCCGGAAGCGGCCACTCGCTGCGGAGGAGGTGCAGGAGCTGGCGGAGGAGATGATTGCTGAAGCTGTGGTAGAAGCTGCTGTAGCATCACGGTCAGTTGAGACAGCTGATGGCCTTGTTGCGCTATCTGTTGTGACTGCTGGGCGACCACCGTGGTGAGGTCGGCGACAACTGGCAGTGGAACTTCAGCGGGATCCATGGCCGGATCTACTGTCACGATGCCGGCTGGCAGGAGGTGGATCCTCTGTGCCAGAGAGGGATTGGCGTGGACCGTGCTAGTGGACCGGTTCTAAGTTACTACTGGTATTCACCAGAGCTCGCCGCAAAGCGGGATGGTCTTGCAGCGGCGGTAGTAACCAGGTCGTATCCACTAGCAACGGCTCAACCTCTCTGACTGCTGAAGATAGGCGCGGTACAAGGGAGTAGACAAGAGCAAGGTCGGACGTAGCAGAAGGTCGGGGCAGGCAGCAAGGATCGTAGTCAGGGGCAACGGCAGGAGGTCTGGAACACAGGCTAGGAACACACAAGGAAACGCTTTCACTGGCACGATGGCAACAAGATCCGGCGAGGGAGTGCAGGGGAAGTGAGGTATACATAGGGAGTTCACAGGTGAACACACTAATTAGAACAACTGCGCCAATCAGGGGCGCAGTGGCCCTTTAAATCGCAGAGACCCGGCGCGCGTGCGCCCTAGGGAGCGGGGCCGCGCGCGCCGGGACAGGACCGACGGAGAGCGAGTCAGGTACGGGAGCCGGGGTGCGCATCGCGAGCGGGCGCCACCCACATCGCGAATCGCATCCCGGCTGGAGGCGGTATCGCAGCGCACCCGGTCAGTGGATCTGACCGGGGCGCTGCAGTAGCGAGGATGTTGCGAGCGCTCCGGGGAGGAGCGGGGACCCGGAGCGCTCGGCGTAACAGTAACATAATAATAAACTATATCAATTTGGTATCATTGTAACCATATGGACCTACAGAATAAATATTCACTCAGCAGCTTAACATACATGATGTATGTTAAGCTGCTGAAGAAAGGACCTACGGGGGTCCTGAAACGCGTCCAGCCGAACACTATATTTGCGACCACCACTAACCTTATTATTGAGATACAGCACATTTTTGGTGCACATCTGTCTAACAAATCGGCATCACCTGATCTGTCAATCAACCCATGACAGCGCGCATTACACTAGCACGAGGACGCCGCCGGGATCTGTAACCGCCGAGCACAGGAGAAGAACTGAAGACCACCAAACTGGAGCCCACCATCATCTGCGCTGCGAATTTGAGAGACGGCCGAGTCTCCAGCAAAGAGTCTCCAGCAGCTCTCTCTCTTGCAAAGAGAGCCGGGATGTGGACAAAGACCAACACTTACTGTAAGGTACCATTTACCTACCCTTATAATTTATGTGTATTATCACAGTGCATACAGTGAAAAAGCTTAACAGAGACTCCACTGTATCTCATATCCAACATTTAAGAGTGATCACTGAATAGAGAAAATCTACAACGCAGTATACTGTCCATTGTGTTCTCCAGGACGAATTTATTATAAGTGTGTGGTCATATTTTTACCATATTTTATGCAATTTCTATTGCCATTTTTATCAATTTTCTATCTATAAGCTATCTAGTGTTCCTGTTGACCCACAAGGACACAACACACAATATAATATTATATTTTATTAATAAATATTATTTGATTCAATATTCATGACCCTGAGCCCCAATTTCTTCTTCTACTTAATCTTTTGCCAGACACCATGAGTATAGGTGTCATTTGGGCAGCTCTGGTCTTTTGGTTGCTAGTCGCACAAGAGCCTCTCCAACAGTTTTTTTTTTTTTTTTTAACCATTGTCGGATACCGATGGCAGAAAACAAGCTGGTCAGTGGGTGTCCGATGACAATTATACTCCCAAATAAATTGAGCTCACCAAAACCTTTCACTCTATAGTCACACAGGGATTTAGAGCTCTCTATTGAAGAAAGTAACCCCTGGCACATTATGTAATTGTATTGTGGGCCAATTTAGCTTAGAAAAAATTATCCATCTAAATGTCAATTGCAGCTGCAACTTAACACGGTAGGCTTGATACTGTGACAATCATAAACTTTTGCCTTAACATTACCCTTCACATCGCCTATATTATAGCAATCGTCAGATTTCAAATTATTTCAGCCACCAATTCAACAAATAGGAGAAACTAGACTTATTTTTTTTCCAATCACATACTGTTTGTACAGAAAAAAAAGGAAATTCAATCTATATCTGGCTGCACAGTAATTTAATTGGAAATGTTGAATTAGAGGGTAAAGGTATTTAACTGGATATGCACTTGTAAACTTTCCCTTTGCTTGGAAATAATTAGATATTACTTAGTTCCATAGAATCTGAAGATAATTTTCCACTACATCAGCATATTCGCGAGACATTACCATTTATAACCAGCTAGCATGCGGTGCAGTCAACTGTGATCATTATTTCCCCATTGTAAAGAGCCTTGGGAAATGTTTACTTTACTGGTTTAATTTTTAATGCAGACATAAAATACTTCAAAAGAGAAATCTAGAATATACACAATTAATATAAAATACACTATTTAACAAAAATGTTACATTTGCCATTCGTGCACAAGAAAGGGACAAGTGAAAAGGAATGATGAATTTACTGTGATCCAAACCCAAGAAATGTAGCAGAGCATTTGCTTACAGTATTTTTACTCTGCACCTGGATAATATTTTGTGTAAGGCCATATCTCTTCACAGTTTTTTGGTCTATATTTTGAGATTTAAAAAAATCCATTTAACAGGCAAACAAAATGTTTTTATGTGTCTAGTTTCTGTATTTGGCTCACAAATCCATCTGTTCTTCTGCTCACTCATTCTGACATCCATTGCTCAGGAAGAGGTGTGTCCGAGGTAAGCACTGAGTCTGCCATCCTTACCATGCATTTACTTCCTTCCTGAGTCTGCTGTGCCATGCTGGGTCTTTTCAAACAAACACTGCAGGCTGCCTTGTAACCCCCTCCTTTCTGTTTTCAGACTGGAGTCTTATAGACAGGACAGAAATTAGCACAGAGGAGTGCTAGTCCCACTATCACTTCCAGGACTTTGTCCTGGGACAAAGATGATGCTGCAGCCCAACAGGATTATGTTCTGAAAAATATGGTGAACCCTAGTGGTCTTATTTTTTGTGAGCCAAGTTTTTTTTTTTTTATAAAAATAAGATACATTTTATATTAAAATGGTTTTGCCAAGATGTGCAACATATAAAAAGTTTTGATTCTGACAGTGTCCATTAAAACTTGTTTAAACATCTCATTTAGAGTAAAAAAAAAATATATATAAAAAGGTATTTTAAAAAGGAGACACTTTTTTTTTGGCATGTCTATGTTCCAGAATAAGTGCAATAGTATGTGCCAATATATAGACATATTATGGTACATAAATGGCCAAATAGGAGTCCCCTGTACGACCTATAATGTATGACCTAGATTTTTTTTACTAATTATAGACAGCTACTGAGACATCGGCCAGATTTTTTTCTAATCTGTTTTTATTTTCTGATTGTCATATTATTTTATTTTTTTGTACATTATTGTAGGGGCTGTCATGCTGATAGAGCTGTTTTTAACATTTAGAGATATGCTTTACAGCAACCCCATGGACAGATGCAACAATAGACTGAAGCTGTCCCATTTCAAATAAATGGGAAAGGTGTCTGGGTGTGCTGTGTGACCTTTGCAAAGGTCATACTAGAGGGAAGTTGAGGCTGAACTGTTAGCAACAGCTTTTGTATGTACCTCTGTTAACTATAAATGGTGTCACCTTTCACTGTAATTCTGTCTTTCATAATAAGGAGGACACTGCTGGGACGTTATCTGTACAGAACTGTAAGTCTTAGCTTTGTTTCATGCCTAGAGGCTAGAATAGAAGCTGCAAGATTTCAGGATTATTTTAAAATAGAGATAGTAAAATTAAAAACTAGAAAAAAAAATCACCAAAAACCCTTAAAAAATATGTTTATCTTAAAGACTTGCTTTAAAGAATAGTTTATTTTCTGATGACAAATTCCTTTTAATTTTACCTCCATAACAATTACTGTTGTAAAACTAAATGGAATGGATTTCAGTTAAATAAAGCTATGTGGCAATGTAATTATTTACAATATCTATTATATTTGCCATGAAAATGGCTCGTAGGACAGGTAAGTGGCGTATAATGTCTGTTTATCTGTATTTTGTATTTTCTGCTTTGGGTCCTGTTCAAACATTGTTTGTGTCTGAACAGTTTCTGTGTTAGTTCTCCCTGGGATGGGAGGAGTTAACCTTCCTGACTTCAGCACTGGTGTATTGTCAGACTCTGGCCAGACACGCTGGCCGTGAGCACTCTCCCGTCATGTCCCCGCTGCCGGCAGTGCTGGCATTCACAACGCAGGACGCACCCGCATGCGAGTTCCAGCCTGTCACTCATCTCACTGGTCTTCCGTGTTCTCAGTCCCAGCATGCGTGCACCAGCCTTCTAGGGCACGCACGCGCTGGAGCGCTTACATTTAAAGGGCCAGTACACCCTTAATTAGTGAATTCAGCTGCACTTTCCCTTTTGAGTATCAGTTCCTCCCATGACTCGCTGCCGGATCTTTGTTGCCCTAGTGCATGAGAGAAAGCTTCTGTGTTCCATTGTTCCTGTTATCCGTGTACTTGACCCTTGTTCCGTGTCCTTACCCTGCTACTGTCACGATGCCGGCTGGCAGGTAGTGGATCCTCTGTGCCGGAGAGGGATTGGCGTGGACCGTGCTAGTGGATCGGTTCTAAGTCACTACTGGTTTTCACCAGAGCCCGCCGCAAAGCGGGATGGTCTTGCTGCGGCGGTAGTGACCAGGTCGTATCCACTAGCAACGGCTCACCTCTCTGGCTGCTGAAGATAGGCGCGGTACAAGGGAGTAGACAGAAGCAAGGTCGGACGTAGCAGAAGGTCGGGGCAGGCAGCAAGGATCGTAGTCAGGGGCAACGGCAGGAGGTCTGGAACACAGGCTAGGAACACACAAGGAAACGCTTTCACTGGCACAATGGCAACAAGATCCGGCAAGGAAGTGCAAGGGAAGTGAGGTGATATAGGGAAGTGCACAGGTGATCAGACTAATTGGAACCACTGCGCCAATCAGCGGCGCAGTGGCCCTTTAAATCGCAAAGACCCGGCGCGCGCGCGCCCTAAGGAGCGGGGCCGCGCGCGCCGGGACAGGACCGACGGAGAGCGAGTCAGGTACGGGAGCCGGGGTGCGCATCGCGAGCGGGCGCTACCCGCATCGCGAATCGCATCCCGGCTGGAGGCAGTATCGCAGCGCCCCGGGTCAGTGGATCTGACCGGAGCGCTGCAGTGAGGAGAGTGTAGCGAGCGCTCCGGGGAGGAGCGGGGACCCGGAGCGCTCGGCGTAACAGTACCCCTCCCCTTGGGTCTCCCCCTCTTCTTAGAACCTGAGAACCTGAGGAGCAGACTTTTGTCTAGGATATTGTCCTCAGGTTCCCAGGATCTCTCTTCTGGACCACAACCCTCCCAATCCACTAAAAAAAAGGTTTTCCCTCTGACCTTTTTTGATGCCAGAATCTCTTTGACGGAGAAGATGTCCGAGGAGCCGGAAACAGGAGTGGGAGGAACAGATTTGGGAGAGAAACGGTTGATGATGAGTGGTTTAAGAAGAGAAACGTGAAAGGCATTAGGAATACGAAGAGAAGGAGGAAGAAGAAGTTTGTAAGAGACAGGATTAATCTGGCACAAAATTTTGAAAGGACCAAGATAGCGTGGTCCCAACTTGTAGCTAGGGACACGGAAGCGGACATATTTAGCGGAGAGCCATACCTTGTCTCCAGGGGAAAAAATGGGAGGAGCTCTTCTTTTCTTATCCGCGAACTTCTTCATGCGTGATGAAGCCTGTAAGAGAGAATTTTGGGTCTCTCTCCATATGATGGAAAGATCACGAGTCACTTCATCTACAGCGGGCAAACCAGAGGGCAAGGGAGTAGGGAGGGGGGGAAGAGGGTGACGGCCGTACACCACGAAAAATGGGGATTTGGAGGAAGATTCAGAGACTCTGAAGTTATACGAGAATTCGGCCCATGGAAGGAGATCTGCCCAGTCATCCTGGCGGGAGGAAACAAAATGTCGTAAATAATCACCCAAGACCTGGTTAATTCTTTCTACTTGTCCATTGGATTGGGGATGATATGCAGAAGAAAAATTTAATTTAATCTTGAGTTGTTTACAGAGAGCCCTCCAGAATTTAGACACGAATTGGACGCCTCTATCCGAGACGATCTGCGTAGGCAACCCGTGAAGACGAAAAATGTGTACAAAAAATTGTTTAGCCAACTGAGGCGCTGAAGGAAGACCAGGAAGAGGGATGAAATGTGCCATTCTGGAGAATCGATCAACGACCACCCAAATAACAGTGTTGCCACGGGAAGGGGGTAAATCAGTAATAAAATCCATACCAATCAGAGACCAAGGCTGTTCGGGGACAGGCAGGGGATGAAGAAAACCAGCGGGCTTCTGGCGAGGAGTCTTATCCCGGGCACAGATAGTGCAGGCTCGCACAAAGTCCACAACATCCGTCTCCAGAGTCGGCCACCAATAGAAGCGGGAGATGAGTTGCACAGATTTCTTGATGCCTACATGACCTGCGAGATGGGAGGAGTGACCCCATTTGAGGATTCCGAGGCGTTGGCGTGGAGAAACAAAGGTCTTTCCTGGAGGAGTTTGCCTGATGGAGGCTGGAGAAGTGGAAATCAGGCAGTCAGGAGGAATGATGTGTTGCGGAGAGAGTTCAACTTCCGAAGCATCCGAGGAACGAGAGAGAGCATCGGCCCTAATGTTCTTATCGGCAGGCCGAAAGTGAATTTCAAAATTAAATCGGGCAAAGAACAGAGACCACCGGGCCTGGCGAGGATTCAGCCATTGGGCAGACTGGAGGTAGGAGAGGTTCTTGTGATCGGTGTAAATAATAACTGGAAATCTTGATCCCTCCAGCAGATGCCTCCATTCCTCAAGTGCTAATTTGATGGCTAGAAGCTCTCGATCCCCGATGGAGTAGTTCCTCTCCGCCGGAGAGAAGGTCCTAGAAAAAAAACCACAAGTGACAGCATGCCCGGAAGAATTTTTTTGTAGAAGAACAGCTCCAGCTCCCACTGAGGAGGCATCAACCTCCAATAGGAAGGGTTTGGAAGGGTCAGGTCTGGAGAGCACGGGAGCCGAAGAAAAGGCAGACTTGAGTCGTTTAAAGGCGTCTTCCGCTTGAGGAGGCCAAGACTTGGGATCGGCATTTTTTTTGGTTAAAGCCACGATAGGGGCCACAACGGTAGAAAAATGTGGAATAAATTGCCTGTAATAATTGGCGAACCCCAAAAAGCGTTGGATAGCACGGAGTCCGGAGGGGCGTGGCCAATCTAAGACGGCCGAGAGTTTGTCTGGATCCATTTGTAGTCCCTGGCCAGAGACCAAGTATCCTAGAAAAGGAAGAGATTGGCATTCAAACAGACATTTCTCAATTTTGGCATAGAGTTGATTGTCACAAAGTCTCTGAAGAATCATACGGACATGCTGGCGGTGTTCTTCTAGATTGGCAGAAAAAATCAGGATATCGTCCAGATATACAACAACACAGGAGTATAAAAGATCACGAAAAATTTCATTAACAAAGTCTTGGAAGACGGCAGGGGCGTTGCACAGGCCAAAGGGCATGACCAGATACTCAAAGTGTCCATCTCTGGTGTTAAATGCCGTTTTCCATTCATCCCCCTCTCTGATGCGGATGAGATTATAAGCACCTCTTAAGTCCAGTTTAGTAAAGATGTGGGCACCTTGGAGGCGATCAAAGAGTTCAGAGATGAGGGGTAGGGGGTAGCGGTTCTTAACCGTGATTTTATTAAGACCGCGGTAGTCAATGCAAGGACGTAGGGAGCCATCTTTTTTGGACACAAAGAAAAATCCGGCTCCGGCAGGAGAGGAGGATTTACGGATAAAGCCCTTTTTCAAATTTTCCTGGACGTATTCAGACATGGCAAGAGTCTCTGGGGCGGACAGAGGATAAATTCTGCCCCGGGGTGGAGTAGTGCCCGGGAGGAGGTCGATAGGACAATCATAAGGCCTGTGAGGAGGTAGAGTCTCAGCTTGTTTTTTGCAAAAAACATCCGCAAAGTCCATATAGGCCTTAGGGAGACCGGTTACTGGAGGAACCACAGAGTCACGGCAAGGGTTACTGGGAACCGGTTTTAGACAGTCCTTGGAACAAGAGGGCCCCCAACTCTTGATCTCCCCAGTGGACCAATCCAGGGTTGGGGAATGAAGTTGAAGCCAGGGAAGTCCAAGGAGAATTTCAGAAGTGCAATTGGGGAGGACCAAAAGTTCAATCCTCTCGTGATGAGATCCGATGCTCATTAGAAGGGGCTCCGTGCGGAAACGTATGGTACAGTCCAATCTTTCATTGTTTACACAATTGATGTAAAGGGGTCTGGCGAGACTGGTCACTGGGATGTTGAACCTGTTGACGAGAGAGGCCAAAATAAAATTTCCTGCAGATCCAGAGTCCAAGAAGGCCATAGTAGAGAAGGAGAAGGCAGAGGCAGACATCCGCACAGGCACAGTAAGACGTGGAGAAGCAGAGTAGACATCAAGGACTGTCTCACCTTTGTGCGGAGTCAGCGTACGTCTTTCCAGGCGGGGAGGACGGATAGGACAATCCCTCAGGAAGTGTTCGGTACTAGCACAGTACAGGCAGAGGTTCTCCATGCGGCGTCGTGTCCTCTCTTGAGGTGTCAGGCGAGACCGGTCGACCTGCATAGCCTCCACGGCGGGAGGCACAGGAACGGATTGCAGGGGACCAGAGGAGAGAGGAGCCGAGGAGAAGAAACGCCTCGTGCGAACAGAGTCCATATCTTGGCGGAGCTCCTGACGCCTTTCGGAAAAACGCATGTCAATGCGAGTGGCTAGGTGAATGAGTTCATGTAGATTAGCAGGGATTTCTCGTGCGGCCAGAACATCTTTAATGTTGCTGGATAGGCCTTTTTTAAAGGTCGCGCAGAGGGCCTCATTATTCCAGGATAATTCTGAAGCAAGAGTACGGAATTGTACGGCATACTCGCCAACGGAAGAATTACCCTGGACCAGGTTCAACAGGGCAGTCTCAGCAGAAGAGGCTCGGGCAGGTTCCTCAAAGACACTTCGGATTTCCGAGAAGAAGGAGTGTACAGAGGCAGTGACGGGGTCATTGCGGTCCCAGAGCGGTGTGGCCCAAGACAGGGCTTTTCCAGACAGAAGGCTGACTACGAAAGCCACCTTAGACCTTTCAGTGGGAAACTGGTCCGACATCATCTCCAGATGCAGGGAACATTGGAAAAGAAAGCCACGGCAAAACTTAGAGTCCCCATCAAATTTATCCGGCAAGGATAGGCGTAGACCAGGAGCGGCCACTCGCTGCGGAGGAGGTGCAGGAGCTGGCGGAGGAGATGATTGCTGAAGCTGTGGTAGTAACTGCTGTAGCATAACGGTCAGTTGAGACAGCTGTTGGCCTTGTTGCGCTATCTGTTGTGACTGCTGGGCGACCACCGTGGTGAGGTCAGCGACAACTGGCAGAGGAACTTCAGCGGGATCCATGGCCGGATCTACTGTCACGATGCCGGCTGGCAGGTAGTGGATCCTCTGTGCCGGAGAGGGATTGGCGTGGACCGTGCTAGTGGACCGGTTCTAAGTCACTACTGGTTTTCACCAGAGCCCGCCGCAAAGCGGGATGGTCTTGCTGCGGCGGTAGTGACCAGGTCGTATCCACTAGCAACGGCTCACCTCTCTGGCTGCTGAAGATAGGCGCGGTACAAGGGAGTAGACAGAAGCAAGGTCGGACGTAGCAGAAGGTCGGGGCAGGCAGCAAGGATCGTAGTCAGGGGCAACGGCAGGAGGTCTGGAACACAGGCTAGGAACACACAAGGAAACGCTTTCACTGGCACAATGGCAACAAGATCCGGCAAGGAAGTGCAAGGGAAGTGAGGTGATATAGGGAAGTGCACAGGTGATCAGACTAATTGGAACCACTGCACCAATCAGCGGCGCAGTGGCCCTTTAAATCGCAAAGACCCGGCGCGCGCGCGCCCTAAGGAGCGGGGCCGCGCGCGCCGGGACAGGACCGACGGAGAGCGAGTCAGGTACGGGAGCCGGGGTGCGCATCGCGAGCGGGCGCTACCCGCATCGCGAATCGCATCCCGGCTGGAGGCAGTATCGCAGCGCCCCGGGTCAGTGGATCTGACCGGAGCGCTGCAGTGAGGAGAGTGTAGCGAGCGCTCCGGGGAGGAGCGGGGACCCGGAGCGCTCGGCGTAACAGCTACTGTGCCACCTGTCCTGTCCATTAGTTATCCTGACCATGTCTTGTCTGTATTCTTCTGTTCCACGCTTCATCCCAGCAACCTGTGTGGACGGGTCATGCCAGGGGTAGCGACCTGGGTGCTGCCTGCCGCAGCAAGACCATCCCGCTTTGCGGTTGGCTCTGGTGAAAACCAGTAGCACCTTAGACTCCGCTCCCTGGCATGGCTCACGTGATCATCCACACAGGCCCAGGGGATGCACCACCTGCCGTGACCCTAACAATGAGATCCGGCCATGGATCCTGCTGGGGTGCCTCTGCCAGATGTTTCGGAACTTTCCACCGTCATGGCTCAACAGTCCCAGCACAACAGCTGAATCAACTTTCTTCTATGGTGCAATAGCTTCTTGCCGCTCAGCAACAACAGCAGCAACCGGTGCCTGGGTCTCACCCTGTGTGAGCTATTTATTCCCGGTCCAAGCTTTGCTTATTCTTGCCTTCAAAGTTTGATGGAGATCCTTAGATGTGTAGAGGCTACGTGACTCAGTGTTCCATGCATCTGGAGCATGCATGGAGAGTGGCATTTGTGGTCAGTCTTTTGTTCCGGAAAAGCCCTGGCCAGGGCTACACCTCTCTGGGATCATAATGATCAGGTCTCTTCGAACCTGCTGGCCTTCCTTGTAGAATTCTGCAAGGTATTTGAAGCCCCCCCACGAGTCTACTCTGTTGAGACTGTTCTTCTGACTCAAGGTAATTCCGCTGTGGGCGACTACGCTTTTCAATTCCGCACACTAGCTTCTGAACTGGCTTGGAACGACGAAGCCTTGTGTGCCACCTTTAAAAATGGACTCGCCAGTAAAATCAAGGATGCTCTCACTGCACGAGATCCTCCGACTAACCTGAGTGAACTTATCCATTTAGCCACTGATATTGATGTGCGTTTTGCCGAGAGGCAGGAAGAACTTCTTTGGAGAGAGAACCTGCCCGAACACAACAATTTCCCCGACTGGCTCCTGTGTTCCAACCTCTACCATCTTCTTTGCCTCCTACCGAAGAGGCTATGCAGGTGGATCGCTTTCGCCTAACGCATCAGGAAGAATCCCGACAACGCAATGAGAATTTGTGCCTATATTGTACCAGTCCAGGAGCAATTTCTCAAAGACTGTTCTATACGTCCTGCGTGTCAGGGAGAATGCTTGCATCTTGGACAATAGAACCAAGGATACTGTGGGCACAGCTGGAAATCTATGTCTTCAGGTGCTCTTCAAGAAGGTTGATAAATTTAACCGAAACACGGACCAGTAAAATAAAAAGATTTATTTGGCAGTGTAAGAACGAATAGCACGTTTTGAGGGGCGGGACCTTCTCTTCCTCAGGTCCACTGATTGGATAGCAGAGACAATGACAGTTTTTATACCGTATTTGCCCGCGAAAATAATTTTTCCATCTGGGACTGATGTGACAGAATCATGTCAGAAGCAATTTGTTATGCATACACATGTCACATAATGTATAAAAACCAAAAACATGCAGATTAGACAATAAAAAAGTCTTAAAACGTGTGTGTGTATTGTACCGTAATATTCCTTATTCACTTGGTTAAAAGAGTAGGTATAACGTAGCTTCATCTGAGCCATAAATGCCAATTTAGTTCCACATTAGAGCTTGCTTTCTGCATTCTCATATCCGAGACATGGCTCAGCTAAACAAGTACCAGTCGGTTCCGGAGAGAATGGGAGGTAGCCTGATACTCAGGATGTACCGAAGTGTCATGCCGCAAACACGGTCTGCCTCGCATCGCCGGCGCCCTGGCCATGTTATGCAGAGTGGATGGCGAAACTTCATATACGGTAAGCTGCAGTTTTCTATTATTAAGAGGACCATATAATAGATTGTGGGAGTAAGTCCGGACATTAAATTCTGAATGCATTCATGGAATAAATAATTTATTGGTGAGACAGATAAAAACCATAGTATTCCTAAGATGACTCAGGTATAATTTTCCTTTGTCTTCTCAGGCGACTTGGAGCAACAATATTTTGCAAAGATGGAGCCCTCCTGAAGGTTATGCCCGGATTCTCTGGTAGTATGCACTTTAGATAAGGGTCCGAGTTTAATATTTCTCAATGTTTATTAAGTATTTGTCTTATATTTTGTTGTCCCACAGTGGTGATAAAATGCGTATTAAATTTAATTGTTTGTACTTTTTTTTTAGATTCTTCTCTATTTTTCCCTGGTTCTTTTTCCTGTTCTTCATTTCTAGGATTATTGGATGTTCCTGTGTTCACTGACAGGCATTCCTCTTGAGTAAGTAATTGTGTTCTCTGATAGGCGTCTTCTTTTAGTTTTTCGAATAGCCTTTTGCTTTAAAACGTGTTTTTAAGATTTTTGCCTGTTCTGAAAAGGTGGTTTCATCAGTACAATTTTTCCTTACTCTTCTAAATTGACCGTAGGGTATATTTTGCTTCCATTTCCGGTAATGTCCACTTAAAAGGGGACATAACTGTTGGTGTCTACAGTCTTGAAGAAGGTGGATGTCATGACCCCGCTACCAGTGGGGCTGAAATTCGCATCGCGAGACACGCCCTCGTGCGAGTTCCAGCCCGTCACTCACTTCCCTGGTCTTCCATGTTCTGAGCCCCGGCGCACGTGCCCCCGCATCCTAGGGCGTGCGCGCCGGAACTCTTACATTTAAAGGGCCAGTACACCCTTAATTAGTGAATTCACCTGCACTTTCTCTTTATCTGACCCTTGTTCCGTGTCAGTTATCCTGACCAGATCTTGTCCGTATCCTTCTATGCCACGCTTCATCCCAGCAACCTGTGTGGACGAGTCATGCCAGGGGTAGCGACCTGTGTGCTGCCTGCCACAGCAAGACCATCCCGCTTTGCAGTGGGCTCTGGTAAAAACCAGCGGCACCTTAGACTCCGCTCCCTGGAATGGCTCACGTCATCATCCACACAGGCCCAGAGGATCCACCACCTGCCGTGACCCTTACAATTGGAAGGATATATACGGCCTCTTCAGAAACTGTTCGGTGCTGGTGATTAGACCTGTATTCTGGCCATGTTGGCTTGATGTTAACTATGTCTGTCTGTACACATATCCTGAGTTTTAACCATGGTTATGTGTCCTGTTTGATATATAGATTTTAGTCTGCTTTGTTTTAGTACATTTTTGGGGTTTTAGTATTCTTGTATGTCTGTTCTGCATTTGCTTTGTGTTGCCTTAGTCTGTATTCACACTGTGCATTTTTGTCAGTCCTGTTTTGACCTTGTTTGATCCTGCAACTCCTAGGATAGAATCCTGTTCTGAGCCTTGTGCTATTCTGTCTATCGAGGAGTAAGTGAGTCTTGTGCCTGTACCTGTGTTTGCTTGTATGTAGGATTTTTGTTTCCACTTAGGCCAGTATCCTGATCACTCGGTGGAGAGTGCCCGCTGACTAGGAGCCTATTTGGCTTTAGTATTGATGTCCCTCCATGCTTGGAGTGGGATGGCTAGTGTGTTCCTTGTGAACAGGGCTCTTGATTGTCCGACCTATTTAGTGTTCTGACATTCAGTTAACCTGTTTATCCGCTGCATCTCCTGGATTTGTCTGCTGTAAACTTAATATCATGTCTGCCGTTAATCTTGGTTCCGGTTTCTGAACTGTATGTTAGTACGCTATATACTGCTTTGTTTGTATTTTTACATCTGTTTGTTGGTTACTCTATTCCCGTTATGTGCCTGACTTGTTTCATGACTTTGTACAGTTCTGTTTGTACTCTTGACTTCGACACCCATGCACTTTAGCGCAAGGAAGGGACGAGGTCCAAGTTGTTGATCCGTCATTTAGGGGGGATGGACAAGTAAGCAGTGAAAGTAGTCTTAGGGACATCTATAGGACTCACTTCTCCCTGCCCCCCATTCACAGCATGGTGAAGCTCTAATCTCACCCACAGCCCCTGTTCCTTCCTATTGCATATCCGCCCTATGCGACGGATCTACAACCGCAAAGACGGTCTATGCATTGTGCTAATGTGCTAAGAGTCAAAATAATAAACAAAAACAGTACAAAGTCGGGATAAATGTCAAGAACACAAGGGGTTAACACAGTAACCAACAAACAAGAATATCAGGGCACAATATAGCATACTGACAATCAGTTCAAGAACCAGAGAGAAGATAAACACTAGATATGAAAATATGAACAGGACTGAATAACAAGATAAATATAACATGGACTAAACAGGATTAGGACATGCAGGGGATGAATGGGTTAACTGATGACAGACACTGTACAGGTCAGGATACTAGTACACAATTCCCACTAGACAGATACAACAAAAACTTCAATAGCCAAACCCGATAACATGGAGGAATACGGGTCAAGATACTAAACAAGAATACTAAATACTGAACAATGGAATGAGAACCGGTTAAAGGGGTACTCCGCTGGAAAACTTTTTTTTTTAAATCAAATGGTGCCAGAAAGTTAAACAGATTTGTAAATGACTTATATTAAATCTTTACCCTTCCAGGACATTTTAGCAGCTGTATGCTACAGAGGAAATTCATTTCTTTTTGAATTTCTTTTTTGTCTTGTCCACAGTGCTCTCTGCTGACACCTGATGCTGTATCAGGAACTGTCCAGAGCAAGAGAAAATCCCCATTGCAAACCTATGCTGCTCTGGACAGTTCCTGACACGGACAGAGGTGTCAGCAGAGAACACTGTGGACAAGACAAAAAAGAAATTCAAAAATAAAATAATTTCCTCTGTAGCATACAGCTGCTAATAAGCACTGGAAGGGTAAAGATTTTTTAATAGAAGTAATTTACAAATCTGTTGTTGGGGGCAGCGCTCCGGCCATCCATCCTGGCTGTGAGCGCCTCCTCTCTCATGCCTCTGTTGTCCTGGGACTCACGGTGCGGGCCGTTCTGTCCAGCTGTGAGCACTCCCCGTTTAGCGTATGCGGCGACTCTGGGACTCGCTATGTGGGACGCGCCCGCATGTGAGTCCCGGGCATTTCCTTACCTCCCACTGCTCCCGTCTGTCCTCCTGCTCTGCTTCACCGGTGCGCGCTTTCCTTAGGGTACGCACGCGCCGGCATTGCCAGATTTAAAGGGTCAGTAAGCCCATAATTAATTGTCTGCTGGGCAGACTCTATATTAGGTCGGCACCTCCCTATTATGGTGCCGGATATTTGTGCTTAGTGCCCTAGAGAAAGCGTTACTGTGAGTGTGCCCTTTAAGTGGTCAGCTTCTAACCTGACTTTGCTCCTTGGTGGCCTGCCTCCTGACCTTGTGCCTGTGACCCGACTACGCTCCTTTACCGCCAGCCACCTAACCTTGTGCCTGTTACCTGTCTACGCTTCTGTGCTGCCTGCCTGCTGACCCGTGTTACGCCTGACTATGCTTCCTTCTCTGTGCCAAGTTACATCTGGGCAACATGTGTGGACGGATCGTGCCAGGTGTAGCGACCTGGGTACTGCCTGCAGAAAGTCCATCCCGCTTTGCGGCGGGCTCTGGTGAAAACCAGCAGCACCTTGGACTCCGCTCCCTGGTGCAGTTCAGCCATTGTCCACAGAGGACAGCAGATCCACTTCTCAGCCGATCACAGTAAGGCCGTTACATCTGTTTCACTTTCTGGCACCAGTTGATTTAAAAAAAATGTTTTCCACTGGAGTACCCCTTTAAGTTTAAACAGACTCCAAGAACCAAACAGGACAGATAGCAGAATACAATCTGAACACGGGTTAAAGCAATGAACACTAAATAACACTAAAGCAAAGTACAAACATAACAAGGCTAAAATTGAGATACACAAGGATACATGTGGACAGAATAAGGTGCTATGAAACATAGTACAAACATAGTGCAATTAGCAGCAAGCAATACCAGCAGAGCTGTGGTCTATATAACCCCACTCGGGAGCCTATTGGCTGCAAACATTAACACTATCCTGACAAAATAACCCAACATGCAAAAACTGGTCTGTAAAGAAATGCAGGTGTGAATACACACCAATACAGAAAAACACAGAAAACAGATATGACAATATTAGTACAGAAATTATCAAGATGGGGGTGCACCTTGTGGACTATAGTGAGCAATGCTCAGAGCCTGGTGGAGTCAATGGGACTTAAGGAGACCCACTGTTAGTAAAGATGTCCTTCTTGGAATTTACCAGCTTCATGATGATGAACTTGATAGACATAAACTGTATATTTTTAAACATACTTTGTAAATATTTATAATTTGGCATACTATGATATCTACTATGGAGTCCTTGCAGTAATAAAGAAAAAGGAAAACTAAAATAATGGCGCATTGTTAGCATTTGACACAAAATAATATTTTCGGGGATCGCTACCTTGTAGACATCATATACTAGCTAATAAACACCACTATTATTTATGTATGCATATTCTGTTGCTTGTATCACTCTTACATTATTTGACAAATCTATTTCCTTTTTTCAAACACACACAAGGGCCTATTTTTAAAAGAAGCCATTTAACCTCTTGGGGATGTAGTGTGTATACATACGCCCTGCATCCCCGATCCTTAAGGACCCTGGGTGTACCTGAGACAGGTGTCACGATGCCGGCTGGCAGGTAGTGGATCCTCTGTGCCAGAGAGGGATGGCGAGGACCGCGCTAGTGGACCGGTTCTAAGCCACTACAGGTTTTCACCAGAGCCCGCCGCAAAGCGGGATGGTCTTGCTGCGGCGGTAGTGACCAGGTCGTATCCACTAGCAACGGCTCACCTCTCTGACTGCTGAAGATAGGCGAGGTACAAGGGAGTAGGCAGAAGCAAAGTCGGACGTAGCAGAAGGTCGGGGGCAGGCGGCAAGGTTCGTAGTCAGGGGAGATAGCAGAAGTTCTGGTACACAGGCTTTAAACACACAAAACGCTTTCACTAGGCACAAGGGCAACAAGATCCGGCAAGGGAGTGCAAGGGAGGAGACCAGATATAGCCAGGGAGCAGGTGGGAGCCAATTAAGCTAATTGGGCCAGGCACCAATCATTGGTGCACTGGCCCTTTAAGTCTCAGGGAGCTGGCGCGCGCGCGCCCTAGAGAGCGGAGCCGCGCGCGCCAGCACATGACAGCAGGGGACGGGAACGGGTAAGTGACCTGGGATGCGATTCGCGAGCGGGCGCGTCCCGCTGTGCGAATCGCATCCCCAACGGCCATGACAGAGCAGCGCTCCCGGTCAGCGGGACTGACCGGGGAGCTGCAGGGAGAAAGACGCCGTGAGCGCTCCGGGGAGGAGCGGGGGCCCGGAGCGCTAGGCGTAACAGTACCCCCCCCCCTTAGGTCTCCCCTTCTCTTTGTCCGGTAACTGCCTCCGCTGGGATGAGGGCACCGGGAAAGGATGGAGGGATTCCTCAACGGCAGGCAGAACAGCAGGAGTAGGAATGGGGAGAGAGGGCAGAGGGCGAGACCTGGCACGGGGCAGTGTGACACCAGGACGAGGGCCATGAGGGGACACAGAGGCTTGCCTGATGGGACTGGGAGGGGGGGAGGGGCATTTCCTGTGGCAGGCAGAGTCCTTAATGACCTTAGGGGGACCGGATACAGGAGGAACCACAGGGTCACGGCAGGGAGTACTGGGAACCGGTTGAAGGCAGTCCTTGGAACAAGAGGGACCCCAACTCTTGATCTCCCCAGTGGACCAATCCAGGGTTGGGGAATGGTGTTGAAGCCAGGGTAGTCCAAGGAGAACTTCAGAAGTGCAATTAGGAAGGACAAAAAATACAATTTCCTCGTGATGAGGTCCGATGCACATTAGGAGGGGCTCCGTGCGGTAACGCACGGTGCAATCCAACCTGGCTCCGTTGACCGCGGAAATGTGGAGTGGCTTGACAAGACGGGTCACCGGAATGCGGAATTTATTCACTAAGGACTCCCGAATAAAATTCCCAGAAGCTCCAGAGTCCAGGCAGGCCACGGCTGAGAGGGGAGAGCTGGCTGAAGTAGAAATCCGAACAGGCACCGTGAGACGTGGAGAAGCCGACTTAGCATCAAGAGACGCCACACCCACGAGAGCTGGGTGCGAGCGTGCGTTTCCCAGACGTGGAGGACGGATTGGGCAATCCACCAAAAAATGTTCAGTACTGGCACAGTACAGACAAAGATTCTCTTCCTTACGGCGATTCCTCTCTTCCAGGGTCAGGCGAGACCGATCCACTTGCATGGCCTCCTCGGCGGGAGGCCTAGGCGCAGATTGCAGTGGAGACTGTGGGAGAGGTGTCCAGAGATCTAAGTCTTTTTCCTGGCGGAGCTCTTGATGCCTCTCAGAAAAACGCATGTCAATGCGAGTGGCTAGATGAATGAGTTCATGCAGGTTAGCAGGAGTCTCTCGTGCGGCCAGAACATCTTTAATGTTGCTGGATAGGCCTTTTTTAAAGGTCGCGCAGAGAGCCTCATTATTCCAGGATAGTTCAGAAGCAAGAGTACGGAATTGTATGGCGTACTCGCCAACGGAGGAATTACCCTGGACCAGGTTCAGCAGGGCAGTCTCAGCAGAAGAGGCTCGGGCAGGTTCCTCAAAGACACTTCGAATTTCCGAGAAGAAGGAGTGTACAGAGGCAGTGACGGGGTCATTGCGGTCCCAGAGCGGTGTGGCCCATGACAGGGCTTTTCCAGACAGAAGGCTGACTACGAAAGCCACCTTAGACCTTTCAGTAGGAAACTGGTCCGACATCATCTCCAAGTGCAGGGAACATTGCGAAAGAAAGCCACGGCAAAACTTAGAGTCCCCATTAAATTTGTCCGGCAAGGACAGGCGGAGGCTAGGAGTGGCCACTCGCTGCGGAAGGGGTGCAGGAGCTGGCGGAGGAGATGGTTGTTGCTGCTGTAGCTGTGACTGTACTTGCTGTAGTTGTGACTGGAGTTGCTGTGTCATGGTGGTCAAGTACGACAGCTGGTGATCTTGTTGGGCGATCTGACGAGCTTGCTGGGCGACCAGCGTAGGGAGGTCAGCAACAGCTGGCAGAGGAACTTCAGCGGGATCCATGGCCGGATCTACTGTCACGATGCCGGCTGGCAGGTAGTGGATCCTCTGTGCCAGAGAGGGATGGCGAGGACCGCGCTAGTGGACCGGTTCTAAGCCACTACAGGTTTTCACCAGAGCCCGCCGCAAAGCGGGATGGTCTTGCTGCGGCGGTAGTGACCAGGTCGTATCCACTAGCAACGGCTCACCTCTCTGACTGCTGAAGATAGGCGAGGTACAAGGGAGTAGGCAGAAGCAAAGTCGGACGTAGCAGAAGGTCGGGGGCAGGCGGCAAGGTTCGTAGTCAGGGGAGATAGCAGAAGTTCTGGTACACAGGCTTTAAACACACAAAACGCTTTCACTAGGCACAAGGGCAACAAGATCCGGCAAGGGAGTGCAAGGGAGGAGACCAGATATAGCCAGGGAGCAGGTGGGAGCCAATTAAGCTAATTGGGCCAGGCACCAATCATTGGTGCACTGGCCCTTTAAGTCTCAGGGAGCTGGCGCGCGCGCGCCCTAGAGAGCGGAGCCGCGCGCGCCAGCACATGACAGCAGGGGACGGGAACGGGTAAGTGACCTGGGATGCGATTCGCGAGCGGGCGCGTCCCGCTGTGCGAATCGCATCCCCAACGGCCATGACAGAGCAGCGCTCCCGGTCAGCGGGACTGACCGGGGAGCTGCAGGGAGAAAGACGCCGTGAGCGCTCCGGGGAGGAGCGGGGGCCCGGAGCGCTAGGCGTAACAACAGGGATGCCTGCTGAAATCATTCAGCAGGCATCACGTGCCAACGCCTGGGGGGGTCCTGAGACCGGCGATCTGTGAAGATTCCGGGTCATATGGGCCTCCGGTGACCCAGAAAATAAGGAGGATCGGGGCTGTCCAAGACAGCCCTGATCCCCCTGAAGGGATTGGAATGAGGTGGCAGAGGTGCCACCCCTCCTATCCCTGCTATTGGTTGGTCAGAAGAGACCAATAGCAGATCAGAGGCGGGGAGGTTAAAGTTCGGTTCCCCCGCTCTGCCACCCATGGTAGTCTGAGTAAAGCAGGGGAACTGTCCTGCAAGCGGCCGCAGTGGAGGTCCCTTACCAGTGGGAAGAGGGACGGAGGGAGGTCCCTGGTGCGGCGGCGATGAGGTGCCGCTTCCTGGTGCGGCAATGTTGCCTAGCAACATCTGGAGAGCCACAGTTTGGAGACAACTATTGTTACACTGAGCGCTCCGGGCCCCCTGCTGGCCTCGGAGCGCTCTCAGCGTGTGTCCCCAGGCAGCACTCCGGCGTCTCGGCGTGTGCGTCCCCACTCTCTAGGGCGCGCGCGCCAGGACTCTTAGATTTAAAGGGCCAGTGCACCAGTGATTGGTGCCTGGCCCAAAGTGGTTATTAAGGGTTAAGGTTTGTGAGAGGCAGTGCTGTTTTGACTTAATTAGGCATTCACCTGTGCACTGCCTATAAATACCTTCTCCTCCCACAGCCTCCTGCCGGATCTTTGTGCCTTGTGCCTAGAGAAAGTGTACCCTATTGTTCCAGTGTTACCCTGCCTGTTGCCGACCCGTTGCCCGTGACTACAGCCTTAAAACCTGTGCTGCCTGCCCTGACCATTGCTACGCCTGACTATGCTTCTGCCTATCCCTCCTGTACCGCGTCTATCTCAGCAACCAGAGGAGTTGAGTCGCTACCGGGTGGAACGACCTGGGGATTACCTCCGCAGCAAGACCCTCCTGCTTTGCGGCGGGCTCTGGTGAAAACGAGTAATCCCTTAGACTCCGTTCCCCTGGTACAGCCCACGCCATCTCTCCTCTGGTCCAGTGGATCCACCTCCTGCCATCTGACTGGACTGTTACAGTAAGATCCGGCCATGGATTCCGCTGAGGTACCTGATCCTAAGGATCTGCCTATGGTTCGTTGCCATGCAGGCCCGCCAGCTCCAGCAGATGTCCGCCATGTTGCAGCAGATCATCTCTACCTAGCAGCAGCCTACTCCACCGCCTGTTCCTGCTCCTCTGCCAGCAACTGTTTCCAGAGTACTCCTGCCCCTGCCTAAGAAGTATGCTGGAGATCCAAAACAGTGCTGTGGTTTCCTTACCCAGTGTTCTCTGCACCTCGAGATGTCAGCCGACCTATTTCCTTCTGAGCGTGCTAAGGTGGCATTCATACTCTGTCTGCTCACCGGGAAGGCTCTGGCCTGGGCTACACCATTACGGGACGGCTCTGACCCTGCCACAACCTCCGTCCAGCGCTTCTGTTGGGAGTTTCGGAGTGAATTCGAGGAACCCGCCCGGGTATCCTCTGCAGAGACAGTTTTGCTAAATTTGACCCAAGGAGGCGCTTCTGTGGGTGATTACGCCATCCAATACCGTACTCTCGCCTCAGAGTTGAATTGGAACAATGAAGCCCTATGTGCTACATTCAAGAAGGGACTAAGCAGTGAGATTAAGGACGTTCTAGCTGCACGTGAGATACCTGCTAACCTTGGTGACCTCATTCTCCTAGCCACAAGGATTGACAAGCGTTTCTCAGACAGACAAGAGGAACTCCTCCAAGAAAGAGAGAAGGCTAGTACAGGACGCTATACTCGCTTGTCTCTGGTTTTTCAGCATCCACTGCACCTCTTCCCCGGGCCTTACGCTGTGTAAGCCATGCATGTGGACCGGTCTCGCCTGACCTCACAAGAACGGAGTCGTCGCAGACATGAAAATTTGTGTCTGTACTGCGCTAATGCCGAGCATTTCCTCAGAGACTGTCCTCTCCATCCTCCGCGTTCTCGGAAACGCACCAAGTAAATGCAGGAGAGACGTTGCTAGATGTGGATTCTTCCTCTCCACGCCTGACGGTATCTGTGCAGCTTTCCGTGCCTGCCAAGTCTTCCTTCACTGCCACAGCCTTCTTGGATTCAGGATCTGCCGGCAATTTCATCCATGCCTCCTTGATAGACATGCATCAAATTCCTGTGGTCCATTTGTCCAAGCCTTTCTTCATCTCTACAGTCAATGGAGAGACACTTACTACTAGTGTTGCTCGCGAATATTTGCAATGCAAATTTTATTAGCGAATATCGCATATTCACGAATTTGCGAATATTTGCGAATATAGCACTATATATTTGTAATTACGAATATTCGTTTTTTTTTTTTTTTTTTTCACAGTACACATCACAGTGATCATCCCTCTCTGCTTCCAGCTTGTGTGCTGTAAAGAAGGCTCTAATACTAGTGTGTGAGACTGGCGTGCGAATTTTCGCATATGCAAAATTTGCATATGCTAATTGTTGCATATGCAAATTTTCGCTTATGCTAAGGTTTGTATATGCTAATTTTCGCATATGCTAATTTTCACATGCGCGAATTTTCGCATATGCGAAAATAAAACGTGAATATTAACAATATGCGAATTTAGCGAATATATGACGAATATTCATCCATGTATTAGTGAAATATCGCAAATTCGAATATGGCCTATGCCGCTCAACACTACTTACTACTATTGTCCAGTACCGCACTCCACCTCTACAGATTGACATTGGATTTCTGCATACTAAAAGTTTGGGGTTCTTTGTCCTACCCTTTTGCTCCTCTGAACTCCTCCTGGGTTTGCCCTGGCTTCAGCGCCATTGTCCCGTCCTGGATTGGACCACCTGAGAAATCCAGAGTTGGGGGTCCTCTTGCTTCGGCCGCTGCCTCAAGACTTTACTCGTCAAGCAACTATAAGTCAAGAAAAAATGGAATTTCTAGATATAGAAATCTTTCCGGTACACGGTAGTTTACACTGTAAAACTTTTATAAAACCTACAACACGTAATAGCTTTATTAGATTTGAAAGTTGCCATTTACCATGATGGTTACTAAATGTCCCAATGGGACAATTTAGAAGGCTAAAGCGCAACTGCACCGCCGAATCCCAATTCCAAAGAGAAGCAGTGACTTTAACTTCACAATTTACAGATAAGAACTATCTCATTAAACAAATTCAACAATCCCTTAATAAAGTTAATAATTTGGATAGGAGGACCTTTTTTGAACCTAATTCTAATTCTAAACCACAAATTGAAACACATTCTAATATAATATTACCTTTCAATAAAAATTTTAAACAGATAGAACAGATTTTTCATAGACACTGGCACCTTATTAAACAGGACAAAGTCATAGGAGACATCCTTCCAGCGAAATCCAAATTGGTTTATACTAAGGCTCCCAATTTGGGGTTAGCTGTGGCTCCCACAATAAAGAAACCAGATAAAATCCAAATTCAGATTCATGGTTAACCACAAAAGTTTTTTTTAGATGTGGTTCTTGTACTAATTGTAATATCATAAAGGGACCGAGGAAGGTATCAGAGATAAAATCTACCACTAATGATTTTTCAAGGAAAATAAATGACCTTATCACTTGCAACACGAAGGGTGTAATACAGTGGTCCCTCAACATACGATGGTAATTCGTTCCAAACGACATATTGTTTGTCTAATCCATCGTATGTTGAGAGATCCATGCAATGTAAAGTATAGGAAGCTGTACTCACCTGGTCCTCACTGCTCCCAATGCTGTCCCAGGGGCTCCCGATGCTGTCCCGCTGCTCCGGTGTCTTCTTCGCGATCCTCCGGCTTCTTCCGCATCTTTTGCAGGGTTCGGGCCTCGCTTTCTGGTGACGTTATTACGCTGCTGTGCCGGAACGGCGTGCGTAGTGACGTAATAATGACGCCGGAAAGCGAGGCCCGGACCCCGGAGAAGATGCAGGAGACGCCGGAGGATCGCAAAGTGGATCCGGAGCAGCGGGAATAGGTAAGCGAACCTGCCTGGGATGCTTAAACTGCTATCCGACAGCAGCTTAAGCATTTTGCGCTGTCGGAGAGCAGTTAATGCGATGGCCCCGACATATAAAAGCATCGTATTTCGATGCTGACATCGACATGCGATGGCCTCTGAGAGGCCATGGTATGTCGATTTTATCATATGTCGGGGCCATCGCATGTCGGGGGGTTACTGTAGATGTATTGCAGTGCACATGCAACAAACAATACATAGGAAGAAAGAAACGCCCTCTTAAGGTGAGAATATACGAACATATTAACAATATAAAGAAGGGGAACCTAAAACATCCATTATCACTACACTTTACAAAAATACACAATAAAGACCCTACCAATCTTAGTTTTGTAGGCATTCAAGTGGTTAGGAAGGACTGGCGAGGTGGAAGTCATATGGTGAAGATGTCCAAAGTAGAAACACAAAAGATCTACGAATTCGAAAGTTTAGAACCAAGGGGACTTAAAGGGGTATTCCAGGCCAAAACTTTTTTTTATATATCAACTGGCTGCGGAAAGTTAAACAGATTTGTAAATTACTTCTATTAAAAAAATCTTAATCCTTCCAATAGTTATTAGCTTCTGAAGTTGAGTTGCTGTTTTCTGTCTAACTGCTTTCTGATGACTCACATCCCGGGAGCTGTGCAGTTCCTATGGGGATATTCTCCCATCATGCACAGCTCCCGGGACGTGACATCATCATTGAGCAGTTAGACAGAAAACTTCAGACACTAATAACTATTGGAAGGATTAAGATTTTTTAATAGATAGTAATTCACAAATCTGTTTAACTTTGCGGAGCCAGTTGATATATAAAAAAAAGTTTTGGCCTGGAATACCCCTTTAATGTCTTGTCCTGGGGGCACGGCCCCATGGCTTGACTTCCGTGGCCGTCCTCCCAGCATGATTACCACCCCCACACTGTTTTCTTCTCACCTGCACTATTCATCTATGCATTTTTTTTTTATTTATTTATATTTAATTTTTTCATTTTTCCGTTTTTCATTTTATTTTTTTATTTTTTCTTTATTTTTCATTTTTATTCTTATCTTTATTATTATTATTTTTATATTTATTTTTATTTTTATTTTATTTTTCATTTTATTTTTATTTTCATTCTTATTTTTATTTTTATTCATATTTATTTTTATTTTTACTTTCATTTATTTAAAATTTAATTTTTATTTTATTTTATTTCATTTATATTTCATTTATATTTTTATTTATCCTTATTTTTTGTTTGCATCGCTATTTTGCACTTATATTTCCATTTTCTATTCATTTGAAACATATTGAATAGTTTTCATTATTATCACATTCCTTTTTATTCATATGCATTTTTTATATATTTACTCTAGTATGTCAATTCAGTAACATGTTGATGAGGTATGGTAAAAATGTTCTATATATTGAACTTATGATATATTTTTTGAAGGGATACATTCACATTTTTTTTTTTTATTTCACTTAGGAATGATCTGTGGTTGATCCTTTTTCCTCCTTTTACTTCTTTCCCGAATCCTTACCATTTTTTGGGAATTACTTATGCAAATATAAACCAAATTAAATAAGGAAGATATAAAATGTATGGTATGTTAGACCTTCATTTATGCACCCCTGAGGAAGGGGTTCTGACTTTATTTCCAAAACCTCGAAATGCGCTTGTTGAAATCTATCTGCTATTTTTTTGAGCATATGAACATTACATAGTATGGTCGAAAAAAGACATATGTCCATCAAGTTCAACCAGGGAATTGAAGGGTAGGGGTGTGGCGCGATATTGGGGAAGGGATGGGATTTTATATTTCTTCATAAGCATTAATGTTATTTAGTTCCAGGAATGTATCTAATCCTGTTTTAAAGCTGTTAATTTTTCCTGCTGTGACCAGTTCCTGAAGTAGACTGTTCCATAGTTCACAGTTCTCATGGTAAAGAAGGCATGTCGCCCCTTGAGACTAAACTTTTTCTTCTCCAGACGGAGGGAGTGCCCCCTCGTCCTTTGGGGGGGTTTAACCTGGAACAGTTTTTCTCCATATTTTTTGTATGGGCCATTTATATACTTATATACGTTTATCATATCCCCCCTTAAACGTCTCTTCTCAAGACTAAACAATTGTAACTCCTTTAATCGCTCCTCATAGCTAAGATGTTCCATGCCCCATATTAGTTTAGTCGCGCGTCTCTGCACCCTTTCCAGCTCCACAGTGTCCCTTTTATGGACAGGTGACCAAAACTGAACAGCATATTCCAGGTGAGGCCGTACCAATGCTTTATAAAGGGGGAGTATTATGTCCCTGTCCCTTGAGTCCATGCCTCTTTTGCTACATGAAAATATCCTGCTGGCTTTGGAAGCAACAGCCTGACATTGCATGCTATTCTGTAGTCTGTTATCTACAAGTACACCCAGATCCTTCTCTACCAGTGACTCTGCCAGTTTAATCCCCCCTAAGACATACGATGCATGCATGTTATTAGTGCCCAGATGAATAACTTTACATTTATCCACATTGAACCTCATTTGCCAAGTGGATGCCCAGACACTTAGTCTATCCAAGTCATCTTGTAACCTATACACATCCTCTATAGACTGTACCGTGCTACAAAGCTTGGTGTCATCTGCAAAGATAGAAACAGAGCTGTTAATACCATCCTCTATATCATTGATAAATAAATTAAACAATAGCGGGCCCAGTACAGAACCTTGGGGTGCACCACCAACAACCGGGGACCAACCAGAGTACGAATCATTGACCACCACTCTCTGGGTACGATCCATGAGCCAGTGTTCAATCACCTTAACTTACCTGTCAGACGTCTATGAGGGACAGTATCAAATGCTTTAGCAAAATCCAGAAACACTATATCCACAGCCATTCCTCTGTCAAGGCTTCTATTCACCTCTTCATAAAAGCAAATTAGATTGGTTTGACAACTTCTATCCTTAGAAAACCCATGCTGGTTATCACTTATAATACAATTATCCCCTATGTATTCCTATATGTAATCCCTTATAAGTCCTTCAAACAATTTACCCACAATGCACGTTAAACTTACCGGTCTATAGTTTCCTGGGGAAGACCTAGAGCCCTTTTTGAAGATTGGCACCACATTCGCCTTGCGCCAGTCCCTTGGCACAATACCAGACACCAGAGAATCTCTAAATATCATGAACAAGGGTACAGATATTACTGAACTTACCCCTCTAAGAACTCTTGGGTGTAGTCCATCCAGCCCTGGAGATTTGCTTACATTTACCTTACTTAACTTACATTGTACCATCTCTACATTAAGCCAGTTCAGTACATTACATGATGTGTTACCAGCACTGACCAGGCCAATGTCAGCTCCTTTTTCCATAGTATATACAGAACTAAAGAACCCATTCAGTAGCTCCGCTTTCTCTTTATCGCCTGTGACAACCTCCCCATTATCATTATTAAGGGGTCCTACATGCTTTGTCCTGGTTTTTTTTGCATTTATATATCTAAAAAAATATTTAGGATTAGTTTTGCTTTCTTTGGCCACCTGTCTATCATTTTGAATTTTTGCTGTTTTTATTAAATTTTTACAGATTTTATTAAGCTCTTTGTACTGTTTAAATGTTATAGCTGACCCATCAGATTTATATTTTTGAAGGCTATTTTTTTGTTGTTTATTGCTCTTTTAACATAATTTGTCAACCATGTAGGATTTAGTTTTAATCGTTTATATTTGTTCCCTTTTGGTACATATTTAGCTGTATAGTTATTTAGAGTTTATTTAAAGATGTCCCATTTACCTTCTGTATCAGTATTTGACAACACCTCCCCCCAGTCTATGTCCTTCAACTACAGGGATATCACTGGATTTAATAATAGTGCAATAACTACAGTCATATATTTGCATGAATTATTTACATCTAATTATTTGAGGTATATATTTTTGCCTTTGCGTATGTCCTATGTGTCCAGTGATCACCCTCAAGTTGATTTCATTTTGTTATTCCGATGATCACTCTGCACCTCATATTATATAAATACAATTTTGTCATCTATAATTCTATACATGTTTTCTATTAGGTGCATGAGTTTTTTCATCGTTTGTCTTTCTTTAACTTTGCTGTTAGAACGACTCTCACATTACTCGCTTATACATGCAGGTATGATTAGAGACTCGTTCACACACACAGGTTTTAACCTTATGTTTATACCCCCCGTTCTTTTGTTATATAATTTTATATGCACATTATTGGTTATGTTATTGAGTCAGTAATGAGTGGTGTAACATCCACCGTATTTATTTTCATTATTCTTATTATTTTTATTGCTGGGGAATTCTTTTTGATCAACATGTTTATATATTTTATATATTTTCTATGAAACTGTGTATTTACTATTTTGTACACGTCACAGCTGAAATCATGTATTTTGTAATATTTTTCTTTATTACTTTTGTATATTCACCATATTTATTGTTGTATACAACATACTGGAGTGTATTTTTTCTATGTGTATTGTACATTTAAACTGTGTCTGTGTGGGGAGAGGGTAGCTCCACCCACACCACTCAGGTGTTTTCACCTGGTGGGGGGTGGAGCTGCTTTCCCCTATATAGACCAGAAGGATCTTAATTTTTCTTTGTACGACTAAGGCGATAGAGCTCGCCGAAACGCGTCACTTGTGATCCACGTTTGGTGTCCGTGTGTTCTTCTACAATAAAACGGCTTCCTTGCTTTGGACCTGCAGTGCTGGACTTTCCTTTCTTGTCAAGTTTGCATTTGTACGTGGAGTCCACACATTTCCGTGCACTGTGATGGAGAGTGGAGAGCTGGACACTGCGTGAGTGTATGTCCTGTAGTGCAGCCCTCAGCCCAGGGAAGTTTGCCTTTTTAAAGTTATATGTTTTTGCCTTCCCCGCCTGTCTTTGTTTTCTATATTTTAAGTCAAAAGTAACTATATTGTGGTCGCTATTACCAAGGTTTTCCCTCACAGTTACATTACCAACCAGCTCTGCGTTGTTGGAAATGATCAGATCCAACAAGGCATCACTTCTTGTTGGGTCCTCCACAAACTGGCCCATAAAATTATCCCGCAATAAATTTAGGAATTGTCGCCCCTTTGTAGTTTTAGCCAACCCCGGACCCCAATCTATATCTGGATAGTTAAAATCTCCCATTATTACCACTGTACCTGCCCGGGCAGCCCTCTCTATTTGTTTATGCAGCCGACCTTCTATCTCTTCAATGATATTAGGGGGTCTGTAGATTACACCAAGTATTATTTTTTCAGTATTTCCCTCCTTTTGTAATTCTACCCACAGTGATTCCACATCCTCAGAATCATCACACACTATGGCATCGTTCACACTGACTTGTAGTTTCCCAAATAGTATGCCATGTGAGGTGTGTTTTGCTGTTCTGGCACCACAGGGGCTTCTTAAATGCGACATGCCCCCCAAAAACTATTTCAGCAAAATTCACTCTCCAAAATCCCATTGTCGCTCCTTCTCTTCTGAGCCCTTTAGTGCACCCACAAAGCACTTAACATCCACATATGAGGTATTTCCTTACTCAAGAGAAATTTGGTTACATATTTTGGGGGGGCTTTTTCTCCTTTTACCCCTTGTAAAAATAAAAAAAAATATGGGTCTACGAGAACATGTTTGTGTAAAAAATTTGTATTTTGAATCTGGCCCTCAGGGTTTAAAATGGGCTTGGTTCCCAAGGGATTAAGGAGAACCTCCAGAAAGGTTTTATCCAGAAATCCTCCTCTCCTGCCAGAGCTGGATTCTTTTTTGTGGAGAAGAAGGACGTCTCTCTTCGCCCTTGCATTGACTACCATGGTCTCAATAAAATCACCATTAAAGGGGTATTCCAGGCAAAACCTTTTTTTATATATATCAAATGGCTCCGGAAAGTTAAACAGATTTGTAAATTACTTCTATTAAAAAATCTTAATCCTTCCAATAGTTATTAACTTCTGAAGTTTTCTGTCTAACTGCTCAATGATGATGTCACATCCCGGGAGCTGTGCATGCTGGGAGAAAATCCCCATAGGAACTGCACAGCTCCCGGGACGTGAGTCATCAGAGAGCAGCTAGACAGAAAACAAAAACTCAACTTCAGAAGCTAATAACTATTGGAAGGATTAAGATTTTTTTAACAGAAGTAATTTACAAATCTGTTTAACTTTCCGGAGCCAGTTGATATATAAAAAAAGTTTTGGCCTGGAATACCCCTTTAAGAATTGGTATCCTTTACCTCTAATTTCTGAGCTCTTCGACCGTCTGTGGGGCACCAAGGTCTTCACCAAAGCATATAATTTAATCAGGATTCGAAAGGGAGACGAGTGAAAGACAGCTTTTAATACACGTGATGGACACTTTGAGTACTTAGTGATGCCGTTTGGAATCTGTAATGCCCTGCCTGTCTTCCAAGAATTAGTAAATTACATCTTCCGGGATCTTCTTTACACGTGTGTCGTGGTTTATCGAGTTGACATCTTGATCTTCTCTACCAATTTGGAGGTGCATCACACTCATGTGCGCCAGGTCTTACGTCGCCTGCTGAATAATCATCTTTATGCCAAACTTGAGAAATGTCTCTTTGAAAAGATGAGTCTTCCGTTCCTGGGTTACATTGTCTTTAGCCAAGGCCTCCAGATGGATCCAGTCAAGTTGTCTTCGGTATTCAATTGGCCACGACCTTCTGGCCTACAGGCCATACGTTTTCTTGGATTCGCCAAATATTATTGACAATTCATTCCATATTTCTCCTTTTTGATTGCTCCGATTGTGGCTCTCACCAAGAATTCAGAAATCCCAAGTCTTGGTCCACGGAAGCAGAATATTCATTTACCCAATTGAAGTATGCCTTTACTTCTGCACCTGTTCTGTCTAGACCCGACCCAGAAAAGCTGTTCTTTTTTTAAGTAGATGCCTCATCGGTAGGAGCCGGTGCCATGTTAACTCAAAAGTCCTCCAGGGGTAAAATGGTGACTTGAGGTTTCTTTTCTAAGATGTTCTCACCTGCTGAGAGGAACTATTCTATTGGAGACCAGGAACTCTTGGCCATTAAGCTTGCCTTAGAAGAATGGCATCACTTATTGGAAGGATCTACTCATCCTGTCAGTATCTATTCGGACCATAAAAATCTTTTATATCTTCAATCTGCACAGCATCTCAACCCCTGCAGACCAGATGGTCTCTTTTCTTTTCCCAGTTTAACTTCTTTATTAATTTTCGACCTGCAGACAAGAATGTTAGAGTGGATGCTCTCTCCAGAGCTTATGATGTAAAAGGTCTGGACTCTACTCCTCAGCATATTGTTCCTCTTGAACAAATGATTACAGTGGCTCCTGTTGATCTTCAGCAAGTTCCTCCAGGGAAGTCCTTTGTGCCTCCTCGGCAGAGACGCATAGTGTTGTTTTGGGGCCATTCTTCTTTACTAGCAGGACATGCTGGAGTACGAAAGTCCATTCAATTGATCACCCGACATTACTGGTGGCCGAATCTGGAGTGTGATGTCACTGATTTGACACGGACTCTGAAGCTACTAAAACTCCCCCGTTCTTCATCGTGTACGGTCATCACCCTCGTCCTCCTCTTACTCTACCTGTTCCTTCTGAAGTACCTGCAGTGGATATTCTGTTACGGGACTTTTCTTCTATTTGGCAAGAAACTCGGCTCTCTTTAATTCTTGCATCCTCCTGCATGAAGTTGCAGGCTAACAAGAAGAGAAGACCTCCTCCGATCCTTTCACTGGAGACAAAGCCTGGTTGTCCACCAAGTATATTCGTTTTAAGATTCCCAGCTACAAATTGGGTCCTCGCTTCCTGGAACTTTTCAAAGTTACGCAACGCCTTAATCCTGTGTCTTATAAACTCCATTTGCCTCCTTCTCTTCACATTCGGAATTCATTTCACGTCTCTCTCCTCAAAAGCGTTATTCTTAATCGTTTTTCTCATGGGAATGTCTCTACCACTCCTGTCTCTGGTTCCTCTGACATCTTTGAAGTTAAGGAGATTTTGTCCACTAAGATCGTCAGAGGAAAACGCTTCTTCTTGGTGGATTAGAAGGGGTTCGGGCCTGAAGAAAGATCTTGGGAACCTGAAGAGAACATACCGGACCAAGGTCTGATTCATCAGTTCCTGCAGCCCAAAAAGAGGACCTAAGGGGGGGTGCTGTCATACAGCGCTGCGGTCAGACTTGCTGACTGCAAGCGCATCCTTGTCCCTGCTGCCTGCGCCTCAGCGATTTGCATCCCTCGATGCGAACGCATGTGACCGCATGTGACCGCTGGGTCTCCCGTCACCTCATGCTGGTTCTGTCTCCTCCGATCCCCATGTCTGCCGGTGCATGATTGATTGGTGCTAGTTCCATTTGACCCTATTTAACCCAACACTTCATATAATCCTTGCCAGGTCTTTGTGCTTAGTTTGCCTAAGAGAAAGCGTTTACCTGTGTCTTGTCTCGCCATGTATCTGACCCCTTGCTATGTATTCTGACCTTGCTCCTGCGCTGCTTGCCTTCTGACCTTCTTGCTGCATGACCTGACCTTAGTTCATTGCCAATTGTCTCTATAAGATAAAAAAGGCAGAGCTTACCATGGGACAGTATATCTAATAAGGCAGGAGATGCACAGACAGGTTTTGAGTGTAGGTGCTCACCTGGGTTAGTTGTGAAGAATTCACAACTACTTGAAGCGTATAGGTGAATAGTGGTGCTGCTCTTCCGGTGTCAGCGTGGATCGGGCTCCAGCCGATGGATATGGTAGAAGGAAAAACAGGAAAAAGCCGGGTATAAAGTGCAAACCACTCCGGACGACTCTTCAAAGGTAATATAACTTTATTACAGCCACATACAACGCGTTTCGAGGCGCATGCCTCTTCTTCAGGTAGCAGGCTTATTTGTATGTCAGTGCCTCTGTGTGCTTTTTATGACTAAAATTGGCGCCAAAAATCGGGGCTTTTTTGGCCCCGCCCTATGGGCGGACCCCAACTTGCAGGTAAAGGCCAGGTGTTTGGCCCACATTATTTAAAACACAATAAATAATACACTATAAAACACGTTAAAGAATAACAATAAAAAGGCTACTGGTTCGGTATGGATGTCATTCAAGACAATATACTTCATAGCGGACCATAGAGGCAAGTACGGCGCAGGCGCTCTGTGTTCCGGGCAAGCCGAACTTCTGCGCCGACTCGTTCTCACTATCCCGGCGGAGAGAATTTCGCGCATGCGTATTCCCTGCAGTACTCGCGGCGCTGCTGCGCCGTCGTGTTTACTCCGCTCTAGTGAAGGAAAAGTGGTCATCACGCACGCGCACTTCGTGCTATGCCGGGATGCCAATATTATGATAATCATGGAATTAAAAAATAATTAAAAAGCAGTATGCAGAACGCAAGTATTATGGAATTAAGGTGACATTTACATAGAGTTAAGTTGATATTCCATTCAGGTGAGTATCTCAATATCCAAATGATTCTGGATCTTAAGGTTTCTTATTGTGCATGCTGTCACTATTGAAATGGTGGGAGTGTGGTGACTCAGTATAGCACATATGCTGGTAAATGAGTATTTATGTGTGCCGGCCAAGATTATATTTTTGCGACTGGTTGCGCTGCGAGAGAGAGAGGAAGTTGTTTGAGCTGGTAATGGTTGTTAAAACTAATTAATTGGCATATATTCATATGACACTTAAATAATGTTAAAAATAAATCTATAGTATCAAGATCTAGTACTCCAATGGATAAAGCCTGGAAATTTAATCATGTATTACATACATTCGGTCCAGGTCATAGGATACAAATCCAGATTATTGGACCGAGGACTCCATCAGTCAAATCCCACACCACTGGATGGTGCTTTATCAGTAAATCAAATCCATGCATTCATTGAGACCCATAGGTGTTAAAGTATTCAATTTATAAATCCAAAAGGATTCTCTTCTCTGGAGTCTTTCAAATCGATTGTGGAGATTTGCTGGTATAGATTCTATTGCTGTTAATTTATATGCTCCAAAGTTGTTATCATGCACTTCATGTGCATGGCGTGAAATACTATGAAGTAGGTATCCTATTTTCACATTAGATCTATGTTTATTAATCCTAGACCTCAAATGTTGTATCGTACGCCCCACGTATTGTAGGTGGCATTCGCATTCCAACAGGTAAACCACGTAGGTGGTTGAACAATCATTCCGGTTTTTAATCTGAAAGGTCTCGCCTGTATTGTTGCTCTGAAACGTATTTTCGCCTTGTTTAATGCTATGACAGCATTTGCAAGAATTTCCACCGCATTTAAAAGTGCCTACCTTTGTTTTTGTAATTGATTTGGTCTGGATTTTGGTTTTTAGTCTACTTGGAGCTAATTTACTTTTAAGGGTGGCTGCCCTTCTGAAAGTTAGCTGAGGTTTTTTTGGAATGTGTTGGTTAAGGATAGGGTCCTTAAGGAGGATATCCCAGTTTTTCTCCAGAATTTTTCTACTGATGTTATGATTGGTGGAATACGTGGTGATAAAGTTGTTTTTGTACTTGTGTTGTTGTTGAGATTCCACCTTCATAGCTTTGTCGATGTTTTCTACGTGCTGTCCTATGGGTGCTTCTTTTGCTTCCACAGGAGTTCTTTTTTGTTCGGTTAGGGCCCTCTGGTACGCTGCTTTTATGATTTTTTTGGGGTATCCTTTTTCCATTAGTCTCCCAGATATGGTCTTGCTTTGAAGTTTGTAGTCTTCATTCCTTGTGCAATTTCTCCGTATTCGATGGAACTGTCCGTATGGCATGCTCGTCTTCCATTTTCTGTAATGGCAGCTCTTATACGATAGGAGACTGTTGCTATCCACTTGTTTGAAGTAGGTTTTTGTTATAATTTGGTTGTTGTTACTTGATAGCAGGAGATCCAAGTACTCCATTTGACTGTCGCATTTCCCACTGAGAGTAATGTTGTAATGATTATCGTTGAGATGTTTTGTAAATTTGGTGAAATCATCCTTGGACCCGTTCCAGATAAATAGCAAATCATCAATATATCATTTGTAAAGTACTATGTTCCTGGACCAAAGGTGATCTTCGTATATGAAGGCTTTTTCGAATGCAACCATAAATAGGTTCGCGAAAGCCGGCGCGAAACGCGTACCCATGGTGGTCCCACGGGTTTGTTTATAGATTTTTCCTTCAAATGTAAAATAATTGTGGTGTAGTATGAACTTGATACACTGTAAAATAAATAGCTTTTGCATGGGTGGCATCGACTGGTCCTCCTCCAGTGTTCCTTTTACAACTTCCAGGCCCTGCTCATGGGGTATATTAGAATATAATGCCGAGATGTCCAGGGTAGCCCACAGGTACCCCGGGTGCCAATCGACCTCTTTCAAAATTTTTATCAGGGAAGGTGTATCTTTTAGATATGATTTTAATTTGACAACGTATTTCTGAAGTAGGATGTCCACATATTTGGACATATTACTCGTTAAGGAGTTGATTCCCGAAATAATCGGTCTTCCAGGGGGATTACTTACACTCTTATGCACTTTTGGCAGATGGTAGAAAAGTGCTGTTTTGGTTTTTTTTATGATGATAAAATCTCTCTCTTTTTTAGTGAGAATTCCGTTTTTCAAAGCTTCTTCAATCAATTGATTACATAAATCCTGGTATTTAGAAGTAGGGTCATAGGTGAGTGTGGTGTAATACTCCTTGTCTTCTAAAATCCTAAGCGCCTCTTTGATATAGTCTTCTCGATTTTGCAGGACTGTAGCTCCTCCCTTATCCGCATTTCTAATCACCACATTGTTGTTCCGTGATAATTTTTTCAGTGCCTCCTGTTCTGCTCTCGAGAGATTGTGATTAGTGGATATTTGTTGTTGTTTCACATTTCTAAATTCTGCTGCCACCATCTCAAAGAAGGTTTCAATATAGTGGCCTTTGTGATGTGTTGGAAAAAACGTGGACGGTGGTTTTAGATGTGTGGAAATAGGAGGTGGGTCCAGACTGACTGCATTGGTTTCTGGAGCTGCTGAAGCCTCCTAAAACAAGGGGCTGTCGTTCTGTCCATCCAATAACTTTTATGAATTCGAACTATATGTTGATCTAAATAAGTTCATCAGAAAGCTTACCTTGACACGACATTTCAACTTACCAAACCAAGTTGGGAAATTCCCAGCAGCTCCAGAAACCAATGCAGTCAGTCTGGACCCACCTCCTATTTCCACACATCTAAAACCACCGTCCACGTTTTTTCCAACACATCACAAAGGCCACTATATTGAAACCTTCTTTGAGATGGTGGCAGCAGAATTTAGATATGTGAAACAACAACAAATATCCACTAATCACAATCTCTCAAGAGCAAAACAGGAGGCACTGAAAAAATTATCACGGAACAACAATGTGGTGATTAGAAATGCGGATAAGGGAGGAGCTACAGTCCTGCAAAATCGAGAAGACTATATCAAAGAGGCGCTTAGGATTTTAGAAGACAAGGAGTATTACACCACACTCACCTATGACCCTACTTCTAAATACCAGGATTTATGTAATCAATTGATTGAAGAAGCTTTGAAAAACGGAATTCTCACTAAAAAAGAGAGAGATTTTATCATCATAAAAAAAACCAAAACAGCACTTTTCTACCATCTGCCAAAAGTGCATAAGAGTGTAAGTAATCCCCCTGGAAGACCGATTATTTCGGGGATCAACTCCGTAACAAGTAATATGTCCAAATATGTGGACATCCTACTTCAGAAATACGTTGTCAAATTAAAATCATATCTAAAAGATACACCTTCCCTGATAAAAATTTTGAAAGAGGTCGATTGGCACCCGGGGTACCTGTGGGCTACCCTGGACGTCTCGGCATTATATTCTAATATACCCCATGAGCAGGGCCTGGAAGTTGTAAAAGGAACACTGGAGGAGGACCAGTCGATGCCACCCATGCAAAAGCTATTTATTTTACAGTGTATCAAGTTCATACTACACCACAATTATTTTACATTTGAAGGAAAAATCTATAAACAAACCCGTGGGACCACCATGGGTACGCGTTTCGCGCCGGCTTTCGCGAACCTATTTATGGGTGCATTCGAAAAAGCCTTCATATACGAAGATCACCTTTGGTCCAGGAACATAGTACTTTACAAATGATATATTGATGATTTGCTATTTATCTGGAACGGGTCCAAGGATGATTTCACCAAATTTACAAAACATCTCAACGATAATCATTACAACATTACTCTCAGTGGGAAATGCGACAGTCAAATGGAGTACTTGGATCTCCTGCTATCAAGTAACAACAACCAAATTATAACAAAAACCTACTTCAAACAAGTGGATAGCAACAGTCTCCTATCGTATAAGAGCTGCCATTACAGAAAATGGAAGACGAGCCTGCCATACGGACAGTTCCATCGAATACGGAGAAATTGCACAAGGAATGAAGACTACAAACTTCAAAGCAAGACCATATCTGGGAGACTAATGGAAAAAGGATACCCCAAAAAAATCATAAAAGCAGCGTACCAGAGGGCCCTAACCGAACAAAAAAGAACTCCTGTGGAAGCAAAAGAAGCACCTATAGGACAGCACGTAGAAAACATCGACAAAGCTATGAAGGTGGAATCTCAACAACAACACAAGTACAAAAACAACTTTATCACCACGTATTCCACCAATCATAACATCAGTAGAAAAATTCTGGAGAAAAACTGGGATATCCTCCTTAAGGACCCTATCCTTAACCAACACATTCCAAAAAAAACCTCAGCTAACTTTCAGAAGGGCAGCCACCCTTAAAAGTAAATTAGCTCCAAGTAGACTAAAAACCAAAATCCAGACCAAATCAATTACAAAAACAAAGGTAGGCACTTTTAAATGCGGTGGAAATTCTTGCAAATGCTGTCATAGCATTAAACAAGGCGAAAATACGTTTCAGAGCAACAATACAGGCGAGACCTTTCAGATTAAAAACCGGATTGATTGTTCAACCACCTACGTGGTTTATCTGTTGGAATGCGAATGCCACCTACAATACGTGGGGCGTACGATACAACATTTGAGGTCTAGGATTAATAAACATAGATCTAATGTGAAAAAAGGATACCTACTTCATAGTATTTCACGCCATGCACATGAAGTGCATGATAACAACTTTGGAGCATATAACTTAACAGCAATAGAATCTATACCAGCAAATCTCCACAATCGATTTGAAAGACTCCAGAGAAGAGAATCCTTTTGGATTTATAAATTGAATACTTTAACACCTATGGGTCTCAATGAATGCATGGATTTGATTTACTGATAAAGCACCATCCAGTGGTGTGGGATTTGACTGATGGAGTCCTCGGTCCAATAATCTGGATTTGTATCCTATGACCTGGACCGAATGTATGTAATACATGATTAAATTTCCAGGCTTTATCCATTGGAGTACTAGATCTTGATACCATAGATTTATTTTTAACATTATTTAAGTGTCATATGAATATATGCCAATTAATTAGTTTTAACAACCATTACCAGCTCAAACAACTTCCTCTCTCTCTCGCAGCGCAACCAGTCGCAAAAATATAATCTTGGCCGGCACACATAAATACTCATTTACCAGCATATGTGCTATACTGAGTCACCACACTCACACCATTTCAATAGTGACAGCATGCACAATAAGAAACCTTAAGATCCAGAATCATTTGGATATTGATATACCAACTTAACTCTATGTAAATGTCACCTTAATTCCATAATACTTGCGTTCTGCATACTGCTTTTTAATTATTTTTTAATTCCATGATTATCATAATATTGGCATCCCGGCATAGCACGAAGTGCGCGTGCGTGATGTCCACTTTTCCTTCACTAGAGCGGAGTAAACACGACGGCGCAGCAGCGCCGCGAGTACTGCAGGGAATACGCATGCGCGAAATTCTCTCCGCCGGGATAGTGAGAACGAGTCGGCGCAGAAGTTCGGCTTGCCCGGAACACAGAGCGCCTGCGCCGTACTTGCCTCTATGGTCCGCTATGAAGTATATTGTCTTGAATGACATCCATACCGAACCAGTAGCCTTTTTATTGTTATTCTTTAACGTGTTTTATAGTGTATTATTTATTGTGTTTTAAATAATGTGGGCCAAACACCTGGCCTTTACCTGCAAGTTGGGGTCCGCCCATAGGGCGGGGCCAAAAAAGCCCCGATTTTTGGCGCCAATTTTAGTCATAAAAAGCACACAGAGGCACTGACATACAAATAAGCCTGCTACCTGAAGAAGAGGCATGCGCCTCGAAACGCGTTGTATGTGGCTGTAATAAAGTTATATTACCTTTGAAGAGTCGTCCGGAGTGGTTTGCGCTTTATACCCGGCTTTTTCCTGTTTTTCCTTCTACCTTAGTTTATTGCCAACAGCCCTGACCTCCTGCCTATCCTGACTACGTCTGTGCCTCTATCTTCCTGTGCCATGTTATACCTCGGCTGCCTAAGGGGACAAGTCATACCAGGGGTAGCGACCTGGGTGCAACCGGCTGCAGCAAGTCTATCCCTGCGGTGGGCTCTGGTGAAAACCAGCGGCCCCTTAGACTTCACTCCCTGGTACAGCCCACGCCATCATCTTCACAGGTCAGTGGATCCAACTTACCACAGCCGTAACAGATGCAGCTCATTTATGTTTCAATGGGTGGGGTAGCTGATGTGTGGGAGGGAGGAAAATTGAATTATGGAATTTGTAGGCAAAGAAGAAACTCAAACAGGAAATACCAGTTCACAAAAAGCTAGCCACAATGTTATGGTTATCTCACAACATAGCCATTTAGCCCCAAGACAAGTGCAAATCCTTCCTAAGCATGTGCATTACTGTCTGGCAGGTATGTACTAAAATCACCTTATGGTGGATAACCCATTTAAGTTCTCTGTTAAAATGCCATCTTGCTGGTCAATATCCTCTTTTCATTCCATATTCTGGCCTTCCTGCTCCAACAGACACTACATTGTTGGAAGATCCTACAAAAATTCCTTATGTATTCCTTATTCCTTTTTTTTAAACATATTTATATTTTAATACTTAAGAAACCAATATTTAATATTAAAATGGGCACTGTCATGAGAAAAAAATCTAAAACATTTGATATGTTATAGAGACATATTAAAAGTTGGTTCTGAATGTTTGGACCTTGACCGATCATAAGAATCAGAGAAGAGAAGTAGGTGCTTACCAGCTTCTCTCCTGGCTCTATGTCACATGACCAGGATAATGTAAGTTTATGGGGCCATCCAGGCTTCATAGACACTCAGAACATGACCAATAACATTTTTTGACATTTGCCTAGGACATCTAAAAAAAAAAAAAAAATTCTTGACAGGTATACTTTAAAATAGTTTTAGGCAGTCACTTTGGGGTTCCATGCTATGCTGTCTACTAACTTTTGTTAACATATTAAAAAGTAATAATATAAATTATTAAGAGAAAATATTGTGGTGCAAAAAAGCTTACTTGAACCTTAGAATTACAGTAAACTTACTCTATACCCTACCCCAAAGCTGCCTTGAAAAACAAGTGTTAATGTAAAAAAGCAAGAATAATGATGGACAACATCACAGTATGTGAATTCTCAGGGGGATATATCGAGAGCCTTATCTCTTTTCTCTATAGTAGCCTAAGGTATAAATAGATAGATTTTTAGACTGACTAATCTAGTCTAAAAAAAAAAACTTTCATTGGGGAAGATAACTTGCTGGTTTATTAAAAAGACTCATTGATCACATGACAAATGATCAATTGACCAATCACAAGACCCAAAAATCATTGTTGGAAAACTGTGAAAACAGGGGGCAGAGGCAGACAATGAAGTAAGTGAAGAGTACAGCCAATGGCCCGTTAATTGTTCGTTTGGCTCTGGCTACTCATTCATCAGGCCATTTACAAAGGTTGCTTATACCAGCACCATTCTGCTAGATCAGCACTCATTTCGGACATAGGTCAGCTCATCTATAACGACTCTTTTACATTAAAAAAAAACATTTTGTTAAATAGTATTTGTCAAGATGGTCCGGTCGCAAGATATGTTTCAACTTTCCAGTCAACCTCATAACCTGAGACATGCGCCATGAAGTTTAAATGGGCACTGTCACCAACTTTATTTTTTGATATGTTGTAGTACTTATGTACTACAACATATCTCTAATATACTTTTATTATTTTTTCTATTCATTAAAAAGGTTTAATTTTCATTTAAAAACCGGCCACTGAAAAAGGACTGATTTTGGAGTGGCAATCAGTCCTTATTCAGTTAGACTGCACTCGCTCACTGCCTGTCAATCAGACAGGCGGGAGCGAGCGCATTGGCTCCCCGGCCACTGGCTGGGAGGCCACTCCTCCCACACATCGCCGCCGCCTCGTTGCCGCAGCTGTCCCTGCACGCCAGCTGCCGGACTCTGCAGTAACTGCAAGTGTAATGAGGGAACGGGGTATGCGGGGCGGGGCGGGGCGGGGGGGGGGGAGGAATGGGCTAGTGCCGTAGCGGGGGGGGGGAACAGGCTAGCAAAAAAAAAAAATAGGATGGTGGGAGCTACCCTTTAAAGAGTACCTCTCATGATCTTGTTACATTTTATAATCCTCCCAGTTCACTGTCCCCATCATGAAAAACCACCCCTGCCTTTATTTTTATAATTTTTTTGTTTTCTACCTTGATATTGTTCCGTATTTTCTGCTCAGTCTCAGTCAGATTCACAGATTGGAAAGAGGCATTACCCAGCAGGCGTGTCATCATCTGAAGCCATACAGGGGAGAACTTCCTGCCTCACTTTGCTGCACACAGCCCAGAGCAGTTGTGTGAGATGAGCTATGATTGGATAAGGCTGCACACTCCCCCACTCAGCATTTCCTGCTTTTGGACTTTTGCCAGGCCAGCAGGAGTCCAAAGTCTGTGCAAAAGATTGGGGAAAATGTGTTCTGGACAAGTAGGGAGACACCTAGTGGCAGCTTTTTTTTAAAAACAAATAAATGTAGAAAACTTAATTTATTCTAAACAAAGTACATTAGAAAGATTTTTTTATTTACCATAAGGAGTGCAATAGCAAAAATTTGTTTTAATGAAAGTGCCCATTTAAACATATCTTGTTGGGACTATCAAAAATAAGTGTCTTTATTGCAGCAGTCTCGTCGCAAGCCTCAGGCTCCAAAACCAATCTGAGGAAGGGGTGAGGGTACCCCAAATGGCATTATTGGTCCTTTTATTATTTTATTGTACTGCAAATAAACGAGTCCACTTGGAATCAATGACTTGGAATCAATTTTCACTGAGATAAGCAATGCCTGAGATCAGAGGGGTCTTCATTCTTCACCTTCGTACCATGTTTTACAAGAAAAGTTGCCCCTCTCCTGCAACCCTTGGGCTGAAAAGTTTATCCACATCATTTGAGGCCCCATTAAAGGAGTAGTTTACTTAAAAGTATCTTCAGTCCGTTTTGCCCGGGCTGCACAAAAACAAACTTTAACTCACTTTCCTCCGTTCCCCCATAGCGCCGTGGTAATAGATGAGGTGCTGTCCTCCGATCTTTCTTTTTCTACTCCCATATGAACTCCGAGATTAACCAGGAAGTTTTACCATATCCTGACACTGGACCATCATGGGCACTTTTTAGGGTAAGTATATTTCTGCTTACAGACTAGAGCTAGCTCTTTCTTGAGCACAAAGCAAGAACAGAAAATTACACCCCTAAACCCCTGTAACATACAGTCCCATGACTTATTTATATTTTATAAAATATGTATTACACATTTTTTAAGTCCCCATTGGTGACTATTATCTTTCGATTGCACTGATCAGTTTTATCGGTGCTCTGCTCATACAGTCTGTCTGAGGCAGCCCAGAGGTAAGGGAGATACCTCTGGCAGCCATCTTAGCTGATTGGGACTAGTGATGTCGCGAACATAACATTTTCGGTTCACGAACCGCGAATGCGAACTTCCGCAAAAGTTCGAGAACCGGCGAACCGCCATTGACTTCAATGGGCAGGCGAATTTTAAAACCCACAAGGACTCTCTCTGGCCACAATAGTGGTTTAAAGGGCATAAATCACCTAACATTCCTAAATGGTTTGGAATAACGTGTTTTAGCCCTCTTTAGACATCACGTAGTTAGATTCCCCCTTTAGGCAGCACATAGATTCCCCCATGTTAGGCAGCACATAGTTAGAGCTCTCCTTTAGGCAGCACATAAGATTCCCCCATATTAGGCAGCACATAGTTAGAGGCCCCCCTTGAGGCAGCACATAGTGGGATTTGAACCCAAGGCCCCAGCGCTGCAAGACAGCAGTGCTAACCTCTGAGCCACCATGCTACCCTTAGCATACATCTAATATCCACGGTTGCTAAAATGGACAGAGTACCTGAAAAATTAGGCATGTACACATGCCTGAAAAATTTGGTATTGTTGCAGCCGCTTCTGTAGCAGCAGCCAGAAAAATTGCAGCACCATAACAAGTGCAGCAGCAGAGGCCAGAAAAATTAGGCATGTACACATGGATGAAAAATTGGGTATTGTTGTAGCCGCAGCTGTAGCAGCGGCCAGAAAAATTGCAGCACCTTAACAAGTGCAGCAGCAGAGGCAAGAAACATTAGGCATGTACACATGGATGAAAAATTTGGTATTGTCGCAGCCGCAGCTGTAGCAGCGGACAGAAAAATTGCAGCAGCAGAAAAAGTGCAGCAGCAGAGGCCAGAAAAATTAGGCATGTACACCTGGCTGGAAAATTTGTGACAGTTGTGCAAATTTTTTTTAATTCGCACAACTGTCACACCAAATATGATTTGCACTAGTGTGACAATGAGCAAAAAAGCTTGCCAGCGGAGTTCCCCTTTTAAGCAGTGGTCCCCAACCAGGGTGCCTCCAGCTGTTGCAAAACACATGGACTGATATATTTCAGCCCTTTGAATACTGTAGTAGTTAGTTGCTTTAAAGAAAAAAAGCTTGCCAGCGGAGTTCCCCTTTTAAGCAGTGGTCCCCAACCATGGTGCATCCAGCTGTTGCAAAACACACGGACTGATATATTTCAGCCCTTTAAATACTGTAGTAGTTAGTTGCTTTAAAGAAAAAAGCTTGCCAGCGGAGTTCCCCTTTTAAGCAGTGGTCCCCAACCAGGGTGCCTCCAGCTGTTGCTAAACACACGGACTGATATCTTTCAGCCCCTTGAATACTGTAGTAGTTAGTTGCCTGAAGGAACTTAAGTTTTATACTGGAGTACCCCTTTTAACCAGCGGTTCCCTCCCAAACAGGATGCCCCCAGCTGTTGCAAGACACACGGACTGATATTTGAGCCATAAAAAGGGCTTTTTTGGGTGCTGTCCTTAAAGCAGATGTTACACTAGTGCTTTAGGAGTAAATTGGACCCTGAATACACCACCTAGCAGCAACCTAGCTATCGCTTTCCCTATACAGCAGGAGCAGCTTCTCTGACCCTCCACTTCCTAAGCCTGCAGCATGCCGAATGAGGGTAAAATGGCGTCCGTGCAAGAGGTAGGAGGGTCTGGAAGGGAGGGACTGCTGCTGATTGGCTGTAATGTGTCTGCTGACTATGACTCACAGGGTCAAAGTTTACCGCAATGTTAAAGTATAGGGGGCGAATCGAACTTCACATATGTTCGCCCGGCGATGGGAACGCCAACATGCTAAATTCGCCGGGAACTATTTGCCGGCGAACAATTTGCGACATCTCTAATTGGGACCATGCAATTGCTCTGCGGAGGACCAGATTGGCCCCCCAACCCACCGGCAATTGTATTTTTAGCTTTAGAATGCCATGGTCAGCATTAATCATGGCATCTAAAGGGTTAATGCCAATGCTTTCAACAGTGGAGCCCTCAATTATCAACGAACGGTGAGCGCTCATGGCCGATTCACTAATAATTGCTGGTTGCACATGGACTTGCCACTGATAAAATAGGTTCAGGTAATGAATACAGTAATGCAGTTCAGGTAATACAGTTCAGTTAACGAATACAGTTCTCCAATGCATGCTCAGGCTGCACCGCTAGTACTGCACGTAAGATCTACCTTAAAAAAAAAGAAAGTTCATGCAATAGGGCAAATGTAATAATATGCAAAACTGCAATATTCACAAAAAGACCCCAACAACCTAATGTAATTCATGCCCTGGAGAACTCTCTGTTGTGTTATACTGGGGCATCGGCCAAAGGCATTTGTTGGGGGTCTAAAACAATAAATCCTTCTGAAGTATCTCTGATGTACTATACACCGCAAGCATTGTGTGAATAAACCTTATCTATCTATCTATATATATATATATATATATATATATATATATATATATATATATATATAACTCAACGTGTGTGTGTATGTGTGTATGTATGTATATATGTATGTATGTATATATTTATGTATGTATGTATATATGTATGTATGTATGTATGTATGTATGTATGTATGTATGTATGTTCCACAAAAACTTTCTAACGGCTAAAGGTATTAACTTGAAACTTGGCACACATGTTACTTATATGTCAACAACAAACATAGGATAAGTAATTTAACCCTTACTCACCCCCATTTGCCAGGGGCGGGGCTTATTTTAAAGTCCCATGCAAGTCAATGGGAAATATTTGTTACTGCATAACTTCCAAACGGCTGGAGATATTTCGATATACTTGGTCACATGTTACTTAATTGTCCACTCTAAAATATAGGATAGTTAATTTAACCCTTAACTACCCCCATTTGTGAGGATCGTTTTTTTTTTTTTTTTTTTTTAAGTCCCATGCAAATCAATGGGAAATGTATGTTCCCATCTAATTTCTGTTAGGCTGGAGCTATTTGATTACCTGGTACACATATTACGAGTCAGGATATGAGGACGGGATGGGAGGTCAGGATAGGAGGACGGGATATGAGGACGATATATGAGGTCGGGATAGGAGGTCGGGATAGGATGTCGGGATAGGAGGTTGAGATAGGAGGTCGAGATAGGAGGTCTGGATAGGATGTCAGGATAGGAGGTCGGGATAGGAGGACAAGATAGGAGGATGGGATATGATAACGGGTTAGGAGGTCTGGATAGGAAGTTGGGATAGGAGGTCGAGATAGGAGGATGGGATAGGAGGTCAAGATAGGAGGTCGAGATATGAGGACGGGAAAGGAGGTCGGGATAGGAGGTCGGGATAGGAGGACGGGATAGGAGGTTGAGATAGGAGGTCGAGATAGGAGGAGGGGATAAGAGGTCGGGATAGGAGGTCGGGATAGGAGGTTGGGATAGGAGGTCGGGATAGGAGCTCGAGATTGGAGGACAGGATAGGAGGTCGGGATAGGAGGTCGGGATAGGAGGACGGGATAGGAGGACGGTATAGGAGGTCGGGACAGGAGGTCGAGATAGGAGGTCGGGATGTGGGGTTGGGATATGACAACAATATATGAGCACTGCATATGAAGTCAAAAGCTTCCTCCTTTGTTTATTTTCCTACCCAAAAAGGATTAGGAAGGAAAAACCGGGCAACGCCGGTTACTCAGCTAGTAGTTAATGAAAATGCCATAATCTTTTGTGGAACAATGAATCATTGAAAGGTATTAGATTATTTACAGAGTTAGATTTTATACGTTGTTTGAAAGCCTCGTATTAAAAATATGTTTATATTTTCAAAGCATAAATAAAATGTTCTCAAGGCATTAAAAGAGCAATAAACCTAAGGTCTGTGACTAACAGGATAATATGCATTGTGGAATTTCAGTGCAATATTCTTCGTAGAGTTGATGCGATTCAGACACCTTTGCATGAACAGCTTGTTACAGGTCTTAAAACCGCTCTATTGGGTTCAAAATTAGGACATCTGTGCAAACATTTATATATACATCTTTCTGTAAATTTTTTCTTTGCAGATATACACACACACATATATATATATATATATATATATATATATATATATATATATATATATATATATATAACTCAACGTGTGTGTGTATGTATGTATGTATGTATGTTCCACAAAAACTTTCAAACGGCTAAAGATATTAACATGAAACTTGGCACACATATTACTTATATGTCAACAACAAACATAGGATAGGTAATTTAACCCTTACTCACCCCCATTTGCCAGGGGCGGGGCTTATGTTTAAAGTCCCATGCAAGTCAATGGGAAATATATGTTACATAGTTACATAGTTAGTACGGTCGAAAAAAGACATATGTCCATCAAGTTCAACCAGGGAATTAAGGGGTAGGGGTGTGGCGCGATATTGGGGAAGGGACGGGATTTTATATTTCTTCATAAGCATTAATGTTATTTAGTTCCAGGAATGTATCTAATCCTGTTTTAAAGCTGTTAATTTTTCCTGCTGTGACCAGTTCCTGAGCTAGACCGTTCCATAAATTCACAGTCCTCACGGTAAAGAAGGCGTGTCGCCCCTTTAGACTAAACTTTTTCTTCTCCAGACGGAGGGAGTGCCCCCTCGTCCTTTGGGGGGGTTTAACCTGGAACAGTTTTTCTCCATATTTTTTGTATGGGCCATTAATATACTTATATACGTTTATCATATCCCCCCTTAAACGTCTCTTCTCAAGACTAAACAATTGTAACTCCTTTAATCGCTCCTCATAGCTAAGATGATCCATGCCCCATATTAGTTTAGTTGCGCGTCTCTGCACCCTTTCCAGCTCCACAGTGTCCCTTTTATGGACAGGTGCCCAAAACTGAACAGCATATTCCAGGTGAGGCCGTACCAATGCTTTATAAAGGGGGAGTATTATGTCCCTGTCCCTTGAGTCCATGCCTCTTTTGATACATGACAATATCCTGCCGGCTTTGGAAGCAGCAGCCTGACATTGCATGCTATTCTGTAGTCTGTGATCTACAAGTACACCCAGATCCTTCTCTACCAGTACCTTCTCTATTAGTACCCAGATGCATAACTTTACATTTATCCACATTGAACCTCATTTGCCAAGTGGATGCCCAGACACTTAGTCTATCCAAGTCATCTTGTAACTTATACACATCCTCTATAGACTGTACCATGCTACAAATCTTGGTGTCATCTGCAAAGATAGAAACAGAGCTGTTAATACCATCCTCTATATCATTGATAAATAAATTAAACAACAGGGGTCCCAGTACAGAACCTTGGGGTACACCACTAATTACTGGGGACCAATCAGAGTACGAATCATTGACCACCACTCTCTGGGTACGATCCATGAGCCAGTGTTCAATCCAGTTACAAACTAAAATTTCCAAACCCAAAGACCTTAACTTACCGCATAACTTCCAAACGGCTGGAGATATTTCGATAATACTTGGTCACATGTTACTTATATGTCCACTTAAAATATAGGATAGTTAATTTAACCCTTAACTACCCCCATTTGTGAGGGTCAGGTTTTTTTTTTTTAAGTCCCATGCAAATCAATGGGAAATGTATGTTCCCATCTAATTTCCGTTAGGCTGGAGCTATTTCATTACCTGGTACACATATTACGAGTCAAGATATGAGGACGGGATGGGAGGTCGGGATAGGAGGATCGGATATGTGGACGAGATATGAGGTCGGGATAGGAGGTCGGGATAGGAGGACAAGATAGGAGGATGGGATATGAGGACGGGATAGGAGGTCTGGATAGGAGGTTGGGATAGGAGGTCGAGATAGGAGGACAGGATAGGAGGTCAGGATAGGAGGTCGAGATATGATGACGGGAAAGGAGGTCGGGATAGGAGGACGGGAAAGGAGGTCGGGATAGGAGGACGGGATAGGAGGCATGGATAGGAGGTCAGGATAGGAGGTCAAGATAGGAGGATGGGATAGGAGGTCAAGATAGGAGGTTGAGATATGAGGACGGGAAAGGAGGTCGGGATAGGAGGTCGGGATAGGAGGACGGGATAGGAGGTCGAGATAGGAGGTCGGGATAGGATGTCAGGATAGGAGGTCGGGATAGGAGGACAAGATAGAAGGTTGAGATATGAGGACGGGAAAGGAGGTCTGGATAGAAGGTTGGGATAGGAGGACGGGATAGGAGGTCGAGATAGGAGGTCGGGATAGGATGTCAGGATAGGAGGTCGGGATAGGAGGACGGGATAGGAGGTCTGGATAGGAAGTTGGGAAAGGAGGTCGAGATAGGAGGACGGGATAGGAGGTCAAGATAGGAGGTCAAGATATGAGGACAGGAAAGGAGGTTGCCATAGGAGGATGGGATAAGAGGTCTGGATAGGAGGTCGAGATATGAGGACGGGAAAGGAGGTTGGGTTAGGAGGTCAGGATAGGAGGACGGGATAGGAAGTTGATATAACAGGTCGAGATAGGAGGACGGGATAGGAGGTCAGGATAGGAGGTCGGGATAGGAGGTCGGGATAGGAGGTCAGGATAGGAGGTCGGGATAGGAGATCGAGATTGGAGGACGGGATAGGAGGTAGGGATAGGAGGTCGAGATAGGAGGACGGGATTGGAGGTCGAGGACGGGATAGGAGGACGGGATAGGAGGACGGGATAGGAGGTCGGGATAGGAGGTCGGGATAGGAGGACGGGACAGGAGGTTGGGATAGGAGGTCGGGATGTGGGGTCGGGATATGACAACAATATATGAGGAATGCATATGAAGTCAAAAGCTTCCTCCTTTGTTTATTTTCCTCCCCAAAAAGGATTAGGAAGGAAATCCGGGCAACGCCGGGTACTCAGCTAGTGTATATATATATAAATACTAGTTGAGTACCCGGCGTTGCCCAGTTTTTCCAACCTAATCCTTGTAGGGGAGGTAAAGCAACAAAGGAGAAAACATTTGTCCTCATATCCTATCCTCAAATCCTGACCCCATGTCCCCTCCTCATATCCGGAACCCCAAATCCCCTCATATATCCTGACCTCATATCTCAACCTCATACATCGACCTCATATCACGTCCTCATACCCCGTCCTTATATCCTGACCTCATACTCCGTCCTTATATCCCATCCTCATATCCTGACCTCATATCCCATCCCCATATCCCATCCTCATATCCTGTCCCCATATCAGACCTCATTTCCAGACCTCATATCCCTTCCCAGTATCCCGTCCCCATATCCCGTCCTCATATCCCGTCCTCATATCCCATCCTCATATCTATTATCTAATCCTCATTTCTAATCCTCATATCCTGTCCTCAGTTGGGGCTGTGTTGTGATGAAGATATTGTAATCTGAAAATTAAAGGGGTGTGTCTTAAAGGGTAGGCGTGTATTTTCAAGATGGGGCATGGAATGCGTGGAGGGTGTGGCTTGCCAGCCGGACTGACACATTCACCAGGAGATGCAAAGGGGAGCTTGTGGAGTAAGGTACCAGAAGTCCTATATACTTGCATGGGGTAGGTTAGGGTTAATTTAACTATTGTATATATTTTTGACAAATAATTAACATGTGACCAAGTATTATCGAAATATTTCCATCCGTACGGAAGTTATGCTAGAACATACGTTTCCCATAGATTTGCATTGGACTTTAAACAAAAACCCTGACCGACGCAAATGGGGATAGGTAAGGGTTAAATTAACTGTCCTATATTTTTAGTGGACATTTAAGTAATGTGAGTATTATCGAAAAATATCTCCAGCTGTTTGGAAGTTATGCAGTAACATATATTTCCCATAGACTTGTATGGGACTTTAAACAAAAACCCAGACCCTCGCAAATGGGGGTGGGTAAGGGTTAAATCACCTATCCTATGTTTGTTGTTGACATATAAGTAACATGTGTACCAAGTTTCATGTTAATATCTTCAGCCATTTGGAAGTGATGCTGGAAAATACACATACCCACACATACTGTTATGTCATGCACTCCGGCCCAACACGCTGGCCGTGAGCGCATGGTCCCATTACCTGCTGCTGCCGGCAGGGCTGGGACCCGCATCGCGGGACGCGCCCGCATGCGAGCCACAGTCCATCACTCACCTGGTGCTTCTCCTGCCCCCGTCCTCTGCCTTTCTGCTCCGGCGCGCATTTAAGCTTTAAGATTTAAAGGGCCAGTGCACTCATTAGTGTAATTACCTCATTAATAAATTCCTACACCCTCCTCACTTCTCTGCCAAATCTTTGTTTCCTTGAGCCTGAGAGAAAGCATTCCTGTTATTGCCTTGATGTGTGTGTGATCCTTTGCTCGGTGGCCTGACCTTGCTCCTTGCCACCTTTCTACTGATCATTTGCTATGTTCCTGACTACGCTACTGTGCCTCCTGCCCTGACCTTCTGCTATCCTGACTACGAGCTGAGTTATTCCTCCTGTGCCTTGCATCTCCTCACCGCCTGTGTTGTCGAGCAATGTCAGGGGTAGCGACCTGGGTGCCGCCTGCCACAGCAAGTCCATCCCGCTTTGCGGTGGGCTCTAGTGAAAACCAGCGGCACCTTAGACTCCGCTCCCTGGTACGGTCCAAGTCATTTGCCACACAGGTCCAGCGGATCCACATCCACCGGGGTTCCTGTCTTCTAAAAAGTGAGTGTTACACATAGACACATACGGGGATGTTTATCCTCGTTGCTTTGGTAAGCAAGTTCTGTAGGCATTTTTTTTATTTTGTTTTGCCTATGTGTGACATATTTATTTTACTATCACAAGGGGTTGATAAATGTGGCTTGCATAAGCAAAAAGCAATAAATCACTTTTAAATATCATTTTTTTTGGCACACATGTGGCAACAAAAAACAATAAATGACTCCAGAACACCACTTTGTATACCCCATCTCCTCTCTGTAAAAATAAATGTGCACTTTTCGGTAAAAATGACACATTCTATGTATTCTGTAAGTCCATACAGTTGAAATTAGATCAAACTTATGCTTCTTTCACACTGTGAAAGTGACAGTGTGACCGTTGTGACAGTGTGACGTCCACGGGGAGAATAGCAGGAGGAACAATACATCATGCAACGTTTTTTCCTCCCGTTACTCCTGTCAAAAAACAACGGCGCCCTACAGGTCCCATAATTTAGAAGGGCATCTGTTTGGACCCTTTGTTTCCCATTGTGCCCCATCATAAATAATGTCTGTTAAGGCAAAAAAAAAAAAGTGGCTGACGGACGTTTGCGTCATTGTGAAAGGGGCCTTATACAGGTTCGATTTTGTTTTACTTTAAAAAAAAAAAAATTTATATGAAAATTGGCACGTTTAAAATTGTCCTCTTCTGACCCCTCTAACTTTTTTTTATTTTTCAGTATATGGGGATGTGTGAAGGCTTTTTTTTTTCATCACGGGAGTTGTAATTTAGAGACAGCGAGACTATTGCCAAAGGCTGTCTGGAAATGATGGGGGTTGTAGTTTAGCAACAGCTGAAGGCTCCCCGTTTGTAAATGCTGGTTTATGGGTGTTTTCCCTAAGGTAGGGCACCATAAATTTTCCATGTTTTTTATTTTTTCTCATAATTTCAGATTTGTGTATGCAGAGGACTTCTTCGAATTGAGAAGACTACGTCGATGACCAGCGTTTAAATTTTTGAATTTTTTTTTAATATGAATAAAATGGTGAACAAGGGCTTGTGGGGGAGTGTTTCTTGGAATAAAAGTTTTTAAAAAGTGATGTGTTTTTTTTATTTTATTTACTTTACAGGCTTAGTAGTGGAAGTTCTCTTTTAAGCTGGGGCTTTGCGTTAGCTTACCCCGAATTACTACCCCGGTACCCACCGTCACAGGGGTGCCAGGAAAAGCCGGTACCAACAGGCCCGAAGCGTCAAAAATCGCGCTCCTGGGCCTAGGCGGTAACACACGGTATTTAGGCTGGGGAGGGCCAGTAACAAGGCTCCCCGCACACCCTGGTAACGTCAGGCTGTTGCTGCTTGGTTGGTATCTGGCTGAGAATTAAAATATGGGGAACCCCCACACATATTTTGCATAAATAATAATAATTTAAAAAAATGCATAGGGTTCCCCCTATTTTTATTCTCAGCCAGATACCAACCAAACAGCAACAGCCTGACGTTACCAGGGTGGGCGCGGAGCCTTATTACTGGCCCTCCCCAGCCTAAATACCGTGTGTTATCGCCTAGGCCCAGGAGCGCCATTTTTGACGCTCCCGGCCTGTTGTACCCACTCTTCCCGACACCCCTGTGGCGGTGGGTACCAGAGTAATAATTTGGGGTTAGCGCTAGCTGTTTTTGGGGCTAACGCTAAGCCCAGCTTAGTAAAGGACTCTTCCACTACTTCCACTACTAAGCCTGTAAAATAAATTAAAAAAAACAACAATTTTATTCCAAATAACAATCCTCCACAAGCCCTCATTAACCATTTTATTCATTGTAAACATAAAAAATGCTGGTCATCGACGTAGTCCACTGATTCTGAAGAAGTCCTCTGCAAACACGGATCTGAAATGAGAAGAAAAAAACACGGAAAAGTGGTTTCTACATTTATGGTGTCCTCCCTTAGGGAAAATGTCCATAAAGCAGCATTTCCAAACAGGGAGCCTTCAGCTGTTGCTAAACCACAATTCCCATAATTTCCGACAGCCTTCGACCGTCCGGGAAATAAATAACTTGTAATTTAGCAACAACTGGAGTCTCGCTATTTCAAAACTACAACCACCGTCATGGGAGTTGTAGTTTAGCAACAGCTGGAGGTGCCCTGTTCCTAAACTACAACTCCTGTCATGGAAGTTGTAGTTTAGCAACAGTTGGAGGAGCCCTGTTCCAAAGCTACAACTCCCGTCATGGGAGTTGTAGTTTAGCAACAGCTTGAGGCACGCCGTTCCTAAACTACAACTCCTGTTATGGGAGTTGTATTTTAGCAACAGCTGGAGGGACCTCGATTTTAAACTACAACTCCCGTTATGGGAGTTGCAGTTTTGTAACAGCTGGAGGCACCCCGTTCCTAAACTAGAACTCCTGTTATGCGAGTTGTAGTTTAGCAACAGCTGGAGGCACCAGCCACCCGCCCACACCTACAACCCACTTGTTAGCTGTTGCAAGACTACAACTCCCAGCATGCCCTAACAGTGAGGACATGGGAGTCATGGGAGTTGTAGTAATAGTTAAGCAACAGCTGGAGACACCCCATTCCTAAACTACAACTCCCGTCATGGGAGTTGTAGTTTAGCAACAGCTGGGTACACCCGTTCCTAAACAAAGTACAACTCCGGCCATGGGAGTTGCAGTTTTGTAACAGCTGGAGGAACCCCATTCTTAAACTACAACTCCTGTCATGGGAGTTGTAGTTTAGCAACAGCTGGAGGCACCAGGCGCTCATCGGCCACCCGCCCACACCTACAATCCGCCCGTTAGCTGTTGCAAGACTCCAACTCCCAGCGTGCCCTAACAGTGAGGACATGTGGGGAATTGTAGTCGCAATGGCTAGTGGGCTTTTGGTAGTTGCAGTAGCCGGTGTGAGGTGAGATTCGTGCGATCTCGGGCTCTGCCTTCACTCCTCCCCGCTCTAGCTTCAGAAAACTTCGGAGAGCAAAGGGGAGGAGCGGTTTGATTTTTGCATGGGTTCGGAAATCTCACCTCACACTGGCAGTTCTGCTTCTGACCAAACTAGTTCTGTCCGAACCTGTACTTTATCAATAGCCAAAAAAAGTTTGTATAACACTGTCTAAGAGCCTTAACCCCTTAAGGACCAGACCAATTTTATTTTTGCATTTTCGTTTTTTCCTCCTCGCCTTCTAAAAATCATAACTCTCTTATATTTCCATCCACAGACCTATATGAGGGCTTGTTTTTTGCTGCACCAATTTTACTTTGTAATTACATCACTTATTTTACCATACAATGTACAGGGCAACCAAACAAATATTATTTATGTGGGAAAATTGAAAAGAAAAACGCAATTTAGCAAATTTTGGAAGGTTTTGTTTTCACGCTGTACACTTTCCGGTAAAAATTACTTGTTTTCTTAATTCTGTGGGTCAATACAATTAAAATGATACCCATGTTATATGCTTTTCTATAATTGTACCACTTAAAAAAAATCTCAAACTATTTTAACAAAATTTGTATGTTTGAAATTGCCCTCTTGTGACCACCTATAACTTTCTAATTTTTCCGTATATGGGGCGATATGAGGGCTCATTTTTTGCGCCATGATCTGTAGTTTTTATTAGTACCACTTTGCTTAGGTTTTACTTTTCATACATTTTTTATACATTTTTTGGGGAATAAAATGTGACAAAAAAAGCAGCAATTTTGGACTTTTTTTTTATTATTTTACATTTACAACGTTCACCATATGGGATGATTAGCAATATATTTTAATAGTACAGACTTTTATATAACAACGATACCAAATATGTGTATTAATAATTTTTTTAAAACGCTTTTTTGGGGGTAAAATGGGAAAAACCCATTTACCCATTTTACCCCCCAAAAAACGGGAAAAAAAACGATCTCAGACCAGAGCAGAAGACCCGGGGAGACGGCCGGAGCAAGGTGAGGGGACCTCCTGCCGCCATGCTGGATGATCGGATCCCTGCGACAGCGCTGTGGGCGATCTGATCATCCATTCAAAGTACCGCACTGCCGCAGATGCCATGATCTGTATTGATGATGGCATCTGAGGGGTTAATGGTGGACATTCGCGCGATCACAGATGTCCGCCATGCCGGGCATGACGCGAGCACCGGTCCGGTGCTCGCGATCATGGCGGCGTGTAAATGTACGTCATGGTGAGCTAAGTACCACTTCACCATGACGTACATTTATGTCCATCGTCGTTAAGGGGTTAAAAACCCTTTATAACACTGTCAGGTCACCTAGGTGTGTATCTATTGACTTCTGAGGTGTTCCTATAGGGGTACTCTGGTGGAAAAAAATATTTTCAAATCAGCTGGTGCCAGAAAGTTAAACAGATTTGTAAATTACTTCTATTTAAAAATCTTAATCCTTCCAGTACTTATCAGCTGCTGTATGCTCCACAGGAAGTTGTGTAGTTCTTTCCAGTCACTCTCTGCTGACACCTCTGTCCGTGTCAGGAACTCTCCGGAGCATGAGAGATTTACTATGAGGATTTGCTTCTACTCTGGATGGAGGTGTCAGCAGAGAGCACTGTGGTAAGACTGGAAAGAACTACACAACTTCCTCTGGAGCATACAGCAGCTGATAAGTACTGGAAGGATTAAAATGGTTTAATAGAAGTAATTTACAAATTGGTATAAATTTCTGTCACCAGTTGATTTGAAAACATTTGTTTTCCACAGGAGTACCCCTTTAAGGCAACATGTATGGCTATGGGTAACCTGATGGTCTCCCATGGTAACTAACAGGTTGAATAAGAACACACTGCATACGCAGATTTTTTTATGCTTTTTAAAATTAATGTGCAAAAATGATCCCTTTTTGGAGGCAGGTGTTTATATGCACAAGAGGTATCAAAAGTAGCAATGGCTTTTTTCAGGTGGTCCTAACAATTATACCTTTTTGGGAGTAGCAATAGGTTTTGTGCCTGGAACGCAGGAAGCAGTGGCTTTTTACAAGCTGTAGGAGATGATTTCTATTTTGGACTGACACTCTGGAAAGAGCACATAAGTGACAATACCCTTTATGTGGCTTTTTCACAATCTAAAACAGAAAAAAAACTGTCACACTTCACTTCCACTTAAAAGAGATTTTGAACTGACAGAACACATGCACTCTCTGCTGCTTCACTACAATTAAATGATATACAGTAGGGAAAAAAAAGTATTCAGCCACCAATTGTGCAAGTTCTCTCACTTAAAAAGAAGAAAGAGGCCTGAGGTATACCTCAACTACAAGAGACATAATGAGAAAAAAAAAATATTTGCAAATTATGGTGGAAAATAAGTATTTGGTCAATAACGAAAGTTCATCTCTTCACAAGGTTTTCACACACTGTTGCTGGTATTTTGGCCCATTCCTCCATGCAGATCTCCTCTAGAGCAGTGATGTTTTGGGGCTGTTGCTGGGCAACACAGACTTTCAACTCCCTCCAAAGGTTTTCTATGGAGTTGAGATCTGGAAACTGGCTAGGCCACTCCAGGACCATGAAATGCTTCTTACAAAGCCACTCCTTTGTTTCCCGGGCGGTGAGTTTAAAAACCATGAATTACCTTTTCTATGAGTATGAAAAATTCTGCAAGTCTGAACTACAACATGGAATTGATGCATTATTTTTACAACATTATCTAAATGACCACTTCTCCCCTCGGGGTTTACGTTTACCTTTTGACTCATCTTTCCCTGATGATATTAGTTTTACTAAAGAATGGGATGAATATGCTGAGCAATGCTCTAGGGGTCTCGTGGAACGCCTCTCTCTTAAAAGACGGGCGGTGGCCCAAAAGTTCCTACAGCGGGCGCAGCATGTTAAAAATGTACTTTCTCGGTTTAAAAACACTTCTGAATATAAAAAAATGGATGGGATCATTTATAATAGACTTAATAAATTAGAGATGGATACTATAAATAAAAAGGCCCATAAATTTAATAGAGATAAGCATGACTATTTGTGTGGCCAAATCCATAAATGGCCTAAAAATAATATACAATATAAATCAAATGAAATTGTGAAAACTATTGTTAATGACATGGAACTGCCCCCCTCCACTCACACGAGAATTATTAGAAATTCTTCTTATAGAAATGTATCTAAAAGAAATATATCCACCCATAGAAATAGGGGTGATTCTGAGAAAGTCATTGCTTCCTCCAGTGATAAAACAGTTACAAATCCAGGTTCTTTCAAAAACAAAAAACCTGGTTTTGATACTAATGACACTACATCTCATATTGATTTTTCTACTTATAAACCTGACCATAAGACTCACAATACCGATACCGTCATTAATTTCCACTTCAGTTTCCAACAACCGGATCACTCAATACTTCCCCCCACTATCCACCACACTAGCACGAAAAAGAAAAGAAAACCCAGGGGCAGCAGAGGAGGAAAATCTAAAAAATCCACAGCACGTTCCCCAAATACCGGAATTGAAAAAGAAAAAAGAAAATTATTTAATTTATCCTCTTATTTGTTGGCAGAAAGTGAGATCAGTCTCCTTTCCAGGGGACTCTCCTTCTGCCCTATGTCTCGACCTTATGACTTTCAATTATTCCTAGATCTGAACCAATACATTAGAAAATTGACCTTAGCTAGGCACTTTTCCATGATGACTAAACAGCCCTTGGATACAGTTAATAATTTCACTGATGTACAGCCAATGGGGGACCCTGCTAATCCAGAATTTTTACAATCTAAGACTAATATTGTAGACATCAAACATGTAGATGTCAGACCCTTGTCCAATTTTTACCCCCTACATCACCGTGGGAATCACCTTGAGACATTTTATAATGTTGTTATGAATGAGTTTAATACACTTAGTGAAAAATCATCTGTTATTTTCAGGGACAATGATAATTTATCATCATCTGAGAGGAAAGCGATTAAATCTCTTCAAAATAATACTAACATAATTATACGCCACGCCGACAAAGGCGGGGGCACTGCTATTTTAAATTATGATAGCTATATTACTGAGGCTCGCCGTATCCTCTCTGATGTTGAATATTACATTGTACTGGAAGCTGACCCTCATCTTAATATTTTGAAGCATATAATACCCTTATTCAATGTGCTACAGACAAAGGGTTGTTGAATAAAAGGGAGCACACGTTCCTTTCAGTTAAACATTATTTCTTACCCATTTTTTATTATTTACCCAAATTACATAAATGCAGTACACATCCTCCTGGTCACCCTATTATTTCCGGAATTAATTCTATTACAGCTAATCTATCCCATTATGTTGATCTTTTTTTACAATCATATGTCTTAAAACTCCCTTCATATCTTAAAGATTCCACACAGCTTATTCGTGAACTCAATAATTTAATTTTACCATCCCAATTTTTCTTTTAGACCTTGGACGTGTGCTCCTTTTATTCTAATATAAATACTGAACTGGGAATCCAGATTATTGGAGAATTTCTTCATGGTGACCCTACACTCGATAGGAATCAGGCAGATTTTCTGTTAGAATCCATTTCTTTCATTTTATTACATAATGCGTTTTCTTTTAATAAGACAGTATTCAGACAGGTCAAAGGCTGTGCCATGGGGACGCGCTTTGCCCCCAGTTATGCTAATTTATTCATGGGGGCATTTGAGCGTGTCCACATGGCACAGCATTCATTCTATTCACCATTTATTTTATTTTTCCATAGATTCATTGATGATTTATTTATTATTTGGACTGGGTCAGAGAAACAAGCTACCGATTTTGTGAATTAATTAAATAGTAATACTTGGGGTATTCAATTTACCCTTAATTTATCTTCTACCACCATACAATTCCTAGACTTAGAAGTTATGAATATTGATGGTAATATAGTTACTAGAACTCATTTCAAACAGGTAGATGTTAACAGTTTTTTAAATTTTAATAGCACTCACTACCCTAAATGGCTCAAGGGTGTCCCATACGGACAATATTTACATATTAGAAAAAATTGTACATCAGACAAAGATTTTAAAGAACAAGCAAATATATTGAGAACAAGATTTTCTGCAAAGGGATATCCCAAAGGGCTGCTGACATCAGCTTATCACAAGGTCATTGATATGAAGCAGAGCGATTTATTTATAAATAAAAAAATAAAAATTGAGGATAATAAAGACATGTATGATAAATATAGGTTTAATTTCATCACTGATTATAATCATGAAGCCACCACCATTAAAAATATTTTAAAGAAAAACTGGTCTATTATTACAAGTGATCCCATCCTGAAAGACATGGCACCAAAGTGCCCCCAAATTACATTTAGAAGAGCAAAAAATCTGCAAAGTCTTATAGCTCCAAATAGAATAAAAACTAAAAATATTGGGCTGAATGCCAGCATAACATATTTACCGCATATAGGCTGCTCTGCTTGTAAAAAAACTAAATGTTTATGCTGTAGAATGATAGGGAATAATTTAATTGTTTCCTTTCAGTCTACACAAACCTTGAAACATTTCCCCATTGTTCATACATTAAATTGTGAGACACAGTTTGCTATTTATTTACTCACTTGACTGGTGCGGTCACGTATGTGCAAACATCGCTCCAATATTAAGAAACATTTTTTATTACATAGTGTGTCACGTCATCTTACAATTACTCACCCAGGTAATGTGGATTCATTGTCTCTCATTATACTGGAAACTATACCGAGTTACTGTCCTAATCGATTTCAGCGATTAATTAATCGCAAATCATTTTGGATTTTTAAGCTATCCACATTTTCCCCGCAGGGTTTAAATGAGAATATTGAAAATGTACGATAATTATATATATATATATATATATATATATATATATATATATATTGTCATATACTGTTACATACTTATCTGTAAAATTTTTATTTTATTTTTTATGTTTTGTATATTTTGAATAATATTTTTGTTGTGTCAAATTGTCTTGATATGATTTGTTCATATTTATTGTATTTATTGTATACTTTATATACTCTATTAGCCAGATCCCACATTTTTTTATGTATTATATGGATTTTTTAACATTGAGAACATTGTATACCTCTCATGGGTTAATGTTTGGCAACCAAGTGGTTAACTTGGTCCTATTTATACCTGCCCCTGCCCCTTACTTGCCATGCCTGATGAATCTGCGCTTGTGCAGGGAATCGTGTTGCATCAAATAAATTGGATTTTACCTTCTTACCTGCTGTGTCCTGGGTCCGTTCAGCACCGATGTACTCCTGCACCCTATAGTGAAGCCTTGTCTTGTATCTATATTTGCTGATGGAAGGAAGTTTTCACTCAAAATCTCACGATACATGGCCCCATTCATTTTTTCCTTTACACGGATTAGTTGTCCTGGTCCCTTAGCAGAAAAACTGCCCCAAAGCATGATGCCTCCACAACTTTGTTTCACAGTAGGTATGGTGTTCTTTGGATGCAACTCAGCATTCTATCTTTTCCAAACATGACGAGTTGAGATTTTACCAAAAAGTTCTACTTTGGTTTCATCTGACCAAATAACATTCTCCCAATCCACTTCTGGATCATCCAAAAGCTCTCTGGCAAACTTCAGATGGGCCCGGACATGTACTGGCTTAAGCAGGGGGATAGGTCTGGCACTGCATGATTTGAGTCCCTGCCGGCGTAGTGTGTTACTGGTAGCCTTTGTTACTTTGATCCCAGCTCTCTGCAGGTCATCATTTTGACACCATGGGGTGAGATCTTGCATGAAGCCCCAGATCGAGGGAGGTTATCAGTGGTCTTGTATGTCTTCCATTTTCTAATAATTGCTCCCACAGTTGATTTCAAACCAAGCTTCTTGCCTATTGCAGATTCAGTCTTCCCAGCCTGGTGCAGGTCTACAATTTTGTTTCTGGTGTCCTTTGACAGCTCTTTAGTCTTGGTCATAGTGGAGTTTGGAGTGTGACTGTTTGAGGTTGTGGACAGGTGTATTTTATACTGATAAATTCAAACAGGTGCCATTAATACATGTAACAAGTGGAAGACAGAGGAGACTCCTAAAGAAGAAGTTACAGGTCTGTGAGAGCCAGAAATATTGCTTGTTTGTAGGTTACCAAATACTTATTTTCCACCATAATTTGAAAATAAATTCTTTAAAGATCAGACTGTGATTTTATGGATTTTTGTCTCATTCTGTCTCTCATAGCTGAGGGATACCTATGATGAAATTTACAAGCCTCTCTCATTTTTTTAAGTGTGAACCCCCGCCCATGTGACTGTACTCTGAAAACACTACACTACACAAAATAAAAAGTAAAACACTACATATACCCCTACACAGTTACCCCCCCAATAAAAATGAAAAAGGTCTAGTACGGCACCATTTCCAAACGGAGCCTTCAGCTGTTGCAAAACAACAACTCCCAGTATTGCTGGACAGCCATTGACTGTCCAGGCATGCAGGGAGTTTTGCAACAGCTGGAGACACCCTGTTTGGGAAACACTGCCGTAGGGTAATTTTGGTATCGGAGGCAAGTGTAATTCTTGCATCCGGGTCGGTCCCTAAGCAAATCCCTAATTTAGGTCTCAAATGCGCATGGTGCTCTTTCACTTCGGAACCCTGTCGTATTTCAAGGCAACAATTTAGTGCCACATATGGGGTATTTCCGTACTCGGGAGAAATTTCCTAACAAACTTTGGGGGGCTTTTTCTCCTTTTACCCCTTATGAAAAGGTAAAGTTGGGGTCTACACTTGCATGTTAGTGTAAAAAGAATAAATTTTTTACACTAACATGCTGGTGTTGCCCCATACTTTTTATTTTCACAAGAGGTAAACTACACCCCTCACGTAATGTAATAAGAGGGGCAGTGAGCATTTACACCCCACAGGTGTCTGACAGATTTTTGGAACAGTGGTCCGTGTAAATGAAAAATGTAAATTTTCATTTGCACAGCCTACTGTTCCAAAGATCTGTCAAACGCCAGTGGGGTGTAAATGCTCACTGCACCCCTTATTAAATTATTTGAGGGGTGTAGTTTCTAAAATGGGGTCACATGTGGGGGGGGCACTGTTCTGGCACCATAGGGGCTTTGTAAACACACGTGGCCTTCAATTCCAGACAAATTTTCTCTCCAAAAGTCCAATGGCGCTCCTTCTCTCCTGAGCATTGTAGTTCGTCTGCAGAGCACTTTACATCTACATGTGGGGTATTTCCATACTCAGAAGAAATGGTGTTACACATTTTGTGGGGTGTGTTCTTCTATTACTCCTTGTAAAAACATAAAAATGTGGGGAAAAAACAGCATTTTAGTGAAACAACATAAAAATTTCCATCTACACATTCAAATTTAATAAAAAGTTGTCACACACTTGTGGGGTGTTAAGGCTCACTGTAACCCTTTTTACTTTTACATTCCTTGAGGTGTGCAGTTTCCAAAATAGTATGCCATGTGTTTTTTTTTTTTTGTTTTTTGCTGTTCTGGCACCATAGGGGCTTCCTAAATGTGACATGCCCCCCAAAAACCATTTCAGCAAAATTAATTCTCCAAAATCCCATAGTCGCTCCTTCCCTTCTGAGCCCTCTAGTGCACCCACAGAGCTATTTACATCTACATATGAGGTATTTCCTTATTCGAGAGAACTTGGGTTACACATTTTGGGGGGATTCTCTCCTTTTACCCCTTGTAAAAATTCAAAAAACGACATGCAAGTGTAAAAAATGAAGACAGCATTTTCTCCTTCAAGTTGCTGCTATTCCTGTGAAACACCTAAAGGGTTAACAAACTTTCTGAATGTCAATTTGAATACTTTGAGGGGTGCAGTTTCTATATTAGGGTCATTTATGTTGTATTTCTCACAGAAAAGCCTCTCAAATCCACTTCAAACTTAACTGGTCCTTGAAAAATTCAGATTTAGATTTTTTTGTGAATTTTTTTAAAAATTGCTGCTATACTTTGAAGCACTCTAATGTCTTCAAAAAGTAAAAACATGTCAATTTTATGATGCCAACATAAAGTAGACATATTGTATTTGTGAATCAATATATAATTTTTTTGGAATATCCATTTTCCTTACAAGCAGAACATTTTAAATTTAGAAAAATGCTACATTTTTCAAAATTTTCATGAAATTTTGTGATTTTTCACCAAGAAATGATGCAAGTAACAACAAAAAATGACCAGTACGTTAAAGTTGAATATGTCACGAAAAAATATTCTCGGAATCAGAATAAAAGGTAAAAGCAGCTCAGAGTTATTAATGCTTAACCCCTTGGGGACAGAGCCCATTATGACCCTAAGGACGGGAGCATTTTTTTGCAAATCTTACAACTGTCACTATAAGCATTAATAACTCTGGGATGCTTTTACTTATAAATTTGATTTTGAGATTGTTTTTTCATGACATATTCTACTTTATGGTAGTGGTAAATTGTCATCGATACTTGCATCATTTCTTGGTGAAAAATTTGAAAATGTTATGAAAAATTTGAAAATTTAGCATTTTTCTAACTTTGAAGCTCTCTGCTTGTAAGGAAAATAGACATTCAAAATAAAGTATATGTGAATTCGGGTAGAAAAACAGACATGGTGCACATCTACAATCTTGTATAATGATCTGATTGCTTCTCAGCATAATATCAAAAACTAACAGGTTGTTAGTATACATTTTTGATCAAAAAGTACAAGCCCACTCGCCACGTCAAGGCCACCTATTTTGAGTGGGTCCCTAACGTCCCTAGCATAAAATGGCGCAGCACCGAGCGGCGACCACCACCGCCGCGACACCAATGCCCACAGTGGGGAGCGACCCACCGGCAGAGCGGCCCCAATGCCACTCAAACCAGTCTATGGGCCGCACCCCCCCGCAGACACGGCGCCACGGCAGTAACGGACACCGCACAGCACCACACCAGTGCGAACAGGGTGTAATGGCTCACTTACCATGCTCTCCCAGTCAGACTGGGAGGCTGCCAGGAAAGAAATGACCCATGTGTAGCCAACCACTACTTATATAGGGTTGGGCTGAGGGGGTGGGGAAGAGTGCAGACAACATGTTCAAACAAAAAAAAGAGGGGATAGAAATCACAATGTGAATTCGGGTAGAAAAACAGACATGGTGCACATCTACAATCTTGTATAATGATCTGATTGCTTCTCAGCATAATATCAAAAACTAACAGGTTGTTAGTATACATTTTTGATCAAAAAGTACAAGCCCACTCGCCACGTCAAGGCCACCTATTTTGAGTGGGTCCCTAACGTCCCTAGCATAAAATGGCGCAGCACCGAGCGGCGACCACCACCGCCGCGACACCAATGCCCACAGTGGGGAGCGACCCACCGGCAGAGCGGCGGTGATGGTCGCCGCCTGGTGCTGCGCCATTTTATGCTAGGGACGTTAGGGACCCACTCTGAATAGGTGGCCTTGACGTGGCGAGTGGGCTTGTACTTTTTGATCAAAAATGTATACTAACAACCTGTTAGTTTTTGATATTATGCTGAGAAGCAATCAGATCATTATACAAGATTGTAGATGTGCGCTATGTCTGTATTCTACTTGAATCCACATTGTGATTTCTTTCTTCCCCCTTTTTTTGTTTTTTTGAACATGTGCAGCACTCTTCCCCACCCCCCACAGCCTAAACCTATATAGGTGGTAATTAACCACAACAGGGCCATTTCACTCCTAGCAGCCTCCCAGTCTGACTGGGAGAGCAAGGTAAGTGAGCCATTACACCTTGTTCACACTGGTGTGGTGCGGGGCGGCGTCTGTTGCTGCCGTGGCGCTGTGTCTGCGGGCGGGTGCGGCCTATAGACTGGTTTGAGAGGCATTGGGGCCGCTCTGCCAGTGGGTCGCTCCCCCCCGTGGGCACCTGTGTCGCGGCGGTGATGGTCGCCGCCTGGTGCTGCGCCATTTTATGCTAGGGACGTTAGGGACCCACTCTGAATAGGTGGCCTTGACGTGGCGAGTGGGCTTGTACTTTTTGATCAAAAATGTATACTAACAACCTGTTAGTTTTTGATATTATGCTGAGAAGCAATCAGATCATTATACAAGATTGTAGATGTGCGCTATGTCTGTATTCTACTTGAATCCACAAAATAAAGTATATATTGATTCACATATACAATATGTCTACTTTATATTTTCAACATAAAGTTGACATGTTTTTACTTTTGGAAGACATCAGAGGGCTTCAAAGATCAGCAGCAATTTTCAAATTTTTCCCAAAATTTTCAAAATCGTAATTTTTCAGTGACCAGTTCAATTTTGAAGTGGATTTGAAGGGTCTTCATATTAGAAATACTCCACAAATGACCCAAGTATAAAAACTGCACCCCTCAAAGTATCCAAAATGACATTCAGTAAGTGTGTTAACCCTTTAGGTGTTTCACAGGAATAGCAGCAAAGTGAAGGAGAAAATTCAAAATCTTAATTTTTTACACTCGCATGTTTTTGTAGACCCAGTTTAGTGGTAATAGGAGAAAAAGCCCCCCAAAATTTGTAACCCTATTTATCTCGAGTAAGGAAATACCTCATGTGTGGATGTCAAGTGTTCGCCGGGCGCAGTAGAGGGCTCAGAAGGGAAGGAGTGAATTTTGCTGAAATGTTTTTTGGGGGGCATGTCGCATTTAGGAAGCCCCTGTGGTGCCAGAACAGCAAGAAATACCCACATTGCATACTATTTTGGAAACTAAACCCCTTAAGGAACGTAACAATGGGTACAGTAAGCCTTAACCTGTTTGCCGACTTTTTGTTAAAGTTGGATGTGTAAATGAAAGACATTTTTTTTTTTACTAAAATGCAGTTTTTTCCCTAAATGTTAAAATTTTACAAGGGGTACTAGGAGAAAATGACCACCAAAATTTGTAACCCCTTTTCTTCTGAGTATGGAAATACCCCATGTGTGGACGTCAAGTGCTCTGCTGGCGATCTACAATGCTCAGAAGAGGAGGAGCGCCATTGAGCTTTTGGAAAGATAATTCGTTTGGAATGGTAGTCAGGGGCCCTGTGCGTTTACAAAGCACCCCATGGTGCCAGAACAGTGGACCCCCCCACATTTGACCCTGTTTTGGAGACTACACCCCTCACAGAATTTAACAAGGGGTGCAGTGAGTATTTACACCCCACTGGCGTTTGAAATTACATTTTTCATTTTCACGGACCACTGTTCCAAAAATCTGTCAGACATCTGTGGGGCGTAAATGCTCAATTTACCCCTTAATACATTACATGAGGGGTGTAGTTTCCAAAATGGGGTCACATGTGAGGGGGTCCATTGTTCTGGCACTATGGGGGCTTTGTAAAAACATGTGGCCTTCAATTCCAGACAAATTTTCTCTTCAAAATCCCAATGGCGCTCCTTCTCTTCTGAGCATTGTAGTTCGCCCGCAGGGCACTTTACATCAGCATATGGGGTATTTTCCATCCAAATGTAATGAAAATTCGTCAAACACCTGTGGGGTGTTCAGGCTCACTGTACCCCTTGTTACATTTCGTGAGGGGTGTAGTTTCCAAAATGGGGTCACATGTGGGTATTTATGTTTTTGCCTTTATGTCAGAACCGCTGTAAAATCAGCCACCCCTGTGCAAATCCCCAATTTAGGCCTTAAATGTACATGGTGCACTCTCACTCCTGAGCCTTGTTATGCGCCCGCAGAGCATTTTACGCCCATATATGGGGTATTTCCGTACTCAGGAGAAATTGCGTTACAAATTTTGGGGGTCTTTTTTTTCCTTTTACTGCTTGTGAAAATAAAAAGTATGGGGCAACACCAGCATGTTTTTTTTACACTAACAGGCTGGTGTAGCCCCCAACTTTTCCTTTTCATAAGAGGTAAAAGGAGAAAAAGCCCCCCAAAATTTGTAGTGCAATTTCTCCCGAGTATGGAAATACCCCATATGTGGCCCTAAACTGTTTCCTTGAAATACGACAGGGCTCCGAAGTGAGAGCGCTATGCGCATTTGAGGACTAAATTAGAGGTTGCATAGGGGTGGACATAGGGGTATTCTACGCCAGTGATTCCCAAACAGAGTGACTCCAGCTGTTGCTAAACTCCCAGCATGCCTGGACAGTCAGTGGCTGTCCAGAAATGCTGGGAGTTGTTGTTTTGTAACAGCTGGATGCTCCATTTTGGAAACACTGCTGTACAATATGTTTTTCATTTTTATTGGGGGGACGTGTAAGGGGGTGTATATGTAATGTTTTACCCTTTATTATGTGTTAGTGTAGTGTAGCGTTTTTAGGGTACATTCGCACTGGCGTGTTACGGTGAGTTTCCCGCTAGGAGTTTGCGCTGCGGTGAAACATTTGCCGCAGCTCAAACTTGAAGCAGGAAACTTACTGTAAACCTGTCCGTGTGAATGTATCCTTTACGTTCACATGGGGGGGGGGGGGAAACCTCCAGCTGTTGCAAAACTACAACTCCAAGCATGTACTGACAGACCATGCATGCTGGGAGTTGTTACTTTTGCAACAGTTGGAGGCACACTGGTTGGAAAACCTTCAGTTAGGTTCTGTTACCTAACTCAGTATTTTCCAACCAGTGTGCCTCCAGCTGTTGCAAAACTACAACTCCCAGCATGTTCTGATCGCCAAAGGGCATGCTGGGAGATGTAGTTCTGCAACAGCTGGAGGTATGCAACTACAATTCCCAGGATGCCGAGACAGCTGTTTGTTGTTTGGGCATGCTGGGATTTGCAGTTTTGCAACATCTGGAGGGCTACAGTTTATAGACCACTGCACAGTGATCTCCGACTGTGGCCCTCCAGATATTGCAAAACTACAAATTCCAGCATCCCCATACAGCAAACAGCTGTTTGGGCATGCTAGGAGTTGTAGTTTTCAAGATCTGGAGGGATGCAGTTTAGAGACCACTGTATAGTGGTCTCAAATTGTAGCCATCCAGCTGTTGCAAAACTACATATTCCAGCATGCCCAAACAGCTGTCTGGGCATGCTGGGAGTTGTAGTTTTGCAATATCTGGAGGGCTACAGGTTAGAGACCATTGTATAGTGGTCTCAGACTGTAGCCCTCCAGATGTTGCTAGGCAACTTACCGACTTCTGTAGGATCCAGGGAGCCGTCCTCTTCTGGCGCATGTGATCGCCACCCGCCGATCACCGCCGCCCGCTGCCGAGGACGGGGAAAATGAAAGTTAACCCCTCCGCCTTTGTCCACAGTGCGCAACATTATCAAAAATTTTGCAACCTATGGCACTGTAGCTAATCTCCCTGGGTGTGGATGGAAGAGAAAAATTCATGAAAGGTGTCAACAAAGGATAGTCCGGATGGTGGATAAGCAGCCCCAAACAAGTTCCAAAGATATTCAAGCTGTCCTGCAGGCTCAAGGAGCATCAGTGTCAGCATGAACTATCCGCCAACATTTAAATGAAATTAAACTCTATGGCAGGAGACCCAGGAGGACCCCACTGCTGACAAAGAGACATAAAAAAGGAAGACTACATTTTGCCAAAATTAACTTGATTAAGCCAAAATCCATCTGGGAAAACATATTTTTGGTAAAGCACATCATTCTACTGTTTACCAAAAATGGAATGAGGCCTATAAATAAAAGAACAAAGTACCTACAGTGAAATAAAGTAAATGCCATTCTGCCAACTATGGGTCCACTAGCCCTCTTCCAGCCTGCCACCATAGCCAGCCTATTGGGTGTCAAAAGTCACTGGATGTATTCATCTACAGTGCATAGTGAAAGTATTCGGCCCCCTTGGACTTTACGACCTTTTGCCACATTTCAGGCTTCAAACATAAAGATATTAAACTGTAATTTTTTGTGAAGAATCAACAACAAGTGGGACACAATCATGAAGTGGAACGAAATTTATTGGATATTTCAAACGTTATCACATAAAAAACGGAAAAATTGGGCGTGCAAACTTATTCAGACCCTTTACATTCAGTGCAGCAAACTCTCTCCGGAAGTTCAGTGCGGATCTCTGAATGATCCAATGTGTGTGTAATCAAGTCTCCGTATAAATGCACCTGCACTGTGATAGTCTCAGAGGTCCGTTTAAAGCGCAGAGAGCATCATGAAGAACAAGGAACACACCAAGCAGGTCCGAGATACTCTTGTGGAGAAGTTTAAAGCTGGATTTGGATACAAAAAGATTTCCCAAGCTTTAAACATCCCAAAAAGCACTGTGCAAGCAATAATATTGAAATGGAAGGAGTATCATACCACTGCAAATCTACAAAGACCTTGCCGTCCCTCTAAACTTTCAGCTCATACAAGGAGAAGACTGATCAGAGATTCAGCCAAGAGGCCCAGGATCACTCTGGATGAACTGCAGAGATCTACAGCTGAGGTGGGAGACTCTGTCCATAGGACAACAATCAGTCATATACTGCACAAATCTGGCCTTTATGGAAGAGTGGCAAGAAGAAAGCCATTTCTTAAAGATATCCATAAAAAGTGTTGTTTAAAGTTTGCCACAAGCCACCTGGGAGACACACAAAACATGTGGGTGGAAGAATTATCTGGTCAGATAAAAACAAAATCAAACTTTTTGGCAACAATGAAAAACGTTATGTTTGGCATAAAAGCAACACAGCTCATCACCCTGAACACACCATCTCCACTGTCAAACATGGTGGTGGCAGCATCATGGTTTGGGCCTGCTTTTCTTCAGCAGGGACAGGGAAGATGGTTAAAATTGATGGGAAGATGGATGGAGCCAAATACAGGACCATTCTGGAAGAAAACCTGATGGAGTCTGCAAAAGACCCGATACTGGGACTGAGATTTGTCTTCCAACAAGACAATGATCCACATATTTGTGGTTCACAAATAAACATATCCAGGTGTTAGAATGGCCAAGTCAAAGTCCAGACCTGAATCCAATCGAGAATTTGTGGAAAGAACTGAAAACTGCTGTTCACAAACGCTCTCGATCCAACCTCACTGAGCTCCAGCTGTTTTGCAAGGAGGAATGGGCAAAAATTTCAGTCTCTCGAAGTGCAAAACTGATAGAGACATACCCCAAGCTACTTACAGCTGTAATCGCAGCAAAAGGTGGCACTACAAAGTATTAACTTAAGGGGGGTGAATAATTTTGCACGCCCAATTTTTCAGTTTTTTATTTGTTAACCTCCCTGGCGGTATGATTCTGTCTGGAAATGTGTACCAAAAGCGGTACAATTTTTTTAAACTGAATTTCACATCTCCCTCCGCCCATTTCACATCTCCCCCGTCACATTCCCCTCTCCCTTGTCACATCCCCCGTCACATTCTCCCCCCTCCTTGTCACATTCTCCCCCCTCCTTGTCACATTCTCCCCCCTCCTTGTCACATTCTCCCCCCTCCTTGTCACATTCTCCCCCCTCCTTGTCACATTCTTCCCCCCTCCTTGTCACATTCTTCCCCCCTTGTCACATTCCCCCCCTTGTCCCATTCTCCCCCTTCATGTCACATTCCCCTCCCCCCCTGTCACATTCCCCCCCTGTCACACTCCCCCCCTGTCACACTCCCCCCCTGTCACACTCCCCCCCCCTTGTCACATTCCCCCCCTGTCACATTCCCCCCTTGTCACATTCCCCCCGTCACCTTGTCCTGCAGCAGGATACACTGGGTTTGCCGGCAGATTTCAAACCTAGTGTATTTGCTGCAGAACAAGCCCTTTCCCCTTCAGCCAATCACAGGCTTTACACCACTGCGGCCTGTGATTGGCTGAAAAGTGAAAGGTCCTAGAAGATGAATAGTGAAGAGAGGACACCCCGGACCGCACGGAGGGGAACGGCATCTGCAGGGACCGGGACTAGGTGAGCAAAAGGTTTTTTTATTTTACTACTTCTTCCTTTTACACTTAGCTCAGTGTTTTTCTACCAGGGGGCCTCCAGCTGTTGTGAAACTACTACTCCCAGCATGCCCGGACAGCCTTTGGCTGTTCGGGCATGCTGAGAGTTGTAGTTTTGCAACAGCTGGAGGCCCCCTGGTAGGGAAACACTGACTTTTAGTATTTTTCTTTACCTGCTCTGGCCGGGCCCCGCAACGGGAGCCGACCAGAGCAGATAATCGCATGTTTTCCCGGGGGGCCGCATCGCTATATCGCATTGCTTTTGCGATATATCGTGCAGCCCGGCCGGGAACTCTGCAATTCTACCCCGAGCGTGACTCGGGGTTACCGATCCTGGCAGGGAAACTTAACCCCGAGTCACGCTCGGGAATACCGCTCAGGAGGTTAAAAAAGTTTGAAATATCCAATAAATTTTGTTCCACTTCATGATTGTGTTCCACTTGAAATTACAGTTTTATATCTTTATGTTTGAAGCCTGAAATGTGGCAAATGGTCGAAAAGTTCAAGGGGGCCGAATACTTTCACTATGCACTATATAAGCTTCTGAATACTACAGAGGAAATTATTTTCTTTTTGGAACACAGGGCTCTCTGCTGACATCATGACCACAGTTCTCTCTGCTGACATCTCTGTCCATTTTAAGAACTGTCCAGTAGGAGAAAATCCCCATAGAAAACATATGCTGCTCTGGACAGTTCCTAAAATGGACAGAGATGTCAGCAGAGAGCACTGTGTTCTAAAAAGAAAACAATTTCCTCTGTAGTATTCAGCAGCTAATAAGTACTGGAAGGATTAAGATTTTTTAATAGAAGTAATTTACAAATCTGTTTAACTTTCTGGCACCAGTTGATTAAAAAAAAGTTTTTCACCGGAGTACCCCTTTAATACATTAAAACAATAATACAGTTTATCCAATGAATATTTCTATTCTCATCAATAGCTCAAATATACCTTTCCTCAAATATTGAAGCTCATTCATGTGTTTATGCTCTCAGTTCTCTGATACTTTTAACCCCTTAAGGACCAAGCATTTTTCTGTTTTTACACTTTCATGTTTTCCTCCTTACCTTTTAAAAATCATAACCCTTTCAATTTTGCACCTAAAAATCCATATTAGGGCTTATTTTTTGAGCAACCAATTCTACTTAGGAATGACATCAGTCATTTTACACAAACAAATATGGCGAAACGGAAAAAAAAATCATTGTGCAACAAAATTGAAGAAAAAACACCATTTTGTAACTTTTGGGGGCTTCCGTTTCTACGTAGTAAATTTTTCGGTAAAAATGACACTTTATTTTTATTCTGTAGGTCCATACTGTTAAAATTATACCCTACTTATATAGGTTTGATTTCGTCGTACTTCTGGAAAAAATCATAACTACATGCAGGAAAATTTATACATTTAAAATTGTCCTTTTTTGACCCCTATAACTTTTTTATTTTTCCATGTACAGGGTGGTTTTTAGGGCTAATTTTTTGCGCCGTGATCTGAAGTTTTAATCGGTACCATTTTTATTTTGATTGGACTTCGTGATCGCTTTTTATTCCTTTTTTCATGGTATGAAAAGTGACCAAAAATACGCTATTTTGGACTTTGGATTTTTTTTGCGTGTACGTCATTGACCGTGTGGTTTAATTAATGATATATTTTTATAGTTCAGACATTTACGCACGCGGCGATACCACATTTGTTTATTTTTATTATGGTTACATATTTTTAATATGGAATTTGGGAAAAGGGGGGTGATTTAAACTTTTAATAAGGAAGGGGTTAATGTGTGTGTTTTTAAACTTTTTTAAAACTTTTTTTTTTTAACTTTTAGTCCCCTTAGGGGACTTTAAGGAGGAATCATTAGATTCCTCATACAGATCATTGTGGTTTCATAAAACCACAATGATCTGCGTGCTCTGTGCTCGATTGATAAAGCCTGGTCCTGCCAGGCTTTATCATTCAGAGCACCGGAGCCGCCGCAGCAGGAGAGGTAAGCCCTCAGGCTACCTCAGTAGTGGATCGCTCCCCCGCGATCGCGCTGCGGGGGGGCGATACACCCCACTGGACCACCAGGGACTGTATACAGGCACCTTTAGACGCCGCTGTCAACTTTGACAGCGGCGATCTAAAGGGTTAATAGCCGGCCGCGGCGATCGCCGCATGTCGGCTATTAACGCCGGCCCCCAGCTACAGGAATCAGCTGGGGGCTGGCCGGTATGACGCGGGCTCGAGTCGGGAGCCCACGTCATACCCCGGTAACGGCCATTGGACAAGTATAGACGTCCATGGTCGTTATCGGGTTAAATTCTTTTTCCTAAGCAATTTTAATAATGCATCATATTTTCTATTGGACCTGTCAATCACAGTGCTATGTGTAGAAGACCTAGTTAAAGTTGTAGGATTACATTTCAATTCTTTGGTTCCTGCTTTAACAACAGCTGTGCTGTTTACAGACTGGCCTGAAGTAGTGCACTCAGCTGTCACATTTGACACCTTGTGGCAATCTGTCGGATGACTATTTAAACTGTCTTGAAGGGCTGCTACCTTTTTTAATTGATTTATAATGTTTATATCATCTTTATATGGCTTTATTTGAACATGTAAGGCTTTTCTGCGCTGTTCACAGATTTTGTCTTGATTATTGTAATTCTTGTTAGACAATGTTGGGGTCACATTCTCTTTTGGCAAAGTATTATTTGTTGATTTATAGTCTCTCTGAGGTGTCTGTGGGATGTGTTTCATCTGCCTAGTGTCTTTAGCTGTTTTTGCTGCGATACTGGGGGTTTTTTAGGTAGTTTACCTATCTCACTTTGCTCATGCTTTCTAGCAAAGCCAGTTATTTTAGTAGCTTCTAATAATGTCTTTTTCTCTGAAGCTTTGGCTAAAATTACCTGATTCAAAAATGGAAATTAATGTATAAATGTTGTTATCATTATACTATCTTTCCCATGTCCCAGAATCCTTCTGAAAGCACGCTCATAGAGAGTCATGAAAGAATATGTTTCTTCCTTTTTTTCTATTCATAATGTTGTCAACAGCTCGTATGTAGGAATGTCATGTAAGCCTTCACAAAGTACAGATAACTTATTTATATCAGTAAATTTAAGCCAATTTTCATTTTGGAAAGACTGTTCTACTCTTCAATAAATTGTTTCCGGTATCCATATTTTAAAAAAGTCTCTGCATTTCTTGCTGCATGTAATTTCTCATGAATTGCAGGCATTTGACTTATTTTTATCTTCATTAACCCCTTAAGGACTCAGGGTTTTTCCGTTTTTGCACTTTCGTTTTTTCCTCCTTACTTTTTAAAAATCATAACCCTTTCAATTTTCTACCTAAAAATCCATATTATGGCTTATTTTTTGCATCACCAATTCTACTTTGCAGTGACATTAGTCATTTTACCCAAAAATGCTCGGCGAAACAGAAAAAAAATCATTGTGCGACAAAATCGAAGAAAAAACGCAATTTTGTAACTTTTGGGGGCTTCCGTTTCTACGCAGTGCATAAATTCGGTACAAATTACACCTTATCATTATTCTGTAGGCCCATACGGTTAAAATGATACCCTACTTATATAAGTTTGATTTTGTCGCACTTTTGGAAAAAATCATAACTACATGCAGGAAAATTTATACATTTAAAAATGTCATCTTCTGACCCCTATAACTTTGCGGTTTAATTAATGATATATTTTTATAGTTCGGACATTTACGCACGCGGCGATACCACATATGTTTATTTTTATTTTTTTTACACTGTTTTATTTTTTTTATGGGAAAAGGGGGGTGATTCAAACTTTTATTAGAAAAGGGGTTAAATGACCTTTATTAACACTTTTTTTTAACTTTTTTTTGCAGTGTTATAGGTCCCATAGGGACCTATAACACTGCACACAATGATCTTCTACACAGATCACAGGCGTGTATTAACACGCCTGTGATTAGTGTTATCGGCGCTTGACTGCTCCTGCCTGGATCTCAGGCACGGAGCAGTCATTCGCAGATCGGACACCGAGGAGGCAGGTAGGGGCCCTCCCAGTGTCCTGTCAGCTGTTCAGGACGCCGCGATTTCACCGCAGCGGTCCCGAACAGCCCAACTGAGCAGTCGGGTCACTTTCACTTTAGAAGCGGCGGTCAGCTTTGACCGATGCTTCTAAAGGGTTAATACCGCACATCGGCGCGATGTGTGGTATTAGACGCGGGTCCCGGCCGTTGATGAGCGCCGGGACCGACGCGATATGATGTGGGATCGCGGCGCGATCCAGCTTCATATCGCGGGAGCCGGCGCAGGACGGAAATATACGTCCTGCGTCGTTAAGGGGTTAAATATGCTTGCTCTTTTAAATTTAAAATCTGCTCCTTTATTTGCATTTAACTGTCACTTTGACAGATGTCAGCAGCTGATTGCACTGTACTTTCCTTAATACTCTGACACACAAAGTCAGTATCACGTGTCACGACACAGACATAGTTTGACTCTGACTTACGTCATTATCACACTGTATAGCAATATCTGTACTGCTACCAGTCTTATTCTCTTCTTGGTTAGCATAGTAATTGAATATTTTTACCATGTGACAAATATTCTTTAACTTAGCTCAGTCCCTATTTACAGATATATATTTTTTCTCTAGTTCTTTGTTCTTAGTTTCACACTCTGTATAAAGATTAAGCCATACTGTCTTTAAATCTGTCTCATCACAAGATAAACCTGGAAGTTGCACAAAACTTTTTCCTGCCATAATAAAATAATTAAAGCCATACTCACAAGATAGCACACTTGTATCCGTCAGCCTGCTTTGCTAGTACGTCTGTTTTCAGATCACTTCCCTGTGTCTGGCATGTCTTATCTCCAGCAATGGTCATCAGCTGATTTTTCCTGGTGTCCTCCAATGGTCCTTTAGGTTTAGGTCTTCCAAGTGCTTGAATATCTGAAAAAACATGGGGGGATACAGCGCTCCGTGGTGTAATAAAATAAAAATCTGTATGGTATATTATGTGCTATATTAAGCCGCTCACCTGAAATAGTTGGGTACCCACATACACAACAATGGTGAGCACATATACGTGTGGTGTCCGCAGCCAACCGGCCCAATTTAAAACAAACACAAAGGATAGCTTCAGCGGGAACGCCGGTTTCACATGGCCCAGGACACAGGATGCCGACAGGTAAGTAAAAGCAAGTAGTGATTTATTCTCCCAGCATGCAACGCGTTTCACTGCCTAAGCAGCTTCATCAGGCATTGCCTGATGAAGCTGCTTAGGCAGTGAAACGCGTTGCATGCTGGGAGAATAAATCACTACTTGATTTTACTTACCTGTCGGTATCCTGTGTCCTGCGCCATGTGAAACCGGCATTCCAGCTGAAGCTATCCTTTGTAAATACTTGAATATGGGATGCCTTCGTCTCTCCTCCTATAACCGGATCCCTAATGTATAACCCGGACTGACCATGGAGAGAGGGAGCTCTTTGTTTGTATAAAAAACATACATTTATTGTAATCTTCTTGACATCATGGCAGACAGTACATAAAACAATACATTTTCGTGTAAAGGTAGTCCTTAGCATAAGTAAATAATGTAGGAGGATTATGTAGATATGTCCATAAATCTTGTCTCACCATCTGGGATTTCTTCCTAAATACCTAATCCAGCATGGTAGATCCATCTTGAAATGTCTATAGACATGATATTCTTTGACAACTGGTGAGCACGTGGCAAGTCCTTAATAACCTTGGTTATTATGTGCTATTGAAAAGTTACATAATTTTTATCACCCATCCATACATTCTGGGGAGGGAAAGGGGTTAACTAAACAAAATTAGCTTTGCCCAAAAGCAGAGGTTTGCTTTTTTAATGGTGATCCTGTGAAGGTGCCTTTACCCCTACCTGCTGCTGTGATGTCAAACCATCTGACAGATTCCCTTTAATCTTTTTCACAGTTAAATCCAGTAGTAATTTTGCGACTAATTATAGCTCCATTATTTGCTACATCTGAGATGGGAAAATTCATTTCTAGTTAGTGATATCTCCTGCCACGGTGATTGCCTGCAGCCATATTGCTCCCCCTGGACAGGTACGCCGGTTCTGAGGGCTGGAGTACATGACTCCCCTGGTACAATGATATATTTGCAAATAACTCTATGATATTTTCCTGTCTACTGCAAGGCATTCACATGCATTACAACCTGAACACTGAGCTTTTTATTCACTTATCTGCTTTTGCCTCAGTAATGTCTGAGAATAATGAAGTTTAGTAACAGAAAATGGCATGGCAAAGATTAAACACACACTTAACCCAAAGGCAACAGAGCCGCAGTCATAATGAATTATCAAATCTCCCTTATTTTCCGTAGGATAGATAGGCCTTCTTGTCTCCATGTGTTTAGAGAAATAATGACATGTTACACAAACCTTTCCACCTTCTACAGTGTTGACCTCATCTTTTATTTTCATTCTCTGATGTGTATTACAAGGCTGTGCAATTAATTTAGGTCAGGCGATCGGATGACTGACAGATCTAGAACCTGAAACACAATTAGCATGTTCACAGTAGTATAAAAGAAATGGTTTCCTCACGCAGAATGACAAAATAGGACAACTGAATAAAATATGACAATGCATAGTTGCATGCATACTAAAAACACAGGGTGTCTAATGATGGCAGTTCATTCATCACATTAAAATGTATGTTAAACAATGGTATAATGTAATTCAGAATAACATTTAAAGTAGAAAATACACCAAATAGCATAAAGAATCCCAGCAAAACTTTTAATAAAATTCATGCTATCAAAACTGTGGGATATAGTAAGAATTGTATCATGCTGTCCCAGGGGATCAGCAATTTTTCTCTTCTCCTTCCTTAGGTCGCCATGCACTCTAGTTGAAAGTCAGCTAAACATGCCAGCTTCAGGAGGTCTTAATTATATAGAAGTCTAGCCACTTTTCCCTGACACATAATGTTGAGGGAGAGAATAATCGGCATGTTCGATATCAACCGCTCAAGCCATTTGTTCTCAAAAGGATAAGCCACCACCAGAGCCTTCTGGCAGTGGATTACTAATCCACTCTTTAGTAAAAACATGGATAGAGGATACGTGCCTGATTAGGGGACGTCTGACCGATGGTACCCCCGCGTTCTCCAGAACCAGGGCCGTGCTTCTCTGCTGAGCGCTCAGTCCCCAGCTTCCGTGACATGCTAGTCTCGACAGTGACGGCCCCCTAAACCAATGAATGGCTGAGGTGGGATATAGCTGCAGCTTGCCTGACAGGGCCTTCACTGCTGAGACCAGTTCGTCTTTGAAGGTGGGGGCCAGAGCACACAGAGGTAAGATGTTCCACCACAGCTGGTGATTGGCTGAGCGGGCATCACTGCTGAGGCTAGTACATCTCAGAAAGTGAGGGCCTGAGTGCTTAGCGGGAAGTCATGGGCCCCCTTCTGGAGACTGGAGGGGTGTCAATGGTCGGGCCCCCTGCGATCAAACACCTGTGTATAGGGGACAAGTTTGGAACACATGAGCGTTTGGCTGTACAGAAGGTTCCTGCGTATGGGGAGATCGATAGAGCTATTCAAGCTGTATAGACACCCTTACAATGCTCGGATCAGAGTCCTAAATGGCTAAAAGGACACTGATCACTGCAGGATGTTTTAGCCTTTGATAAGTCTGGCAGAATATCTTCTTTTGTAGTCATTCTGTAATGAATTCTTTTCAGAGCCTTGTTCAGTGGCTTAGGATCAATATGCATTCTCAACATGCCCTATGGTCTCTTCACTATAACCAATCATTTTGTAGCCTCGGGTGCCCTGATTCCTACTCTATATTTCATTTTTTTGTTCCCTGTCTCTTCTCTCTTTCCTGAAATATAGAGATTTTACTATTTAATTGACCAATATCAAAAGCTATAACTAAGTTGTCAGCACTCCGTGGACAGTTGTGCATGTGGAGATAGGTACATGTAGAAACATCCAAGTCCCGGCACTCACCAATTTTTGCTAGAAATGTTGTTTATTGAAGTTTCACATGTTGAGGAAGGCAAAATATTTGCAGAAATGCATCCTTTAAGGCTTCAATATCAAATGTTTGTAGAAGAAACTGGTGAGCGTTGGGACCTTGACTTTTCTAATGTCAAAAAGTGGCAGGTACAGGGAATGTAATGTACAAGAAAGTTAAAATTATATTGCAAAACTATAAAAAATATGTAAGTAAGCATATACAAAATAAAACATGTATAAATAGCCAGCACAACAACCAAACACATAGGTGCATGTCGCCATGGCAAATACAAACTAACAACAAGATGGTTTTAGCAGCACTCTATAGTGAGGCCATCTCATGGATGGGGAACACATTTGATCAAAAAGTGCTAAGAGCCTCAATTTTACTTTTTTAATCAAACAAAAAGTGCTGCTGCAACCTTCTATACTGTGAAATAAGCAAATAAAATGTGGATAAAAAGAGGCCATGCAAATAGTTATATTAAAAGTTATATTCATGCATGAACACAGTGATTAAAATGTCCACACTTTACATGTGATATATAGCCCCAAAGCACAACATATTATTTGTATGTAAAGTATACTCCTGAATTAAAATAAGGAAGTTGAGCCCAGCAAACCTGATCTCCCTTGGGCCAGGCTAGAAGTCAATAGGGAAATATGAAACTTCATGGTGTCTTTTTTTAAGTCTTAGGGCTATTTTTAATCCCATTGGCAACTTTTCAAAATGGCAGCTTCTGGGTATGGTATTTTCTTTAAGACATTGTTCTTTCTTCCCATAGACTAGCGTTTTCCTCCCAACTTCAATAAAATTCCATGAGTACCATACTGAAAGAATCACTAACTTGTAATCATAAAAGCGCAGAAGATAAAACATCAATTGAAGAAAAAAAACATATACTGTACCAACATATACAACTTTTTAAAAAGAGCCACAAAAACTACATGGGAAGTGAAAAACAAGGGGGGGGGGGGATTTTTTGTGCCTCACAAAACAAACAAAAAAATACTTGCAACCTATATATTTTTTATGTGGAACTGAAATGCATGGACGGTACAGACAGGTGGTGCAGGTGACACTGATGACAATGGTACTTACATTTTCCCGTTCTGTGCAGTCGTCCTTCGGTAATCTTCTCAGGTATCTTCAGCTCCGGGCCCGACTTGAAGCATGGGCGGATCTTAGTGACATCACAGCTGCTGCTCTCTGCTGGGTGATGTCACTAAGCTCCGCCCATGCTCCAACCTGGGCCCGAAGCTGAAGATACCAGAGAAGATTACCGAAGATCGACTGCACGAAACGGGACAAGGTCAGTACCATTGCCATTAGTGTCACCTGTACTATCTGTCTGTACTGAAGGGGTTATCCACTATAAGGTGATTTAAGCATTTACCTGCCAGACAGTAATGGACATGCCTAGGAAGGATCTGCACTTGTCTTTAGGTTAAATGGCTATGTTGTGAAATTACCATAAAGCTGTGGTTTTCTTTTTGTGAATTGGCTGTTTCCTAATTTTTCTTTTTCACTACAAATCCCATAATTCCACTTTTCTCCCTCCCACACATCAATCACTCCACCCATTGAATCACAAACAAGCTGAATTCCATGCAAAAGACCAGTACTTTCTAACCAGGGTGCCTCCAGCTGTTGCAAATTCCCTGTGGTTGCTCCACCCATTGAAGCAGAACAGGCTCCCTGTCATCACCTGACTAGTGAGGTAATGTCTTGGCCTCACTGCATCTTGGGGAAACCTAAGACAGGAGTAATTTCATATGCTGTTAAAAATGAACATCCACAGCAAAGATCACATAAGAATGCGAAATCAACCATCAGAGACAGGCACGGACACTATATTATGAACTACACTAACTTTTCAGCCCCTGTAGCATAGTCAAATAAAAAAAATAATGGAATACCCCTTTAAGTGCCGCAAAAAAAAAAACAGTACCCCCTCACAACGTAGTCACTTTTTGACTACAATTGGCAGATTGAAATGTATGAATCCCAATAGTGTATGCTGCAGGATCAGTATACTGGTCATCCGTTTTTTAAATATATTTGTTATATATTCCACCGGTGTGGGATAGTTGCAGGTGTGAACTTCACTTAATTACACTTAATTGCCACAAGTATTTCCAGTCTCCCCTCTTACTGATCCTGTGCCCCGTTGCCACCATGTTTTGTTTGTTCTTTCTTCATTCAGACACTTTTATACACTGTATTGGGGAGATTAAAGGGGTACTCCGGTGAAAACCTTTTTTTTTTTTTTTTTTTTAAATCAACTGGTGCCAGAAACAAATTTGTAAATTACTTCTATTAAAAAATCTTAATCCTTCCTGTACTTATTAGCTGCGGAATACTACAGCTGAAATTCATTTCTTTTTGAAACACAGAGCTGTCTGCTGACATCATGAGCACAGTGCTCTCTACTGACATCTCTGTCCATTTTAGGGACTGTCCAGAACAGCATATGTTTGCTATGGGGATTTCCTTTTACTCTGGACAGTTCCTAAAATGGACAGAGATGTCAGCAGAGAGCACTGTGCTCATGATGTCAGCAGACAGCTCTGTGTTTCAAACGGAAAATAATTTCCACTGTAGTATTCAGCGGCTAAAAAGTACAGAAAGGATTAAGATTTTTTTAATAGAAGTAATTTACAAATCCATTTAACTTTCTGGCACCAGTTGATTAAAAAAAAAAAAAAAAAAAAAGTTTTTCACCGGAGTACCCCTTTAATCCCTCCCCCCACCCACTAATTTTAATCTGATAATCCTCACTATTTTTCACCGGAGTACCCCTTTAATGCAATTCACTAAGGGTCTATTCACATGGCAGAATTTCAGCTTACAGAATTCCACCTCAAATTAAAGCCCATAGACTTCTATAGGATCCCGCACTCCCATTCACACTTCTGAATTTCTGCTTGCGGTATTCTGCAAGCAGAAATTTAGAAGTGTGAATGGGAGTGCTGAATCCCATAGATGTCTATGGGCTTTAATTTGAGGCAAAATTCCGCATGCAGAAATTCTGTCGTGTGAATAGACCCTTAGGCCAGGTTCACACTACGGAGATTCCAAGTGCGGCCAGCGCCGACTGAATCAGTCGGCACTAGGACTGAGCAGACACTGCAGTCTCCAATAGACCACCATGTGTTCCGCAAGTATTTTTCACCTGAAGAATGAGCAACATCATTCTTCAGGCGGAAATTTTCAAGCGGATTTTCCGTTCACAATTTCCGCTTCACAAATTCCGAAGTACGAATTTTTGAATGGAAACCCATTCACTATAAAGTACATTTTAGCCAGCGGAATTTCTGCCTGAAATTTCAAAGCGAAATTGTAGGTGTAAATTCCTTAGTGTGAACCTAGCCTAAGACCAATGAAAGGTGGAAAACATAGTCCATGCTACTGTACCCTATTTGCCAAGACAAATTCCCAAAAACTTAGCTGAATATACCGTAATATTCGCCGTATAAGACGCACTTTTTCTTCCCCAAAGCTGGGGGGGGAAAGTTGGTGCTTCTTATATGGCGAATACCTGCGGCCATCAATGGTCGGGACCCGCCGCTAATACAGGACATCACCGATGGCGGTGATGCCCTGTATTAACCCTTCAGACGCCACGATCAAAGCTGACCACCGCGTCTGAAGCGAAAATAACACTAACCCGGCTGCTCAGTCGGGCTGTTCGCGACCGCCGCGGTGAAATCGCAGCGTCCCGAACAGATAACAGGACACCGGGAGGGACCTTACCTGCCTCCTCGGTGTCTTCTCCCTGCCGGGATCCCCTGTGCTCTCCTTCGACGTCATCACGTCGTCACGCACACCGTCATCCAATAGGAGCGGCGTGCGTAGCGATGTGATGACGGCGACGTGATGATGGCGACAGAGAGCGTGGATCCCGGGGAAGAAGTCCGGAGCGTCGGGGACGCGGCGACAGAGATGGAGCGACATCCAGGGCACCGGTCCGGAACACGCGAGTACCACATCCTATACCAGTGGTCTTCAACCTGCGGGTGTTGGAGTTTTGCAAAATCTGGAGGTCCGCAGGTTGAAGACCACTGTTGGGTTCAGAATCTTAATTTTTTTAGATTTGGCCCCTTTAAATTGGGTGCGTCTTATATGCCGGTGTGTCCTATAGGGCGAAAAATACGGTATATATTTTTTTTTATTTGGGACAAAAATGGTTTGTGTCGAACCGATTTGCTCATCTCTACTCATGGTGCATCTAGCAACTAGTGGATTTATAAATATACCAGGTATATACACCAGGTCAATATTTGGTAAACATTATTAAGGGGAATGTCCCTTTAACGTACAAGAAAACATGTACTGTTCATAGGGAGGTCGGAGCCGTTTATAGATTCTGCATGCAAATGACTCTCATATTTTTTAATGGGCTTCAAATATCGCAGTTATTCCAGTAAAAAGTTGCAGAGTTGTTCTTCAACTTTATTTGCCCTTTCAGCGCATAGCGCACACAAAATTATTTACTTTGTCCGGTTAAGAGGTATATAAAGTATGTTTAGGGGAACTCAAACCAATCATAAAAATCCTCTGCATAGTTCTGCATAATAAAATTTCCATTCCAGCTTGACACAGGTTGTTTAATTTGTTCATTTGTATTTTGCAGTTTTGAAGTGAAGCTCGCAGACCATGAGAAGCTTATGGCTATTTTGGAGACAGGTGCTGAAGAGGAAAGATGGCAGGAAAAAAATGATCAAAAAAGCTCAACTCGGCTGAGATCACAGGCAGATTTGCTGTCTTTGAATGCAAATAATAGTGTTATTATTTACTATCAGCAAACACATATCTTGAAAATGGAAGATATAAAAGATTTAAACACAAAGTACACTTACTGCCACAAAAAAAAAATTTTTTTTTAAATAATCTCAGATAGAAATGTCAGATTGTTGCAAAACTCAGCATGCAGTTATGCCTGGCAGATGTGTACATGGTTATAGATGTGATCTGTAGACAGTGGGTTCAACCATGAAAGGGCATAAAAGTGCTTCCCCGGCTGTCCTATACAAAAGATTTCAGAGGCCACTTTTGGGTAGTGTACATGTTGGTGAGAAATTGGTGACTGCAAACATGCCTCTACGGTGCACTTGAAGACATTTTGCCCTGTTGACGATTTTAAGAGTCATATGAAGGACATTAACAGCTCAGGGATACGTGCAAAATGTTTTGCAGCCACATGTTTTGCCTCTCATTGCTTCCAGCTGGCATTTTTCAGAAGGATAATGCTCGCCCACACACAGCAAGGGTTTCTCAGGAATGTCTTCTCCAGAGTGTAATACTTCCTAAACTTGCCTAGTCTCCAAGTTTAGGAATTACGGGTCTACGTAAGCACATGAAGCAGCATCACAAGGCCTGGCTAGAAGTAATCCTAGTCCACAGCTACTTGCTGTCCTCTGGCTTCCACTAGCACTAGTTCTCCACTGCCTGCTTTCTGCTGGCTACTACCCCTACCACCAGTCCACCACCCTTGCTGCTGCTACTATCAGCTAGGTCTACACATACACAACCCATGACCCAAAAAATAGGAACATGTTTTTCGGCTTTTTACACAAAAGTTATTTCTTCTTTACCATTTTGGGACACCAATCCTGTTGCAACTTCTAAAAGGGAGAATTTTTTGAAACACTTGGAAAGAGGCATTTTTGCAAAAAAAAAGGAAACTTTCCTAATATTTTCAAAAACAATTTCTTCACTCTGTACGTTTTTCACTATTTTCAGACACCAGCGACGATCCTGTTGCAACTCCCAAAAAAAGGAGAATTTTTGAAAGGCTTGGAAAAAGCCATTGCATCTTCTGATACCTCCATATGCATTTTAACACGCGCAGGCATCTGCCAACAACCAGGGATACTTTATACAGCTTTATTTTAGTGTCTAGAAGCATATAAAATCCGCTAGTCAAGGGTGCTTGTAAACAAACTGTAAGTGACCATAGGCTACTACATGTAGCGGAACTTTGACATTAGCTTAATCTTAAAACCACTTTATAACTACTTGAATACATTTGTAGGTTGCTCTAACAGTGTTACACCGGGCTTTATGGCTTTTAGGCAGTGTTATTCACATGTTTTGAGCCTTTTTTCCTTGCTGCGAGCTGACTATTTTTGAAAAGTTTACTCAAATCTATCTTGTATCCAAATTGTATCATTATTACATACACACATGGAAAGTTTCATTTTTTTTTTTTATCAATGTATATTAGGAAGTTGTTTAGCTGTTTACATTATAGTGGTTAAAGGAGAACTCCGGCAAAACAAATGTATCCCCTATCCACAGGATAGGGGATAAGTAGCTGATTGCAGAGCGCGTGCTGCAGCTGGCACGCGCTCCATTCATTCCTATGTGAGTGCCGAAAAAACCCAAGTACAGCTCTCGGCATCATTGGCACTTCCATAGAAATAAATGGAGCATGTGCCGTCTACCAGTAGACAACACATGCTCCTCACTGAGAGCGCAGAGGTCTCGTTCGCGGGGGGCCCCCGCAGTTGCACCGCACGGCAAGTGGGGACCGGTCAGGGATGCCTACTGAAACCATTCAGCAGGCACCCCGAACAAATGCTTGGGGGTGACCTGTGCCCCCCCCCCACCATGTCGGCAATCACTGCAAATCGCCGATCAATTCAGATCAGCAATTTGCGGCGATTCCAGGCTGATCGGGTTTCTGATGACCCGATAGTCCAGAAAATAGGGATGATCGGAGCTGTCAGACACAGCTCCAACCATCCTGAAGGATAGGAGTGAGGTGGCAGGGTAGCCACCTCCTCCTATCCCCTGCGATTGGCCAGGACTGACCCGCAAATTGCAGGGCAGGGGTCTGGGGGGGGTGAAAGTTAATTTCCCCAGCTCTGCCCGCCCCTTAATGTCCAAACAGAGCGGGAGAAGATGGTGGCGATGTGCGGGGGCCGTGGATGCGGCTGGGACTGGTGGCAGTTACCTGCAATAATGGCGCGGGGACCAGGGACCGGCAGCAGGCAAGTGCATGCAGCAGCTGCAGCGGTGTCAGATGCAGCAGTGAAGATTGCCGTAAAGTGATCTTCACTACTGCTTCTAGAAGTTTCAAAACTGCAACTCCCACCATGCCCAAACAGCCTTTGGCTGTCTGCGCATGCTGGGAGTTGTAGTTTTGCAACATCTGGAGGGCCACAGTTTGGAGACCACTGTACAGTGGTTTCCAAACTGTGTCCTTCCAGATGTTGCAAAACTACAACTCTCAGTATGCCCAGACAGTCCAGGCACGTTGGGAGTTGTAGTTCTGTAACATCTGGCCCTTCAAATGTTGCAGAACTACAACTCCGAGTATGCCTGGACAGTCTCAGCATGCTGGGAGTTGTAGTTTTGCATGCTGGGAGTTGTAGTTTGGCAACATCTGTCCCTTCAGCCTGGGCAGTCTGGGCAGGCTTGGAGTTAAAGTTTTGCAACATCTGGAGGTCTACAGTTTGGAGACCATAAACAGTGGTCTCCAAACTGTTCTCCTCCAGTTGTTGCATAACTACAACTCCTGAAATGCCCTTCAGCTGTCTGGGCATGCTGGGAGTTGTAGTATTGCAACAACTGTAGGCACACTGGTTGGGAAACATTGTCTGTTTCCTTACTCAGTGTTTCCCAATCCGCATGCCTCCTGCTGTTGCAAGACTATAACTCCCAGCATACACTGACATACCAAACATGCTGGGAGTTGTAGTTTTGCAACAGCTGGAGGCACATGGGTTGGGAAACACTGAGTTAGGAAACAGACAGTGGTGTGGAAACACTGCGGTAGTCTATTACCTAACTACAAGTGTTTCCCAATCCCAACCAGTGTGCCTCTAGCTGTTGCAGAACTACAACTCTCCGCATGCAAGGTCTATCAGTGCATGCTGGGAGTAGTAGTTTTGTAGTTACAGGGTACATTCACATGGGAGGTGGTTTACAGCAAGTTTCCTGTTTCAAGTTTGAGATGTGGCAAATTTTCCGCCGCAGCGGGAAATTCACTGTAAACCCCCGCCCGTGTGAATGTACCCTAAAAACACTACACTACACTAACCCTAAATAAAGATTAAAACACTACATATACACACCCTTACACTGTCGCGCCTCCCCCCCCCAATAAAAAATAAAAACGTCTTGTATGTCAGTTTTCCAAAACTGAGCCTCCAGCTGTTGCAAAATAACAACTCCCAGTATTGCTGAACAGCCATTGACTGTCCACGCATGTTGGGTGTTTTGCAACAGCTGGAGGCACCCTGTTTGGGGAAAACTGACGTACAGTATTTGTGGTGGCGGAGGCAATTGTAGCGCTTGCATCCGGGTACACCCCTATGAAAATCCTTAATTTAGGCTTCAAATGCGCATGGCACTCTCTTACTTCAGAGCCCTGTCATATTTTAAGGAAACAGTTTAGGACCACATATGGGGTTTCTCCGTACTCGGGAGAAATTATGCTACAAATTTTTGGTGGCTTTTTCTCCTTTTACCCCTCATGAAAAGGTAAAGTTGTGTTGTGCCAGAACAGCAAAAAAAAACAAAAACACATGGCATACTATTTTGGAAACTACACCCCTCAAGGTACGTAACAAGACTTTTCGTTAAAGTTGGATATGTAAATGAAAAAAAAAAACATTTTTCTCTAAAGTGCATTTTTCCCCCCAAATTTACAATTTTTACAAAGGGTAATGGGAGAAAATGCCCTGCAAAATTTGTAACCCCATCTCTTCTGAGTATGGAAATACCCCATATTAGGGCGTAAAATGCTCTGCGGGCGAACGACAATGCTCAGAAGAGAAGGAGTCACATTTGGCTTTAGGAAAGCAAATTTTGCTGAAATGGTTTTTGGGTGGCATGGGGCATTTAGGAAGCCCCTATGGTCCCAGAACAGCACAAAATACCCACATGGCATGCTATTTTGGAAACTACACCCCTCAAGGCACGTAACAAGGGGTACAATGAGCCTTAACACCCACATGTGATTGATGAACTTTCGTTAAAGTGGGACGTGAAAATGAAAAATTCGATTTTTAACACTGAAATGCTGGTGTTACCCAAAACTTTTCATTTTCACAAGGATGAATAGGAGAAAATGCCCCACAAAATTTGTAACCCCATTTTTCTCAAGTAAGGAAATACCTCATATGTGTATGTAAAGTGCTCTGTGGGTGCACTAGAGGGCTCAGAAGGGAAGGAGCAACATTGGGCTTTTGGAGAGCGAACTTTGCTGAAATGGTTTTTGGGGGCATGTTGCATTTAGGACACCCCCATGATGCCAGAACAGTAAAAAAAAACACATGGCATACTATTCTGGAAACTACACCCCTCACAGAACTTAATAAGGTTTGCAGTGAGCATTTATACCCCACTGGCATTTGACAGATCTTTGAAACAGTGGGCTGTGCAAATGAAAAATTACATTTTTCATTTTTATTGACGACTGTTCAAAAAATCTGTCAGACACCTGTGGGGCGTAAATGCTCACTATACCCCCTTGTTACATTCCGTGAGGTGTGTAGTTCACAAAATGGGGTCACATGTGGAGGGGGTCCACTGTTCTGGCACCATGGGGGCTTTGCAAACACACGTGGCCTTCAATTCCAGCCTAATTCTCTCTCATAAAGCATAAAGGCGCTCCTTGTCTTCTGAGCATTGTAGTTCACCCGCAGAGCACTTTACTTCCACATATGGGGTATTTATATACTCATAAGAAATAGGGTTACAAATTTTGGGGGGCTTTTTTCATATTACCCCTTGCAAAAATGAAAAATTTGGGGTAACGCCAGCATTTCAGGGGAAAAAAACAAACGTTTAATTTTTATGTCCAACTTTAACAAAAATTTGTCAAAGACCTGAAGGGTGTTAAGGCTCACTATACCCCTTGTTACGTTCCGTGAGTGGTTTAGTTTCCAAAATGGGGTCACATGTGGGTGTTCTTCTTTGCGTTCATGTCAGAACCGCTGCAACAATCAGCCACCCCTGTGCAAATCACCAATTTAGGCCTCAAATGTACATGGCGCTCTCTCACTTCGGAGCCATGTAGTTCGTCCGCAGAGCATTTTACGTACACATATGGGGTATTTCCGTACTCAGAAGAAATTGTGTTACAAATTTGGGGGTCATTTTCTCCTTTTACCTCTTGTGAAAATGAAAAGTATGGGGCAACACCAGCATGTTAGTGTAAAAATGTATAATTTTTTTACACTAACATGCTGGTGTAGCCCCCAACTTTACCTTTTCCTAAGGGGTAAAAGGAGAAAAGTTGCCCCAAAATTTGTAGTGCAATTTCTCCCGAGTACGGAAATACCCCATATGTGCCCCTTAACTGTTGCCTTGAAATACGACAGGGCTCTGAAGTGAGAGAGCACCATGCGCATTTGAGGCCTAAATAAGGAATTTGCAATAGGTGCGGACCCGGTTACCTACAGTAAAACCCTACAGCAGTATTTCCCAAACAGGGTGCCTCCAGCTGTTGCAAGACTCCCAGCCTGCCAGGACAGTCTATGGCTGTCCGGCAATACTGGGAGTTGTGGTTTTGCAACAGCTGGAGGCTCCATTTAGGAAACACTGCCGTATGTGACTTTTTTTCATTTTTATTGGGGGGGGGACGACGTGTAAGGGGGTGTATATGTAGTGTTTTACTTTTTATTATTTGTTAGTGTAGTATTTTTAGGGTACATTCACACAGGCGGGGGTTCACAGTAAGTTTTCTGCTGGGAGTTTGAGCTGTGGCGGAAAATTTGCTGCAGCTCAAACTTATAGAAGGAAACCCACTATAACCCGCCTGTGTGAATGTATCCTGTACATTCACATGGTGGGGGCAACCCAAACCTTCAGCTGTTACAAAACTACAACTCCCAGAATGCACTGACATGCTGGGAGTTGTAGTTTTACAACAGCTCTAGGCACACTGATGGGGAACCACTGAGTTAGAAAACAGACTCTAGCTCAGTGTTTCCCAACCAGTGTGCCTACAGCTGTTGCAAAACTACAATTCCCAGCATTTCCAGACAGTCAGGCATGCTGGGCGTGTAGTTCTGCAATATCTGGCCCTTCAGATGTTGCAGAAATACAACTCCCAGCATGCCTGGAAAGTCTGGGCATGCTAGGAGTTGTAGTTATGCAACAACTGGGGAAGAACACTTTGGAAATCGCTAAGTAGGGGTCTCAAAACTGTAGCCCTCCAGATGTTGCAAAACTACTACTCCAAGCATGCCCAGACTGTCCAGGCATGCTGGGAGTTGTAGTTCTGCAACATATGAAGGGCCAGATATTGCAGAACTACATGCCCAGCATCCCTGGCTGTCTGGCCATGCTGGGAATTGTAGTTTTGCAACATCTGGAGGGCTACAGTTTAGAGACCACCGTATAGTGGTCTCCAAACTGTGCCACTTCAGATGTTGCAAAACTACAACTCCCAGCATGCCCAGACAGTCAGTGAATGCTGAAAGTTGTAGTTTTGCAACATCTGGAGGACCACAGTTTAGAGACCACTACACAGTTGTTTCCAAACTGTGACCCTCCAGATGTTGCAAAACTACAACTCCCAGCATGCCCAGACAGCCTTTGGCTGTGTGGGCATGCTGGGAGTTGTAGTTTTGCAGCTTTTAGAAGGCCACAGAGAAGATCACTTACTGCTATCTTCACTGCAGCCTTCTCCGCCGCATTTTCCGGTCGCCGCTCCTCCTGCTGCCGCCGATGCTCAGGGATGCCGACTCTGCCGGTCTGGGTAAGTAGGCCATGTTCCCCCCCTCGCCGCCCGTGTTCCCCCCCTGCTCCTGCCATTGGTGGTCAGCCTGACCGACCAATGGCATAGGATAGGAGGGGGTGGCAACACTGCTACCTCGCTCCTATCCTTTAGGATGGTCCTGACTCCTGAGCTGTCTCTGACAGCTCTGATCATTCTAATTTTCCGGGCGATCGGGTCACCAGTGACCCGAATGGCCCTGATCGCAGGCAAATGGCTGGTCTCAATTGACCAGCGATTTGCCGCGAACGCCGAAATGGGGGATCTCAGAACCCCCCTAGGCATTGCCACGGGATGCCTGCTGATAGATATCAGCAGTCATCCCGGTCCGATCACCGCCCGACGAGCGGCAGTGATCGGAAATGCCGAGGGCGTATAGATACACCCTCCGTCCTTAAGCGATGGGACGCGAGGGCGTATGCATACGCCCTCTGTCCCCAAGGAGTTAAAGGGGTACTCCGGTGAAAAACTTTTTTTTTTTTTTTCATCTCTGTCCATTTTCGGAACTGTCCAGAGCAGCATATGTTTGCTATGGGGATTTCCTTTTACTCTGGATAGTTCCTAAAATGGACAGAGATGTCAGCAGAGAGCACTGTGCTCATGATGTCAGCAGACAGCTCTGTGTTTCAAACGGAAAATAATTTCCACTGTACTATTCAGCAGCTAATAAGTACAGGAAGGATTAAGATTTTTAATAGAAGTAACTTACAAATCTGTTTAACTTTCTGGCACCAGTTTATTTTAAAAAAAAAGTTTTTCACCGGAGTACCCCTTTAAGACTCACTTTACTACTTGTTAAGTTCCTTGACGGGTGTAGTTTCCCAAATAGTATGCCATGTGGGGTGTTTTTTGCTGTTCTGGCACCATAGGGGCTTCCTAAATGTGACATGCCCTGCAAAAACCATTTCAGCAAAATTCGCTCTCCAAAATCCCATTGTCGCTTCTTTTCTTCTGAGCCCTCTACTACACTCACCAAACACTTCACATACAGATATGAGATATTTCCTTACTCGAGAGAAATTGGGTTACAAATGTGGTGCTTTTTCTCCTTTTACCCCTTTTAAAAATAAAAAAAATGGGTCTACAAGAACATGTTTAGTGTAAAAAATGAAGATTTAGAATTTTCGCCTCCAATTTGCTGCTATTCCTGTGAAACACCTAAAGGGTTAACAAACTTTCTGAATGTCATTTTGAATACGTTTAGGGGTGCAGTTTTTATAATGAGGTCCATAATGGGGTATTTCTAACATTAAAACCCTCAAATTCACTTCAAAATTGAACTGGTCCCTGAAAAATTCAGATTTTGAAATTTACTTGAAAAATAGGAAAATTGCTGTTAACTTTGAAGCCCTCTGATGTCTTCAAAAAGGAAAAATATGTCAACTTTATGATGTCAACATAAAGTAAGCATATTGCATATGTGAATCAATATATAATTTATACTATACTAGTGAAGATACACCGGCACCAGTGTCAGGCTGGGGAATGATATAGCTATATGAGTGGTGTTTGGTACCTGTCCTTATGTATGAGCCTCGGTGGTGCAATGCGTCCTGTATAGTCTTTCAATTAATCCGATAAACAGTAGAAGAAGGAAAATAACGCAGCACTCACCACATACTCTTTATTCACCCTCTTCTTTATTCGGTTCTTTAAAATGCGCAGACAGGTACAGCAGGAGAGCGGAGACCTGGTGTGCGGGGGTATGTGTTCGTGGCGACGGACCGTTGTGCGCTCTCAGCACTTCGTCAGGCCATGCGTCATCACGTAGGAGGTGTGCTCTTATACCTGTTGGCACAGGTAATCTAACCAATCACCAATATGCAAATTTATATACAAGTGAAAAACAAATTAAAAGCAAGTTCCTCCTAATTATGCGAGTCTCACAATATACAAAAAAGTTAAAATTGTATATTGTGAGACTCGCAGAATTAGGAGGAGCTTGCTTTTAATTTGTTTTTCCCTTGTATATAAATTTGCATATTGGTGATAGGCTAGATTACCTGCGCCGACAGGTATAAGAGCACACCCCCTACGTGATGACGCATGGCCTGACAAAGTGCTGAGAGCACGCAACGGTCCGTCCCCACCCACATCCCCCCGCACACCAGGTCTCTGCTCTCCTGCAGTACCTGTCTGCGCATTTTAAAGAACCGAATAAAGAAGACGGTGAATAAAGAGTATGTGGTGAGTGCTGTGTTATTTTCCTTCTTCTACTGTTTATCGTATTCAATAAATAATTTATTTTGTATTTCTATTTTCCTTACAAGCAGAGAGCTTCAAAGTTATAAAAATGCTACATTTTCAAAATTTTCATGAAATTTTGGAATTTTTAACCAAGAAATGATGCAAGTATCGACAAAAAATTACCTCTAACTTATAGTAGAATCTGTCACGAAAAACTGTCTCAGAATCAAATTCATAAGTACAAGCATCCCAGAGTTATTCATGCTTAAAGTGACAGTGGTCAGAATTGCAAGAAATGCTCAGGTCCTCAAGGTCAAAATGGGCTCAGTCCCCAAGGGGTTAAGCTATTATCTATCAACATATTTACTCTCTCTCTATTTATCTATTATATAATATTTTATCACATATAATTCATATTTGACTGACACTGCAGCTGTAGAACAGCTGCAAAGTTAATCCGGGAAGGCTCTTATTGGAAATGGTCAAGTGTTGGGTGGGGGCCATTCCCCACAATCCAGGCCGCCTTTTGTTGGCCTTAAAGGCAGCCTGCTTCACCAGCTGGGAAAGGATTTGCTAGTTCCAGCTCACACTGCCAGAGAGAGCTGAGTGTAAAGATCTTCCCTGAGAGTTTGGCAGCTGGTGAGCAGACTGCCTGGAAAAGACTTGCTTGATGCCGCATGGCATGGACTCAGGCGTGAACATACACCTAAGGAATACAGGTGGACTGTTCCTTTTTCCTTGGTTCTGCATTTAAAGACTGTTTGCCAAGTGTGAATAAAACACTGAACTTTGATTTGAAAAGTATTGTTTCCGTGCCTATCTGCAAGAGCGAGTCATTACAATATATATATATATATATATATATATATATATATATATATTCTTTTTTCTTTTTGTTTGTTTTTTTGTTATACAGTATTTACCTATCCATCATCTGTCGTATCCTGTAAGGCAGGCATGTACTGTAGTAAGCAATCTGAAAAAATTTATCCACTGTTCTTGCAAAAGAAATTCACTTGCGCTTGCCAAGAATTAAAATTTACACCTACTCCCTTTTTCATCATAGACAGTCTACCTCTGCCCTCTTTAACAAATATCCATGTAGTCTACTTGTTTTCAATCACAAAAATGTGATATAGCCCCACTATTGAGGCCATCCGTCTCACTAATGAATGGAACCTTTTTGTGCCATTGCTTCTGCTCTAACTCTTCCAAATGCTTTTTTGAGGCTCAGCTCGAGATTCACCGCCTATTGTAAATCATTGCTTGCCATGCATGAATAATTTGCATGCATATCTAAAATAATCCATTGCTCACCATAAATCCATCACACCAAAAATTTGAGTATTTGCACTACTAAAATATAGATTACCAAGGTAAGGGGAGGAGGAGATGAATTTTCATATTTAATCCAGGAGTCTAGGATGGAAAATTGTACTGTGGGCAATTCACATTTAGGAAGTTAATTGCAGGTTACAAAGTACAACGAATATTCAGTACTGAATAATAACATCATAACCCAATAACAGTACAGTCAGTAAATTGATTTTAACAATGTCAAATTTATATGTTGCTCTATGTGGTCAGTTAAACATAAAGTTAATACAAGGGTACTGAAAGCATAGACATCATTAGAGTTATTGGCAGCTCAGACTCATGGGAAGGCGGTGGAAGTCACATTTTTGGTGTACTGTACTATACCATACTATGCTAAACTATCAGGCTATTCCTTGACAAAGGTGTTTTACCAAAATGTGTCAGATCTTTTCACATTTTTATGGTCTCTTTATCATTTTTAATGATTCTGTTCCTGGATGGGAACTATTAATACTATTAATGAGAGTAAATATCAATTAACTAAAACAGAACAGACACACATGCACACACACACACGGTCACACACACAAATACACACAAACAGACGTACACACACACACCAATAGACATACACACAAACACACACATACACAGACACACACACATGCTCACACACCAATACACATACACACATGCACACACACACAAATTAGGCTTAGTCATTCATTGATGCCAGTAGTAAAGAGCCATGAAAACAATGGGTTTATTTTTTATTTTTTTTATTACATTATAAATGTAACACTCACGTTTCTGAAGACAGGAACTCCGGTGAATGTGGATCCGCTGGACCTGTGTGGCAGATGACACGGACCGTACCAGGGAGCTGGTAAATAAATAAAACAAGGTAAGGTGCCGCTGGTTTTCACCAGAGCTCGACCACACAGGTGGCTGAGGAGATGCGAGGCACAGGAGAGATAAGGCAGCTCGTAGTCAGGATAGCAGAAGGTCAAAGCAGGCGGCACAGTAGCGTAGTCAGAACATACCAGGAGGTCAGTAGGCAGGCGACAGAGGAGCAAGGTCAAGTCACAGAGCAAAGGATCAGATACACGGCAAGACAACTCTCAGGAATTCTTTCTCTCCGGCACAAGGCAACAAAGATCCGGCAGGGAAGTGAGGAGGGGGAAGGAATTTATCAATGAGCCACAGTTGAATTACACTAATTAGCTCACTGGCCCTTTAAATCTTAAAGTTCCGGTACGCTCGCGCCCTAGGGGACGGGGACACGCACGTCAGAGCAGAGAGGCAGAGGTGGGAGGCAGGAGAAGCACCAGGTGAGTGACGGACTGGGGCTCACATATAAGCGTGTCCTGCGATGCGAGTCCCAGCCCCGCCGGCAGCAGCAGGTAACGGGACCATGCACTCACAGCCAGTGTGTGCGGCTGGAGCACATAACGTAACAGTAGCTGCTACTTAAAGGAAAACTGTCAGCTTTCTCCCCCCGAACTAACCAGCGGTACAGGCTGGTAGTGCGGGGGACACTGATCAGTTTAGTCCTTACCGTGCCCGGATCCGCAGCACCGTTCGGCCGTAATCTTCTATTTTCGGAATGTGCAAAGGAGGTGCTAACTGGCACCGGCCAGGCTAACTGGCACTCTGATGTCAGTGCCACTGGCCGCAGCGCCGCCCAGCTCATCAATATTCCTCCCCTCCCTCCGCCTCTCCCTCTTCGCCCCGCTCTGTAATGAAGAGAGAGAGGCGGCACTGACGTCAGAGTGCCAGCTAGCCCAGCCGGAGCCAGCTAACACCTCATTTGTGTATTCCCAAAATAGAAGATTATGGCCGAACGGCAGGGCTGATCCAGGCACAGTAAGGACCAAACTGATCAGCGTCCCCCGCACTACCAGCCAGTACTGCTGGTTAATGCGGGGGGAGAAAGCTGACAGTTTTCCTTTAAGATGCAGGACTCCAATGCAAAATTTGTAATATGTCCTCCTCACTAAACCTACTTTGGGCTGTTTATAATACAGGTGTATTTTTACCTTGCAGATAGACATTTGGGCCCCCTTAGATACTAGGACCTGGGTGTAACTTCCTCAAAAGGGCCAATTTTTAATTATTAAATGGGCACTGTCAGATGCAAAAACTTTTGATATGTTGTAAAGCATGCAAAACCCAGTAGTAATTGCCTGCTTGGACAATTACTAGTCATGCTGTGTCCATGCGTCATCACCTATGTCATGGACACTTCCTTGTTTGACAACTGTGAGCGCAGGGCTCAGAGCTGGAGGAAAAATCCTCCCACTGTCAGCTTGTGTCCCCCTACTGTCAGTGAGGACAAGCTGGGAGTTGTTGTTTTGCTAATGCTAGGGGAGATGTGAGCAGACAGCATACTGAGGGAGGGGGCGGAGACCTGCACAGTGAGGCCACCCCCCCCCCCCCCCCCCCCCCTGAATGGAATTCAGAATAGTGAGCTAAATTAAAAGTGAAATGAAAAAATAAATAAAAAATGACATGTACATGGTCAGGATTAGATACTGAGTGATAAATTAAAAAATAAATTTGGTTGGATCTGACGGGTACACTTTAAGTTCTATAGAACTCAATGGAAAATCAACTGGTAATTTCTATTCAGTACAATTTTTTGGTGGTGAAATTAAGTCCTTGTTTTTCTCTTATTTTTCCTTTTTTGGGCCATTTTCATCCTAAAACATCATTTACTGTAGAAAAGAAAATGGCAAAAAGAAAAAAATAGACTAAACTGATGAAAAAACAGGTGGAATTCTTTGGCTGTAGTTTTTTTTTAGGCTTAAAATGAGTGGAATCATAGCCTCATGGTCTGGCATATATGTCTCTTTTTAAAGCAGTAGACACCTTTTGGGTTTTTTATGTGGAAATTGTCATTATCTTATACAGTATGAAATATAAGGAGGTGTAAGTATCAGACATTTTATTTGCAATTAGATAAATTGTAATAACTAGTTTTTTCTTTGGTTAAAAATCAACATATAAAGTTCACATTCTTATATCCTGCATAAAAATAAAGCAGAACAGTCTAGTTAATGAACATTAGCAGTGAGCATAGCCCTATAAAGGTTATTCTTCATAGAAAGGTAATTAGATATTCCCGTTGAGTTGACATCCTGTGTTTTATCTAATTAAACTCCATCTGTTTTCACCGATATCTACACATAGACTAAAACCAAATATTTTCAAACAAATTTACAAGTCTTTAGGAAGAAACAAAATACCATACTCATTAAAGGAAAGCATGTGGTACCTTTGTATTGCTGCTACAAAGAGAATACCAATGAATCCACTAATGAGAATTCCCCTTATAGGTTCAACCGGTTGAAAGATTAATCTTTATTATCTGCTTGTTTAATGTTATAGTTTCTAAGAAGTGACCTTGTGGTGGTTTAGGATTTATCATTTGCTGTTTGTTTACCTATTACTGTTGTGTTATTTTTTGGAGAAAAAAAAGAAGTCTGTTTTAGGCTTTGAGGTTAGAAACAGGGATTTGGGTATTATTAACCAAAGCAATCCATAGGCAATAGCTTTTACTCAGTGGCAGACATACAGTATTAAGGGAGGGGAAGAGCCCAATTTCACCTCTGTGACAGACTTTAAAGGAGTTGAATGAGGACATTTTTTGTTTTACAAATGCTCCCAGGTGCTGCTAAAATTAAAACTTAAGCCATACTAATCTCCTCCTCCCTGGCATTGATTATGTGTGCCCAGTACAGTACTCACTTCCAAAGAAGTGTGGGTAGCGGTGAGAGGGCGGCAAGTCAACCAGCAGCCTGGAACGGCCATCTCCTAATCCCCCTTGATACCTGCTCTCTGCCACCCTTCTTGAGCATGCTACCAGAATTCCTTGCCACTCCAGGTTTACTAAGCTTAGCCTAACAAAGTAGAGGCTGTCACCCCCACTTGGTCCCTAATGTGGACACCCAGCTGATGAAAATCTATATCTATTTATCTATCATGCCTTGGGAAATTTTACTATAGGGCCCCATTAATTGTATGTACACCCATGCTAATGGTGTTATCTAAGAAATAATGCTGTTGTTGTCCCTCACATAAAGAGTAAAATGAGTATCTGCATATTTATTTGGAAGGAAGAAATAGGAGGTTCTTGTTTGGGCCCAATGTCACACAAAAAATACATTAAAAAAAGATCTATCTATGTATAAAAACTATCTTTCTATCTATCTATCTATCTATCTATCTATCTATCTATCTAAGAGAATCTAAGAGATTCTGCAGCACTCCAAGATAGGCGAAACTTAGGTGAAGTTTATTGGCCTGACAGCATAGCAACGTTTCGGCTGCCCACTTGCAGCCTTTTTCAAGCTTAACATCCAGTGATACTGGCAAATTATTTATTCAAGTGATGTACAATGATCAATTAATTAACATAATGGGTACATTATATAAAAAAAAAACATATTAAAGTGCATAAAAAACATACTAAAGTGCACATATCGCAAGGTCCATTATTCACAGACAGGTGCTCAATCTGTGTGTCAGGATGTTTCTTGTGCATAAAGTGCAATAAGTGCTAACAGCCTGACAATAAATACATCCATTTCAGTGTATAAACATTAATTGTACAAGAGGTGTGTTTAGGAAGGAGGCGGAGCATACATACATAGATCATCGGGCAAGCTGGTCTGTACTGTACCGTAGCACGCTGTAATGGCGTGGGATGTCGCCTCGGTTCCCCGGCATTGCACTCCGTTCTGTGTGTTGGTGCGCCTATGACTCACTAGGTGATAGAACTAATCACGGGCCGGCATCATCCTCGCCATAGTAACGGCTCCCTTGGTGTCTACGCGCATGCGCACATGCGAATATGAAGCATAGGGCACCATAAAGGAAACTGGCAGGATGCATAACTGTTAATCCCAGAGTGCAACGGAGTGCAATGCCGGGGAACTGAGGCAGCATCCCACGCCATTACAGCGTGCTACGGTACAGTACAGACCAGCTTACCCGATGATCTATGTATGTATGCTCCGCCTCCTTCCTAAACACACCTCTTGTACAATTTATGTTTATACACTGAAATGGATGTATTTATTGTCAGGATGTTAGCACTTATTGCACTTTATGCACAAGAAACATTCTGACACACAGATTGAGCACCTGTCTGTGAATAATGGACCTTGCGATGTATGCACTTTAGTATGTTTTTTTTATATAATGTACCCATTATGTTAATTAATTGATCGTTGTACATCACTTGTATAAATACTTTGCCAGTATCACTGGATGTTAAAGGGGTTCTCCGGTGGTCAACGTGTTTTTTCGTTTTTGACTTACCCTATTTGTTTCAGTTCTATTCTTGTTGTTTAGGCGACTCTATTTCCGTTCTTTGTTGTCTTTTTATCCCCCACTTTGTTTTCCTATCTTTGCTTCCATTTCTTGCTGTGCTGAAAACTACAAATCCCAGCATGCCACATGCCTTGCTGGTTTGGGGCAGCTCCTTTTTTTTTTTTCTTCCTGCCCTCTACCTACCCTAATATTTTGCCGGGTCGGCCCCCTTATACACAGCACACAACTATATATCAGCCCTGGTTGGGATACACTGTCATACACACACAAAAGGGACTATAACTCCCAGCATGTGTCATTCAGTAGTCTTCAGTCTGTGGTATAACACCAGCATGCTGCCTCTGTAGTCTGCTGGGGGTTGTAGTTCACCACACATCTATAGGGCATACACCAGTGTTTCCCAACCAGGGTGCCTCCAGTTGTTGCAAAACTACTACTACCAGCATGCCTGGACAGCCAAAAGCGCTCTGGGCATGCTGGGAGTTGTAGTTTTGATACAGTTGAAGACACCCTGGTTGGGAAACAATGCACTTTGTTTGTAATATACTGAATAGGCTAGGTAAGTGTTTCCCAATCAGTGTGCCTCCAGCTGTTGCAAAACTACAACTCCCAGCATGCTCAAAGGCTGTCAGGGAATGCTGGGAGTGGTAGTTTTACAACAGCTGGAGGCACACTGGTTTGGAAACACTGGTGTAACATGATGCGTATGCTGAGTAGGCTAGGACAGTGTTTCCCAACCAGTGTGCCTCCAGCTGTTGTAAAACTACAACTCCCAGCATGCCGAAAGTCTGTCCAGGCATGCTGGGAGTTGTAGTTTTGATACAGCTTGAGGCAGACTGGTTTGTAAACACTAGCATACACACACATAACAGGGACTACAACTCCCAGCATGTGTCATTCAGGAGTCCCCCTCCCCCCCCCCTCCTTCACACATAGAAATCATCCCCAGTCCGAGATTTATTCCCCTGCAGTCTATACATCCCCAGCCTGTGCACCTTGTTATCCTCCCCTTCAGATAACACTTATCTTCTCTGTGTTCTTTCAGTGCAGACCTGCATCCTCAGAAGACAAAGCAGGGGGAGGGGAGATGAGGAGCTGTGTAGGAGCTTCTTGCTCTCATGCACACCTGTGACCACCTGGAGGGGGAGGGGAGGGGGCGTGGCTTATCTCTCTCATGCAGTTTCGAAAGAACAGAGAAAAAAAAATGACATGTTGTCCACAGCCTAATCCTAACATGTGGACAACAGTCAGAGATCCAACACAGAACTACAGAACTTCCTGGCCCACAAACAGGTAAGAAAAAAAGACACATGCTACACAAACATATAATATATGTCAATTGCAAAAAACATGAACATTAAAAGAAGATGCAATATAGCCAAAAATCTTAATCACCGGAGTACCCCTTTCAGCTTCAAAAAGGCTACAAGTGGGCAGCTGAAATGTTGCTATGTTGTCAGGCCAATAAACTTTACCTAAGTTTTTACCTATCTTGGAGTGCTGCAGAATCTCTTTGTGGTATGGATATTCTGGATTGACCGGTGACCTGGTACAACTATCTGATGGCACCTGCCATTTGCTTTCCTTGTTTGGTTGTGCTGCTCTGCTCTTCTTCTTGGCTATTTGGTTCTTGGGAGCGTGCACCCCTCTGTGATTTATCTGCTACCTCATGGAAACTCATATGATGACTTCTGGACTGGTAACTAGACCTGACATATACACCTATACTGGTAATGATGTTGATAGAATTCTCAATGATGTTGATGGTGATGCCTAATTTTTACATGCACCGAGTAACATTAGGAGAGTATTATAAAGAACAGAAGATTCCTAGAGGAATGTGTATCCAGCCGAGAGAAAATTCCTGTGCTGGTGACATCGAGTTTCGCCAGCGATATGAATCATCTCCAATAAATATTATTTTGATTTGTTATTATTAAGCCTTGAATTTTTGCATAGAGACAATGCTACTACTAAGACCAAAGTTACAACACTAGGTCTTCTTACTGAAACTGACTGTGTTGCCTTCATTTCTAACCAGACAAGGTATTTGCAAAAATTAAAGTCGGAGCAAGAAAATATAAAAAGACAAAAATGGTCCCGGGACGCTTTGGACTATGCGAATGGACGTGTATATACTTGGAGTGATATTAACACAAGGAGAGGAAAAAGAGTAAAAGATTTCAAGGGTGCATTCTATTCTACATCTACTAATCAGTCTCTTACCCCCACAGCAGAGAATGCTGCTTTTTTAGAACCAAGCTCTCATCTCTAAAGAGACCAACCCTACGAGGAGGCCAGCGCCACAAACGAACATATAAAGACAAGAGGTCAACAAGCAGCTAAGTCTATACAGCAACCTCAACAACTACAGTAGAAGCACAAGACAAAAATAAATTGGTAAATATTTCTTCAGTTACATTGTATGATGATCAATTACAGTTATTGTCTCATGGAATGAACTTTTGTCCTCTTAATTCACCTGATTGGTTTCAGACTGAATTGGACTTGGCTCAATTTCTGAGACGCATTAAGCTTAAAATCTGGTTTCAATCTAAAAACAGTCTTAATACAATTGATACACATGTGGACTCTTTACCATTTAAGTCATCGGATTTCTCACTTAGGAATCCCATTACCTTCTAGCCTCCCTTTTTCTCCAGTGCAGTGAATAGTTTCCACTCTCTGGTAAAGCGGGAGCTGGAGAGGATACGGGCCAACCTTCCTTCTAGGACACACAATCTGACATATACACAAAATCTAGCATTACAGGGACTGATCCATGACCACAACCTTATCATCAAACCTGCCGACAAGGGCAGGGGCGGTTCTGGTCATGGATCAGACCAAGTACATTTCAGAGGTAAGGAGACAGGTACAAGACACTTCCACTTACAGTGTTCTCAGACAAGATCCACATATCTCTATAGAACAGAACATTTTAAAAGTACTACATGAAGCTTTATCCACAGGTCTTATTGATGAACCTCTACACCAATATCTGATAGTGTCACACCCCAAAACTCCGCTCTTGCATATTCTTCCAAAAATCCACAAGACACTTGTGGACCCTCCCGGTAGACCTATTTTCTTCGGGAGGGATTCAGTCACTAGCCACATCTCTATTTTTCTTTATCAGGTCCGTAGGACCTATGCATCAGCGGCAAAATCCTATATTCGTGACACTACAGATTTTTTGGTGCAGTTAAAGCAGGTATCCCTTAATGAAGAAGCCATTCTTGAAACACTAGATATATCTAGTTTGTACACTTCTATACCACATAAACAGGATATTCAGGCTGTACATAATGCCATAGCTGATGCCCCCTGGTTTGGTAAACTACTGGCAGACACAAACATAAACAGTTATGCATCCTGCCAGTTTCCTTTATGGTGCCCTATGCTTCATATTCGCATCTGCGCATGTGCATAGACACCAGGGGAGCCGTTACTATGGTGAGGATGATGCCGGCTATGAATCACCTAGCGATTTATAGGCATCCGTGCGCACCAACACACAGAACGGTGTGCAACACTGGGAAACCAAGGCGGCATCCCACGCCATTACAGCGTGCTACTGTACAGTACAGACCAGCTTGCCTGATGATCTATGTATGTATGCTCTGCCTCCTTCCTAAACACACCTCTTGTACAATTAATGTTTATACACTGAAATGGATGTATTTATTGTCAGGCTGTTAGCACTTATTGCACTTTATGCACAAGAAACATTCTGACACACAGATTGAGCACCTGTCTGTGAATAATGGACCTTGCGATGTATGCGCTTTAGTATGTTTTTTTTTTATATATATAATGTACCCATTATGTTAATTAATTGATCATTGTACATCACTTGTATAAATACTTTGCCAGTATCACTGGATGTTAAGCCTGATAAAGGCTGCAAGTGGGCAGTCGAAACGTTGCTATGCTGTCCGGTCAATAAACTTCACCTAAGTTTGCAGAATCTCTTTGTGATATGGATATCTATATATCTATCTATCTATATATCTATCTCATATCAATCTATTTATCTCATATCTATCTATCTATCTATCTATCTATCTATGTATCTCATATCTATCTATCTATCTCATATCTATCTATCTATCTCATATCTATCTATCTATCTCATATCTATCTATCTATCTATCTATCTATCTCTTTCACATCTAGCTATCCATCTAATAGTTGAAAAGAAGACCACACTCCCAATGGATGTTTTGTGGGTTCAAGCTGGTCATGGGCCTCCACAGATAACCAGTCCAAAAAAGGCAGCAGCACACCAGATAAGATGAATATGTGTCAGGCTTTATTCATCAGATGCCGCAACATTTCAACTGCCTCACACGGTCTTTGTCAAGCTTGATTAAATACAGATGAAACATGGAATGCTATATTGCTACAATGCAAAAAAATGAAAAAAATGGAGGTACTTTGCTCAACATTTGGCCAAATAGTTTGGACCATCCCACCACGATAAGGTGACCTCATTGGGGCGGACCCTACACTGTGAATGTGCCTATGTGCAGTCAGTTACTAGGCTTGTAAGGTCTGGAAAATCCAGCACCTTGTAAGATGGGTGGGATGCTGGAGCCAACATGGAGGTAGCCACTCCCCCATATGTATAACACAAACAAGGACAAGTTGGCCAGCACATACTGATACCAAACTACTGCATGGACCTTGCATACAGGTGAACGTTGCTAGGCTGAAGATGCACAAACAGGGGAATACAGCAGCACACTGCTAGCACTACAGATGAAACATGAAATGGTATATTGCTACCATGCAAAAAATTTAAAAAATGGAGGTACTATGCTCACCATTTGGCCAAATAGTTTGGACCATCCCACCACGATAAGGTGACCTCATTGGGACAGATCCTACACTGTGAATGCACCTCTGTGCAGCCAGTTACCAGGCTTGTAAGGTCAGGAACATCCAGCACCTTGTAAGATGGGTGGGGTGCAGGAGCCAACATGGAGGAAGCCATTCCCCCATATGTATAACACAAGCAAGGAAAAGTTGGCCAGCACATACTGATACCAAACTACTGCATGGACCTGGCATACAGGTGCACGCTGCTAGGCTGAATATATACAAACAGGAGAAAACAGCAGCACACTGCTAGCACAAAGATACAGATGAAACATGAAATGCTATATTGCTACAATGCATAAAATAAAAAAAATGTTGGTACTTTGCTCATCATTTGGCCAAATAGTTTGGACCATCCCACCACGATAAGGTGACCTCATTGGGATGGACCCTACACTGTGAAATTGCCTCTGTGCAGTCAATTACCAGTCTGGTAAGGTCTGAAACATCCAGCACCTTGTAAGATGGGTGGGGTGCAGGAGCCAACATGGAGGTAGCCAATCCCCCATATGTATAACACAAACAAGGACAAGTTGGCCAGCACATACTGATATCAAACTACTGCATGGACATCTGTATCTTTGTGCTAGCAGTGTGCTGATGTATTCTCCTGTTTGTGTATATTCAGCATAGCAGCGTGAACCTGTATGCCAGGTCCATGCAGTAGTTTGGTATCAGTATGTGCTGGCCAACTTGTCCTTGTTTGTGTTATACATATGGGGGAGTGGCTACCTCCATGTTGGCTCCTGCACCGCACCAATCTTACAAGGTGCTGGATGTTCCAGAACTTACAAGACTGGTAACTGACTGCACAGAGGCACTTTCACAGTGTAGGGTCCATCCCAATGAGGTCACCTTATTGTGGTGGGATGGTCCAAACTATTTGGCCAAATGGTCAGCAAAGTACCTCCATTTTTTTCAATTTTTGCATTGTAGCAATATAGCATTTCATGTTTTATCTGTATCTTTGTGCTAGCAGTGTGCTGCTGTATTCTTCTATTTGTGTATATTCAGCTTAGCAGCGTGCACCTGTATGCTGTGTCCATGCAGTAGTTTGGTATCAGTATGTGCTTGCCAACTTGTCCTTGTTTATCGATCTTTCTATCTATCTCATATCTATCCGTCTCCTATCTATCTATCTACCTACCATGTTTTCCAGAAAATAAGACAGTCTTATATTTATTTTTCCTCAAGAAGACTCACTATGGCTTATTTTCACTGGGTGTCTTATTTTTATTAAGTATGGTGCAACAATACAACAATCTACAGTTATTCAAATAAAGTCGTCTTCTTCTGGAAACATTACTTGAATGATATTTCTGGGCTCAGTAATAGACTGCTTGCCAAAGATTTTCCCCGATCCCCTGGTGTTTTTGTGGGGTGAGAGAAACCCACAGACTGTTACTGGTCAGTATTGGGGAGCAGCAGCTTTATGGGTGTTTGTGGGGGGTGAGAGAGACCCACAGATAGCAGCTGTCATGATGGGGCAGATGAAAAGGGCTGCCCGTCTTCAGATGGTACTCTGAACCACGCCTACTGTTATGTCTTATTTTTGGGGTGTGGCTTAGAAATTTTGCTATGGCTTATTTTATGGGTATGTCTTATTTTCAGGGCAACAGGGTATCTATCTATCTACTGTATGTATCTATCTGTAAAACTTTTAGTTCTACGGTTGTCCTCTGAACTTTCAGATTGCAATTGTATTTTCCCTTGTCACCATGCAACATATAACATCCTGTGACGAATCCCTCTCCAAACCTTTTTGTTGTAGTTCCTGTAGTTTAAAATAGGAATAAAATGCCTAAAAAATTTAATTGTTTACAACAAATCCAAAATAACAATATTGCAAAAAAAAAAAAAATAAATAAAACAATAAAACATTTTCTGTAGGCTTTATGCTAGTTTTATATTCTTTTGCAGTTTGAAATTCTCACATACGTTTCCTTAGGGGAAAAGTGGCTGACTATATTAAAAAATTTGAAGTGTCTCCTGTGAATACTTCTAGTATGAGTTATTCAGCCCCATATGAATAAGGAATTGTAGCACCTGAGTCTTGGGGTCAATATATCAACCTCTAGAAGTTTGTAAGTGAAATAAAGAAGTACTAAATTACATTGTTTACTGTGCTGCTAACATTGATACATTTTATGTGGCACAGTTAGAATATTTCTGGGCAGTTTATAAAGCATCCATTGAGGTAACAGAAGAATAATTTTCTATTTTTCTTCATTTTCAGTCAATTACATGTTTCCAGCCTCCTTCTACCATGCTACGGCTGCAATGCAATTTGGTGTTTTATGTTGGGAATATATTGGAGTTGTTTTACGACAGTGTAATAAAACACACAGCATGACAAAAACAGCAACAACAAAATGACAAATAGGAAATGTGGATGTTTACATAAGGAGCGGTAGCCATTCTACAAAATCATTAAGTCCGTAAGATGAAACACATTATAACTCACGTCCTTTTATCAAATACTGGAAACTTAACTTCATTATGAAAGAAGATTAAAGTATATAGTTAAAGGGGTGACCACCATCTCAGACAGCTCAGACCCACCTTTTGGGCTCTTATCTTGAACTTAAAGGGATACTTCGCCCCTAGACATCTTATCCCCTATCCAAAGGATAGGGGATAAGATGTCTGATCATGGGGGTCCTGCCACTGGGGACCCCTGCGATCTCCCTGCTGCATTTGGCATTCCTTTATTGAGCGTCGGGTGCCGCACCGGAGGCTCGTGACATCCCGGCCATGCCCAGCTTGTGATGTAATGACCATGCCTCTCAATGCAAGTCTATGGGAGGGGTCATCACGCCCCTCCCATAGACTTGCATTGAGGGGGCGTGGCCATGAAGTCACAAGCCGACATGACCGTGACATCAGGATCCTCTGCACCGCATCACGCTCCCTCCCATTGACTTGCATAGCGGGGGCGTGAGGTCACACGGGCGTGGAGTCGTGACGTCACAATACTCCGGCCCCGTGGTCGCCACCTGGCTGTTTGTGAGCTGACGCAACCTTTCTCCTGACACATTTTTGGATTTTGTGGACATATTTTTTTTTTTTTTTATAAAACATGCCTTAAGGACCAGGCCATTTTATACCTTAAGGACCGGAGCGTTTTTTGCAATTCTGACCACTGTCACTTTAAACATTAATAACTCTGGAATGCTTTTAGTTATCATTCTGATTCCGAGATTGTTTTTTCGTGACATATTCTCCTTTAACTTAGTGGTAAAATTTTATGGTAACTTGCATCCTTTCTTGGTGAAAAATCCCAAAATTTGATGAAAAGAAATGAAAATTTTGCATTTTTCTAACTTTGAAGCTCTCTGCTTGTAAGGAAAATGGATATTCAAAATATATATTTTTGGGGTTCACATATACAATATGTCTACTTTATGTTTGCATCATAAAATTTATGAGTTTTTACTTTTGGAAGACACCAGAGGGCTTCAAAGTTCAGCAGCAATTTTGAAATTTTTCACAAAATTTTCAAACTCACTATTTTTAAGGGACCAGTTCAGTTTTGAAGTGGATTTGAAGGGTTTTCATATTAGAAATACCCCATAAAAGACCCAATTATAAAAACTACACCCCCAAAGTATTCAAAATGACATTCAGTAAGTGTATTAACCCTTTAGGTGTTTCACAGGAATAGCAGCAAAGTGAAGGAGAAAATTCAAAATCTTCATTTTTTACACTCGCATGTTCTTGTAGACCCAATTTTTGAATTTTTGCAAGGGGTAAAAAGGAGAAAATTTTTACTTGTATTTGAAACCCAATTTCTCTCGAGTAAGCACATACCTCATATGTCTATGTTAATTGTTCGGCGGGCGCAGTAGAGGGCTCAGAAGGGAAGGAGCGACAAATGGTTTTTGGGGGGCATGCCACATTTAGGAAGCCCCTATGGTGCCAGGACAGCAAAATAAAACACATGGCATACCATTTTGGAAAATAGACCCCTCAGGGAACGTAACAAGGGGTAAAGTGAACCTTAATACCTTACAGGTGATTCACGACTTTTGCATATGTAAAAAAAATATATATTTTTTTTACCTAAAATGCTTGGTTTCCCAAAAATTTTACATTTTTAAAAAGGGTAATAGCAGAAGATACCCCCCAAAATTTGAAGCCCAATTTCTCCCGATACAGAAAACACCTCGCATAAGGGTGAAAATTGCTCTGCTGGCGCACTACAGGTCTCAGAAGAGAAGGAGTCACATTTGGCTTTTTGAAAGCAAATTTTGCTCTGGGGGCATGCCGCATTTAGGAAGCCCCTATGGTGCCAGAACAGCAAAAAAAAAAACACATGGCATACCATTTTGGAAACTAGACCCCTCGGGGAACGTAACAAGGGGTAACGTGAACCTTAATGCCCTACAGGTGTTTCACGACTTTTGCATATGTAAAAAAAAATTTTTTTTTTTACCTAAAATGCTTGTTTTCCCAAAATGTTTACATTTTTAAAAAGGGTAATAGCGGAAAATACCCCCCAAAATTTGAAGCCCAATTTCTCCCGATTCAGAAAACACCCCATATGGGGGTGAAAAGTGCTCTGCTGGCGCACTACAGGTCTCAGAAGAGAAGGAGTAACATTTGGCTTTTTGAAAGCAAATTTTGCTCTGGGGGCATGCCGCATTTAGGCAGCCCCTATGGTGCCAGGACAGCAAAAAAAAAACACATGGCATACCATTTTGGAAACTAGACCCCTCGGGGAACATAACAAGGGGTAATGTGAACCTTAATACCCTACAGGTGTTTCACGACTTTTGCATATGTAAAAAAATATATATATTTTTTTACCTAAAATGCTTGGTTTCCCAAAATTTTTACAATTTTAAAAAGGGTAATAGCAGAAAATACCCCCCAAAATTTGATGCCCAATTTCTTCCGATTCAGAAAACACCCTATATGGGGGTGAAAAGTGCTCTGCTGGCGCACTACAGGTCTCAGAAGAGAAGGAGTCACATTTGGCTTTTTGAAAGCGAATTTTGCTCTGGGGGCATGCCGCATTTAGGCAGCCCCTATGGTGCCAGGACAGCAAAAAAAAAACACATGGCATACCATTTTGGAAACTAGACCCCTCGGGGAACGTTACAAGGGGTAATTTGAACCTTAATACCCTACAGGTGTTTCACGAATTTTGCATATGTAAAAAAATATATATTTTTTTTACCTAAAATGCTTGTTTTCCCAAAAATTTTACATTTTTTAAAAGGGTAATAGCAGAAAATACCCCCCAAAATTTGTTAGGCAATTTCTCCCGAGTACGGCGATACCCCATATGTGACCCTAAACTGTTGCCTTGAAATACGACAGGGCTCCAAAGTGAGAGCGCCATGCGCATTTGAGGCTTGAATTAGGGACTTGCATAGGGGTGGACATAGGGGTATTCTACGCCAGTGATTCCCAAACAGGGTGCCTCCAGCTGTTGTAAAACTCCCAGCATGCCTAGACAGTCAACGGCTATCTGGCAATACTGGGAGTAGTTGTTTTGCAAAAGCTGGAGGCTCTGTTTTGTACCAGATGTTTTTCATTTTTATTGGGGAGGCGGGTTGTCTAGGGGTATGTGTATATGTAGTGTTTTTTACTTTTTATTTTATTTTGTGCTAGTGTAGTGTAGTGTTTTTAGGGTACAGTCACACGGGCGGGGGTTCACAGTAGTTTCCCGCTGGCAGTTTGAGCTGCGGCAGAAATTTTGCGGCACCTCAAACTTGCAGCCGGATACTTACCGTAATCCTCCGCCCATGTGAGTGTACCCTGTACATTCACATTGGGGGGGGGGGGACATCCAGCTGTTGCAAAACTACAACTCCCAGCATGTACGGTCTATCAGTGCATGCTGGGAGTTGTAGTTTTGCAACAACTGGAGGCACACTGGTTGTGAAACACCGAGTTTGGTAACAAACTCAGTGTTTTGCAACCAGTGTGCCTTCAGCTGTTGCAAAAGCTACAACCCCCAGCATGTACGGACAGCGGAAGGGCATGTTGGGTGTTGTAGTTATGCAACAGCTGGAGGCATACTACTTTGGCTGGGGATGCTGGAGATTGTAGTTATGCAACAGCTGGAGACACACTGGTTTGCTACTTAACTCAGTGTGCCTTCAGCTGTTGCAAAACTACAACTCTCAGCAGTCACCGACAGCCAACGGCATGCTGGGAGTTGTAGTTATGCAACCACCAGATGCACCACTACAACTCCCAGCATGCACTTTAGCTGTTTGTGCAAGCTGGGAGTTGTAGTTATACAACAGCTGAAGGTACACTTTTCCATAGAAAGAATGTGCCCCCAGCTGTTGCAAAACTACAAGTCCCAGCATGCCCATAAGGGAATGCTGGGAGTTGTGGTGGTCTGCCTCCTGCTGTTGCATAACTACAGCTCCCAGCATGCCCTTTTTGCATGCTGGGAGCTGTTGCTAAGCAACAGCAGGAGGCTGTCACTCACCTCCAACGATCCTCACCGCACAGGTCAGTCCCTCGTCGTCGCCGCCGCCGCTCCTCCTGGGGCCCCGATCCCAACATTGATCGGGGTCCCCAGCACCCGGGGTGCACGTCCCGCACCCGCTCACGTCCTCCGGAAGAGGGGCGGAGCGGGTTGCGGGAGTGACACCCGCAGCAGGCGCCCTGATTGGTCGGCCAGTAATTCGGCCAACGAATCAGGGCGATCGTGAGGTGGCACCAGTGCCACCTCACCCCTGCTGGCTCTGGCTGTTCGGGGCCGTCTCTGACGGCCCCGATCAGCCAATAATTCCGGGTCACCGGGTCACTGGAGACCTGATTGACCCGGAATCCGCCGCAGATCGCTGGACTGAATTGTGCAGCGATCTGCGGCCATCGCCGACATGGGGGGTCATAATGACCCCCCAGGGCGATATGCCCCGATGCCTGCTGAACGATTTCAGCAGGCATCGGGCACCGGCTCCGCTCCAGATGGTTGCGGGGGGTCGGTAAAACACATGACGTTCTCATACGTCATGTGTCCTTAAGGACTCGGAAATGGAGACGTATGAGAACATCATGTGTCCTTAAGGGGTTAAATACACTTTATGAACTGAGCCTGTTAAGGTAAGACAATTTCCAATGATGAAAACACATTACTCTAAATAAACCATACAGTTACAAAATAACACCGGTATATAAGGAGAAATATTATCACCATTCTTATTACAATCATATTGTTACTGACCAAATCCTGTATACTGAGTCCAATATTACCAATAATACCAGTATACAAGGAGAATTATTATCACTATACATATCACCATCATACTTTTACTGACCAAATCCTGCATACTGAGACCAATATTACCAATAATACCAGTATACAAATTAGAATAATACCGCTAGATCATGACCACTACCATTACCACCACATAGTGACTGTATAAAAACCACTGAAAATAAACCAATATCCCTCATACAAAGCCCATAGAGTAGTGACCCTGGCTCTATGCAGGCGCTGCAGACCATATAAGTGATAACAGTGCAGTTACATCTACTGACTCACAGAAAGTGTCTTCTTGGAGCTGTTCTCTTATCTTTTCTTCTCTGTCTTGCTACGATTGTCATGAATTCTTCTTCCAATCATGAATTGTCACTGCAAAATCTGCCAGGCAACAAACATATTAGGCTCCACACTTGTTAAGCACATTCTCCACCTGTTCCCTACTCTCAGTGCCCTAGGTAATGCCCCCATTAGGTAGGTAGAGAATCTCCCCAATAAGGTAGAAGCCCCCAGTAGGTTGGTAGTGCCCCCAGTACATAGGGAATGCCCCTCGTTTTGCTCCCAGGCAGGTAATGCCCCCAGTAGGTAGGTTGTAGGTAATGCTACCAGAAAGTAGTGCCCCCTGGTAGGTTATGCCCCCAGTAGCTACCAGGTGTTGTCCCCAGGTAGGTTGTAGTTAATGCCCCAAAAGGTCGGTAGTAGGTAATGTCCCCCAGTAGGTAGTACCCCCGCAGGTAGATAATACCCCTAGTAGATAGTAGGTAAGCCCCAAGATAGGTAATGTTCCAGTAGCTAGTGCCCCGCAGGTAGTTAATGCCCCTAGTAGGTAGTGCCTTCAGTAGGTAGTGCCCCCAGGTAGGTAATGCCCATGATAAATAGTGTCCCCAGTAGGTACTTTATCCAGGTAGGTAATGCTCCCAGTAGATAGTGCCCCAGTAGATAGTGCGCCCAGTAAGTAGTGCCTACCGCTGGCAGCCCCTGTGCTGGCTTTAAAGTACCCACAGCCCATCTTGCAGTTTAAGTGAATAGAGTTTTGGGCCTAGACTTGGGGTTAGGGGTTGGCAGGGGGCCCCCTTTCTGCCAATTAAAGGAAAACTGTCAGCAAAGTCACCCACACTAACCAGTGGTACTGGCTGGTAGTGCGAGTGATGCTGATTAAAATGATGCTAATCTTGCCCAGGTCCTCCTCGTTCTGTTGTTATATTCTGTTTTGTTATTATGGTAATGAGGACCAAGTGTCATTGGTGTGGTTAGAAGCTTTTCTTCGGGCACTGTGACATCGACCGGGCTAATGAATATTCATTCCCTCCCTTTCCCTCTCGTCTCCGCTTTCCAAACACATCTTCTGCACATGTGCCGCTTCCTGGGCTGTACTGAAGCTGCGCAGAGGCTGCTTCCGGATGTACCCAGGAATCGGCACATGTGCAGAAGACGTGTTTGGAAAGCGGAGAAGAGAGGGAAAGGGAGGGAATGAATATTCATTAGCCCGGCCGATGTCACAGTGACCGAAGGCAAGCTTCTCACCCCGCCTGTGCCACTTGGTCCTCATTACCATAATCACAAAATGGAATATAACAGCGAAAAGAGGTGACGGATCCAGGCATGGTTAGCATCATTTTAATCAGCATCACCGGTACTACCAGACAGTAACACACCTTAGTGCGGGTGACTTTGCTGACAGTTTTCCTTTAAGTATGCTAAGGGTAAATAAAAAAAAATTTAAAAAGCTGCAGTCCCCCTCTAAGGAAAGTCCCTGAATATAAGATAGATATATATATATACAGTAAGATAAATAGAAAGACAGATAGATATGAGAGTTAAATAAATAGATAGATATTAGATAGATAGATAGATAGATAGATATGAGATAAATAGATATAAGATAAATAGATAGATATGAGAGATAGATAAAAAAGTTCAAAAGAAGCATCACATCTGCCCAAGGCTAATGAAGAGTATGTTGGTGCATGCAGTCATAGGAGGCTTGGTTAGGGACTCCAACTTTAACACAGTAGAAAAAACCGCAGCACACAAAAAGTGTCTTAAAGGGGTACCCCGCACCTGAGACATCTTATGCCCTGTCTCACTGCGGGGGTCACGCCACTGGGGACCCCCGCAATCTTGTATTCGCCACCCACCTGTTTGAGCTGCATGCCGCGGTCAATGGGAGGGGGCGTGATGCATTGCTCTCAGCTGCTCTTTTCTTCCCAGAGAGTCAGTGCGGCCCTTGGGCTAATTGAAAAGGGCCTGAAGGGGGAAATTGTAAGTAAAGACTCTGGCAGCAGCGGCCACTTCTCAGACCTGTCAGTCGCTGTATCCCTCTGATGGTGGCCCTGGACACAGCTCTTATAGCTGTGTCTGCTTAGTATTAAGAGCAGGCAGGGGGACAGCCCAGCCCACAGACGGCCCGGCCCACTGGGAAAATGCCCGGCATGCCCGATGGCCAGTCTGGGCCTGGTTGCCCCCCTAATAACTTACTAATATGTATACTGTATATATATGACACGTGTCTCGGGAACCGCCCAGTTTAGAAGAGGTTTGCTATGGGGATTTGTGTTACGCCGAGCGCTCCGGGTCCCCGCTCCTCCCCGGAGCGCTCGCTACACTCTCTCCGCTGCAGCGCTCCGGTCAGATCCACTGACCCGGGGCGCTGCGATTCTGCTGCCAGCCGGGATGCGATTCACGATGCGGGTAGCGCCCGCTCGCGATGCGCACCCCGGCTCCCGTACCTGACTCGCTCTCCCTCGGTCCTGTCCCGGCGCGCGCGGCCCCGCTCCCTAGGGCGCGCGCGCGCCGGGTCTTTGCGATTTAAAGGGCCACTGCGCCGCTGATTGGCGCAGTGATTCCAATTAGTGTCTTCACCTGTGCACTTCCCTATATCACCTCACTTCCCCTGCACTTCCCTGCCGGATCTTGTTGCCATTGTGCCAGTGAAAGCGTTCCTTGTATGTTCCTAGCCTGTGTTCCAGACCTCCTGCCGTTGCCCCTGACTACGATCCTTGCTGCCTGCCCCGACCTTCTGCTACGTCCGACCTTGCTTCTGTCTACTCCCTTGTACCGCGCCTATCTTCAGCAGCCAGAGAGGTTGAGCCGTTGCTAGTGGATACGACCTGGTCACTACCGCCGCAGCAAGACCATCCCGCTTTGCGGCGGGCTCTGGTGAAAACCAGTAGTGACTTAGAACCGATCCACTAGCACGGTCCACGCCAATCCCTCTCTGGCACAGAGGATCCACTACCTGCCAGCCGGCATCGTGACAGTAGATCCGGCCATGGATCCCGCTGAAGTTCCTCTGCCAGTTGTCGCTGACCTCACCACGGTGGTCGCCCAGCAGTCACAACAGATAGCGCAACAAGGCCAACAGCTGTCTCAACTGACCGTTATGCTACAACAGTTACTACCACAGCTTCAGCAGTCATCTCCTCCGCCAGCTCCTGCACCTCCTCCGCAGCGAGTGGCCGCTCCTGGGCTACGCCTATCCTTGCCGGATAAATTTGATGGGGACTCTAAGTTTTGCCGTGGCTTTCTTTCCCAATGTTCCCTGCATCTGGAGATGATGTCGGACCTGTTTCCCACTGAAAGGTCTAAGGTGGCTTTCGTAGTCAGCCTTCTGTCCGGAAAAGCCCTGTCATGGGCCACACCGCTCTGGGACCGCAATGATCCTGTCACTGCCTCTGTACACTCCTTCTTCTCGGAAGTCCGAAGTGTCTTTGAGGAACCTGCCCGAGCCTCTTCTGCTGAGACTGCCCTGTTGAACCTGGTCCAGGGTAATTCTTCCGTTGGCGAGTATGCCGTACAATTCCGTACTCTTGCTTCAGAATTGTCCTGGAATAATGAGGCCCTCTGCGCGACCTTTAAAAAAGGCCTATCCAGCAACATTAAAGATGTTCTGGCCGCACGAGAAATTCCTGCTAATCTACATGAACTTATTCACCTAGCCACTCGCATTGACATGCGTTTTTCCGAAAGGCGTCAGGAGCTCCGCCAAGATATGGACTCTGTTCGCACGAGGCGTTTCTTCTCCTCGGCTCCTCTCTCCTCTGGTCCCCTGCAATCTGTTCCTGTGCCTCCCGCCGTGGAGGCTATGCAGGTCGACCGGTCTCGCCTGACACCTCAAGAGAGGACACGACGCCGCATGGAGAACCTCTGCCTGTACTGTGCTAGTACCGAACACTTCCTGAGGGATTGTCCTATCCGTCCTCCCCGCCTGGAAAGACGTCCGCTGACTCCGCACAAAGGAGAGACAGTCCTTGATGTCTACTCTGCTTCTCCACGTCTTACTGTGCCTGTGCGGATGTCTGCCTCTGCCTTCTCCTTCTCTACCGTGGCCTTCTTGGACTCTGGATCTGCAGGAAATTTTATTTTGGCCTCTCTCGTCAACAGGTTCAACATCCCAGTGACCAGTCTCGCCAGACCCCTTTACATCAATTGTGTAAACAATGAAAGATTGGACTGTACCATACGCTTCCGCACGGAGCCCCTTCTAATGAGCATCGGATCTCATCACGAGAGGATTGAACTTTTGGTCCTCCCCAATTGCACCTCGGAAATTCTCCTTGGACTTCCCTGGCTTCAACTTCATTCCCCAACCCTGGATTGGTTCACTGGGGAGATCAAGAGTTGGGGGCCCTCTTGTTCCAAGGACTGTCTAAGACCGGTTCCCAGTAACCCTTGCCGTGACTCTGTGGTTCCCTCAGTAACCGGTCTCCCTAAGGCCTATATGGACTTCGCGGATGTTTTCTGCAAAAAACAAGCTGAGACTCTACCTCCTCACAGGCCTTATGATTGCCCTATCGACCTCCTCCCGGGTACTACTCCACCCCGGGGCAGAATTTATCCTCTCTCTGCCCCAGAGACTCTTGCCATGTCTGAGTATGTCCAGGAAAATTTAAAAAAGGGCTTTATCCGTAAATCCTCCTCTCCTGCCGGAGCTGGATTTTTCTTTGTGTCCAAAAAAGATGGCTCCCTACGTCCTTGCATTGACTACCGCGGTCTTAATAAAATCACGGTTAAGAACCGCTACCCCCTACCCCTCATCTCTGAACTCTTTGATCGCCTCCAAGGTGCCCACATCTTTACTAAATTGGACTTAAGAGGCGCCTATAACCTCATCCGCATCAGAGAGGGGGATGAGTGGAAAACGGCGTTTAACACCAGAGATGGACACTTTGAGTATCTGGTCATGCCCTTTGGCCTGTGCAACGCCCCTGCTGTCTTCCAAGACTTTGTCAATGAAATTTTTCGTGATCTGTTATACTCCTGTGTTGTTGTATATCTGGACGATATCCTAATTTTTTCTGCCAATCTAGAAGAACACCGCCAGCATGTCCGTATGGTTCTTCAGAGACTTCGTGACAATCAACTCTATGCCAAAATTGAGAAATGCCTGTTTGAATGCCAATCTCTTCCTTTTCTAGGATATTTGGTCTCTGGCCAGGGACTACAAATGGATCCAGACAAACTCTCTGCCGTCTTAGATTGGCCACGCCCCTCCGGACTCCGTGCTATCCAACGCTTTTTGGGGTTCGCCAATTATTACAGGCAATTTATTCCACATTTTTCTACCGTTGTGGCTCCTATCGTGGCTTTAACCAAAAAAAATGCCGATCCCAAGTCGTGGCCTCCTCAAGCGGAAGACGCCTTTAAACGACTCAAGTCTGCCTTTTCTTCGGCTCCCGTGCTCTCCAGACCTGACCCTTCCAAACCCTTCCTATTGGAGGTTGATGCCTCCTCAGTGGGAGCTGGAGCTGTTCTTTTACAAAAAAATTCTTCCGGGCATGCTGTCACTTGTGGTTTTTTTTCTAGGACCTTCTCTCCGGCGGAGAGGAACTACTCCATCGGGGATCGAGAGCTTCTAGCCATTAAATTAGCACTTGAGGAATGGAGGCATCTGCTGGAGGGATCAAGATTTCCAGTTATTATTTACACCGACCACAAGAACCTCTCCTACCTCCAGTCTGCCCAACGGCTGAATCCTCGCCAGGCCCGGTGGTCTCTGTTCTTTGCCCGATTTAATTTTGAGATTCACTTTCGTCCTGCCGATAAGAACATTAGGGCCGATGCTCTCTCTCGTTCCTCGGATGCCTCAGAAGTTGAACTCTCTCCGCAACACATCATTCCACCTGACTGCCTGATCTCCACTTCTCCAGCCTCCATCAGGCAAACTCCTCCAGGAAAGACCTTTGTTTCTCCACGCCAACGCCTCGGAATCCTCAAATGGGGTCACTCCTCCCATCTCGCTGGTCATGGGGGCATCAAGAAATCTGTGCAACTCATCTCCCGCTTCTATTGGTGGCCGACTCTGGAGACGGATGTTGTGGACTTTGTGCGAGCCTGCACTATCTGTGCCCGGGATAAGACTCCTCGCCAGAAGCCCGCTGGTTTTCTTCATCCCCTGCCTGTCCCCGAACAGCCTTGGTCTCTGATTGGTATGGATTTTATTACTGATTTACCCCCTTCCCGTGGCAACACTGTTATTTGGGTGGTCGTTGATCGATTCTCCAAAATGGCACATTTCATCCCTCTTCCTGGTCTTCCTTCAGCGCCTCAGTTGGCTAAACAATTTTTTGTACACATTTTTCGTCTTCACGGGTTGCCTACGCAGATCGTCTCGGATAGAGGCGTCCAATTTGTGTCTAAATTCTGGAGGGCTCTCTGTAAACAACTCAAGATTAAATTAAATTTTTCTTCTGCATATCATCCCCAGTCCAATGGACAAGTAGAAAGAATTAATCAAGTCTTGGGTGATTATTTGCGACATTTTGTTTCCTCCCGTCAGGATGACTGGGCAGATCTCCTTCCATGGGCCGAATTCTCGTATAACTTCAGAGTCTCTGAATCTTCCTCCAAATCCCCATTTTTCGTGGTGTACGGCCGTCACCCTCTTCCCCCCCTCCCTACCCCCTTGCCCTCTGGTCTGCCCGCTGTGGATGAAATTTCTCGTGACCTTTCCATTATATGGAGAGAGACCCAAAATTCTCTCTTACAGGCTTCTTCACGCATGAAGAGGTTCGCGGATAAGAAAAGAAGAGCTCCTCCCGTTTTTTCCCCTGGAGACAAGGTATGGCTCTCCGCTAAATATGTCCGCTTCCGTGTCCCTAGCTACAAGTTGGGACCACGCTATCTTGGTCCTTTCAAAATTTTGTGTCAAATTAATCCTGTCTCTTACAAACTTCTTCTTCCTCCTTCTCTTCGTATCCCTAATGCCTTTCACGTCTCTCTTCTTAAACCACTCATCCTCAACCGTTTTTCTCCCAAATCTGTTCCTCCCACTCCTGTTTCCGGCTCCTCGGACATCTTCTCTGTCAAAGAGATCTTAGCCTCTAAAAAGGTCAGAGGGAAAACTTTTTTTTTAGTGGACTGGGAGGGTTGTGGTCCTGAAGAGAGATCCTGGGAACCTGAGGACAACATCCTAGATAAAAGTCTGCTCCTCAGGTTCTCAGGCCCTAAAAAGAGGGGGAGACCCAAGGGGGGGGTACTGTTACGCCGAGCGCTCCGGGTACCCGCTCCTCCCCGGAGCGCTCGCTACACTCTCTCCGCTGCAGCGCTCCGGTCAGATCCACTGACCCGGGGCGCTGCGATTCTGCTGCCAGCCGGGATGCGATTCACGATGCGGGTAGCGCCCGCTCGCGATGCGCACCCCGGCTCCCGTACCTGACTCGCTCTCCCTCGGTCCTGTCCCGGCGCGCGCGGCCCCGCTCCCTAGGGCGCGCGCGCGCCGGGTCTTTGCGATTTAAAGGGCCACTGCGCCGCTGATTGGCGCAGTGATTCCAATTAGTGTCTTCACCTGTGCACTTCCCTATATCACCTCACTTCCCCTGCACTTCCCTGCCGGATCTTGTTGCCATTGTGCCAGTGAAAGCGTTCCTTGTATGTTCCTAGCCTGTGTTCCAGACCTCCTGCCGTTGCCCCTGACTACGATCCTTGCTGCCTGCCCCGACCTTCTGCTACGTCCGACCTTGCTTCTGTCTACTCCCTTGTACCGCGCCTATCTTCAGCAGCCAGAGAGGTTGAGCCGTTGCTAGTGGATACGACCTGGTCACTACCGCCGCAGCAAGACCATCCCGCTTTGCGGCGGGCTCTGGTGAAAACCAGTAGTGACTTAGAACCGATCCACTAGCACGGTCCACGCCAATCCCTCTCTGGCACAGAGGATCCACTACCTGCCAGCCGGCATCGTGACAATTTGCTTCTAAACTTGTTGGTTCCCGAGACACGTGTCATCAGAGAGCACTTAGACAGAAAAGAGCAACCTTAACTTCAGAAGCTCATAAGTACTGAAAGGATTACGATTTTTTAATAGAAGTAATTTAGAAATCTGTTTAACTTTCTGGAGCCAGTTGATATACATAAAAAAATATTTTCCTGGATAACCCCTTTAAGGTGAAAATGGACTTGGTCCTTAAGGGGTTAATGCCCAGTTTTTTTTTCTTATACTATAAATGTCTTATTTTTTCATCAACAAAGCCATATGGGGGCTTGTTTTTTTCAGGACAGCCTGTACATTTTAGTGCCATTTTTATTATATATATTTTTGGTACATTTTTATTAACTCTTTATTAGCAGGGGGAAAAAATGATAGCAAATTTATAAACATTTTTTATCTTTACTTTTTCCTGCATTTCCACAATAGAAACATTAAAAAATCTAATTAATAATTAGTGTTGCCATATTACAATACCCACAACTTTTTTATTTGCGTGATAGCTCTATGTAAGGGTTTATTTATTTATTTATTTTTTTTTTTATACAAACGTATAGTTTTTATTGGCGCTATTTGAGAATACATATGTATTTTGGGAGGCAGATATATATATATATATATATATATATATATATATATATATATATATATATATATATTGTGATAACTCGCTCTTGCAGACATCAGGAGCCTTGGTGACACATATCGCTCATCCACCACGATGGTTTTCCCCTTCTCACAATATATATATATATATTATATTTTTACATTTAATTATGTATTTATTTGCAGACAAGGATCCTCGGTTTTTCCTAACACTTCCAAAATGAAAGTGATGTTTTTTGCATATTGAGTTAATCCAGATTAAGGCGACAGAGTGGCATATGCTTCTGTCAACAGTGTGCCTCAAGGAAAGTGGGCTTTGAAAGCTGTTTCTTAATTGTCAGCATTCAGCAGACGTGGCTGTATTTTTAGAAGTCTTTAAGTGGGTATCTCTTTTTCGCCGCTTGATATGTACTGCAGACTGCCTGCTTATTATTCCTATTCCATTGTTTTGTAAACTGCTGGGAACAGATTTGAATTTGTTACAGTAAAATCAGGAAACAAAACAAACCAAAATGCTTGCTGTAAATAAAAACAAGTAACAAGGTTTTTATACAACATTAAAAAATATGGTAATTAATCAGATAAACAAAATGTTTAAACAGGTTTTCCACTGAGTATACACAGTTTTTATCACAAGAAAAGGTTTGGCATAAAATCGATGATTACCGCCTCCAATAAAGTGATAATGTCACTTACCTTACCTATTTCCAGTGTTAGGTCCCAGTGAGCCGTCACAGCCCCATCATCCTGCTCCCTATTTCAATTGGTTACCCCACAAAGAAAACTTAACACCTAACGATGGGATAAATGATGTGTCTGATCAGTGTAGGTACAACCACTGAGGCCCCCTTAAGAGAATAAGGTTCCTGATAGATAGTGTTGCTCGCGAATATTCGCAATTCGAATATTATTCGCGAATATCGCATATTCGCGAATTCGCGAATTTCGCGAATATAGCGCTATATATTCGTAATTACGAATATTCGTTTTTTTTTTGTTTTTTTTTATTTGTTTCTTCACAGTACACATCACAGTGATCATCCCTCTCTGCTTCCAGCTTGTGTGGTGTAAAGAAGGCTGTAATACTACTGTGTGAGACTGCCGCGCGAAAATTCGCATATGCGAAAATTAGCACATGCTAATTTTCGCATATGCGCATTTTCGCGTAGGCTAATTTTGTATATGCAAATTTTCACATATGTTAATTTTCGCATACGCGAATTTTCGCATACGCGAAAATAAAACGAGGAGATAACGAATATGCGAATATTCGCGAATATATGACGAATATTCGTCCATATATTCGCGAATTCGAATATGGCCTATGCCGCTCAACACTACTGATAGACCCTGTTTGTTAGCCAAGTCCAAAGACAGGTCTATTTTCTTTCAAAGATGGCTCCCTGTCTGTCTCCACTTTGGGTGTGGTATTACAACTTGGCTCCATTCACTTCAATGGAACTGAGCTGAAGAACCACACCCAACCTAGGGACAGACAGGGATAGGTCTTTGAAAGAAATTATTTCTGTTTTCTGAATCCTGGATAACCCCTTTAAATGGAGCAGTAGTGTCTATGCTTGACTACTGCTCCATTCAAACAGGGACACTTGGGACCCCCTATTAAGTTCTAAAAGTCAGACTACCACCAATCAGACAATTATGACTTATCCTGTTGAAATGTCATAAGTTTACATTATGAGATAAATCCTTTAAAGGAGATTCTGCCATTGATTCCTTGTCTGCTAATGTGGTTCATTCCTTATTATTGTTCTTTCTCCTTGTTATATTGATCCAGATTCCTGATTGAACCTGCTCTTGACTATGTTCCTGAATACTCCTTGGGATTGTTCACCTGGAACCTGTTATTCTACTCCTTGTTCTTATCCCTAGCTCTGCTCCGATCTGGGCTCTTTTCCATGGGCCTTGTCGATTATTACAGATTGGCCCCACACACTCCAATCCGTCTGAACTGCAATATTGGAGGTAGCCCATGGAAAAGAAATGCACTATAATAGGAGCTAAGCTCCTACTGTTTAATTATTTTTGGACCCGGTCAATTTGATTATAAGGTACTGAAGTCCAGCATAGTATTTTAAATTAATAATTGTCAATACAATCATTACTTCTACCATAGAATATGCCTATAATAGGGAGGAGGTGTATGGGGGAGTACTAAGTCTGTGCATTATGTCTTTAATCTAATCTAATTTTTAAGTGGATCTGATTGTCCTCCAACATGTCTATTTTACAAAATGCTGTTACATTGTGTGATTTCTCTTGTAATAATGCTCATATAAGTATAAATATGTTAGGTGTGTATGGACATACCCATTGCCAAGGGCATTAGCAACAGCCAGGTGTCAATTTATTCATATATTTCCAGGAGGAAAAACAAGGCAATAAAACTTTAAACTCTTTTTTTAATTTTTTTTCAAACAATCATAATGTGCAAATAAAATGAAGCATACACAATATAATGAAGCTAGGGAAGGAAAAAAAAAAAAAAAAGGAAGGGGGGAAGAAAAAAGAAAGTGGTCCCTACGGTATTAACAATTATTAAATTAAAGGGGTACTCCGCCCCTAGACATCTTATCCGCTATCCAAAGGATAGGGGATAAGATGTCAGATTGCCGGGGTCCCGCTGCTGGGGACCCCGGGGATTGCTGCTGCAGCACCCCGCCATCATTACTGCGCAGAGCGAGATCGCTCTGCACGTAATGATGGGCAATATAAAGGGCCGGAGCATCGTTACGTCATGGCTCCGCCCCTCGTGACATCATGGCCCGCCCCATCAATACAAGTCTATGGGAAGGGGCGTGGTGGTCGTCTAGCCCCCTGCCATAGACTTGCATTAAGGGGACGGGCCGTGATGTCATGAGGGGCGGAGCCATGATGTCACGCTGCTCCGGTCCCTTTATCGCCCGTCATTACGCACAGAGCAAACTCGCTCTGCGCAGTAATGATAGCGGGGTGCTGCAGCGGCGATCCCCGGGGTCCCCAGCAGCAGGACCGCGGCGATCTAACATCTTATCCCCTATCCAAAGGATAAGATGCCAGGGGCGGAGTACCCCTTTAAGGGAAGCAAATATAATTAGAAACAAAGGGAAAACCAGAAAAAGGAAAAAAAAATACTGTGAAAATATTCAAAATATACTTAAATCTCTAAAACAGGTTGAAGTTTGTTATATAATATCAGCCCACTTACTCCATCTATGAGTTCTTGCCCCACGCATGCCCGAGCGCCTAGCTATGAGTCCCTCCATCGTAAGATTACGATGAACAGTAGCTTTAATAACTGCGATTTCTGGGATATATACTGATTTCCAACAATGAGCAATGGAGATTCTTGCCACAGTAAGAACATGATAGATAATAATCAGGTGGTCTATTGAGGGTCAAAGGCTACTTCAGGACCCTAACTGAAAGGAATAGGAAGGAGCTGATCGAGAAGGTGCTCAATATCCAGCCAAAAGGGACAAATATGATCACACGTCCACCAAATTTGCATTAGTGTACCTACATCTTTGCCACATCTCCAGCAATATTTAGAGAATAAAGGATATAGTCTGGTGAGACGAGCAGGAGTATAATACCACCTATATAGCAATTTTCGTAGAGATTCAAAATGATTAGAACATTTTGAATCTCTCCACAAACTGGAAGCTTTTCTATGTATATCAAATACAAACCTCCACTGCTCATCTGTAAATTTTTGTCCCAGGTCCTCCAACCATCGCTGCTGAAATGTGAAATATAGTGGTCCCTCAACATACGATGGTAATCCGTTCCAAACAGACCATCGTTTGTTGAAACCATAGTATGTTGAGGGATCCGTGCAATGTAAAGTATAAGACAGTGGTCTACAACCTGCGGACCTCCAGATGTTGAAAAACTACAACACCCAGCATGCCCGGACAGCCAACGGCTGTCCGGGCATGCTGGGAGTTGTAGTTTTGCAACTTCTGGAGGTCCGTAGGTTGAAGACCACTGGTAGAGGAAGTTGTACTCACGTGTCCCCGCCACTCTGGACCGTCACCGCTGCCCTGGATGTCGCCTTCCATCGCTGTAGCCGCGTCCCCGGGATGGCCTCTGTTTCCCCGACATCCTCGCTCTCCGTCACCGCTCTCCGTCGCCGCCATCATGTCACGCACGCCGCTCCTATTGGATGACGGGACGGCGTGCGCAGCGACGTGATCACGACGATGGAGAGCGCCGGCGATGCAGGGGATCCCAAATAGGACGCGCCGGAGCCCCGAGGACAGATAAATGATCGTCAGCGGACCACATAGGGCACCGTAAACGGCTATCCGGTGGCCGCTGAAGCAGTCTGTGCTGCCGGATATCCGTTTATGCGATGGCCCCGACATACAAAAGCATCGTATGTTGATGCTGCCTTTAACATGCGATGGCCCCTATGAGGCCATCGTATGTTGAAATGATCGTATGTCGGGGCCATCGTAGGTCAGGGGGTCAATGTATTGGGGTTTATTAATCTGAAGAAGCTTAGTATAGGCGATAGAGATACCCTTAGACAATGCGTTATTATTTAGGAAAAAACTCTCATATCTTGTTCTACTTGTTACCTGGGGCCAGGCTAGAGAGCAGAAGAAATGGCATATTCTTAGATATTTATAGAACTCCTTGTGAGAGAGAGAAAAAGCCGAGGTGACAGAGGAAAAGGAGCGAAGACCTGAAGAGTCAAAAAGTTGAGAGACAGTGTGTATACCTACTCTAGTCCAAAGTCTGAGGTCCAGATCGCTTAAATAGCTGCTGATCGCTGCAAGAAGAATGTCTGTTATCCGCCAGGGACACAGGACCCTCATGTATTCCAATTTACTCCAGACTTTTATAGCTGCTGTGATAGAGGAGCAAAAGGAGGAAGGAAGAGAAATAGGATTGAAACGTAGAGACGAAAGGAAATTGCACAAGGAGGGAGAACTTATAAGTCAGATTCTATGTCTACCCAGTGTGTGTGTGTGTGTGTGTTCTTTTTGCCACCACCATCTTTTATGCTGGTCTATTAAAAGTGCATGATAATAGGTTCGTAAGCAAGGAAGCCCCATCCCTCCCTCTCTGACTGGGCAATATAAAAGACCATTTTTGCTGCTGCTATGCGACCAACCTAGGGTACTGGAAGGAAAGAAAAGTCAGCAATATCTTTAGCTATTTGAGACTTCAGAGAGGAAAACATTACACTTGCGGTTTTAGAGGGATGGGCAGTCAGTATAATGCCCATGTACGAAATTTGACCTTCTGACCAAGAAAAGGGAAAGTTAGTTTGCAGATATTCTTTTGCGTCAGTAGATAAATTAACCAAAAAGGAAGAGAGAGACCGATGTATGGAGGGTCACAATATCCAATAAATTCCTATAGATCATCCAGAGATGACCCAAAAATTATCCATTCTTCCAATACACCTTAAAGACGTGGATTAAAAGTGCAATCTTTATTGTATTATATGCACACAAATTATATTAAAATACTAAGAGCCACTGTAATCCACTTTCCTAATAAATGTGAAATAACCAACTGGTTCAGTGTTTGATATAGATCACCTCAGATAGCGGTGCCTGCAGAACACCACTAAACTGGATGCTTGGACAGATGGCTACCTATATTAAAATATTTCACACTGCCCCCCTCGACATGTTTCGCTGGACCACCAGCTTTATCAAGAGGTAAGCGGGCACTGGTTAAAAAACGCAGATACTAGGGGTTTTAAAACCTCCCCTGTGACATCACAGGAAGGGGATTGTATACACCAAGGGTTACTGAACCAATCCACCAACTGAACTGATGACGGATTTCATCAAGGACCAATTAGTGTGTGATACATCATTCCCAATACTATCCAATTGTATCTATCCACCATCACTTGCCAATCAGGGCAGGCCTAGCCATGATTGACAGTATCGCTCACCTTTTGGAAGCAGTGATCCCTTCCTGACGTGCTGCGCAAAGTAAGTCTGCGCGTACTGTTAGAGGAAGATCCCGTCTCAATACACTACTACGCCTGCGTTGTTGCTAGGCGCTCGTTAGTAAACATACACTCGCCCGTTCTTCATGTTCTCCGCCTCCGATGACGTACTGTATAGCTCATGTTCGCACAAGCCGTGCGCTTGGTTCCATGTTATTGCATGACCACTATGTATCTCCGGCTGTGCACAGCCAACTGCGCGAGCTAATAAAAGATTCAACAATAGTGGCTTGTAATAAGTAGATAAATTAAGACCCATAATGGTGGACTTGGTAGGGTTCATCTTGTAGTAACTAGCATTCCCAAAGTTCTCTATTATTGCTGTAGCTGTAGGCAGTGAACTTTGTGGATTAGTTAAACAAATAATGATGTCATTGACAAATAAACCAATACGGTGGTTCTGCAGTCCTATCTGAATCCCTGATATAGCCGATGACGTCCTTATATGATGAGCAAAAGGTTCCATTATTAATGTAAAAATAAGAGGGGACATGGGACACCCTTGCCGAGTGCCATTACTAAGGATGAATCTATGGGATACTGCACCAGCAGCATATACTTTTGCAGAAGGACAAGAATATAATACCATAATGGCACGCTGTAATTTAGGAGGAAACTGAAATTTACAGAGAACCTCTTGTAGATAGTCCCAATGCACACAATCGAACACCATAATAACAGAATTTTGGTTTAATTCACCTCATGGGTGATCATGTGTTAACCAGAAACCATGTGTTTCACCTGATACAACAACAGGACTAGATTAACCTCTGATGGACGCAGGGCGTACCTGTATGCCCTGTGCCGGGTCCTGGTATAAAATGCGGGGTCACATCGTGACCCTGCGTCATACCCGGTCGGTCCTCTGGGCTAATAGTGTGCGGCACCGATCGTTGTGCCGCGCGCTATTAACCCTTTAGACGCGGTGTTCAAAGTTGATCACTGCATCAGCTAGAACGCAAGTGGAGGTCCCCTCACCTGCCTCCGTTATGTCCGATCGGCGATGTCCAAACTATAAAAATATATAATTAATTAAATATTATAAATTATAAATTAATCGCGTAAGCGGCAAAAATAAATGAATAAAAAGCAATCAAAATTTCCGATTAATGTAAAAATGATACAAATAAAAGCTTCAGATCACGGCACAAAAAATGAGCCCTCATACCGGCCCGTACGTGGAAAAATAAAAGAGTTATAGGGGTCAGAAGATGACAAATTTGAACGTATACATTTTCCTGAAAGTAGATTTTTTTTAGAAGTACTACAAAATCAAACCTATATATGTAGGGTATCATTTTAACCATATGGACCTACAGAATAAAGAGAAGGTGTCATTTTTACCGAAATATGCACTGCGTAGAAACAGAAGCCCCCAAAATTTCCAAAATTGCATTTTTTCTTCAATTTTGTCGCACAATCAATTTTTTGTTTTGTTTCGCCGTGGATATTTTGGTAAAATGACTAATGTCACTGCAAAGTAGAATTGGTGGTGCAAATAATAGGCTGTAATATGGAATTTTAGGTGCAAAATTTAAAGTGTTATGATTTTTAGAAGGTGATGAGGAAAAAATGAAAATGCAAAAGCCGAAAACCTTAAGGGGTTAAAAGTTAGCTGGCATTGCATTAACCATCCCTGGCATACTTCTAAGCATTAAATGGGTACTCCGGTGGTAAATTTTTTTGACTATATGGCATCGTTCTTTGTAAGTTTAGTTTTTTTGCAATATACATGTGTTATATGTTTTGGCAGCATGTGTGTGTTTTTCTTACCTGTTTGTTGGGCAGGAAGTTCTGTAGTTCAGAGGGTTTTCTTTTACTGTTGTCCACTGTTCTGAGTCTGTTGAGGACAAGATGTCATAGCATTTTTTTTCTCTGTCTGCATGAGAAAGAAGCCACACCCCTCATCTCATCCAGCTGAGTACACAGCTCCTCCCCTCCCCTCCCCCCCTGCTCTGTATTCCAAGGACGCAGGTCTGCACAGGAGAAGGAACACAGAGAAGAGAAGTGTTATCTGAAGGGGAGGATGAGAAGGTGCACGGGCTGGGGATGTATGGACTGCAAGGGAATAAATCTCATACTGGGAATGATCTCTATATGTGAAGGGGGGGGGGGGGGACTCCTGAATGACACATGCTGGGAGTTGTAGTCCCTGTTATGTGTGTGTATGCTAGTGTTTACAAACCAGTGTGCCTCCAGCTGTTGCAAAACTACAACTCCCAGAATGCCCTGACAGACTTTGGGCATGCTGGGAGTTGTAGATTTGCAACAGCTGGAGGCACACTGGTTGGGAAACACTGTTCTAGCCTATTCATTTTACACCAGTGTTTCCCAACCAGTGTGCCTCCAGCTGTTGCAAAACTACAACTCCTAGCATGCCCAAAGGCTGTCAGGGCATGCTGGGAGTTGTAGTTTTGCAACACCTGGAGGCACCCTGGTTGGTAAACACTGATGTATGCCCTATAGAGGTGTGGTGAACTACAACCCCCAGGAGACTACAGAGGCAGCATGCTGGTGTTATACCACAGACTGAAGACACCTGAATGACACATGCTGGGAGTTGTAGTCCCTTTTGTGTGTGTGTGTATGACAGTTTATCCTAACCAGGGCTGATTATATTAGTATGCTGTGTATAAGGGGGCCGACCCGGGGAAAATAGTAGGATGGGTAAAGGGCGGAACAAACAAACAAAAAAAAAGGAGACGTCCCAAACCAGCAAGGCCTGTGGCATGCTGGGATTTATAGTTTTCAGCACAGCAAGAAACAGGAAATAGAAGCAAAGATAGGAAAACAAAGCGGGGGATAAAAAGACAACAAAGAACGGAAATAGAGTCGCCTAAACAACAAGAATAGAAATGAAACAAAACAAATAGGGTAAGTCAAAAATGGAATAACACGTTGACCACCGGAGTACCCCTTTAACAAAGATTCCCTAGATCGATTGTAGAGTGCACAGCCCATCAAATTTAGTAACAGTAAGCCATCAATGCATAATATATTACTGGCTTACTGTTCAGTAAGTGGAGCATATGACTCCTATTAGATTTTGATAGGAGTCCCTGCTCCACTTACAAAGTTTCCATTGTGTTCTGTGCTATTTGCATATGGTGCCACAGACTATTATGTGTACATATTGCCGATCATGTACACAGCTCTATGCAAAGTGTGTTAAGCAATGTGAAGGCTGTAGCAAGTTGGCATGCCAAGGCCTCTCTCCAACTACTATATTGTTTGTGGTTAAATCTGGTACCAAATTTTAACAACACTAATAAAAAAAAAAAAATCAAATTTCTACAGATATTCCAGCAATAATGTTAATGGTGTCCAACTCAGTAAATGTGGCAGGGTGGACGTGCCTGCTTAGTCTTGCTTTTGTCTTTTTTCTGCTAGATATGTAGAGGGATCCCTGGTATAGTGAGCTGACCGCCTCTGGGAGGAGCATTGTTAATATGTTTAAATAAAAAAAATGCTACAAAATTTAAAAATATATAATTTGTGTGACAATACTTTGACATTTTCCAATACATAATTGTGTGAGCTTTTCTATTACCAGTTGAAAAGATTCTATTTTATTTAGAAATGCCTGGCTGGAAAGTTCAGTAGCTCTGAAAATACTTTCTTCACTGAAATGCAAATTTGGGAAATATGAAGAACGTACAAAACGTACCAACATTTGCCTGATGTATTTTTGAACTACCAGTATTACTCAAGCTCTGCTAGAATGGCAATAGAAACTAATATAATTGGTTATTTTTGGTGATTCATTCCATCCTCCTCCTCTGCCGTTTGGACACAAAAGTGATTATATATATATCTCAGACTTTTAAAAAGTTACAGATGTATTCACAATTCATTTTTTATGTAAATTGCAAAGCCTAAACAAAAATGTGTGACTGACAAATATAATCTAATATATTTTTATAAAGTACAAATGATTTATATTGAAGTTCATTGAACCATGAGAATGTCACCTACCAGTAATATACAAGGGCCTTTATATGCAGTGCATGTACAGTTTACAGTAAACAATAGAGAAACATAGCAATTAATAGATATTTTGGGAACTCAAAGTATTTAGCCTAAGATAGAAGTCAAGATTTGCAGGATAGACAGCAATGTAATGTCCTAACAGTAAGGCTGCAGTTTTTGGGAGCCATTTTTAGATGTTGTACATCCAAAAGATGGCTATCCCCCCCCCCCCCCCCTTAATTAAATAGAAGTGAATGGTAAAATGTCTTAGTTACTGTAGTTAGTTTTAGGTTTGTAATTATTATAGACTTCTTTTGGACCATTTACGATTTTCGTCTTAAAAAATATCAAATATCTGTTTTTTAAACATTTTCAGCCCTTTACAATTAAAGGCTAGTTTTCAAACTGCATAATAGCTTGAAAAAATTCCAAATGGCAGAAAATAAAATCTAAACTTACATGAAAGTCTGAAACTCAATTTTCCTGTCCCAAAAAATTTTTAAGGCTCAAAATGAGTCTCAAAATTTTGTCTATGCATATAGCCTGAATATTATATTAAGCACTACATTTCATAGGCCAATGGGACTCTCATAGGCAATGGTACAATCAACACCCATGGTGGTTTGTAGCAGATTAAACATTAAAGGGGTTTTTCAATAATGAAACCTATTTGTAAATGTCTAATAAATTAGCATGTATTGGTAAATAATAGTTTACTACCCTACAATGCTATTTTAGGATTACCTTTAGCATGTAATGCCAACTTCTCTATTGTCTTTATTAGCCCTACTGTGCATCCTGCAGCAGACTTCCTGCCCCTGCAGGAAACTTTAGCCAGGAATTCAATTCTATCTTCCCCCCCACTATGTGGGAGGCTCCTGTGGGTGTATTGGAAAATGTTGACTGAATTCTCGGCTAGAGTGTACAACAGGAACAGGAAGTCTGTTACAGGAAATTGGGCCAATAAAAAACAACAGAGCAGACAGTTTGCATCAGAAGCAAAAGGAAAGCATGAAAGATCCCATAAAGGCAGTAATATATAAAATTATTGGATGGTTGAAAATAGGTTTTATGGTCAGTAAACCCGTTAAACCCCTTAAGGACGCAGCCCTTTTTCACCTTAAGGACTGAGCCCTTTTTTGCATTTATGACCACCGTCATTTTACGAATTAATAACGCGAAAACGCTTTTACCGAATATTCTGATTCTGAGATTGTTTTTTCGTGACATATTCTACTTTTTTTTGGTGGTAAATTTTCGGCGTTAATTGTATCCTTTTTTGGTGAAAAATCCCAAAATGTCATGAAAATTTTGCATTTTTCTAACTTTGAAGTTCTCTACTTGTAAGGAAAATGGATATTCCAAAAAATTTTAAATTTTCTTCACAAATACAATATGTCCACTTTATGTCGGCATCATAAAATGGACATATTTTTGCTTTTTGAAAAAATTAGAGGGCTTCAAATTAGAGCAGCAATTTTCAAAGATTTCATGAAAATTGCTAAATCTGAAGTGACAGATGTTACAGAACTACAACTCCCAGCATGCCTGGGCAGTCGAGGCATGCTGAGAGTTGTAGTTTGGAAACATCTGGAGGGCTACTGTTTGGGCACCACTGTAACAGTGGTTTCCAAACTGTGACCCTCCAGATGTTGCAAAACTACAACTCCCAGCATGCCCAGACAGCCTTTGGCTGTCTGGGCATGCTGCGAGTTGCAGTTTGGCCTTCCTAGTGGTTGCCACAGTAAAGATCGTTTTACTTTCGCTTTCAATTCCCCCCCCCCCCCCCCCACTGTCGATTCCCTACCTGATCCAGCAGGCTCCAGCGAAGATCCCAGGTCCCCAGGCATCTTCTCCTGCAGGTACGGCCTCCATCTTCTTCCCAGATCCCCTCGACATCCAGGGGCGGGCCGAACGGGGGTTGCCATGGCAACCCACTGTCCTGCGCTGCCATTGGTCAGAACTCCGTTCTGACTAATGGCCGGGGATAGGAGGAGATCGAAGCTTTGCGACCTCACTCCTATCCCTTAGGCTGATCGGGGCTGTTGCTGACAGCTCCGATCAGCCCTATTTTCCGGGTGATCGGGTCACCAGAGACCCGATCAGCCCGGAATTGGAGAAAATTGCATGTCTGAATTGACATGCGATTTTCTCCGATCGCCGACATGGGCAATGTGTCGGGGTGCCTGCTGAATGATTTCAGCAGGCATCCGGCTCCGCTCCCCAGCCGGCTAGCGGTGGGGACCGGATTTCCCACGGGCGTATGGATACGCCCTCTGGCCTTAAGGACTCGGAATGCAGGGCGTATCCATACACCCTGTGTCCTGAAGAGGTTAATAGCTCAAGTCAGTGATACAGTTTGAGTGAAGGTCCCAGATCACAGCTCCCTTATTAAGATGCCAGGTTGTACCGCCATGAACAAAAAGACCAGGTAACTCTCCCCCATACAACCTTCCAAGGATCATTGAGCTAATTCTCCATCACTTTGTTTGCTAGTATTATAGTTGTTCTATAAAGCAGAGTCCTATTCAAGTCCTCACCATGCAATGGCAAAGCAGATGGAAGCAACTTAGACTGGGCCTTCTCTCTCCAAGGGCTCCATGTCAGGTCAGCAATTGGTCCTTGGTATTAGGTGGTCAACTTAAATTGGTGCCTGATGGCAAGTAGTAGAATTACAGTCAGTGCCAGTCATTGGAACATTCAATTTACATTTTATTGTGTGGTCAAGGTACAGAAAATCTTCAGTAAATAATAAGATATACTATATGGTAGCTGAATAATATTTCAAGAAGATTTTTTTCTGCATCATCTTGTCATTGTTTTCTTTCATCGTCATCTGTATTTCTTTTCATTTTGCAGAGTTTGCTTATTATCTGGTAGGAAAAAAGAAAATTGGCTTCCAGATAATTGTAAATGGAAAATCTAATAGGATATAGCTTAGGCTTGAATAAGTTATATGTGATAGCATTGCTTAGTAACCCTATAATGTACACAGTGCAGTTCATTTATATTTACAGTTTACAGTGTGTAAGGGGATTATACTGAGTTTTGGTTCTTTATCTGTTGCTATGTTGTACCAGAAGTGCCTGGTATTATGTGCAATACGAGCCTAGATAACAACCTATTTTAATCCAGAATACTACTACAAGCACGTTTAGTTACAGTTGCTACAATTTACCTTGAGCCGAATCTGGGTGGGATTACAGTGATCAAGGCACTTGGGTCATTTAGGAGGTTTTCACCCAAGGCTACGTCCAATACACACTGAGAAGGCATTCATCTTCAAGTATCCTGTCTGATCCAAGATGGAGAATTGACTAGTAGAGATATCGCAAATTGTTCGCCGGCGAACAGTTCCCGGCGAATTTCGCATGTTCGCATTCGCATCGCCGGGCGAACATATGTGAAGTCCGATCCGCCCCCTATACTTTAACATTGCAGTAAACTTTGTCCCTGTGAGTCAGAGTCAGCAGACACATTACAGCCAATCAGCAGCAGTCCCTCCCTTCCAGACCCTCCTACCTCTTGCACGGACGCCATTTTAGCCTCATTCAGCATGCTGCAGGCTTAGGAAGTGGAGGGTCAGAGAAGCTGCTCCTGCTGTATAGGGAAAGCGATAGCTAGGTTGCTGCTAGGTGGTGTATTCAGGGTCCAGTTTACTCCTAAAGCACTAGTGTAACATCTGCTTTAAGGACAACACCCAAAAAAGCCCTTTTTAGGGCTGAAAGATATCAGTCCTGGTTGGGAGGGAACTGCTGGTTAAAAGGGGTACTCCAGAATCAAACTTAAGTTCCTTCAAGCAACTATCTACTACAGTATTCAAAGGGCTGAAAGATATCAGTCCGTTAGTCTTGCAACAGCTGGAGGCACCTGGTTGGGAGGGAACCGCTGGTTAAAAGGGGTACTCCAGAATCAAACTTAAGTTCCTTCAAGCAACTAACTACTACAGTATTCAAAGGGCTGAAAGATATCAGTCCGTGTGTTTTGCAACAGCTGTAGGCACCCTGGTTGGGGACCACTGCTTAAAAGGGGAACTCTGCTGGCAAGCTTTTTTTCTTTAAAGCAACTAACTACTACAGTATTCAAAGGGCTGAAATATATGAGTCCGTGTGTTTTGCAACAGCTGGAGGCACCCTGGTTGGAGACCACTGCATAAAAGGGGAACTCCGCTGGCAAGCTTTTTTTCTTTTAAGCAACTAACTACTACAGTATTCAAAGGGCTGAAATATATCAGTCCGTGTGTTTTGCAATAGCTGGAGGCACCCTGGTTGGGGACCACTGCATAAAAGGGGAACTCCGCTGGCAAGTTTTTTTGCTCATTGTCACACTAGTGCAAATCACATTAGGTGTGACAGTTGTGCAAATTAAAAAAAAAAACTTTTTTGGCTATTAAATAAAATCAGTCGTCACTGTCATTTCACGTCACGATTGCCATTTTTCCTGCCTGCAGGGCAAATTGTGTCACCCTAGTGCAAATCACATTAGGTGTGACAGTTGTGCAAATTAAAAAAAAATACCCTTTTTGGCTGTTAAATAAAATCAGTCGTCACTGTTAGTCACGTCACAGTTGCCATTTTTCTTGCCTGCAGGGCAAGTTGTGTCACCCTAGTGCAAATCCCATTAGGTGTGAAACTTTTGCAAATTTAAACAAAAAAAATGACAGGCAGAGGAAGGCCAACCCACAGGGGCCATCGTGGTGCTGGGATTCCCTTTGGCCCTAGAATGGCCAGTGTTCAGAGGCCACGTACCCTGAACCCCCAAAGTTCTGAGGACTTAGTTGACTGGCTATCACAAGACACCCAATCTACTACTAAAGCTTCCGCTCGGAACCTTGATGCACCGTCCTTCTCCTCCTCTACTTTAGCTTCGGGCACCTCTCATGCTACCACTTGCCCGCCTGCCACCACCAACACTAGCACCACAGCAGCTTTACTTGATCCGTCAGAGGAGTTACCATTATTGCCAGAGGATGTAGTTAACAGGGATATGTCTCAGTCAGGCAGCATTACACACATGGACGTACGGTGTGATGATGATGTTGTACCCGCTGCTGCTTCCTTTCTTGAGGTGTCAGACAGCGGTGAAGGTGTTGATGATGACGATGTGTCCGTGAATGCCACGTGGTTGCCCGCTAGAAGAGAAGAAGAGGGGGAAAGTTCAAATGGGGAGACAGAGAGGAGGAGGAGACGAGTTGGAAGCAGGGGGAGGTCATCACAAGGAGCTAGTGGCACAGTCAGACAGCATGCATCGGCACCCGGGATCAGCCAGACGGGACGCCAATCAACGCATGCTGTTGCCACCACCAGAATGCCGTCATCGCAAAGCTCAGCAGTGTGGCATTTTTTTTGTGTGTCTCCCTCTGACAACAGCGAGGCCATTTGCAACCTGTGCCAGTAGAAACTGAGTCATGCGAAGTCCAACACCCACCTAGGCACAACTGCTTTGCGAAGGCACATGATGTGACATCACAAACGCCTATGGGATCAACACGTCAGTACAAGCAGCACACAAAGTCAAAGCCGCCATCCTCCTCCTGATCCAGCATCTTCAGCCAGGTCAACCACTGCTGCCCTCCTTACCCCCTCTCAACCATCCGCCTCTCCGTCTCTCGCCTTGAGCAGTTCCTGCTCATCCGCCCACAGTCAGGTGTCTGTCAAGGAGATGTTTGAGCGCAAGAAGACAATTTCTCAAAGTCACCCCCTAGCCCGGCGTCTGACAGCTGGCTTGTCGGAACTTCTAGCCCGTCAGCTTTTACCATACAAGCTGGTGGAGTCTGAGGCCTTTAAAAAAATTTGTAGCCATTGGGACACCGCAGTGGAAGGTACCCGGCCCAAATTTTATTTTTTTACAAAAGGCAATCCCCATCCTTTACTCCATTGTGCAAAAGGAAATTATGGCATGTCTGGCATGGTCCATCTGACCAGGGGGGCAAGGGTCCATCTGATCACTGATACCTGGTCTGCAAAGCATGGTATATCACCTACACTGCGCATTGGGTAAACCTGGTGATGGCTGCCAGGCATGAAATGCGTGGCTCTGCAGAGGAGTTGGTGACACTGCCACGACTTGCAGGCAGGCCTGCTGCTACCTCCTCTACTCCTCCTACTCCATCCTCTTCCATAACATCCTCGGCCGAGTCCTCTTCCACTGCTGCTTCTTGCTCCACATCACCCGCACCCCCCCCCCCCAGCTCCACAGATGCTATTCCACATCCCGGATACGGCAGTGTCCCGCCATCTTGGGGTTGACTTATCTCAAAGCGGAGAGTCACACCGCACCACCGTCCTGTATTATAAAGTCTTCTGGACTTTATGATAATTTAAACTTGAATTTTCAAGAGTACTATCCATTACACCAAGGAACACTTGTTGCGTGTGATTTTTTAACTTAAAATTTCAAAAGGAAAATACAGAGAGGGAAGAACTCTGTTTCTTTATTTGATGAAAAATTTTATTTAGAAAAGAATTTCTTTGTCTGTTTCTCCATCCTGCATTATAGAGTCTTCTGGACTCTTGGATATGTTCTTGTTCTTATTTTTCAGCCATGTGTACATGCCTAATTTTTCTGGCCTCTGGTGCTGCACTTTTTATGCTGCCGCAATTTTTTGGGGCACTGCTACAGCTGCGGCTGCAACAATACCATATTTTTGAGCCATGTGTACATGCCTAATTTTTCTGGTACTCTCTGCTAACATCTCTGTCCATTTTAGCAACCGTGCATATTAGATGTATGGTAAGGGTAGCATGGTGGCTCAGAGGTTAGCACTGCTGACTTGCAGCGATGGGGCATTGGATTCAAATCCCACTATGTGCTGCCTAATATGGGGGAATCTAAGTGCTGCCTAAAGGGGGATCTAAATATGTGCTGCCTAAAGGGAGGCTCTAACTATGTGCTGCCTAATATGGGGGAATATATGTGCTGCCTAAAGGGGGGCTCTAACTATGTGCTGCCTAACATGGGGGAATCTATGTGCTGCCTAAAGGGAGGCTCTAACTATGTGCTGCCTAATATGGGGGAATCTATGTGCTGTCTAAAGAGGGGAATCTAACTATGTAATGCCTAAAGGGGGGCTATATGTGCTGCATAAAGGGGCTAAAGCATGTTATTCCAAACCATTTAGGAATAATAGGTGATTTATGCCCTTTATGGATTAAAACCAGACTCTGCATCAACTATGTAATTTTCCATGGGAGTTTTGCCATGAATCCCACTCCGGCACGCCACAGTCCAGGTGTTAGTCCCCTTGAAACAACTTTTAAATCACTATTGTGGCCAGAAAGAGTCCCTGTGGGTTTTAAAATTCGCCTGCCCATTGAAGTCAATGGCGGCTCGCCTGGTTAGCCGGTTTGCAAACTTTTGCGGAAGTTCGCATTCGCAGCTCGCGAACCGAAAATTTTATGTTCGCGACATCACTTTTGACTAGTCAGAAAGGGAGATTTTAACTGACCAAGGACTCTTCTGCTTACACTTAACTCTTTGTGGGCTCCCAGACAGAGTAAGTGCAAAAACAACTTTAGTGTGCACCCTGCAATAGGGTATAGAGCCTCAAACTGTAAGTAAAGACTTACAAGTGCTGGCATCACAGTAAACCATCCTGTGTTGGCCCTCTGCAGTAAAGTATTTTCAAATTGGACGATATCTATTAGAGATGGGCAAATCGAAGCTGACGAAGTCAAATTTGTTTCGAATTTCATGAAAAATTTGATTCTGAACGAAAATGAATTTCCTCGCGTTTCGTGGTAACAAATCGCTTCATTAACTACATTTTTAGTGGGCCAAGAGGCTAATATGGTGGCTACACGTGTGAGGACATAGGGCAAGGAAGTCTGGGAAGGCGGGAAGGCGGAATCACCCTTAATCACATGGCGGCATGCAGCCTATCAGCAGCCAGCCCTGTGGTGTCAAAGTCTTATATATTCAGCAGCCATTGCCGAAAACAGGCATTTCCATTTCCATTGGGGAAATCCATTGCATCACTGCAGGCAGGCAGGGAGAGTTTAGAAGTCATTTTATATTCTGCCAATTGAGATAATCACAGGAAGCAATCCCCATTCAAAGACTGAAAGCAACCATTGTTACGCCATATGGTCTCCCGACTCTGCTGGCATTGTGCCTTTCTGCAGCAGTGATTCTAATAGTGACTCCTGTAATCTGCATGTCATACTGAATAACAGTATAATTTTACTACTCCACCACACTCCCTATACATGTTACGGCAAGGCAAAATGTTCTACACCCCATTAAGGCTCTCTGTAGCCCGGAAATAGCAGTTTTTAATTGCGATTTTAATTGCAAATATATTCAGACCGAACCAAATTTTTTCGGAGAATTCAGTGAATCGGTCGAATCAAATTTTTTAAAAACACGCCCATCTCTAGTATCTACCTTAACCTACAACATTACCTAAAGTACGATAAGCATATATTGAGATTTGTAGTCAGTGCAATAGCTTACAAAGTAATGTACAAATGTATTCTATACCTTCCCTCTGATGTGTTGTAAAAATTATCTGGATTCTGCACAGAAGGCTTCAGTAAAACTGCATTTTGTTTTTCAGTTACAACAGTATCAGGAGTACCATTGCTGCACATAACACCTCAGGTACATCTCCAGACACATCCCCACATGTACCCCAGGATCAAGGCCTATGTTTTCAGTGCATACCCCCTGTTGACAAAAATATTGCATAAACTCACAAGGGGATTTATCAGATTAGCCAGACTACCCTGCCACACATGACATCACCATATGTTTTCTACACTCATCCTCTTTGTGGGTACCACACTTGGATAGCCCTAGGCATCGGCCTAGTTAGTCTTATGTACCGTACATTATGGCCCAACACAATACCCAGATCCCCTGTGACACTGCTAAATAAGCGTTACATGGGTATTCCACCCACGTGACATCTTCTCCCCTATCCACTCCACCACTCCACTGTTGTCACGCCCCCTCCCATAGACATGAAAGGAGGAGGCACAGCGTGACTTCGCGAAAACGAAAGCCCGAAGCCGGCATTCTGAACTTAAATATTAAGAATGTTGGGGTTCTGGCCTGGAGATCAAGGGGGGCCCTAGAAGCCGGACCCCCCACAATCAGAAATCTTATCCTCCTGATAAAAACATGAAACATGAAGAGGGGCAAAGTGTTATTGATTTTAACTACGCTGATGCTCTGGCTAACAAGTATAGAGCACTGCAAGCTCTTGACCTAATAAACTAGTAAGTGAACTTCTAGTTATATAGTGTCACAGCAGTATCAACAATTGATTCTTTTAACCGCCAATCAAAGAGAGTTTCATCATTATAATTATACAAGTAAAGTATAAGTTGAAGGTATAGTAGGGGTGTTTCACCCTGGGTTAAGGCCTGTGGGTTTGGTAATTAATTGGATAAGGGAAAAGACATCTAGGGGCGGAGTACCCATTTAAATCATTCTGGGGTTCAATGGTAACTTATCTAGGGTTGTAAACTCTCTTAGAAATTGTAGGGTCGCACTGTGGCTCTTGTGTATCATAATGCACTTCCAGTATAGTCGCTTATGTGAAAATGCATTAATCTTAAGAAGCTGTACCATGTGCCAGGAATGTTTTCTGCAATTTGATTTCTCCTTATTTATGGTTCCAGGTAAATCTGCATTGCAGATTACCTTGTATTTCTGAGAAGCTCTAATATCAAACTGTGATATTTCTATTAGGTAAGCAAAAATAAAAGAAGCAGTGTACCTTAATATGTTCCTGTAAATTACAACAACTGTCACTTACTATGTGGCTGCAGATACACAACCCAGATAGCAAATGCAAATATTTCAAGGATTTTTTCTAATATATTCACATGAAGACTCAGCTGTTTGGATGCTGAGCAGAAAGTAATAATTGCTCCGACATATTAGTCTCCTGCTCTGAGCTCACAATTAGATATATGCATTAGATATATTCCTCATAGACTTTTTGAACTAGGGCAGTGTTTCCCACCCATTGTGCATCCAGCTGTTGCAAAACTACATACCCTAGCATGCCCGGACAGCCAAATGCTGTCTGAGCATGCTGGGAGTCGTAGTTTTGAAACAGATGGAGGCACACTGGTTGGGAAACACTGCTTTAAATTACAACTCTACACAACCACATGGAGCGACATCACAAATCCCAGCTAAAACTATGACTAGTCCACCACTGCCTGCTGTCGCCCGGCTACAGATACCACTAGTCCACTACCCCTGCTTTTGATTGGCTACTACTAGCACTAGCCCACCACCCCTGCTGTCCTTTGGCTACAAATACCACCAGTCCACTACTGCCTGCTGTAGGCTGTCTACTAAAACTACCACCAGTCCATCACTTACTGCTGTAGGCTGGATACTATGACTGCCATCAGTCCACCAATGTCTGCTGTTCCCTGGCTACAGCTACCAATAGTCCAACTATGCCTGCTGACGCTGATCCCAAAAAAGGGACCATTTTTAAAGTTTTCAAGATTTTTGATGATTTTTCCATTTTTATTTTCAAAATTTCAATGTTTACAAAAATAATTTCTTCCTCATTATTTTGAGACACCATCACCAATCCTGTTGCAACTCACAAAAAGGGAAAATTATTTTTCTGTATTTTGTACCATGCACAGGGGGGTGCAGACCATGCACAGTTATGTTAATAGGGAATGTAGTATAAAAAGGTATCAGGCTAAGTTTCCACTATTTTTTTGGGGAAGAACGCCAAGAAAAATGCCAATTCTGCAGCATGGCATTTTTTCTGGCGTTTTTTTGTTTCACACAAAAAACTGCAGTACAAAAAACCAAGTGGAAACTTAGCCTCAGACACCTCTGCTTACCTACTAAAGAAAGAACAGATTTAGCATGTTGCAATCCATCTACCCCCATTTTTTTTTTTTTTTTAAGGATAGCCCATCATTTGCTGATTGGCAGAGTGGCCCCCTGCAGATCAGCTGTTTGGGGCCTCATACTATACAAGGAATGGTGCCAAAGGGGATGTGCCATAAATTGTAAAATGATGGTGCTGTGTTCTCGCAGCTCAGCTTTTATTGATGTGAATAGACCCCCCGCAATCAGATGCTTATTCTCTTTCCGGGACAGGTCATAAGATTTTTTTATTTGGCTGGACAACCCACATGTTATAGAACCGGGAGCCAAGCATTAGGGAATTTCAGATTTGCTCAGAATAAATATTATCCAAAATAGTTACTCACAGGATGTGATTGATATGTAGATACGTAACTCTACACTCTTCGTGGGCGATGGTTGATTTTTTTTTTAACTATAGTTACTGTAGAAAACAACATGGATTCCTGTCCGTCTGTATATTGTAGAGACATTTATAATATTCCGACTGTAAGGAAACTTTATTATAAGTTCTCTGAAGTTTACGAAAACTGCTTCAGATGATAAGAGGAAATTGAATTTGTCTTTTTCACTCTAATATTGAGTCTGTTTCATCTAGGTGGCTATTTTTATTTTATTCTGTCTCTTTGTTTTGTATGTTGTTTTTCTTTTATACATTATTGTCTTGAAACGTTTTGTACTCCCAACGTAACAAGGTCAGGTACACTGTGTAAAATCCTCTTTCTTCTTGAAAATGCCGAAAAGGTTGTTCAGTGGAATTACAAATCTCTTTAATAAAGGCTACTAAAAATGAGGTAGGGCTTTTATCCAAATGTGTCCTCGGTCTACAGAAAACTGCAAATTTCTGAAGCCAAGTATTAAGTTCTGCCTTTATGTTATGCAGCTAATTTATGAATTTTATAGTTTCCATAATACAAATATGATGGTGAATGCAGCTTTCTATGTACAGCAAAGCTCTCAGGAAGACCACTTCCCTGAGTAGACCCCCCTTATCAGGACCAGATTTTATATATGTGCTAGGGAAATAGGGGGCAACTGACACCTGGACTGAAGATTAACCCAATTTTAGCTGTTTTGCTGCTTAGGCTGCTTTCACACTATAAAATTCATCCGTTTTAAAGATCCGTTTGATGTTCCGTTATGAAAACCCTGAAAATCTGCCATTAAATGTCCATTAGAAAATCCCATATGTCCGTTAGAAAATCCCTTTATAGTCTGTGGGATTTTTACATTATCCTTTTAATCCGTTATAGTCCGTTATGAATAACGGACGTTATTTTGTGACGGGAGAATGAATGGAAGAAATAGTGCATGCACTCTTCCTTCCATTCATTCTTCCGTCACAAAATAAAGTCCGTTATTCATAACGGACTATAACGGATTAAAACAGCTAATGTAAAATTCCCATAGACTATAATGGGATTTTCTAACGGACGTTTAATGGACGATTTTCAGAGTTTTCATAACGGAAAATAAAGCGGATCTTTAAAATGGATGAATTTTATAGTGTGAAAGCAGCCTTAGATGCCACAGTTAACAGTGAACTTGACTTCAATTACACCCTTCAATTACAAGCAATAGTGCAATTAAAGTGCAAGGGTCAGCATGTCCCCTAGGGGAACTTTCTGTATAGAAAAAAAAGTTAATAAATAAATAAAAATGTTTAATCAAACTCCTAACATTAAAAATTGAAAATACCCACTTTTCACATACAAAATTATAACTATAAACTACATAACTAATAAAATTAAAGGGGTACTCCGGTGGAAAACTATTTATTTATTTATTTTTCATATCAAATGGCTCCAGAAAGTTAAACAGACTTGCAAATTACTTTTATTAAAAAATCTTAATCCTTCCAGTACTTATCAGCTGATGTATGCTCCAGAGGAAGTTGTGTAGATCTTTTCTGTCTGACCACAGTGCTCTCTGCTGATACCTCTGTCTGTGTCAGGAACTGTACAGAGTAGGAGCAATTCCCCATAGCAAACCTCTCCTGCTTTGGACAGTTTCTGACAGACACGGACAGAGGTGTCAGCAGAGAGCACTGTGGTCAGACTGGAAAGAACTACACAACTTCGTCTCTGGTATACAGCAGCTGATAATTACTGGACGGATTAAGATTCTTTTTTTTTTTTTTTATAGAAGTAATTTACAAATCTGTTTAATTTTCTGGCACCAGTTGATTAAAAAAAAAATCCCACCAGAGTACCCCTTTCATAGTTATTGCCACATTTGTTAAAATTTATCAACTAGTTTGCGCAGTGTTTTTTTCTTTTACGCATTGACTTGCAGTAAAATTTTCATCTAATTTTGAGCTTATTTTTTATTTGTCAGTGCTGTCTTCATCCTTTTTCTATTTATGCACTTTCAGGGGGGCGTGGTTAGCAGATGCACTGATTGGTGCTAAATTTCTTGATAAAAAAAAAAAAATATATATACTCCAGTGACCAGCTGGTATAGGAATGAGTTCTTATTTATTTATTTTTTTCCACTATCCAGGGGCTTCATGTCATTTGTTAAATTTTTTAAAGTTACGTACGCAACATAATTGCTCAGCAACTGGGAAAACCACACACTTGCACAGCAGGTTTTGCATTGTGCAAAAATCTGCGCTAATGAAAAATTATCCCATAATATTAATTATCCAGCACAGTGAATGCAAGAAAAGAAAAAAAAGACCCTATGCCAGAATTTCACCTCACCTCAAAAAGTGTGCATTAAAAAGGATGAAAAAATGTCATATCTATCCCAAAATGGTTCCAATAAAAGCAGCAGATGGCTCTTTCTACAATAAAAGTTATACCTTTCAGAAGCAAAAAGAAAAAAAAATATTGTTGCATCGCCAAGGCATTAAAATAGTCCCCTAAAAATAAGCTGATCACAAGGAATCCCGCTATCTTTATTTCAGGTAGAACCTTTGTCTGCATAATTTCTGAGCAGACAACCACTTTGTTAGGTAAAAAACAGTAAACCAGTGACGGCTACAGAGTGGACTCTATTTTAAAATGTCTTTGTGTCTTGATAGCATAGGTCTTTGTAATACATTTTTCTAACCATAGATTTGACTGCACATTTTACCTATAAGCTCTGCAGATCCTGAGCACTCAACCAGTTCACTCTCTATAATTAAAGGGGAATTCTGGAGATAATCAACTAGTTGCAGACTATTAAACAGATTTGTAAATTACTTTAATTTAAAAATCTTAATCCTTCCAGTGCTTATCAGCTGCTGTATGCTCTAGAAGAAGTTCTTTTCTTTTTGAATTTCTTTTCTGTCTGACCACAGTGCTCCCTGCTGATACCTCTGTCCATTTCAGGAACTGTACAGAGCAGGAGCAAATCCCCATAGCAAACATATCCTGCTCTGGACAGTTCCTGACATGGACAGAGGTGTCAGCAGAGAGCACTGTGGTCAGACTGAAAAGAAATACACAATTTTCTCTGTAGCATACAGCAGCTGATAAGTATTGGTAGGATACATATTTTTAAATAGAAGTAATTTACAAATCTGTATAACTTTCTGCAACTAGTTGATTTGAATCTTTTTTTTTTCCTCCAGAGTACCCCTTTAATTATAAAGAATGAACTGGTTGAGTGCTCAGGATCTGCTGAGCTTATATGTAAAGTGTGCAGTCAAATCTATTGTAAGAAAAATTGATTAAAAAAACCTATGCTATCAAGACGTAAAGGCATCTTAAATGGAGTCCACTGTGAGGCCCGACACTAGATCTCTGTTATTTACCTTACAAAGTGGTTGTCCGCTCAGAAATTATCCAGACAAATTGATTTTATTTCTTTTTCTGCAGTTGTCATGGTAACTAAGCTTTTTCTTACCAATATCAGAATATACAGTCTCACAGAACACACACAAATGGACAAATAATGAATTGACTGCTTTTCGGCTGATTGCAGCTTACAGTGAATATTACACTCACTAGCCGATCCCATAGCCTTGAATCTTGTGGGAAAAGCCAGCAATGCTGCAGCCAATGGGTTTCATTTGATACGATTAGAAAGGCTACTGTCAAGGCCGAACTAGAGATTTCTTTCACTTCTAAAGAAATAAAAACTTTGAAGTTCATAAAATAGCCCATTTTGCTTTCTTTCCCCCTTTGACATCAGGTAAAGGAGTTGTTGGCATCCTGTAGTATATGACCATATGGACTGAAATCCTTATTTCTTTGAAGAAGCTCATAAGTAGAGATGAGCGAACTTTTGAAAAATTCGATTTGGCCGATTCACCGAATTTTCTGAAAAATATTTGTTTTGGATCGAATTAATTCATGGCAAATCTATATTAAACACAGCTATTTCTGGCCTACATGCATATGGAGTGTGCTGGGGTAGTGAAATAATACTGTTATTAAGAATATCATGCAGATTACAGGCATCGCTATTAGAATCACTGCTGCAGAGCTACACAATGACAGAGTCTGGGGGTGGCATCAGTATGAGGAGACCATATAGTAGCTGAATAACACAGCGTGGAGGTGTTGGCAGCATGAGGAGACCATATAGTGGCTGATTGACACAGTATGGAGGTATTGGCAGCATATAGTGGCTGAATGACACAGCTTGGATGTGGCTGAAGCACGAGGAGACCATATAGTGGCTGAGTGACACACTGTGGAGGTGTTGACAGCATGAAGAGACCATACAGTGGCTGAATGACACAGCGTGGAGGTGTTGGCAGCATGAGGAGACCATATTGTGGCGAATGACAGCTTGGATGTGGCTGAAGCATGAGAAGACCCTATAGTGGCTGAATGACACAGCGTGGAGTTGTTGGCAGCATGAGGAGACCATATAGTGGCTGAATGACACAGTGTGGAGGTTTTGGCAGCATGAGGAGACCATATAGTTGCTGAATGACACAGCCTGGAGTTGACAGAAGCAGGAGGAGACCATTTAAATTAGATATTGAAATTGTGAATTTTGAAATTGAAATTTTAACTCCCAAGTTTTAATGTCCCGGGCCCCGGCGTGTGGGTACAAAGGACCAAATCAAACAAAGAGTCACATGTCACATGGCAGCACATTGACAGAGCCCTGAGGTGGCATCAGTATGAGGAGACCATATAGTGGCTGAATGACTGCCTGGAGTTTGTGGCAGCATGGGGAGACCATATAGTGTCTGAATGGCACAGCCTGGAGTTGGCTGAAGCATGAGGGGACCATATAGTGACAGAATGGCACAGCCTGGAGGTGGCTGAAGCATGAGGAGACCATATAGGGTCTGAAGGACACAGCCTGGAGTTAGCAGAAGCATGAGGAGACCATTGAAATTCAAGATTTTTAAATTTAAGATTTTGAAATTGAAATTGAGGATTTTGAAATTGAAATTTTGACTCCCAGGATTTAGTTTCCCGGGCCCCGGCGTGTGGGTACAAAGGACCAAATCTAACAAAAAGTCACATGGCAGCACATTGACAGAGCCTGGAGGTGGCATCAGTATGAGCAGACCATATAGTGGCTGAATGACTGCCTGGAGTTTGTGGCAGCATGGGGAGATCATATAGTGTCTGAATGGCACAGCCTGGAGTAGGCTGAAGCATGAGAAGAATATATAGTGTCTGAATGGCACAGCCTGGAGGTGGCTGAAACATGAGGAGACCATATAGTGGCTGAATGGCACAGCCTGGAGTTGGCTGAAGCATGAGGAGGCCATATAGTGTCTGAATGGCACAGCCTAGAAGTAGCTGAAGCATGAGGAGATCAGATAGTGGCTGAATGGCACAGCCTGGAGTTGGCTAAAGCATGTGGAGACCATATAGTGGGTGAATGGCACAGCCTGGAGGTGGCTGAAGCATGAAAAGAGACCATATAGTGGCTGAATGGCAAAGCCTGGAGTTGGCTGAAGCATGAGGAGATCATATAGTGGCAGAATGGCACAGCCTGGAGTTTGTGACAGCAGGAGGAGACCATATAGTGGCTGAATAGCACAGCCTGGAGTTGGCTGAAGCATGAGGAGACCATATAGTGTCTAAATGGCACAGCCTGGAGATGGCTGAAGCATGAGGAGATCATATAGTGGCTGAATGGCACAGCCTGAAGTTTATGGCAGCATGAGCAGACCATATAGTTGCAGAATGGCACAGCCTGGAGTTGGCTTAAACATGAAGAGACCATATAGAAGCTGAATGGCACAGCCGGGAGGTCGCTGAAGCATGAGGATACCATATAGTGGATGAATGGTACTACCTGTAGGTGGTGAAGCATAAAGAGACAATATAGTGGCTGAATGGCACAGCCTGGTGGTGGCAGAAGCAGCATCAGGAGTCCTGAAAGTAACCCGGTGATAGAGTGGTGTGGTGGGTGGCAATACCAGTACCCGGTGACAAAGGTGGGTGAAAAATGGTCTGATGGTTTGTAACTGTGGAGCAGTGCCTTAAATCTGTTTGGCACTATCCATATTTGTGAAGTGTTGGTGTGGCACCATGATCAATCTACTCTGATGCATCAGGCATTGGTGGGTGGAAATCCTGGCTCATCCATGCCTGATTCATCTTCACAAAGGTCAGTCTCTCCACATCTTTCGTGGACAGACGAGTTCTCTTTGGGGTGACTATGGCCCCTGCCGCACTAAACACCCGCTTTGATGGCACACTAATGACCGGGCAGAACAGCTTTTCCAGGGCAAACTCTGCTAGTTGTGGCCACAAATCAAGTTTGGCTGCCCAGAAGTCCAGCGGATCTTCAAGGTGTGTTGGCATGGGCATGTCAAGGTATGCCACCACCTGCTGGTTAAGGTCCTGCTCCAGGTCTACCTGCTGCTGATGATTTGCTTCACTATGTGGGTAAAGAAGGGTACTCATCAGCGACTGTAGACTCAGGCTGCTGCTGATGGAGCTGGTACTGCTCCTGCCACCCCACCCCTGCCCAGCTACCATGGCAGTGGAAGGTGAGCACAGGGGGCCCCCCGATTCAGTTTCTGGAAAAACTGCCCATTTGGTGAAACCTAATATGTGCTCCACTGTGCCCTTCCTCCTCCTCCAGTTCAGCCGCCCACAGGGCTCATGTGGCCGTGAGATGTAGGCGCCATGTCTTCAGTGCCCTGACCAGCCATCATTTCCAACACGTGTTGGAAGAAATGAAGCAGTGGAATTACCTCGTTTATCCCGTAATACTGGTGACTTACTAATAATTTGGCTTCCTCAAAGGGCCTGAGCAAACAGCACGTATGAGCTGCCACTGGTTGACATTGAAGTTACACAGGGGAGTCCCCTATCCGCTTGGATCATCAAGAAATCGTTGAAGGCTTTTCTCTGTTGGTACAGTCGGTCCAAGATATGAAGGGTGGAATTCCAATGTGTGGCAACGTCACAAATCAGAATATGTTTGGGGATGCGGTTCTGATGCTGCAGTTTAAGGAGGGTGTGCTTTGTGGTGTACGAGTGGCTGAAGTGCATGCAAAGTTTCCTTCCCATTGTAATACCAGCCAGGTACAAAAGCAAATAGTGGCAGCCTAGTGTAAACATGGTTGCAATGGCTATTTATTTTGGATGTTGCCAGTTCTTTCCTGTACCCTTGGGGCTGGTGGGTACTAAGGTAATAGATACTGTTTTAAGCGTAGTGGAGCTTATTGTACTCCCCTCATAAGTGCATACCAAGTAGGCACATCTACGTGGTGTACCATTTTGTTCTTGTTATGGTCCTAAGGGCCAAATTACTGTGAAAGGCCAGACAAAAGTACACACTTGCTGGTGTTGTAGACAAATACTGTTTTAAGCGTAGTGGACCGTATTGTATTACCCTTATACGTGGATACAACGTACGTACATCTATGTGGTGTACCATTTTGTTCCTGTTATAGTTCTAAGGGTCTAGTTACTGTGAAAGGTCAGCCAAAAGTACACACATGCTGGTGTTGTAGACAAATACTGTTCTAAGTGTAGTGGACCGTATTGTATTACCCTTATATGTGGATACCACGTACATTCATCTATGTGGTGTACCATTTTGTTCCTGTTATAGTTCTAAGGGCCTAGTTACTGTGAAAGGTCAGCCAAAAGTATACACATGCTGGTGTTGTACACAAATACTGTTTTAAGCATACTGGAGCGTATTATCCTCCCCTCATATACGCACTAAGTATGTCAGGCAGAGAAGTGCCAGGACGTGCACAGAGGAGTGGCAGGAACCTAAATTCATCAGGCGCAGTCAGAGGTCGCAGCAGACTAGGGGTGAGTGGCAGAAGGATTCGCAGCGAGAGGCCTGAGCTCTCATTGTCAGCTAGCGGTCGTGTCTCGACCAGCAACTCATCTGCCGTCATCGATTGGTTAACACGGTCATCCACTTCATCACATTTGATATCTGACACCCCCAGTCAACAGTTGGTGGGTTCCTCAGACACAACCCTCAGTTGCCATGGCCCGGGAGTAGTCCCTGTCCTCACATTGTCTCTGTCCTATGATGTTCCCTCTCCCACAGAAGTATTGTATGCTTTGGGTCATCCATAGGTGCAGAAGCTGAATGTGCTCCTGACCAAGTTGCTGGTGCTGCAGTCCCTCCGTTTTCAAGTGGTGGACTCTGCACCTTTCAGAGAACTGATGGCTTGTGCCGAGCCGAGGTGGGGAGTCCCAAGCCGTCATTTCTTAACGAAAAAAAGGCAGTATAAGCCCTGCCCAATTTAGTGGAACAGAAGGTGGGCCAGTCCATGAGCCTGTCGGTGTGTACCAAAGTGCACGGCAGCGCCGACATGTGGAGCTGTAACTACGGTCAGGGACAATACATGTCCTTTACGGCCCACTGGGTAAATGTGGTTCCTGCACAGCCACAACAGCAACTTGGACATGTCGCACCGCTTCCGCCTCTACGCTCTCAGGCCGTTGGTTCTGTGACAGTGTGAGACTCCGCCTCCTCATCCTCCACTGTGTCCTCAGCCTCCACTGCATAGACAAGTCTCAGTGCCCCTCCAGCACACCTTGTGTGCAGGGCACGGCGGTGTCTTACTGTTCTTCACATGGTTTGCCTTGGCGAACGGAGTCACACAGGGTAGGAACTGATAAAAGTCATTCATCAAGAAATAGAATCATGGCTTACTCCTCAAAAACTGGAAATGGGAACCATGGTGACAGGAATGGGAAGAACATCTTGTCTGTGCTGCGACAAGGAAGCCTGAGATATGCATCCTGCATGGCACACGTGTTAAATCTTGTTGTCAAGCGGTTCTTGAAGCGTTTCCCCCTTCTGCAAGACATCCTAAAATTGGGAAGAAACTTTGCATGCCGGTCAGCCACTCGTACACCACAAAGCACACCCCTCCTTGAGCTGCAGCGTCAGTACGGTATCACCCAACATAGTCTGATTTGCGATGTTTCCACACATTGGAATTCTACCCACCAACTATATAACTAGAGAAAAGCCATTAGAGATGAGCGAACTTACAGTAAATTCGATTCGTCACGAATTTCTCGGCTCGGCAGTTGATGACTTATCCTGCGTAAATTAGTTCAGCCTTCAGGTGCTCCGGTGGGCTGGAAAAGGTGGATACATTCCTAGGAAAGAGTCTCCTAGGACTGTATCAAGCTTTTCCAGCCCACCGGAGCACTTGAAAGCTGAACTAATTTATCCAGGAAAAGTCATCAACTGCCGAGCCGAGAAGTTCATGACGAATCGAATTTACTGTAAATTCGCTCATCTCTAAAAGCCATCATCGATTTCTTGATGATCCAAGCAGATAGGGGGACTCCCCTGTGTAACTTCAATGTCAACCAGTGGCAGCTCATACGTGACACCTGTCGTTTGCTCAGGCCCTTTGAGGAAGCCACATTATTAGTCAGTCACCAGGATTATGGGATGAATAACGTCATTCCACTGCTTCATTTCCTACAACACGTGTTGGAAACGATGGTTGGTCAGGGCACTGGAGATGTGTGGTTTTTCTAGCCATCTGACAGTAGAGGAGGAGGAGCCAGAGGAGCTAGAGGGTTATGAGGAAGGCAAGACAGAGGACCCCGACACACCGTGGCAGTATGCAGTGGAGATGGAGGCAGGGAATCCCTCCAAATCACTTGCACAAATGGCACGATGCATGCTCACTTGCTTGTGTAGTGACTGCCAATTTGTCACCATTCAGCAGCGGGATGACTTCTTGCTCTTCACCTTATTGGTCCCTCGCTACCGGCACAAATTGGGGGCCTTTTTTACACCCACTGAGAGGGAGGACAAACTGACCTACTACAAAGACATCTAACGTCAGTTGGCCAATGTCTATCTGCGCCATCGTCCATCCTCTCACAGGTCTGAATCGGGCGGCCCTCTGCACTCACCTTCCACTGCCATGGCTGCTGGGGAGGGGTGGGCTGGCAGGAGCAATTCCAACTCCACCAGCTGCAGCCTGAGTCTACAGTCACCGATGAGTAGCTTTCTTCACCCGCATAGTGAAGCAACTCATCAGCAGCAGGTAGACCCGGAGCAGAACCTGAACCAGCAGGTGGTGGCATACCTTGACATCACCATGCCAACACACCTTGAAGATCTGCTGGACTTCTGGGCAGTCAAACATGATTTGTGGCCGCAACTAGCAGAGTTTGCCCTGTAAAAGCTGTCCTGCCCTGCCAGTAGAGTGCCATCAGAGCAGGGGTTTCGTGCGGCGAGGGCCATAGTAATCCCAAGGAGAACTCGTCTGTCCACCAAAAATATGGAGAGACTGACCTTTGTGAAGTTGAATCAGGCATGGATCAGCCAGGATTTCCACCCACCTCTGCCTGATGCATCAGAGTAGATTGACCATGGTGCCACACCAACACTTCCCAAATATGGATACTGCCAAACAGATTTAAGGTGCTGCTCCCCAGTTTCAGAAATTCCTCCACATCAGACCACAAGAAAGTATTGAGGTTATGCATTAGCTAAATCTTAAAGGGGTTTTCCAGGAAATAACTTTTTTTATATATCATCTGGCTCCAGAAAGTTAAACAGATTTGTAAATTACTTCTATAAAAAAAATCTTTCAGTACTTCTGAGCTGCTAAAGTTGAGTTTTTCTTTTCTGTCTAAGTGCTCTCTGCTGACACCTGTCTCAGGAACTGTCCAGAGTAGAAGCAAATCCCCATAGCAAACCTTTCCTACTCTGTGCAGTTCCTGAGACAGACAGAGATGTCAGCAGAGAGCACTGTTGTCAGACAGAAAAGCACATTCAACTTCAGCAGTTGATAATTATAGGAAGGATTAAGATTTTTTTAATAGAATTAATTTACAAATCTGTTTAACTTTCTGGAGCCAGTTGATATACAAAAAATAGTTTTTTCCTGAAATACCCATTTAACTTTTCTTAGGATAAAATATATGCACCCAAAATTTTTATTTTATTTAACAAAAGGAAAGGTGTGCAAAAAACACCATGTGCCACCTTCACTACCAAGTATTGATGTGATGCAAAGACCTCTAAACGGTGGAAGGAAACAACGTATGGTCCATTGTTACCGGTGGGTGGTAAACATTTTCCCTGTGAGGCCCTACTCTCGAATTACTACATCACTTCTTGGCAAGTGTTACGCGCCCTAAAAAGGGTGGCCCCAAACATGAACCTCTCCCTATTTCCACCTACAAACACTGCCATTTCAATAGGGAGAGTTTCCTGTGTGGGGTCACCCTTTTTACACCCTTTTTACACTTGCCAAGAAGGGAATTAGTTGGGCGAGAGTAGGGGAAGTTTTTACCCCCACCAGCTACAATGGACAATACGCTCTTCCCTTCCTTCTTTTCGAGGAAAGTGTTACTTGTCTTAAAAAGGGCAGCTCCACACAGGAACCTCTCCCTATTTTCACTTAAAAACTCTGGGAAATGGCAGTGTTTGTAGGAGGAAATAGGGAGAGGTTCCTGTGTGGGGCCGCCCTTTTTAGGGCGAGTAACACTTGCCAAGAAGGGAATAGTGCGAGAGTAGGGCCTTACAGAGGAAGTTTTTACCCCCTCCGATTACAATTACCGTACATTGTTCCCTTCCACCTTTTAGAGGTCCTTGGTACACCTTTCTTTTTGTTAAATAAACATTTTGGGTACATATATTTTATCCTAAGAATTTTATTAAAAGTTAAGTTTTACGTAATGCATATCCTCAATACTTATTTGTGCACACTAACACTTTTTCAAGAGACCATTTTCTTCTGCCCACCTGCCTCAGCTACTATTCTGATCCTGCTACCCGCCTGATGCCACCTATCTGATGCCAAGTTCTTCTTTTTTCACCCACCTTCGTAAACGGGTACTGGTATTGCCCCCCATTGCCCCACTCTGTCACAGGGTCACTTTCAGGACTCCTGATGCTGCTGATGCTACCCCCAGGCTGTCTCCTTCTGCCACAATGTATTCTCCTCATGCTGATGCCAGCTCCAGGCTGTCTCATACTGCCACCATATGTTCTCCTCATGCTGATGCCAGCTCCAGGCTGTCTCCAACTTGCCCTTATGTGTTCTCTTTATGCTGATGCCAGCTCCAGGCTGTGTCATTTAGCCACTATATGTTCTCTTCCTGCCGCTAACTCAAGGCTGTGTCATTCTGACAGATTATGGTCTCCTCATGCAGCTGCCACCTCTAGGCTGTGTTACTGTGCCACCATGTGGTCTACTCATGCTGCTGGCACATTACATAAAACTTTTTAGGTTCATCTTTTTGAAATCTTCAATTTAAATGTTAAAAAATATATTTAATCTTTTCAATTGTGAGGCCCTAAAGTCTCGTCAGGCTGATGCCACCTCCATGCTGGGTCATTCAGCCACTATATGGTCTCCTCATGCTGCCGCCACCTCCACGCTGTGTCATTCAGCAACTATATGGTCTCTTCATTCTGCCGCCACCTCCACGCTGTGTCATTCTGCCACTATAGGGAATGTCGGCACTCCGCGATTTCAGGAATATTTAGAATACAGTGAAATATATTTGTAATGACGTGATGGTCGTCAATCCCCCTCCCAGAGACTTGCATTGAGGGGGGGTGGCCGTGAAATCACGAGCCTCCGCCTGCATCACCAGTCATCCATCATGGAGCAAAGTTTGCTCCGTGCACCGGATGTCTGGGGTGCTGCAGTCGAGATTGCAGGGGGTCCCCAGCGGCCGGATCCCCGCGATCAAATATCTTATCCCCGGTCCTTTAGATAGGGGATAAGATAACTAGGGGCGGAGTACCCCTTTAATTCTACAGTCTACAAATTGTCCACATTTATTCTGAACATCATATTTATATTTACCATTTCTTGACATGTAGGTTTTTTGAATAAGTTGATAAGATATTCCAGAACTCTGAAAAAATCGAGGAATTCCATTAAAATGTAGTTAATATTGTAGATTCCATTTACATATAAATGACTATACTTCTTATTCGGCAGGAAAATGGTATGCTGAATGACATCCAATATGCAAAACAAATATCCAGTTTCACTCTGATCCTGTCAAAAAAAATGTAGTGTGCTTTTCCATGTTCTCCAGCATGCTAAATAGGAAAGGCCATCACCCAGTGCTTTTTAGGGCATCATGCGGGGTATGACATTTAAAGGATAGTCAATGGTTTATGACATAGATATTATACACTGATCAGCCACTGAATCCACTTACCTAACATTGTGCAATTCAATCTTGCTCTGACCCATGGACACATAGGGGGGAATTTATCATTGGTTTTACTCTGGTTTTGTGGTGTACATTTCTCTCACAGTTTGTCTCAGATGCTGTTTTGAGACTTTTCATTGCGACTTTTGCTTTAGAAGGTTTTTCTAAAGGGACATACCAAGTCATGATTTCAGTTGATATCATGCAGTGGTAAGGAATTCATGAAATGCAACTTTTCAGTTTGTCGCATCTTTTGTCGCTACTGTGCTCAGTTAGGCGCAAATCTACACCAGCCCTGAATTGACTTACAAAACTGACTGTTGACAGCAGTATTAAAAAGTTACACATTTTGTCGCACGGGATAAAAAGTCGCACAATAAGTTGCAGAGGAATCATCATACAAAGTGGTGTACTGAAGTAAGAAATGTGATCAGCACCAGATTTATCACATGCCCTGCACCATGTAGTACATTTGGGTCAGGTACACAGTTTCCTCCACATTAATTAATGGGGTAAAAAGACGTTCACCTACACCATTCTTGATGAATAACCCCCATAGACTTCACATGTTCTCTAAAGGTGTCTAATACATTCCACCCCTTGATAGGTACCATTATAATGAGAAAATGTTATTTCCTTTACCTGTCAGTTGTTCAACTGTTATGACTAATCCGTATATGTATTCCTGACCTATAGGACATGTTTGCACAATTTTTACCAGTTTTATGGCCGGTAAGTGAATATGACATTTCGAGTGGCTTTTCAAAATACACTGCCCTGTGTGTGTATATATGAGAAGCAGCACTATTTCTGGACATTATATAACTCAAATATTGGATTTGTAAGCAAACTTTTGCTCTGCAAGCTTCATCTATAATTTTCAGTTCTCTCAGAGCTGGTGGGTGGAGTCTAATGTCTATATTGTCTGTTATACACTGTGCACACACAGAGGAGGCGATTCCTCACTTATATGTCTCTATATACTGTACACAGAGGAGGAGATCCTGCACTTCTATGTCTCTATACACTGTAAACGCAGAGGCGGAGATCCTGTGCTTCTATGTCTCTATATACTGTACATAGAGGAGGAGATCCTGACTTCTATCTCTCTATATACTGTACACAGAGGAGGAGATCCTGCCCTTCTATGTCTCTATACACTGTACACACAGATGAGGAGATCCTGCACTTCTATGTCTATATAAACTGTACACACAGAGGAGGACATCCTGCACTTCTATGTCTCTATATACTGTACACAGAGGAGGAGATCCTGCACTTCTATGTCTCTATACACTGTTCACACAAAGGAGGAGATCCTACACTTCTATGTTAGTGTTGAGCGGCATAGGCCATATTCGAATTTGCGATATTTCGTGAATATATGGACGAATATTAGTCATATATTCGCTAAATTCGCATATGCGTAATATTCGTGTTTATTTGCGCATATTAGCATAAGTGGAAATTTAAATATGCGAAAATTCGTACGTCAGTCTCACACAGTAGTATTAGAGCCTTCTTTACACCCCACAAGCTGGAAGCAGAGAGGGGTGATCACTGTGATGTGTACTGTGAAAAAAAATAAATAAAATAAAATATTTGCAATTGCGAATATATAGTGCTAAATTTGCAAATATTCAATATGCGATATTCGCGAATAAAATTTGCAATGCGAATATTTGCGAGCAACACTATAAATCTATGTCTCTATACACTGTACACATAGAGGAGAAGATCCTGTGTTTCTATGTCTCTATATACTGTACATAGAGGAGGAGATCCTGACTTCTATGTCTCTATATACTGTACACAGAGGAGGAGATCCTGCACTTCTATGTCTCTATACCCTGTACACACAGATAAGGAGATCCTGCACTCCTATGTCTCTATACACTGTACACACACAGAGGAGGAGATCCTGCACTTCTATGTCTCTATATACTGTACACAGAGGAGGAGATTGTCACGATTCGGCTAGCTGGATGTGGATCCTCTGTGTCAGGGAGGGATTGGCGTGGACCGTGTCGGTGGACCGGTTCTAAGATGCTACTGGTATTCACCAGAGCCCGCCGCAAAGCGGGATGGTCTTGCTGCGGCGGTAGCAACCAGGTCGTATCCACCGGCAATGGCTCAACCTCGCTGACTGCTGAGAAGGCGTGGGACAGAAGGACTAGGCAGATGCAAGGTCAGACGTAGCAGAAGGTCGGGGCAGGCGGCAAGGTTCGTAGTCAATGTGGATAGCAGAAGATCTGGAAACACAGGCTTTGGACAACATTAAACGCTTTCACTGGCACAAGGAAACAAGATCCGGCAAGGAAGTGCAGGGGAAGTGAGGTAATATAGCCAGGGAGCAGGTGGAAGCTAATTAGGCTAATTGGGCCAGGCACCAATCATTGGTGCACTGGCCCTTTAAATCTTAGAGAGCTGGCACGCGCGCGCCAGGACATGACAGCCGGGGGCCGGGACAGTTAAGTGACTTGGGATGCGATTCGCGAGCGGGCGCGTCCCACTATGCGAATCGCATCCCCGCCGGCAATGTCAGTGCAGCGCTCCCGGTCAGCGGGTCTGACCGGTGCGCTGCAGAGAGAGGAACGCCGCGAGCGCTCCGGGGAGGAGCAGGGACCCGGAGAGCTCGGCGTAACAGTACCCCCCCCCCCTTAGCTCTCCCCCTTTTTTTGTCCGGCAATTGCTTCACATGGGACGAGGACACTGGGAGCGATTGTAGGGTTTCCTCAAAGGCAGGCAATACAGCAGGAGTGGGAATGGTGAGGGAGGGCAGAGGGTGAAGCTTGGCACGGGGCAGGGTGTCACCAGGACGGGGGCTATGAGGAGGCATGGCACAGTCCTGATAGGCCTTCGGGAGACCAGGCACAGGAGGAGACACTGAGGCCCGACAGACGGGACTGGGAACAGAGGTGAGGCATTTCTTACGGCAAGCAGAACCCCAATTCTTGATTTCCCCGGTGGTCCAGTCAAGGGTGGGAGAATGATGCTGGAGCCATGGCAGACCGAGGAGGACTTCAGAGGTACAGTTGGGAAGGACAAACAATTCGATCTTTTCGTGATGGGGTCCAATGCACATTAAGAGGGGTTCTGTGCGGTAACGCACAGTACAGTCCAACTTCACTCCGTTGACCGAAGAAATGTAGAGCGGCTTGACGAGACGGGTCACCGGGATGCAGAACTTATTCACCAAAGAGTCCAGAATAACATTTCCAGAAGCACCAGAGTCCAAGCAGGCCACGGCTGAGAGGGAGGAGTTGGCAGAAAGAGAAATCCGCACGGGCACAGTGAGACGAGGAGAAGCAGACTTCGTACCAAGGGACGCCACACCCACGTGAGCTGGGTGCGTGCGTGCGTTTCCTAGACGTGGAGGACGAATAGGGCAATCCACCAAGAAATGTTCAGTACTAGCGCAGTACAGACATAGATTTTTTTCCCTACGGCGAGTCCTCTCTTCATGGGTCAGACGAGACCGATCCACTTGCATAGCCTCCTCGGCGGGAGGCACAGGCGTAGATTGCAAAGGATACTGTGGGAGAGGTGCCCAGAGATCAAGGTCTTTTTCCTGGCGGAGCTCCTGGTGTCTCTCAGAAAAACGCATGTCAATGCGGGTGGCCAAATGGATAAGTTCTTGCAGGTTGGCAGGAATCTCTCGTGCGGCCAGTACATCCTTGATGTTACTGGATAGGCCTTTTTTAAAGGTCGTGCAGAGAACCTCGTTATTCCAAGATAATTCGGAAGCGAGAGTACGAAATTGGATGGCGTATTCGCCTACTGAAGAATTACCCTGGACCAGGTTCAGCAGGGCAGTCTCGGCAGAAGAAGCTCGGGCTGGTTCCTCGAAGACACTCCGGACTTCAGCGAAGAAGGACTGGACTGTGGCTGTGGCAGGATCATTGCGGTCCCAGAGCGGTGTAGCCCAAGACAACGCCTTTCCAGATAGAAGACTCACTACGAACGCCACCTTAGACCGTTCTGTAGGAAATTGGTCCGACAACATCTCCATATGCAGAGAACATTGAGACAAAAATCCACGGCAGAGTCTAGAGTCCCCATCAAATTTGTTCGGCAGGGACAAGCGGAGGCTAGGAGGAGGTGCAGGAGGAGGTGCAGGAGCTGGCGGAGGAGATGGTTGCTGCTGTAGCAGTGGCAGAAGTTGCTGTAACATGGCGGTCAACTGCGACAGCTGCTGTCCTTGTTGGGCAATTTGCTGCGATTGCTGAGCGACCACCGTGGGTAGGTCAGCGAGACTTGGCAGCGGCACCTCAGCGGGATCCATGGCAGATCTACTGTCGCGATTCGGCTAGCTGGATGTGGATCGTCTGTGTCAGCGAGGGATTGGCGTGGACCGTGTCGGTGGACCGGTTCTAAGATGCTACTGGTATTCACCAGAGCCTGCCGCAAAGCGGGATGGTCTTGCTGCGGCGGTAGCAACCAGGTCGTATCCACCGGCAATGGCTCAACCTCGCTGACTGCTGAGAAGGCGTGGGACAGAAGGACTAGGCAGAGGCAAGGTCAGACGTAGCAGAAGGTCGGGGCAGGCGGCAAGGTTCGTAGTCAATGTGGATAGCAGAAGATCTGGAAACACAGGCTTTGGACAACACTAAACGCTTTCACTGGCACAAGGCAACAAGATCCGGCAAGGAAGTGCAGGGGAAGTGAGGTAATATAGCCAGGGAGCAGGTGGAAGCTAATTAGGCTAATTGGGCCAGGCACCAATCATTGGTGCACTGGCCCTTTAAATCTTAGAGAGCTGGCGCGCGCGCGCCCTAAGGATCGGAGCCTCGCGCCAGGACATGACAGCCGGGGGCCGGGACAGGTAAGTGGCTTGGGATGCGATTCGCGAGCGGGCGCGTCCCGCTATGCGAATCACATCCCCGCCGGCAATGTCAGTGCAGCGCTCCCGATCAGCGGGTCTGACCAGGGCGCTGCAGAGAGAGGAACGCCGCGAGCGCTCCGGGGAGGAGCAGGGACCCCGAGCGCTCGGCGTAACAGAGATCATGCACTTCTATGTCTCTATACACTGTACACAGAGGAGGAGATCCTGCACTTCTATGTCTCTATACACTGTACACACAGAGGAGGAGATCCTGCACTTCTATATCTCTATACACTGCACACGCAGAGGAGGAGATCCTGCACTTCTATGCCTCTATACACTGTACACACAGAGGAGGAGATACTGCACTTCTATGTCTATATACACTGCACACACAGAGGAGGAGATCCTGCACTTCTATGTCTCTATATACTGTACACAGAGGAGGAGATCCTGCACTTCTATGTCTATATACACTGCACACACAGAGGAGGAGATACTGCACTTCTATGTCTATATACACTGCACACACAGAGGAGGAGATCCTGCACTTCTATGTCTCTATATACTGTACACAGAGGAGGAGATCCTGCACTTCTATGTCTATATACACTGCACACACAGAGGAGGAGATACTGCACTTCTATGTCAATATATACAGTACACAGGGGAGGAGATCCTGCACTTCTATATCTCTATACACTGTACACACAGAGGAGAAGATGCCCTAGAAAACTACATGTGAAGATTATCAGGTCATTTGTAATAATTCCCAATATACAAAAAAAGAAAGAAATGTTGCAGCAGCACTCTTGGTCAAAAAATTGAGGGTCTTAGCGCACTTTTTTGAACAAAAGTGTCCCCCATCCACCACACGGAGGTGGCCTCATTTCGGATGGGACCCTAACATGCTAAATAAATTAATCTGCTGCTGGGCATATGACTTCTGACTGGGTGACATGCAGGATCCCCTATCAAATAAAAATTAAAAACCTCCTGTGAAGTTGCCCCATTTTGGATGGGACCCTGACGTGCTTGATTCACTGACCTTCTGCTGGGCATATGGCCTCTGACTGGGTGACATGCAGGATCCACTATCAATTTAAAACCTCTTGGGAACAGGGAGGGGTGCAGGGCTAGAGAGGATGCCTCCCCCCCTTGCTTTTAAAGCAAAAACACAAAAAAGAAAAATATCCAGCACAACTATGTAATACACAGGTGCACGCTGCTGTGACAAATACTGAGTAAACAAAAAGAGAGAAATGTTGCAGCAGCACTCTTGGTAAAAAAAATGGAGGCTCTTAGCGCACTAAGTGCGCTAAGAGCCTCCATTTTTTTACCAAGAGTGCTGCTGCAACCTTTCTTTCTTTTTTGTATACTCAGTATTTGCCACAGCAGCGTGCACCTGTGTATTAGGTAGTTGTGCTGGATATTTTTCTTTTTTGTAATAATTCTCAATGTTGTTTTTCTAAGGGTAAAATAAAAACATTACTGAATACATGGTTACAAAGACCTGATTTGGCAAACATGTTGACTTATGTGAAGGTGCAGTAAATCAACCATTCACTAACTTCACTCCCCGTTTCTTAGTACTTTTAATAGTTCCAAAGGAAACTTCAATAAATGCTTACTGCACAAAGTGTTCCTGTAAAATACTGCAGTTAATAACTAGGATAACAGCACAACAGCACACAGGCTAATGAATAGACATCGCTTAAAATGATAGTCTATTAATATAAGCAAATTTGTCAGCTTTAGGTCCCACACTGTATAACAATGGAACACATTTAGCAGTTTTTCTATTATATGAGCACACAGTGCAGCACAGATCAAAAGAGGAATCAGTCATGGGTCTATCTGGGTTATATGGGGGGGATTAGAGGGATAATTAATTTATCTGTAATCTATTGTGCAAAATAATATTAAATAGATAGACATGTGCAGTGAGACCTGACACCACAGTCCGGGCAAAATGGTACCTTAGAGCTTTACATATGTGACAGTAGGCCTAAGGGGGGGGGGCTGACTTGAACAGCAGGACTCAGGCTGACTTTCAAAACAGTCAATATTCAATGAAGTAGACGGAACACTTAGAAGTAGGCCAATAAGAATATGGACAGTGTAATGTGAGGGTACCTATCCCTCTCATACACAGTCTTTGTAATAATCACAGTCCCTTTTCTCTTATTAGATTCAGCTTTGGTTCTCCTGAGATCTGTAGATCCACTGATGCGCTACAATGCCCAACATTTGTTGTAGCCCCTTCAACTACCCTGATGACCAGGCCGGGACTGAAGCCCTTACACAGCCTTGAATGTAGCAAGGCTCCTGTACAGCTTCTCCTTCCTGGCTAGATGAAAGTATCACTCTCTAAAACAGATACTTAAAGGGGTACTCTGCCCCTAGACATCTTATCCCCTCTCCAAAGGATAGGGGATAATATGTCTAATTGTGGGGGTCCCGCCGCTGGGGAACCCCGCAATCTCCTTTCTGCACCTGGCATTTGTTTAGAGCGTCGGGTGCAGCGCAGGAGACCCATGACATCACGGCTGCACCCCACTGGTGATGTCACGGCCAGGCCCCCTAAATGCAGGTCATCACTCCCCCTCCCATAGACTTGCATTGAGGGGGCATGGCCATGACGTCATGAACCTCTGCCCCGCATTGTCAGTTATCTGGCACGGAGAGAAGTTCCCTCTGTGTATCAGATGTCTGGGGTGCCACAGCCGAGATCGCGGGGGTTCCCAATGGCAGGACCCCCCCATGATCAGGCATTTTATCCCCTATCCTTTGGATCCCCTTTAAGGATGTTGTCTTCCCAGACCCTGACAATTTTTTGTGTGTAGGGTATATTAAACCCCTTGGATTGATCTAGTCTTCACTGGACTAAGGCCCCATGCAATGCAAAGTCTTTCTCTCTACCGTACTATTGCAGGCAGAATTGTATTTTTTGTAACCTGGAAAACAGAACTCTAACCTGCCTATATTATATATAAACTATATAAACTAAAGCAGTGGTCTCCAAATTGTTGCCAGCATGCATCATCTAGAGGGCCACGGTTTAGAACAACTAATAAGTAAGTGGTCTCCATCTTATGGTCTGCGACTATCAGGGCATGACAGGAGTTTGTAGTTTCACAGCAGCCACAGCTTGGAAAACACTGCTATAGGAATCATAATCTATGGTTGTAGCCAATCACTACCTTTCATTTCTGTATTCCATTAGTTTACTTTCTGAAATTTTATATTATGTTGATTCACAAATGTCCTTTATCTCTTAAAGGGGTACTCCACTGGAAAACATTTTTTTTTCTAAATCAACTTGTGCCAGAAAGTTCAACAGATTTGTAAATTAATCCAATGGTAGAAAGGAATAGGCTGCACTCACCGGTTCATTTCTTCAGTGCTTTATTGATGCGTGGTGGGGGTACACAAAGCGGGTGCTTTCACAAACTGGAGCGACATACGTTTCACGCCGATCAGCACATAGTCTGCTAGACAATGCACTGATCGATGGGAAACATATGTCGTTCAAGTTTGTGAAATCACCCGCTGTGTGTACCCCCACCACGCATCAATAAAGCACTGAAGAAATGAACCGGTGAGTGCAGCTTATTCCTTTCTACCCTTGGATTGATTGTATTTGTACTGCTTCAGGCTATGCACCATTGCCAGTGTGCTATTTCTATTATGCACACCGCCTATCGGGCAAAGAGATCACTTTATATGGACATTGGGGGAGATTTATCAAAACCTGTGTAGAGGAAAAGTTGCCCAGTTGTTCATAGCAACCAATCAGATTGCTTCTTTCATTTTTCACAGGGCATTTCATAAATGAAAGAAGCGATCTGATTGGTTGCTATGGGCAACTGGGCAACTTTTCCTCTGCACAGGTTTTGATAAATCTCCCCCATTGTGTATCCACAACTGGTAGTGCCAGCTTCCCTCTACACCTGTGCACAGATTTTAAATTACTTCTATTTAAAAAAAATATTAATCCCTCCAGTACTTATCATCTGCTGTATGCTGCACAGGAAGTTATTTTCTTTTTGAATTTCCTTTCTGTCTGACCACAGTGCTCTCTACTGACACCTCTGTCCATTTTAGGAACTGTCCAGAGTAGAAGCAAATCCCCATAGCAAATCTATCCTGCTCCAGACAGTTCCTGACATGGACAGAGGTGTCAGCAGAGAGGACTGTGATCAGACAGAAAGGAAATTCAAAAAGTAAAGAACTTCCTGTAGAAAATACAGCAACTGATTAGTACTGGAAGGATTAAGATTTTTAAATAGAAGTCTGTTTAACTTTCTGGCAACAGTTGTTAAAAAAAAAAAAATAATTCCAGTGGAGTACCTCTTTAAGTAATATAAATATTTGGTGCTTTTCCTTGTTGCATTCAGTCCATTCTGTGGTTATATAAAACATTCAAGGTCAGCTCAGAAGCTGCGGAGGTTGTGTGTTTACATGTACTTATCAATTTGGTGTTGTAAAATACAACATGTACAGGGTATTCTATTTATTATGGGTTGGCTGTAGTAAGAAGTATTTTAATGGATATTTTGCCTCCCTGAACATAGAGAAAGGTAAAAGAGCTTTAATAAATTTTGTGCAGGTCCACATTTTCTGAAATTTCTGTTTACACATACGCCAAAAAGCTACACCATGTCTGGGCTGGTTTAGTTTTAGAGACTTTTCAGTGGCTTTGCGCCTTTTTTTGCTCCTTTTTACAAAAAGGGGCAATGATAAATCCCTTCCAGATCATGTCTATTGCCAAAATCAGTGGATTGCAACTCAAAATCAGTGGATTGCAACTCAAAATCAGCAGAAATGTGTAAACAAAAAGGGGTAAAAAAAAAGGCGCAAAAAACCCTGCTTGCGCCTTTTTTGCCCCTTTTATAGACACAAAAAACAGTCTAAAGACAATGATAAATGTGGGCCTATGTCTTTTTTAACGGTGGTGGGGTCCCCAAAGTCAGAGTCCCTGGGAACAGTGGGGGTCCTCTTCTTTAGTTAACCCCTCGTCACCCCCCAGTTAGCGAAAGTTTGTGTAAATTAAAGTGTAAATGTGTATATTCAGGATGCCTACCTTGTTAGTAGAGATGAGCGAACTTACAGTAAATTCGATTCGTCACGAACTTCTTGGCTCGGCAGTTGATGACTTTTCCTGCATAAATTAGTTCAGCTTTCAGGTGCTCCGGTGGGCTGGAAAAGGTGGATACAGTCCAAGGAGACTCTTTCCTAGGAATGTATCCACCTTTTCCAGCCCACCGGAGCACCTGAAAGCTGAACTAATTCACGCAGGATAAGTCATCAACTGCCGAGCCAAGAAGTTCGTGACGAATCGAATTTACTGTAAGTTCGTTCATCTCTACTTGTTAGCGTTCCAGGACCTGCGGGTCATGTGACTTGGTTCACAGAACTCTATGGTTTGCTAATGGACCTTTGGTGATTCTAATCAGATGATCACCCACAATCCTATGTAACAGTGAGTGACAGTTGACGTGGACCAATCTAAAACGGTTCAGCCCCTGCCCATATAAGGGAGCTGCAGCCATTAATCTCTCTCTTGGGTTGCTGACTCTGGATGAGGTAGAACCTCCGTAACTTCCAAAGACAATTACTAGGCTTAAGCCTTGCGGCCTCAGCCTACGCTAAAGACTGTGAGTTCTTATCATTCCCCGCTATCTCCGCAAGATCACTGGACCTAAAACTACCCCTAAATCCAGCGGATCTATGCTACAAAATCCTCCTAAACTAAAGAGAACTTACCGGTCCCAGCCAACTGTAAGTCATTGCCGTGCTGTTTATAGACTCTGTCATCCGGACTGTTACTGTTACTGTATGTACCGAAAATCTTCAGTAAAGTTTCTACAAGTTTTTCAGTTCAGCACCGGTTGTGGACAATCCATTATTCTACACTCATCTATCGCTCTTGGGAAAGGTGGCGATAGGCCCAGCATCACCTCAGAGTTTTAACCCTCACCCTGGCGTCACGAGTGACAAGGGTTAAAATAACCCCTCATATACTACAGCAACACCCCAACTACCCTACCCCCCCCCCCCCCCCGAGGCTTACCACAAATGTTTTTCAGATTATTATTTTTTTTTTTTTTTTGCTTATATAGTGCAGCATAGGTTATTATAAGTGGTTTCCTAACCAAGGTGCCTTCAGCTGTTACAAAACTACAACTTCCAGTTTGCTAGAAGCTGTAGTTTTGCAAACAGTTGGAGGAACCCTGGTTGGGAAACATTGTATTAGAGAATAATGTAAATGTTTTTGCTTATACGACAGACATGAGATCTCAGACATGTTGATTGTGATTCAGAGCAAAACTGGGTTGGTCATGCTGCCTACATTTCCCATAAATCCTCTGGCTTTGCAAAAAGAGGGGGTGGTTCAATCCCAAATGAGGACCAACCTATTCACCTGATAGACTCATAAGTGGGTTAGGGTCAGTTCACACTACATGCAGTTTGGATGCACTTTCTTATTCAAAGTGCATTCTTTTGCCATATATTGCCAATAGGCAGAAGTGATTTGATCTATAGTCACAATTGAGATGGTTTGTGAAGATTTGAATATGCATTAAGCTATGAAAAAGCAAACTTCAACTACTGTACAGAATTAGTATAAAAAAATCCTCAAAATCAGCACTTATTCACAAAAAAAAATGGTATTCAAGGGTAGACACTTCATATGTTTGTCTTGCTACATATATCATTTGCACTTGAGCCTCAAATTATACATTGATAAGTGTAGATTTTTCATGAGGATTTTTTGGTGTGTAACAGGGTTTTGGCGGTGTCCACCTATATCTCTGTGGTCCTTACCCTTGTTACCTCTTTGTGCTCAATATGCCGATCCTGGACCTCCACTACCTGGGAGCTGGGGTACATAGCTACGGCAGTGCCTTCACCAATTGGATCATCCAGTGCATGGATTTGGGGTCCCAATGGGAACATCTTGAACATCTTTAATAATAAGACTGACACAAAGGTAACTTGAAAATAAGTTAATATTGAATAAAGGAAAATAACCATGCATAGCAATACAAACCGTAAGGTATAGTATAGCAAAAAAAATCTGACAAATGTAATGGCCCTTGCTCCAAATTATCAAATCGGATCTTGCCAGATGGGAGCAAAGAGATTTTTCATGGCTAGGTCGCATTAATATCACTAAAATGAATGTTCTTCCCCGCCTTCTATATTTATTTTCTACAATCCCGACACACCTCCCTCGTCCTTTTTCCAAGACCTCGCTGGGCTCCTCTCTGGCTTCGTTTGGTCTCACAAGCATGATTGGTTGGCATGACACGCCTTGATCCGAAGGAAGTCAGAGGGGGACCTTGCTCTACTGGACTGCCTCTCATACTGCCTATCTGCTGTGTTTACCCGGGTGTTATATAGCTACCACCCCCATGAAATGAAACAATGGGTACAACTCGAAGCGTCATCCGTGGGCATTGACCCAAGATCCCTCCTTTGGCTCCTGACTCAAGACCTTCCCAGATTCACCCTGTTAACCCTTCCCCCAATCTTACACTCCATCGCTTGTGCGCACAACTCCTACATGAAAAATTATACCTTTATACAGACTACAGAATAGCATGCAATGTCAGGCTGCTGCTTCCAAAGCCAGCAGGATATTGTCATGTATAAAAAGAGGCATGGACTCAAGGGACAGGGACATAATACTCCCCCTTTATAAAGCATTGGTACGGCCTCACCTGGAATATGCTGTTCAGTTTTGGTCGCCTGTTCATAAAAGGGACACTGCAGAGTTGGAAAGGGTGCAGAGACGCGCAACTAAACTAATATGGGGCATGGAACATCTTAGCTATGAGGAGCAATTAAAGGAGTTACAATTGTTTAGTCTTGAGAAGAGACGTTTAAGGGGGGATATGATAAACGTATATAAGTATATAAATGGCCCATACAAAAAATATGGAGAAAAACTGTTCCAGGTTAAACCCCCCCAAAGGAAGAGGGGGCACTCCCTCCGTCTGGAGAAGAAAAGGTTTAGTCTAAAGGGGCGACATGCCTTCTTTACCGTGAGGACTGTGAATTTATGGAACGGTCTACCTCATGAACTGGTCACAGCAGGAACAATTAACAGCTTTAAAACAGGGTTAGATACATTCCTGGAACAAAATAACATTAATGCTTATGCAGAATTATAAAACTACATCCCTTCCCCTTATCCCCTTACACCCTTCACTGCAATTCCCTGGTTGGACTTGATGGACGCATGTCTTTTTTCAACCATACTAACTATGTAACTATGTATACTGGACTCATGACTCCGGTCTTTGGCATTAAAGCTTTTGCTCCAGCCTATACCTCTTCGTCCTTCCTGGGAAACGACAGAAGAAAGGGACTGTCGTTTTCCTCTTTTCTTTCCAAGACCTCTCTAAAATCTCTACCTGACATCTTACAGAATAAACCTTCCTCCCCTTCCTTCTATTTGCAATACATGCAACTATGCCATTTCTACACTACCTCTAAATCTGCCCTTAACCTATATCGCCAGCTTACACCCTTTGAGCTGCTTTGTGCCTCCGCAGCGCCAGTCCACCGCCAGGTGAGTGTGCTTTATGGCTTTCTGTTAGACCAATAACCTAACATGCCCTTACCCTCTTAGCTAGGCTGGGAGCGCTAACTGGGTTGTGAGTTTACTGACCAGGAATGGAACATGGCCGTGGCTCTGTGTCATTTCCTGTAAGGCACAGGAGACCAACTATAAAATACTTACCAGATGGTACAGAGTACCGACCCTCCTCTCTCATATATACCCCTCCCTCCCGGACGTGTGCTGGTGCTGTGGCTCCACAGGCGGTTCCATAACCCACATTTGGATGACCTGCCCTGCATTGGAATCCTTCTGGAAACAGGTTCTGGAAATGATACATCACCTGACCTCAGTGGCATTACCCCTCGACCCACGCCCACTTCTTCTCAATGTTCTACCTGGCCTGATTTCTAAGTGGTCCAAATCTCTACTATGTTTTCTTCTCCTTGCAGCGAGAACAACTATCCCCAGACTCTGGAAGTCCACTGCCCTTCCCTCCCTTTCGTCTTGGCTTCAGGTGTCCCACATCCATTTTTTGCGCCTTTTTGTTTACACATTTCTGCTGATTTTGAGTTGCAATCCATTGATTTTGAGTTGCAATCCACTGATTTTTACAATACACATGATATAGAAGGGATTTATGAACTGCACCTTTTTGTAAAAAGGCGCAAAAAAGGTGCAAAGCCGCAGAAAAGTCTCTTAAACTACACCATCCCAGACCTGGCATAGCTTTTTAGTGTATGTGAAGAGAGAAATTTGAGAAAATGTTTACCTGCACTAAATTTATCAAATGCTCTGTGAACATTTAATAAATTTGGTTCTCCTACACTTTACCAGCTCACAAAAAAAAGGTGTAAAAAAAATGCTTCACTTACACCTACAATGATAAATGTGGGCCAATATGTCCACAATGTTCTTTCTATTGATGTGTGAATTTCGGGTGCCTTGTTTGGGAAAGAGAAGAAGGGTTTCAGGCTTACCATTACACAGGCTGTATTCAGGTCAGTCAAGCTTTCCTGCTAGCAGCAGTGGATCTTGGTCAACCTGCTAGCAGATTCCTCTCCACTGCTGCTACTCTTTGAGCAAAAAACCCTTTCTCAACTCTGAACCTAGATGGCCACGAGCACATGTTCAAAAAATCCCCCTTCCCTAGCTTTAGTCACTGCTCAGTTCATTTGCTTGAGCAGTCTGCCATCTACTGGACACATCATGTAATGCAGGGTAATACACAACAATAATCCCAACAGGTTACAGGAAGAAAGTAGGAAAAATAGAAAGAATCAAAAACATTTTTTGTAGTAAATGGTGGTTACTTCTGACTAAAATTGCGGTTATTGAAGGAATTATGGGCTCTTTTCGGATAAGCTTCAGCTTTTTACCCAGTATCATTATCTTCCAATATTGTATGGTGACTTTACAGAACATTTTTATTACATGTACAAATTGAGTGACTTAGAAAGAAAGAGCTTGGTATAACAAAAACTCATTTTCATCCTCAATGTCTTGGCAAGCAACATTTTACATTTCAGTTAAAAGTTTTTTTGTTTAATTTTTTTTTTAGGTTTGTTGACTTTGGCATACTTGTCTAGTTTTCTATGCCCGGGCGACGGATTAAGAAAAAAAAACAATACTAAGCTGTCACAAAATAGTTTAATTTAGTATAAGACAATGGACGTGTGCAGATCATATCCATGTGATGGCTTTAGTAATACAGGAACTGTCAGACTTGTTCTTCAGATCTGGCAAATGTTCCCAGCACAACAAAGATTCATTTGTCCCTGTTAATTACCGATGCCCGTTGTTTATGAAAACACTTCTTTAATGAACAGAGATTTTCAGCCAAGGCATTAGAAATTTTCCCTGGGAACTTTTAGAACTTTAGAACACAGCTGCAGGTTTGTTTTTGCCAATGACAGTCGTATACTGTATGTTTTGCAAATGCACTAACATATAATAATGCAATAAACAGAAATCAAAAATTGTAAAACATAAACTGGAATTAACACTTAAGCATTTATGCTTAAAGCGTACCTGTCATATCACAGAAAAAAATAATGCTTATATATGTTGCTCGCAAGGTCATGCCAATTCTTTATATGTCTTTTTTTTTCAGCCATCTATATTGGCCATACACTGTAGGATACATGAATAGACTCTTGGTTTGTCATACTTTTTTCTATGCATAAAGAAGTTACTTGTTCATTGACCAGCATATAAGCAATACATTGTTTTATTTAACCCCTTAAGGAAGCAGGGTTTTTCCGTTTTTGCATTTTCCTTTTTTCCTCATCACCTTCTAAAAATCATAGCACTTTCAATTTTGCACATAAAATTCCATATGATGGCTTATATTTTGCGCCACCAATTCTACTTTGCAGTGACATTAGTCATTTTACCCAAAAATCCACGGCGAAACGGGAAAAAATTCATTGTGCGACAAAATTGAAGAAAAAATGTCATTTTGTAAATTTTGGGGGCTTCCGTTTCTATGCAGTGCATTTTTTGGTACAAACGACACCTTATCTTTATTCTGTAGGTCCATACGGTTAAAATGATACCCTATTTATTTAGGTTGGATATTGCCGTACTTCTCAAAAAAATCATAACTACATGCAGGAAAATTTATATGTTAAAAAAACTAATCTTCTAACCACTATAACCTTTTTATTTTTCCGCGTACGGGCAGGTAAGAGGACTAATTTTTTGCGTCGTGTTCTGAAGTTTTTATCGGTACCATGTTTGTATTGATCATACTTTTTGATCGCTTTTTATAAATTTTTTCATGATATAAAAAGTGACCAAAAATACGCTATTTTGGACTTAGGAATTTTCTTGCGCATACGCCATTGACTGTGTGGTTTAATTAATTATATATTTTTACAGTTTGGACATTTCCGTACGTGACGATACCAAATATGTTTATTTTTATTTACAGTTTTTTTTTATGGTAAAAGAGGACTGATTCAAACTTTTATTAGGGAAGGGGTTAAATTACCTTTGTTAACTTTTTTTCACTTTTTTTTGCAGTGCTACTGCTCCCATAGGGACCTATAACACTGCACACACTGATCTTTTACTCTGATCCCTGCAAAGCCATAGCTTTGCACGGATCAGCGAGATAGGGGCTCGATTGCTTAAGGCTGTAGCTCAGGCTTGGAGCAATCAAACGCCGATCGGATGCTGCGGAGACAGGTAAAGGGACCTTCGCTCGCATTCTAGATAATCAGGGCATCACGATTTTATCGTGATGTCCCGATCAGCCCAACTGAGCTGCCGTGAAGTGTTTACTTTCACTTCCAGACGCGGCGGTCAACTTTGATCGCCGCGTCTGAAGGATTAGCTGTTAGCCCAGGGTCCCGGCTATGAATAGCAGCCGGGACTGACCCGGTGTGATGCGGGGTCACGGTGTGACCCCATTTTAAACACTGTGACCGGGCGTAGGGTGTACAGGTACGCCCTACGTCCTTAAGAGGTTAAGGAGTTAATATTATAGGCTGAAACATTGCTCTTGCATAGTCATTATACTTTCTTAGCTGGATATAGTAGTACTACAGTGTGAGATATATTTCCATTAGATTATATGTTATATTACAACATTTTATGCATTAAGGGTACGTTCACACGAGAACGGATTTGCTGCGGATCCGCTGGTGAAGGCCACTCTATGCTGTCTTTACATGTGCCTGCTCGCAGTAGTAGCAGTATACTTGCACATCACGGGAGCTCTCTGCCTAGCTCAGAGCAGGGAGAGTGGCCGCGATGTGCGAGTACGCCGCGCAAATCGCTGCAGTGTGTCTGCTCGTCACGACATATTGCCGCGACGAGCAGACACATGTAAAGACAGCATAGAGCGGGTCTTCACCAGCGGATCCGCAGCGTAAAATACGCTGTAAATCCGCTCGTGTGAACGTACCCATATGGTGTGTTCTTCTTTTGCAACATTCTTTGGTCTTTTCTTACGCTATTAAATCGCTATTAAAAATAGCTATTTCTGGGCTACAGAGAGCCTCAATAGTGGAGTAGGAGTATCAGAAGCAGTATAGTTTTTTTCTTGGGGCACAGTATACTAAAAATAAATACAGGAGGATAGAGTATATTAAAAGTAAATGCAGGAGGAACAGTATATAAAAAAGTAGTTTTAGGGGAGCACAGTATATTGAAGGTAATTTCAGTATGTGATTTCTTAAATTTAAGGGGCTCAGGGAGCATTATTATTCATGTTTTGGGGCACAGTGCAGGGCCCTAGTGAATAGCACTATTTTCAGATAATAGAGTGTTTGGGGCTAATAATTTCAGACTGCTCACTCCATGGCATCATTATATTCAGGGGGCACAGTGTGTTTAGCTGCTATTTTCCGGAGCTCCAGTATGTGGCAGTATTGTATTCAGGGAGGACATTGTGTGGAATCTTTGGTTCTCAAGGGAGGTAAGCCACCACCAGAGGTTTATAGCAGCATATTAAGAATATTTGAATATAGAATCTACAATATTAAGCCTGGCCCTATTTGACAGTGTAGATTTACTATGAAATAAGAATCTAAGAGGGGAGATTTATCAAAACATGTCCAGAGGAAAAGTTGCACATTTGTCCATAGCAACCAATCACATTTCTTCTTTCCTTTTTGAAAAGGCCTCTGAAAAATGAAAGAAGCGATCTGATTGGTTATCTATGGGCAACTCGGCAACTTTTCCTCTGGACAGGTTCTGATAAATCTCCCCCTAAATCCTTTTATTATGGCCATGACAAGCATTTAAAATTATTATGCATTACATAACCTTCTTGGCAGTGATTCAGTTAAAGCTGTCTACATAATAAACACGCTGTTCTTTCTTTTATTTATTTATTTATTTTTCTTTTACGTTTTATTCATTATGTCAATGTGGATAACAGAGAATACAGAAAATACTGCAAAAGCCAGAACTCAGAATTAAGAAAGAAGAAATATTTTAAGAGAAGCTGAATAGTGAATTTGGCAGGAAAGGAGATAAAAAGTGTATGTAAATGTATTAAAGATGGGAACAAGGGTAGAAAAGCAAGATCTGTTTTCAAGTGGATTGTGCCAGATCAATGCACAGATCCTGGGTAAGTTGCCAAGGATCAACCTGAATATAGCCAATTCATATGAGTGTCTTATGGGGTTTTAATGAACTAAACTGACAACATCATAGAAATCTATTATAGGAATCAATGAGGCTGCCAGTTCTGGTTATTAAATGGACACTGTCAAAATGAAAAACCATTTTTTATATGTTGTACATCTTGGCAAAACATGAACTTTTCTAATATACTTTATAAGAACATGTATCACTTTTTGTAGAAATCATGGCTTATAAAAAAAGACCACTAGGGGTCTCCATACTATCCAGATCATAATCCTGTCCGGCTGCAGCATCATCTTTGTCCCAGCTGAACCACATTTTGGGACAAAGTCCTGTAGGATGGACGGGAATAGCACTCCTCTGTGCTCACTCCTGTCTTATCAGACTGCAGCATGAAAACAGAGAGGAAGTTTGGATTTAGGAGTTGAAAAAAAAAGCTTCTAGATTTCAAGTGTAAAAAAATTAAAAGCTAAAAACACATTTCATTATATGCTCATTGGAGACAGAAAAAAATAAATTATGATGCACCTAGAAATGTTGGATTGGTACGAAGCTGTTATGTCTTAAAGGACAACTGCAGCGGAATTACACTTATCCCCTATCCACAGGATAGGGGATAAGTGTTTGATCGTGGGGGGTCCGACCACTGGGACCCCCCTCGATCTCCCTAACGGGGCGCTGGCATTAGCTGGCAAGTCCTTAAGGACCGAGGGCGTATGGATACGCCCTGAGCATTTCCGGCCCCCGCCGCTAGCCGGAGGGGAGCCGGATGCCTGCTGAAATCATTCAGCAGGCATCCCGGCATATCGCCCAAGGGGGGTCATTATGTCCACCCATGTCGACGATTGCCGCAGATCGCTGGACAATTCAGTCCAGCGATCTGCGGCGAATTCCGGGTCAATCGGGTCTCCAGTGACCCGATGACCCAGAATTACTGGCTGATCGGGGCCGTCAGAGACGGCCCCGAACAGCCATTGCCAGCAGGGGTGAGGTGGCGCTGGTGCCGCCTCACGATCGCCCTGATTCGTCGGATGGTTTCCCGGCCGACCAATCAGGGCGCCTGCTGCGGGTGTCACTCCCGCAACCCGCTCCGCCCCTCTTCCAGAGGACGTGAGCGGGTGCGGGAAGAAGACTCCAGGTGCTGGGGACCCCGATCCCCGGCGTTCCTGTTGGGATCGGGGCCCCAGGAGCGACGACGGCGGCGGCGGCGGGACTGACCTGTGCGGCGATCAAGCAGCAGCAGGAGGTGAGTGACAGCCTCCTGCTGTTGCTTAGCAACAGCTCCCAGCATGCAAAAAGGGCATGCTGGGACTTGTAGTTTTGCAACAGCTGGAGGCACATTTTTCTATGGAAAAGTGTACCTTCAGCTGTTGTATAACTACAACTCCCAGCTTGCACAATCAGCTAAAGTGCATGCTGGGAGTTGTAGTGGTGCATCTGGTGGTTGCATAACTACAACTCCCAGCATGCCCGTTGGCTGTCGGTGACTGCTGAAAGTTGTAGTTTTGCAACAGCTGAAGGCACACTGAGTTAAGTAGCAAACCAGTGTGTCTCCAGCTGTTGCATAACTACAATCCCCAGCATCCCCAGCCAAAGTAGTATGCCTCCGGCTGTTGCATAACTACAAGACCCAGCATGCCCTTCCGCTGTCCGTACATGCTGGGGGTTGTAGCTTTTGCAACAGCTGAAGGCACACTGGTTGCAAAACACTGAGTTTGTTACCAAACTCGGTGTTTCACAACCTGTGTGTCTCCAGCTGTTGCAAAACTACAACTCCCAGCATGCACTGATAGACCGTACATGCTGGGAGTTGTAGTTTTGCAACAGCTGGATGTTTCTCCCCCCCCCCCCCAATGTGAACGTACAGGGTAAACTCACATGGGCGGAGGATTACAGTAAGTATCCGGCTGCAAGTTTGAGCTGTGGTAAATTTTCTGCCGCAGCTCAAACTGCCAGCGAGAAACTACTGTGAACCCCCGCCCGTGCGAATGTACCCTAAAAACACTACACTACACTAACACAAAATAAAATAAAAAGTAAAAAACTCTACATATGCACATACCCCTACACAGCCCCCCTCCGCAATAAAAATGAAAAACGTCTGGTACGCCACTGTTTCCAAAACGGAGCCTCCAGCGGTTGCAAAACTACAACTCCCAACATGCACTGATAGATCATACATGCTGGGAGTTGTAGTTTTGCAACAGCAGGATGCCCCCCCCCAATGTGAACGTACAGGGTACACTCACATGGGCGGAGGATTACAGTAAGTATCCGGCTGCAAGTTTGAGCTGTGGTAAATTTTCTGCCGCAGCTCAAACTTCCAGCGAGAAACTACTGTGAACCACCGCCCGTGTGACTGTACCCTAAAAACACTACACTACACTAACACAAAATAAAATAAGTAAAAAACACTACATATACACATACCCCTACACAGCCCCCCTTCCCTCCCCAATAAAAATAAAAAACGTCTGGTTCGCCACTGTTTCCAGAACAGAGCCTCCAGCTGTTGCAAAACAACTACTCCCAGTATTGCCAGATAGCCACTGACTGTCTAGGCATGCTGGGAGTTTTACAACAGCTGGAGGCACCCTGTTTGGGAATCACTGGCGTAGAATACCCCTATGTCCACCCCTATGCAAGTCCCTAATTTAGGCCTCAAATGCGCATGGTGCTCTCACTTTGGAGCCCTGTCGTATTTCAAGGCAACAGTTTAGGGTCACATATGGGGTATCCCCGTACTCGGGAGAAATTGTGTTTCAAATTTTGAGGGGTATTTTCTGCTATTACCCTTTTTAAAAATGTAACATTTTGGGGAAAACAAGCATTTTAGGTAAAAAAATTTTTTTTTTTTACATATGCAAAAGTCATGAAACACCTGTGGGGTATAAAGATTCACTTAACCCCTTGTTACGTTCCCCGAGGGGGTCTAGTTTCCAAAATGGTATGCCATGTGTTTATTTTAATTTTTTTTGCTGTACTGGCGCACCATAGTGGCTTCCTAAATGCGGCATGCCCCCAGAGCAAAATTTGCTTTCAAAAAGCCAATGTCACGATTCGGCTAGCTGGATGTGGATCCTCTGTGTCAGCGAGGGATTGGCGTGGACCGTGTCGGTGGACCGGTTCTAGGGTTGCTACTGGTTTTCACCAGAGCCCACCGCAAAGCGGGATGGTCTTGCTGCGGCGGTAGCAACCAGGTCGTGTCCACCGGCAATGGCTCAACCTCGCTGACTGCTGAGAAGGCGTGGGACAGAAGGACTAGGCAGAAGCAAGGTCAGACGTAGCAGAAGGTCGGGGCAGGCGGCAAGGTTCGTAATCTATAGAAATAGCAGGAGGTCAGGAGCACAGTATGGGTAAACACAGTAGTAGCTTTCTCTAGGCACTAAGGCAACAAGATCCGGCAAGGAAGTGCAGGGGAAGTGAGGTAATATAGCCAGGGAGCAGGTGGAAGCTAATTAGGCTGATTGGGCCAGGCACCAATCATTGGTGCACTGGCCCTTTAAATCTCAGAGAGCTGGCGCGCGCGCGCCCTAGAGAGCGGAGCCGCGCGCGCCCTAGAGAGCGGAGCCGCGCGCGCCAGAACATGACAGCCGGGGACCGGGACAGGTGAGTGACTTGGGATGCGATTCGCGAGCGGGCGCGTACCGCTATGCGAATCGCATCCCCGCCGGCAATGTTAGTGCAGCGCTCCCGGTCAGCGGGTCTGACCGGGGCGCTGCAGGGAGACCAGGCACAGGAGGAGACACTGAGGCCCGACAGACGGGGCTGGGAGCAGACGTGAGGCATTTCTTGCAGCAAGCAGGGCCCCAATTCTTGATCTCCCCGGTGGTCCAGTCCAGGGTGGGAGAATGAAGCTGGAGCCATGGCAGACCGAGGAGGACTTTAGAGGTGCAGTTGGGCAGGACCAAAAATTCTATTTTCTCGTGATGCAGTCCAATGTTCATAAGCAGGGGCTCTGTGTGGTAACACACAGTGCAGTGCAACTTCACTCCGTTGACCGAAGAAATGTAAAGCGGCTTGACGAGACGGGTCACCGGGATGCAGTACCTATCAAGCAAAGAGGCCAGAATAAAATTTCCAGAAGAACCAGAGTCCACGACGGCCACGGCTGAGAGGGAGGAGTTGGCAGAAGGAGAAATCCGCACGGGCACAGTGAGACATGGAGAAGCAGATTTCGTACCAAGAGACGCCAGACCCACGTGAGCAGGGTGCGAGCGTGCGTTTTCCAGACGTGGAGGATGGATAGGGCAATCCACCAAGAAATGTTCGGTACTAGCGCAGTACAGACATAGATTTTTATCCCTACGGCGAGACCTCTCTTCAAGGGTCAGGCGAGACCGATCCACTTGCATAGCCTCCTTGGCGGGAGGCACAGGGGTAGATTGCAAAGGATACCGTGAGAGAGGTGCCCAGGGATTAAGGTCTTTTTCCTGGCGGAGTTCCTGGTGTCTTTCAGAAAAACGCATGTCAATACGGGTGGCCAAATGGATAAGTTCATGCAGGTTGGCAGGAATCTCTCGTGCGGCCAGCACATCTTTGATGTTACTGGATAGGCCTTTTTTAAAGGTCGCGCAGAGAGCCTGGTTGTTCCAGGAAAATTCAGAGGCGAGGGTACGATATTGGATGGCGTATTCGCCTACAGAAGAACTACCCTGGACCAGGTTTAAGAAGGCAGTTTCGGCAGAAGAAGCTCGGGCTGGTTCCTCGAAGACACTGCGAACCTCAGAGAAGAAGGACTGTACAGTGGCGGTGACAGGATCATCGCAGTCCCAGAGCGGTGTGGCCCAAGACAAAGCCTTCCCAGACAGGAGACTAACCACGAAAGCCACCTTCAACCATTCTGTAGGAAATTGGTCCGACAACATCTCCAAATGTAGGGAACAATGTGACAGGAAACCACGGCAGAGTCTAGAGTCCCCATCAAATTTGTCCGGCAGGGACAAGCAGAGGTTAGGAGCGGCCACTCGCTGCGGAGGAGGTGCAGGAGCTGGCGGAGGAGATGGTAGCTGCTGTTGCAGCTGCTGTAGCTGCGACTGATGTTGTTGTAACATGGTGGTCATTTGCGACAGCTGGTGACCTAGTTGGGCGATCTGTTGGGATTGCTGGGCGACCACCGTGGATATGTCAGCGACAACTGGCAGCGGGACCTCAGCGGGATCCATGGCCGTATCTACTGTCACGATTCGGCTAGCTGGATGTGGATCCTCTGTGTCAGCGAGGGATTGGCGTGGACCGTGTCGGTGGACCGGTTCTAGGGTTGCTACTGGTTTTCACCAGAGCCCGCCTCAAAGCGGGATGGTCTTGCTGCGGCGGTAGCAACCAGGTCGTGTCCACCGGCAACGGCTCAACCTCACTGACTGCTGAGAAGGCGTGGGACAGAAGGACTAGGCAGAAGCAAGGTCAGACGTAGCAGAAGGTTGGGGCAGGCGGCAAGGTTCGTAGTCTATAGAAATAGCAGAAGGTCAGGAGCACAGTATGGGTAAACACAGTAGTAGTTTTCTCTAGGCACTAAGGCAACAAGATCCGGCAAGGAAGTGCAGGGGAAGTGAGGTAATATAGCCAGGGAGCAGGTGGAAGCTAATTAGGCTTGTAGCAGGTGGAAGCTAATTGGGCCAGGCAATCATTGGTGCACTGGCCCTTTAAATCTCAGAGAGCTGACGCGCGCGCGCGCCCTAGAGAGCGGAGCCGCGCGCGACAGAACATGACAGCCGGGGACCGGGACAGGTGAGTGACTTGGGATGCGATTCGCGAGCGGGCGCGTCCCGCTATGCGAATCGCATCCCCGCCGGCAATGTTAGTGGGTCTGACCGGGGCGCTGCAGGGAGAGAAACGCCGCGAGCGCTTCGGGGAGGAGCAGGGACCCGGAGCGCTCGGTGTAACAGCCAAATGTGACTCCTTCTCTTCTGAAACCTGTAGTGCGCCAGCAGAGCACTTTTCTCCCCCATATAGGGTGTTTTCTGAATCGGGAGAAATTGGGCTTCAAATTTTGGGGGGGTGTTTTCTGCTATTACCCTTTTTAAAAATGTAAAAATTTTGGGAAACCAAGCATTTTAGGTAAAAAAAAGATCTTTTTTTCACATATGCAAAAGTCGTGAAACACCTGTAGGGTATTAAGGTTCACATTACCCCTTGTTACGTACCCCGAGGGGTCTAGTTTCCAAAATGGTATGCCATGTGTTTTTTTTTTTTTTTTGCTGTTCTGGCACCATAGGGGCTTCCTAAATGCAGCATGCCCCCAGAGCAAAATTTGCTTTCAAAAAGCCAAATGTGACTCCTTCTCTTCTGAGACCTGTAGTGCGCCAGCAGAACACTTTTCACCCCCATATGGGGTATTTTCTGAATCAGGAGAAATTGGGCTTCAAATTTTGGGGGGTATTTTCTGCTATTACCCTTTTTAAAAATGTTAAAATTTTGGGAAGCCAAGCATTTTAGGTAAAAAAAAATGTTTTTTTTTTACATATGCAAAAGTCGTGAAACACCTGTGGGGTATTAAGGTTCACTTTACCCCTTGTTACGTTCCCTGAGGGGTCTAGTTTCCAAAATGGTATGCCATGTGTTTTTTTTTGCTGTCCTGGCACCATATGGGCTTCCTAAAGGTGACATGCCCCCCAAAAACCATTTGTCGCTCCTTCCCTTCTGAGCCCTCTACTGTGCCCACTGAACAATTAACATAGACATATGAGGTATGTGCTTACTCGAGAGAAATTGGGTTTCAAATACAAGTAAAAATTTTCTCCTTTTTACCCCTTGAAAAAATTCTAAAATTGGGTCTACAAGAACATGCGAGTGTAAAAAATGAAGATTTTGAATTTTCTCCTTCACTTTGCTGCTATTCCTGTGAAACACCTAAAGGGTTAATACACTTACTGAATGTCATTTTGAATACTTTGGGGGGTACAGTTTTTATAGTGGGGTCTTTTATGGGGTATTTCTAATATGAAGACTCTTCAAATCCATTTCAAAACTGAACTGGTCCCTGAAAAATTGTGAGTTTGAAAATTTTGTGAAAAATTTCAAAATTGCTGGTGAACTTTGAAGCCCTCTGGTGTCTTCCAAAAGTAAAGACTCATAAATTTTATGATGCAAACATAAAGTAGACATATTGTATATGTGAACCCCAAAAAAAATTATTTTGAATATCCATTTTCCTTACAAGCAGAGAGCTTAAAAGTTAGAAAAATGCTAAATTTTCATTTTTTTCATCAAATTTGGGGATTTTTCACCAAGAAAGGATGCAAGTTACCATAAAATGTTACCACTAAGTTAAAGTAGAATATGTAACGAAAAAACTATCTCGGAATCAGAATGATAACTAAAAGCATTCCAGAGTTATTAATGTTTAAAGTAACAGTGGTCAGATGTTCAAAAAATGCTCTGGTCCTTAAGGTGAAAAAGGGCTCGGTCCTTAAGGGGTTAAGATAAATGCACCTCTGCATTGCAGCTCCGTCACTGTCTCCGTTATGTTAAATGCAGCATCTAAGGGATTAATTCCTGGCAAAACCCTGATCAGTGATGTCCAGCATTATCCATGGGTCACAGCTGTTGATAGCATTTACGCCCTGCATCCTTTAGCAGTTAAGCGTGAAAAAACTGAGCTTAAAGGGGTTATCCAGCAAGAGAAAAACAGAGCTAACTGTTTTTTTTTTTTTTTCAAAAATACAACCATCTATGTCTTCAGGTTGTGTGTGGTATTACAACTTGGCACCATTTACTTTAATGGAACAGAGGACAGGTGTGGTGCTGTTTTTGGATGAAACAGCTCAGTCTTTCTAATCTTGGATAACCCCTTTAATGGTGTGTTGACAATAGATTTTGACAGTGTCCATCTGATGTCCATTGTTTTGCAGGATTTTAGGGGAAAAAAATAATCAAAACTTTTGATACGTCCCTATGACATACCAAACGTTTTTTAAAATGCCAAGGACAACCGTGACTCCCTTGGTTTCTTCCAGCTACTCCAGTTTCCTTTAACACTCCAAAGACATGCTGATAGGTGAATAAAAAGGGGTACTCGCCCCCTAAATGTCTTATCCCCTATCCAAAGAATAAGGGGTAAAAAAGAAGTGATGCAAACTACGCTCCGTACTAGATGATAGGCGACCACAGCTGTCACGTCCCTTCACATAGACATGAGTGGAGGGGGTATGACTTGACGTCACTGCCACGGAAGCTCCAAACTTCCATGTTAAAAATGCTGCAGTGCCCAGGGCTGGATTATCATTGGAACTTTTGGAGCTCCGGGCCCCTCACGGCCAGGAAAGAAAGGGGGCCCCGCTCCCTCTGCATCACGCAGGTCCTGGTCGGCAGTCACTTAACCCCTTAAGGATGCAGACAATTACATTTTTACTTTTTCGTTTTTTCCTCCTCGCCTTCAAAAAATCATAACTCTTTTATATTTTCATCCACAGACTAGTATGAGGTCTTGTTTTTTGCGCGACCAGTTGTCCGTTGTAATGCCATCATTCACTTTACCATAAAATGTATGGCACAACCAAAAAAATACTATTTGTGTGGTGAAATTAAAAAGAAAACCCACAATTTTGATAATTTTGCAAGGTTTTGTTTTCACGCCGTACAATTTACGGTAAAAATGACATGTGTTCTTTATTCTTTGGGTCAATACGATTAACATTATACCCATGATAACATACTTTTCTATTACTGTTGCGCTTAAAAAAAATCTCAAACTTTTTAGCCAAATTAGTACGTTTAAAATGCTCCTATTTTGAAGACCTATAACTTTTTCATTTTTGCATATAAGCGGCGGTATGAGGGCTCATTTTTTGCGCCGTGATCTGTACTTTTTATTTATACCATATTTGCTTATATAGAACTTTTAATCCATTTTTTATAAAAAAAATGTTGGGAATAACATTTTATAAAAAAACATCTATTTTGGACTTTTACGTTCACGCCGTTCACTGTACGGTATTATTAACATTTTATTTTAATAGTTCAGATATTTACACACGCGGCAATACAAAATATGTATATAAAATATTTTTTTAACACTTTTTGGGGGTGAAATAGGGAAAATGGGACAATTTATGTTTTTATTGGAGGAGGGGGTTTTTCAAATTTTTTTTACTTTATTTTTTTACTTTTTTACTTTTATTTTTACACTTAACTAGTCCACATAGGGGACTCTTTATAGCAATCACTCGATTGCTAATACTGTGCAGTGCTATGTATAGGACATAGCACTGATCAGCATTATCGGTCATCTTCTGCTCGGGTCTGCGGGAAGGCAGATCATAGCAGAAGACGCTGGGAAGGCAGCGGAGCAAGGTGAGGGGACCTCCGTTTGCCGTTCTGGATGATCGGATCGCCGCGGCAGCGCTGCGGGCGATTCGATCAACCATTTTAGTGACCACGTTACTGCAGATGCCATGATCTGTATTGATCATGGCATCTGAGGGGTTAATGGCATGATCCGGGCATCGCTCCAATGCTCGCGGTTATGCTTAGGACGTAAATGTACGTCCTGGTGCGTTAAGTACCACCTCACCAGGATGTACATTTACGTCCTGTGTAGTTAAGGGGTTAAAAACAGGAATATCCAAACAGAACATAATGAATGCTGGAGGGGATGATTTCTTTGAGGACCTGTGGTGATGTCACGTTCATGTGACCTGGGGGCGGAGCTAAAGTTCCCAGAGCAGCCAGGAGAGCAGAGTGTATGTGGTGAGTTATTCCTGCAATCTGTTGGTGGGAAGTCACTGTATACAGCAGTGTTTCTTAACCTAGGTGCCTTCAGCTGTTGCAAAACTACAACTCCCAGCATGCTAGAGGCAACCTGGTTGGAAGACACTAATATACAGTATATACATGTGTGATAGCCGAGGGGGAGTAGGGTGTAGGGAGTGTAGCTGTGCTGTGAATAAAGGGTGCTTGTTCACCCTTGCTGTTCTTGATGCCAGGGTGAGGGCTCCTCAGTAATGCTTGTCCTACTGCCACCCTTCCCAAGAGCGATAGGGAGGTAGATAATAATAGAATGTCCACAACCGGATAGTTTTCTGATATATAGGTATAACTTTTACTGAAGATTTTCTGCAAGCTTCATAAACGGAGCAGTCTCTATGCATACAAATGCTTTCTTTGGAGATTGACATAGGTTGGGACTTTAGTAATTTAGAGTCTTCAATGTATTATGCGCAGTTCCAATGGATTTAGGGGATTTACTTGCGGTCCAGTAGTCACGCTAGTTTTAGCGGGGGTAGTTTAGAACTCACGGTTTTGGTTCAGCTGAGGCTGGTAGGTTTTCAGGCCTAGCGTGTCTTTGCAAGTTGCGCAGATCCGTCCTGCTAGTCCGGCATCCACGAGAGCAGCAACCCAAGAGAGTGATAATTGGCTACAGCTCCCTTATATGGGCAGGGGCTTAACTAGTGCTAATTGGTCCAATACTTGTGTCAATCACCAGTACAAAGGATTGTGGACAACATGTGACCCAAGGACCTCCAAAGGTCCTCCAACATACCATAGAGGATATTAACATGGTCACATGACCGAAGGTCCTGTGACGCTAAACAAGGTAAGTACTATACATTATATTAAATATACATTATTATCATATATATACAGGTATTAACACTAGAGAATTAGAGTAGAGGAGTCCCACCTGAGGGATCCTACCTGAGCGTAGTTACTCTGACTTTGTGGACCTCTACACTAGGTATGGTATGCAATACGGTATCGGGACACCACACATGTGAGCTCCAGAGCTGCACTCACTATTCTGCTGGTGGGGTCACTGTGTACATCAGTGTTTCCTAACCAGGGTGCCTTCCCAGCATGCCTGGACAGCCAAAGGCTGTCAAAGGCTGTTTAGGCATGCTGGGAGTTGTAGTTTTGCAACATCTGGAGACTAGTGGAGTCACTGTGCACATACATTACTTATCATGTACTGATCCTGAGTTATATCCTGTATTATATTCCAGAACTGTACTCACTATTCTGCTGGTGGGATCACTGTGTACATACATTACATTACTTATCCTGTACTGATCCTGATTTCTATCCTGTATTATACTCCAGAGCTGTACTCACTATTCTGCTGGTGAGGTCACTGTGTACATACATTGCATTACTTATCCTGTACTGATCCTGATTTCTATCCAGTATTATACTGCAGAGCTGTACTCACTCTTCTGCTGGTGCGGTCACTGTGTACATATATTACATTACTTGTTAGGGGTTGATGTCTGAGCACTCAGCGGTGATGTCGGGGGTGATGTCAGTCAGCACTCAGTGGTGAGATTAGGAGACGACAGTGAATGGCGTAAATGTGAAAAAATACCAAAGTCTAGAATTGCTGCTTTTTGGTCACATCTTATACCATAAAAAACAATCAAAAATTCCCATCTAAACAAAAATGATACCGATAAAAACTACAGATCATGGCAGAAAAAAATAGCCTTGTATACGGAAAAATAAGAGTGTTATAGGGTTCAGAATGGGAAAATGTTATGCATGTAAATTTTCTCACAAAAAGTAGTAAGTTATAACAAAACCTACATTAATTGGGAATCGCTGTAATCTGTGGACATACAGAATGAAGATAATGTGTAATTATAACCTTAAAATATATTGCGTAGAAACGAACCCACACCCCCCAAAAAAATTGCAAAATTGCGTTATTTTGCTGTATTTCCTTTATGAATTGAAAAATGTATTTATTGCTTGTTGGCAGGGCATCTAAATGGGTGCGGGTGCATGGGGGGCCCCATGAGTTGTCAGTCCACCCCTGCTAGCCGGCAACAAGTCTCAGTGGGAGGGGAGGGGGGACTGTCTTGGGGGGATTGTTTAGGGGCCCCATCATACTGAAGTGCTCCGTCTTCCAGGCAGCCTTAATCTGGCCCTGGGGGTGCTGGTCCTGAGATTGGGGGGGGGGGGTCCCAGCGGCCGGACCCCTCCTCCTCCTCCCTGTGATCAGACATCGTATTCCCCATACTTTCAATAGGGTATTTCAATTGTGAGCGCCAGTAGGGACAGGGAACCTATTGAAATGTTCAGCGCTGCGGAATCTGTGTGCACTTTATAAATATAAGCATTATTGTTAATTATTATTATAGTGTCTGAACTATCTCAGGCTCATTGCAGGCAGGGGTTAATCTTGATTTAAAATCATGATAATACAGGGAGACTAAAAACCTTTCATGGTAATTTTATGCAGGTTACATATGGGGTTTGTGAATTCCCAATTATACTTTAATTACCACCTTGACTGCAATGAAACCTCCCTGAGATATATAACATTAAGCTCCCTCCGGGCCGGAACCTGACTCTCTATAATAAGGAATACATATTTCATATATCACCATCCGTTTGCATGATGAGACACTGAACAGATGCATTCTCCATCTCCCCGTATAACAATAGTTAGGGGAATATGATATGAAGAGATTATGTATCATGATTTACATGCCTTCCTCCCTGACTGGTGTTCCGCACTCCGCCTGATATAAAGCCATATGGTCATAATTTCATTGATGTCAATCGTGAATATACGTGACTGCATTGACTTTCACCACAACCATTTAAAGACATATTTATGGAAGAGAAACGGTCGGATCATTGGAGCATATGAGATGCACAATAGTTCATTTAGTTCCTATTGCGTTAATACCACAGTCCCAAGGGCGTGTTATGTTATATACTAAGGTAACATGAAGAGCTGCTCGCCCAGTTGGTTATGACACGGCACAGTGGCCCATATCCGACTGTGCATTGACGTGTATCTTAAATAATAGGAAGTTTCTAGCACATAATGGGGTAGATGTGTTCTAAGGGACCAGTGACATTTTGATAAGGTCAGTGCATGCATAATGAAAGGCATATTAGTAATATGTGCACCCTATTGGCTGTCTTTAATAGCACTGGCTTAAATATATAAGAGTAAATGGAATGCTCAAAGCAGTTTTGAGCAGCTATAATGGGGGGGGGGTGTAATTTCTGATGGTTGAGGGGGCAAAAAGAATAGTAATTGGGTGTGCCCTAATACACATTCTACATTTGGGCACAGGAGCTTCAGGTTAATTCAGGTTGAATCTGTCAGCTGCAATTCACATTCCAAACTGCTGTCACAATTATATAGCGGTTAGAACATATGGTACCTTTCATATATATGTCTGTGGTTCTATAAATACTACAAAAATTATTTTATTTTCTCGTGCCAAGTGTCAAAGAGGTGTTCCCAAGCCCCTGAAGTGCCCCTGAGGGCTGGAACACCTCCTTGTTCCCCCCTCCTATTCCTGTCTCTGCTTGATTGATAGTCAGCTAGAAGCCAAGTCCTGTTAGCATTAATTTGTATGCACTGCAAACCTCCCCAAACATTAGCAAGCACAACTACCAAATGCACGGGTGCATAACACTGTGGCACATAATTTTCCAAGCCCTCCCATTGTATGGACAGTGCAGGAAATGAGATCAAGAAACAGGTTAGTGCTGGAAGCCGGGCCCTGACTGTCAATCAAGCAGAAACAGGGCTAGGAGGGAGAGTGTGGAGGCTTTCCAGCCCTAAGCATTTCAGAGGTTTGGGAATGCCTCTTTTGACACTAGAGAATAAAAATCATTTTTCTATGTTTTGAATGCACAGACACATATATGAAAGGTACCATGTGTCTCCTTGTCTTAACAGCCTTCAAACAGTGTCAGCAGATTGGAATGTGAATTGCAACTGACAGATGCCCTTTAATCCCTTAAGGACCAAGCCCATTTTCACCTTAAGGACCAGGCCAATTTTATTTTTGCGTTTTCATTTTTTCCTCCTCGCCTTCTAAAATCCATAACTCTTTTATATTTCAATCTACAGACCCATATAAGGGCTTGTTTTTTGTGTGACTAATTTTACTTTGTAATGAAACCATAAAATTTTACCATAAAATGTACGGTGAACCCAAAAAAAATATTTTTAGGGAGGAAATTTAAATGAAAACCACAATTTTGCATATTTTGGAGGATTTTTTTCACACTGTACACTTTACCTTAGAAATGACATGTGTTATTTATTCTGTGGGTCAATACAATTAAAATGATACCCATGGCTAGGTACTTTTATATTTTTGTACCGCTTAAAAAAAAATCTAAAACTTTTTGTACAAAATGAGTAATCTAAAATCGCCCTATTTTGACCACCTATAACTTTTTAATTTTTATGTATATCGGGCGGTATGAGGGCTCATTTTTTGTGCCGCCATCTGTACTTTTTATCAATACCACATTTGCATATATAAAAACTTTTAGATCATTTTTTATACATTTGTTTTTGAATATGTGAAAAAAAGCAGCATTTTTGGAATTTTTTTTTATTTTTTACGTTTACGCCATTCACCATACGGGATCATTAACAATATATTTTGATACTTCGGACATTTACGCACGCGGTGATATCAAATATGTTTATAAAAAAAAATCACGCTTTTTGGGGGTAAAATGGGAAAAACTGACAATTTTTATTTTTATTGGGGAAGGGGATTTTTCACTTTTGAATTTTTTTTCATTTTTCAACTCTTTTTTTTACACTTTTTATGTCCCTATAGGACACTATCTATATCAATCAGTTGCTAATACTGTTCAGTGGTATACATAGGACATAGCACCAATCTGTATTATCGGTGATCTTCTGCTCTGGTCTGCTCGATCTCGAGAGCAGAAGACCCTGGGAGACGGCCGGAGCCAGGTGAGGGGACCTCTGGCCGCCATGCTGGATTATCGGATCGCCGCGGCAGCGCTGCGGGCGATCCGATCATCCATTCAAAGTGCCGGCCATTACCGGCGGGTCCCCGACTGCTGCTAGCAGCCAGAACCTGCCGTATATGACGAGAGCACTGTTCCGATGCTCGCGGTCATACACAGGACGTAAATGTATGTCCGGGTGCGCGAAGTCCCGCCAAACCAGGATGTACATTTACATCCATGGTCATTAAGCGGTTAAAGGGGTACTCCGCTGCTCAGCGTTTGGAACAAATTGTTCCAAATGCTGGAGCCGACGCTAGGAGCTCTTGACGTCATAGCCCTGCCCCCTCATGATGTCATGCTTTGCCCCCTCAATGCAAGTCTATGAGAGGGAGTGTGGCTGCATTGAAGGGGCGGGGCGTGACATCATGAGGAGTCGGGGCTATGATGTCACGAGCTCCCGGCGCCAACGCCAGCTCCAGCGTTCAGACCAGCTTGTTCCAAATGCTGAACAGCGGAGTAACCCTTTAAGATCTTTTCACACTGTCAGAGAAAATAATTACCACTGCAGATGCACAACATTTCTGGCATAATTTGGGGAAAAAAATGTCTTACATGACTTGCACCACAGTGTTTTGGACACTTTTTAGACACTTGTGCCCCACTCAAAAAGGGGCATGGCTCATTGGAACAGGTGAGTGGGTTTCTATAAAGGGCAAACAGGTTATTGTGCACCAAAATTATGGTACATGATTCTAGCATAAAGAAGAATATATAGTTGGTCTGAACTCAAAGCCTTTACATGGGCCAATGGTGGGCAGATAACAAGCATGATCTCTGTGATCGGTGCTTATTTATTGATCACTGGACCATTTGAGTGACCGTTAAAGATTTTGTCGGCGCACTCAGTTTACACAGGGTGAGGTGTGGCTGATAATGTTGATTTTATTGGCTGCACAAATGCTCCAACAAGCCAATGAAAGATAATTGACCTATTCGTTGGGCGATCGCTAGTCCTTTTACACGGGCTGATTATCGGCCAGACAGTCTACAGATGTATGCATTTAAAAAATATCTTACGTCATGTTTAACATTGTGCTTTGGACACTTTTGTGCCTTACTAGAAAAATGGAAAAAAAAGTAGGTTTGCTAAAAAGGGGCAAACATTTGGAAAAATCAGACAGAAGTCCCCTGATTAATCTGTTGGGAAAACATGCTTGGAATGTAAAAAAAAAAAAAAAAAAAAAAAAAAAACATGAACGACAACAAAAAGTGTTGGCTTTCTAATTAATAAATCTGGCCCAATAAGTACATTTTTACACTGTTTCTTTAAAATAGTTGAATAGTTGTTAATACTCTTTCATACTTATGTGAGAATCGTCCTTCAATGATGTATACCCTGAGTCATTACAGGGCAATCAGCATTATATTAGCATTCAGTGAAAGTAATAGAAAGAAGAAGGCGGCTATTACCAATAATGGGCCACTAACCTAATGTATAAATCTTCTAAAATTGCAGGTATAACACAAGTAAATGTATCTGGAGGTTCTCAGCGCTGGACATTAAGAAATAATATAGTGATGGAAATTTTTCAAGTTATTGTATTGAAATGCACTACAGTCAGCCGCTCCCCAGCCTGTGATAGCTAGTTGTGGATGGATTGCAACTCCAAAGTAAAGACAGTAGAAATTATTTTTTAGGATTATTAAAAATTAACAAATAAAAAAAAGTAATAAACTTGCATTTGCTGCATAAATTTAGTCAGCAGATCCACAAATTAGCTATTCTAGAAGAAAAAGAATAGAAGCAATCTGGAATATTTAAGTGGAAAAAATCCATAGCATGTAGATAATGGCCCTCATTTACTAAAAGTGGAGTGTTTATTGTGGAGTGTTTTCTATATCACTCCATTTTTTTCCAGGCTTATTTACATGTTGGTTATTTTTTTGTGTTGCACTAGTCAATTGTGTCGCACAAACTCCAAACACGTAAAACAAACTTTTTTTTGGACCTTAACCCCTTAACGACCACGGTCGTAAATGTACGTCCTGGTTTGGAGGGACTTCCCGCACCAGGACGTACATTTACGTCCTGTGTATGACCGCAAGTATCGGAAGGGTGCTCGCGTCATACACGGCAGGTTCCGGCTGCTAGCAGCAGCCGGGGACCTACCCGTAATGGCAGACATCCGCGATCCCGCAGATGTCCGCCATTAACCCCTCCGATGCCGTGATCAATACAGATCACGACATCTGCTGCATGTCGGCACTTTGATTGGATGATCGGATCACCCGCAGCGCTGCCGCGGGGATCCGATCATCCAGCATGACAGCCAGAGGTCCCCTCACCTAACTCCGACCGTCTCCCGGGGTCTTCTGCTCTGGTCTGAGATCGAGCGGACCAGAGCAGAAGATCACCGATAATACTGAGCAGTGCTGTGTCCTATGTACAGCACTGCACAGTATTAGCAATCAAAGGATTGCTATAGATAGTCTCCTATGGGGACATAAAAAGTGTAAAAAAATAGTTGAAAAATATAAAAATAAAAAGTAAAAAAAAAGTGAAAAATCCCCTCCCCCAATAAAAATGAAAATTGTCCGTTTTTCCCATTTTACCCCCAAAAAGCGTAAACATTTTTTTTAATAAACATATTTGGTATCGCCACGTGCATAAATGTCCGAACTATCAAAATATAATATTAATGATTCCGTACAGTGAATGGCGTAAACGTAAAAAATTTAAAAAGTCCAAAAAATTTTATAAAAAAAAAAAATTAATTAAAAATTATCTAAAAGTTTTATATATGCAAATGTGGTATCTAAAAAAAGTACAGATGACGGCGCAAGAAATTAGCCCTCATACCACCCTATATACGGAAAAATGAAAAAGTTATAGGTGGTCAAAATAGGGCGATTTTAGATTACTGATTTTGTACAAAAAGTTTTAGATTTTTTTTAAGCAGTACAAAAATATAAAAGTATCTAGCCATGGGTATCATTTTAATCGTATTTACCCACAGAATAAAGAACACATGTCATTTTTATCGTAAAGTGTATAGTGTGAAAACAAAACCCTCCAAAACGTGCAAAATTTTGGTTTTCATTTATATTTCCTCCTTAAAAATTTTTTGGGGGGGTTTGCCGTACATTTTATGGTAAAATGAGAGGTTTCATTACAAAGTACAATTGGTCACGCAAAAAACAAGCCCTTATATGGGTCTGTAGATGGAAAAATAAAAGAGGGATTTTAGAAGGCGAGGAGGAAAAAATTAAAAAGCAAAAATAAAATTGGCCTGGTCCTTAAGGTGAAAATGGGCTTGGTCATTAAGGGGTTAAAGACCATTTATAAATAAAAATGTATTTGTTGGAGTCAAAAGGTTTTGGACTAGTTTGTTTATAAACAGTTTCATTAATTAAAATTATTCAGGTGTTATAATGTAAAAAAAAAAATAATAATTATCACCCAAACATTAAATATTTTATTCATAAAAGTGTGGAACTGTACAAAATGTTTTCCGGTTATAAACCAAGTTACTTTCACACAAAACACAATGGTAAACAGTCCCTTGTTACAAATCACTCCATTTTTGGCATTTCGGCCTCTTGGCTGTCGGTTATTGTGTGAAGCAAACTCACATTCTTTCTCGAGTGATTTTGGAAGTACTTTTTTGGTTTTTGTTGGTAAAACCCCCATTTTTTCATAAAACACGCCCATTTCAGAGTGAAAACAACAACACTCCGAGTGTTTTCTAAAATGTCGGTTGTGCAACTAAAATTTGGTCGCATAATTAGTCGCATAGACGTTGCGACTAAAATTTAGGCACATCAACAGAGAAAAAGAGTCGGTTGGACTTTAGTAAATGAGGGCCAAAATGTATAAACCTCGTCCATATGCATGTTACTGTTATCTGCTGTGGATTTACCTGTTCAAATCTGCAGGTAAAAATGACAGAAAATCTGCCGTAAAAATGTTATTGTTGCAAAAACAACCGTACACATTAATATATTAATACATCTAAATATATTAAAATATCATCAGTGGTAAATCAACAACAAGTCCACGTAATTTGGTGAGAATGTGCTGCTCCAAGGAGAGGACTACTATATCTACTCTAATATTTAAATAGAGACATCAAAAGGAATACTCTGAGGACAGAGTAAACCTTTCCACATTGGGTGCTCTTAAAGGTAGGGACAATGGGGGAAACTTATCAAAACCTGTGGACAGGCAAAGTTGCCCAGTTGCCCATGGCAACCAATCAGATCGCTTCTTTCATTTTTCACAGGTCTTGTTAAGAATGAAAGAAGGGATCTGATTGGTTGCTATGGGCAACTGGGCAACTTTGCCTCTCCACAGGTTTTGATAAATCTCCCCCAATATCCTTTCCTACAGGGCATAAATGGACACCCCAATAATTTTTTGGTTATACCCCTGTACAAAAGTACATGGACATGAAAGCTCTGTGGGGGGTCTTCTCTTGGTGATTTGTTGCTCTCTGCTGACTCTTTGCGAGAAGAACTTGACTTTTAGTCAGTAATGAATACTCAGTGAAGACATGGAGGATCTGTTCTATTTGCATTTGTTGGTGGTAGCAGTAGAGACTTGATTTAAAGGTGGACATGATGATGGCATGAAGCTTGGACATGATGATGGCATGAAGCTTGGACATGATGATGGCATGAAGCTTGGACATGATGATGGCATGAAGCTTGGACATGATGATGGCATGAAGCTTGGACATGATGATGGCATGAAGGTTGGACATGATGATGGCATGAAGCTTGGACATGATGATGGCAGTGCTTATAGAACTCACTGCAGTTCTCTCAGCCTCAGATGCGCAGCAGTTGACATGTGCTGACACCGTGGCGGTGCAGTGGAGGGATGGACTTAATCAGCTGTACTGTGTCCCTTCTGTAGTTCAATGACTACCACTGAAAAAGACTCACCAATGAATCATCTCTCATTGTTTCAGAAGTGCTACACTAGATTGTGGGCTGACATGGGGTAGCATTTACTTGAGACTATAAACTGGCCATGGGCAATGTTTACAATAGACAGTGGACTGAGTGGGGGCAGCATTTCTAATAGATTGTAAGCTGCCAAGAGCCAACTGTGGACTGACTGTGGGCAGCATTTACCCTACACTGTGGACTGACCAGGGGGCCGCATTTACACTAGACTGTGGGTTGACAGTGGTGGCATTTATTGTAGACTTTTCATTGGGGGAAGAATTTAAAGGGATACTCCTCCCCTAGACATCTTATCTTCTATCCAAAGGATAGGGGATAAAGATGTCTGATTGCGGGGGTCCCGCCGTTGGGGACCTCCGCGATCTCCCTTCTGCACCCGGCATTTGTTTAGAGTGTCGGGTGCAGCGCTGAAGGCTTGAGATGTCTTGATCGTGCCCCGCTCTTGACATCATGGCCACGTCCCCTCAATGCAAGTCTATGGGAGGGGGCATGGCTGGGATGTCACGAGTGGGACGTGGCCGTGATGTCACGAGCCTCCGCCCCGCATCGCCAGTCATCCCACACGGAGTGAAGTTCGCTTCCTGCACCGGATTTCTGGGGTGCTGCAGCCGAGTCCCCAGCGGCGGGACCCTTGCAATCCTTTGAATAGGGAATAAGATGCCTAGGGGCAGAGTACCCCTTTAAACTAGATACTATATACTGATATGTCAATTTCCGATTGCATTTTACCCCATTTTACCCCTTGTTGATTATATATATATCATATTATCATGTTAGGGTCCCATCCGATATGAGGCCACCTCCGCGTGGTGGATGGGGGGACACATTTTGATCAAAAAGTGCGCTGAGAGCCTCCATTTTTTTACCTAGAGTGCTGTTGCAACTTTCTTGTTTGTACATTTTGTATTTGCCACAGCAGCGGGCACCTGTGTATTAGGTTGTTGTGCTGGCTATTTTTCCTTTTGTTTTTACTTTGTAAATTGGGGGGTGTGGCACCCTCTTTAGCCGTGCACCCCACCCCTCTCAGACTGGAGGTGGTTTAGTCAATGGCTGATCCAACATGTCACACAGTCAGAGGCTATATGCACAGCAGAGGTGAGTTATCATGTTAGGGTCCCATCCGATATGAGGCCACCTCCACGTGGTGGATGGGGGGACACATTTTGATCAAAAAGTGCGCTGAGAGCCTCCATTTTTTGACCTAGAGTGCTGTTGCAACTTTCTTGTTTGTACACATTATATATATAAATATATATATATATATATATATATATATATATATATATATATATATATGTGTGTGTTTTTGTGTGTGTGTGTGTGTGTGTCCCTTTTATATTTTAGGTAAGACCTTAAATTGGTTCTCTGAAAAGATGGTTGATCCCTGTAAAGTAGGCTATAAATACCAATATAACTAAGATATGGATTGCATTTTATTTTGTAGTTTTCCTGATCACATAGAAGTCTGTGAAATATTTCCAGCTGTTTGACAAACATTTTTCACCAGATATGTGCTAGGAATTCTGATTCTAAGGATTCATGCTATTGCTGCTCTTCTAGCGGTTTGTTACTGTCAGGAACCTTTGCATGTTCTTGCTGCTCAGTCTTGGCAGAATAACATACTGTTAATACGATATATGAGAGCCTCTTGACTAACCATTCAATCTCCCTCACAAAGGAGACTAATCAGAATGATGGACGAACGCTACACAAGAAGGCATTAAAATGCATTAGAAACTTTCCCCACAACTCAGAGGTTCTCTCCATCACCTGCCTCAAACAAACAGGCCCATCACAAGTGTATTAATGTATTAGTATCCCGAATGGCAAAGTCAACATTACATTTGTACCAAATCTGCGTTTTCATCAGGGACAGATGAGGAGATTATTATATCATTACTAATGTTTCACGACTTTGTTATTCTCCTGGAATCGCATAAATTTAGACTCAGTGTTTATACCCAGATAAATTATTAAAAGGACGTCTGATTTAGGAAAACTAGGAACACGGGTATCACAAGTCTTCTCATTACAGCCTCTTAAGTAATCTTATGGGATAACTGAATAAGAAGTTATTAAATCATCTTCACAGGAATCATTTTACTGATTACATTATTTTGGTCTATTATCTGACTCCTTAGTAACGACTGAGGTTTAGCCAGTGCTTTTAGGAGAATTTATGAAACACAAAATGAGAATAAAGATATTTTTTTTCTTATAATGTTACCCATAAAAGCAGAATATTTCTTACGCTTTGAAAAATGGCACCTACACAATAAATATTCTATATGTAATATATACAGTCATACCCTGAAATTTTTCAAGAAAATTAAGTATATCTCACAGAAAAGGATTGCAGTAACACAAGTTTTGCAATACACATGTTTATTCCCTTTGTGTGTATTGGAACTAAACCAAAAAAGGAAAAAAGAAAATTGGACATAATGGGGGGGGGTATTTATGAAAGGATTTATGTGTTTTTTTCACGTAACTTTGGCGCAAGACTTTGGCGCAGTGTCTTTTTGCGCCAAAGTTAGCCGCATCTTCTTCACTGTCATTTTTACAACTTTCTCAAAATCACACGGTCCTGTGTGTGATTTTAACTTTAGTCAGTAATTCATCATTTGCGCCAATCGATCTTTGGCGCAATTTTGGCACAAATCCCGTTTTTTTTTTTGGTGCAAATCCCCACCAAGAAATTTTGCACATGGAAAACACACTTAGCAATGTCAGAAAATGTAAAGGTGTCGAAATACATTAAAACATTTTTTTGTGAAAGCAGCGACGCCTCCAGGGCTGCTCAATACTATCCTGCGACATAGTTGTCTCTGAGGAACCTTCACCCTCTGTTGAGCCAGCATTGGACATGGCCACACAGGTTCAGGAAAGGTAAGCACTAAAGCAGTGGTCTCCAACCTGCGGACATCCAGATGTTGCAAAACTACAACTCCCAGCATGCCCGGACAGCCAACGGCTGTCCGGGCATGCTGGAAATCGTAGTTTTGCAACATCTGGAGGTCTGCAGGTTGAAGACCACTGCACTAAAGTAAAAAAAAAAAAAAAAAAAAATAAAAACCATTTCACATGGTGGCTATAAGCCCCACAAAAGAAAATGACTCATGTCGCTTGCTGATATACTGCAGGGGGGACTCCGAAATGGCTGCTCTACAGGGTAAAATACGCGTCCTCTGAGGCGGTAAGTTCTGTGTAAAAGGCGCTGTGAACAGCTGATTTCAACATTTGAGCCAAAATTACTAACAACTTGCACCAAATGATAAATTTGGTGCATGTCCACAAAATTCAAAGTGAAAAAAAAAAGGTTAAAAAGAAACTGTCAACAGGCAAAATTGATAAATAACCCCGAATGTCACCAAACTCCAAAAATGGTCAGGACAAAATTATTGGCACCCTTAACTTAACCCCTTGGGAACAGAGGGTTTTTCCGTTTTTTGCACTTTCATTTTTTCCTCCCTACCTTTTAAAAATCATAACCCTGTCAATGTTGCACCTAAAAGTCCATATGATGGCTTATTTTTTTGCACCACCAATTCTACTTTGAAGTGACATCAGTCATTTTACCCAAAAATCTACGGCGAAACGGAAAAAAAAATAATTGTGCGACAAAATTGACGAAAAAATGCCATTTTGTAACTTTTGGGGACTTTCGTTTTTACGCCGTACATTTTTCGGTAAAAATGACACCATATCTTTATTCTGATACCCTACTTATATAGGTTTGATTTTGTCGTACTTCTGGAAAAAATCATAAATACATGCAGGAAAATTCATACATTTAAAATTGTCATTTTCCGAACCCTCTAACTTTTTTACTTTTCCGCTTACGAGGCCATATTTGTATTGATCGAAATTTTTGATTGCTTTTTATTAATTTTTTCATGATATAAAAAGTGAACAAAAATACGCTATTTTTGACTTTGGAATTTTTTTGCGCGTACGCCATTGACCATGCGGTTTAATTAACAGTATATTTTTATAATTCTGACATTTCTGCACGCGGCAATATCACATATGTTTATTTACACAGTTTTTTTTTAAATGGCAAAAGGGGGGTGATTCAAACTTTTATTAGGGAAGGGGTTAAATGATCTTTATTCACTTTTTATTTTTTTGCAGTTATAGCTCCCATAGGGGGCTATAACACTGCACACACAATGGTTTCTCATAGGAAAACATTGATCAATGATTCTGACGCTTGACTGCTCATGCCTGGATCCCAGGCACTGAGCAGTCATTCGGCGATCGGACAGCGAGGAGGAAGGTAGGGGACCTGCTGTCCTAAAGCTGTTTGGGATGCCACGATTTTGCCGCAGCGATCCCGAATAGCCGGTAGCAGTTTACTTTCATTTTAGACGCGGTGTGCGATCAGTGCCGCACACTATTAGCCACGGGTCCCGGTCATTGTTAGAGGCCGGGCCCAACCCGCTATGAATTATAGAAAGGGAGTGGGCGAAGGGCGTATAAGTACGCCCTCCGTCCCCAACAGGTTAATATTTGGTTGCACACCCTTTGGAAAAAAATAACTGCAATCAGTGGCTTCCTATAACCATCAATAAGCTTCTTACACCTCTCAGCTGGAATGTTAGACCACTCTTCCTTTGCAAACTGCTCCAGGTCTCTCTTATTGGAAGGGCGCCTTTTCCCAACAGCAATTTTAAGATCTCTCCACAGGTGTTCAATGGGATTTAGATCTGGACTCATTGCTGGGCACTTCAGCACTTTGTTGCCATTCATTTCTGGGTGCTTTTTGACATATGTTTTGGGTCATTGTCCTGCTGAAGTACCCAAGATCTCGGATGCAAATCCAGCTTTCTGACCCTGGGCTGTACAGTGCGACCCAAAATCTGTTGATAGTCCTCAGATTTCATGATGCCTTGGACACATTCAAGGCACCCAGTGCTAGAGGCAGCAAAACAACTCCAAAACATCATTGAACCTCCCCCATATTTCAGTGTAGGTACTGTGTTCTTTTCTGTGTTGTAGGCCTCATTCCGTTCTCGGTAAACAGTAGTCTCATCTGTCCACAAGACGTTTTCCCAGAAGAATTTTGACTTACTCAAGCTTATTTTGGCAAAATGTAGTCTTGCTTTTTTATGTCTCTGTGTCAGCAGTGGGGTCCTCCTTGGTCTCCTGCCATAGCGTTTAATTTCATTTAAATGTCGACGGATAGTTCACTTTGATACTGATGCTCCCTGAGCCTGCAGGACAGCTTGAATATCTTTGGAACTTGTTTGGGGCTGCTTATCCATCATCCGGACTATCCTGCGTTGACACCATTCATCAATTTTTCTCTTCCGTCCACGCCCAGGGAAATTAGCTACAGTGCCATGGGTTGCGAACTTCTTGATAATGTTTCACACTGTGGACAAAGGCAAATCTAGATCTCTGGAGATGGACCTTGAGATTGTTGATATTTTTCCACAATTTTGGTTCTCAAGTCCTCAGACAATTCTCTTCTCCTCTTTCTGTTGTCCATGCTCAGTGTGACAAACACAGACATACAATGCAAAGACCAAGTGAACTTCTCTCCTTTCAGGTATGATTTTTATATTTCACACACCTGTTACTTCCACAGGTGAATTTAAAGGAGCATCACATGCTTGAAACAATCCTATTTATCCACAATTTTGTCCAGCCCATTTTTGGAGTTTGGTCTGTCCAATTTTTTTTGTTCCTTTTTTGGTTTAGTTCCAATACACACAAAGGGAATAAACACGTGTATAGCAAAACATGTGTTACTGCAATCCTTTTCTGTGAGAAATACTTCATTTTCTTGAAAATTTTCAGTTGTGCCATATATAATGCAATTGGAAACTCCATTTAGAGCCTTCACATTTTGATATGTTGATGCCTTGTGCTACAATAGAAAAAAATAACCAGTCTTACAGCCATCCCTGACACTCCATGTGGTCTCAGCCACACACTGCTTCACTTCCTGTTTCATCACTCTATTATAGTCTATGATACAATCTCAACTTTAAGGTGATCATATACCTTGTTAGACCTCCTAAAACATGCACGTTTGGCTAAACATTTATGAGATAAGTCATAGCCTGAAACCTCTGCTGGTGGTAATTTGTGTCCAATTCTTTTTTCCCCCCAAAATTCAGGAGAGAAATAGGACAACCCCATACACATAGGATAGGTCCCTATATAATCAGCAGATACAGCTGATCACAGGGGGCTTGGCTTCATCTCATCGCGTACTGCCCACTGTGAGTCCCGACATGCCTACGTTTAACGTGTCCCCCCGATGTGTTCTCCCCCCGTGGTGATCTCAGCACAGTCTGCAAATAGCTGTAAAACATTCAATGCAGGCACATAGGGACGTACAGATGGGACACACATGTCATCAGAGAGCTGGCCTGTCAGTTAAGACGAGAAGAAATCAAGACCCCTGTGATCAGCTGATGTTTCGAGCCACACAGGATCTCAAAATAAGCTTGAGATGACCGTAATGAAAATCCAAAAAGGGGACAATCAACCCCTGACAGTTATTACATGTAAATACATAGCTTGACATCAGGGGTACATACCATAAATGTACAAAAATGCTGGAATACCCATTTAAGATTTTTAAATAAAAGTAATTTACAAATCTTTAGAACATTCTGGCACCAGTGGTTTTAAAAAAAAATTCACTCCGGATTACCCCTATATACAGTACAGACCAAAAGTTTGGACACACCTTCTCATTCAGAGTTTTCTTTATTTTCATGACTATGAAAATTGTAGATTCACACTGAAGGCATCAAAACAATGAATTAACACATGTGGAATTATAAACATAACAAAACAGTGTGAAAATATGTCATATTCTAGGTTCTAGCCACCTTTTGCTTTGATTACTGCTTTTCACACTCTTGGCATTCTCTTGATGAGCTTCAAGAGGTAGTCACCTGAAATGGTCATCCAACAGTCTTGAAGGAGTTCCCAGAGATGCTTAACACTTGTTGGCCCTTTTGCCTTCACTCTGCGGTCTAGCTCACCCCAAACCGTCTCGATTGGGTTCAGGTCCGGTGACTGTGGAGGCCAGGTCATCTAGCGCAGCACCCCATCACTCTCCTTCTTGGTCAAATAGCCCTTACAAAGCCTGGAGGTGTGTTTGGGGTCATTGTCCTGTTGAAAAATAAATGATGGTTTAACTAAACGCAAAACGGATGGAATAGCATGCCACTGCAAGATGCCGTGGTAGACATGCTGGTTCAGTATGCCTTCAATTTTAAATAAATCCCCAACAGTGTCACCAGCAAAGCACCCCCACACCATCACACCTCCTCCTCCACACCAGCACACCTGTGAAGACCATTTCAGGTGACTACCTCTTGCATCTCAACAAGAGAATGCCAAGAGTGTGCAAAGCAGTAATGAAAGCAAAAGGTGGCTAATTTGAAGAACCTAGAATATGACATATTTTCAGTTGTTTAACACTTTTTTGTTATGTATATAATTGCACATGTGTTAATTCGTAGTTTTGATGCCTTCAATGTAAATCTACAATGAAAATAAGGAAAACTCTAAATGAGAAGTTGTGTCCAAAATTTTGGTCTGTACTGTACATCTAAGAATAAAGCAGAAAAGAAGCTAAACAATAAAGAGAAATCTTGTTTGTGGTAGATTGTATATCCAGTCAAAAATACAAATTAGAGAAGAAATGTAGGTCACAGCTGAATTGAATAAAACATTGTAGGTAACAGTCTGTGGCGACTATTACTGTTATGGGGCAACTGGACATCTGAAAAAGGGCAAATAGATTATTTTAAATATCCACTCCAAAAATTGTAGGTCTAATGCTATAAACGTTTGGCCATTTACATGTATGTATAGGTGTAGTCTTATTTAAAAAAAAAACACAAACTGTAAAATCCTAGCTCCTTTTGTTGGTGGTGAAGCTAGTGTGTGATGTTACCAAACATATGTCCTCACCTCTTTCTCCAGGGACAAATAATAGAAGACAAATGGGTGGAAAAGTAGAATTTGTGCTTCATCTATCTTCACCTAAGCAATGCTTTTGGGCAAGAGATAATGGAATATAAAAGGCAACCAGACAAAATGTGGCTTCTGCCAGGAGGAAGTGTATAGCAGTGTGAGTTCAATCATTGCTTTAGTATCTCCCCAAGCTGAATTTGCCGAGCAGATCCAGATTGAAACCTGAAGATAAAAGATATAAAATACTTCAAATCACCCCAACAGATGTAAGGTTATCTTGTTTCAGCCGTAACATTTTATTTCTCTAGTATCTGCCACAAGATGTTAGATGCAAATCTGTAACATTGTAATGTGGGGACTCCATGGATTGGATACACATGACCCTATTTTGCCTGTTCACCTATTATCCTACTTTGGATGCAATTTTGGTAGGTACTAAGTAGAGATGAGCAAACTTTAGAAAAATTTGATTCGTCCGATTTGCCAAATTTTTAGAAAAAATTGGGTTTGGCGCAAATTTATTAGCAGCAAATCTATATTAACCCCTTAAGGACCAAGGACATATGAGTACGTCCTTGGTCGCGCTCCCGTGATATAACGCGGGGTCCCACGGTGACCCCGCATCATATCACGGCGGGCCCAGGGTCATAGTGAAGCCGGGACCTGCCGCTAATAGCAAAGCTGAGCCACGCGGCTAAAAGTGAAAGTAAAAACTGCCGGTTAGCTCAGTGGGCTGTTCGGGATAGCCACGGCGAAATCGCGGCATCCCGAACAGCTTACAGGATAGCCGGAGGGTCCCTACCTGCTTCCTCGCTGTCCGATCACCGAATGACTGCTCATTGCCTGAGATCCAGGCATAAGCAGTCAAGCAGCAGAATCATCAATCACTGGTTTCCTATGAGAAACCAGTGATCAATGTGAAAGATCAGTGTGTGCAGTGTTATAGGTTCTTATGGGAGCTATAACACTGCAAAAAAAAATGAAAAAAGTGAATAAAGATCATTTAACCCCTCCCATATTAAAAGTTTGAATCACCCCCTTTTTCCCATAAAAAAAAAACCACAGTGTAAATAAAAATAAAGATATATGGTATCGCCGCGTGCGGAAATGTCTGAATTATAAAAATATATAGTTAATTAAATTGCACGGTCAATGGTGTGCGCGCAAAAAAATTCCAAAGTCCAAAATAGTGCATTTTTGGTCAGTTTTTATATCATGAAAAAATGAATAAAAAGCGATCAATAAGTCCTATCAATGCAAAAATGGTACCATTAAAAACTTGAGATCACGGCGCAAAAAATTAGCCCTCATACTGCCCCATACGGGGAAAAATTAAAAAGTTATAGGGGTCAGAAAATGACAATTTTAAACGTATTAATTTTCCTGCATGAAGTTATGATTTTTTCCAGAAGTACGACAAAATCAAACCTATATAAGTAGGGGATCATTTTAATTATATGGACCTACAGAATAAAGATAAGGTGTCATTTTTACCGAAAAATGTACTACGTAGAAACGGAAGCCCCCAAAATTTACAAAACAGCGTTTTTTTTTTAAATTTTGTCGCACAATGTTTTTTTTTCCAATTCACCGTAGATTTTTTGGGCAAAATGACTGACGTCATTACAAAGTAGAATTGGTGGCGCAAAAAATAAGCAATCATATGGATTTTTAGGTGCAAAATTGAAAGAGTTATGATTTTTTAACCCCTTAACGACACAGGACATATATTTACGTCCTGCGCCGGCTCCCGTGATATGAAGCGGGATAAAAGCTGACCGCCGCTTCTAAAGTGAAAGTGAAAGTGACCCGGCTGCTCAGTCGGGCTATTCGGGACCGCCGCGGTGAAATTGCGGCGTCCCGAACAGCTGACCGGACACCGGGAGGGCCCTTACCTGCCTCCTCGGTGTCCAATCAGCGAATGACTGCTCCGTGCCTGAGATCCAGGCAGGAGCAGTCAAGCACCGATAACACTGATCACAGGCGTGTTAATACACGCCTGTGATCTGTGTAGAAGATCAGTGTGTGCAGTGTTATAGGTCCCTATGGAACCTATAACACTGCAAAAAAAATGTAAAAAAAAGTGTTAATAAAGGTCATTTAACCCCTTCCCTAATAAAAGTTTGAATCACCCCCCTTTTCCCATAAAAAAAATAACAGTGTAAAAAAAAAAAAAATAAACATATGTGGTATCACCGCGTGCGTAAATGTCCGAACTATAAAAATATATCATTAATTAAACCGTACGGTCAATGGCGTACGCGCAAAAAATTCCAAAGTCCAAAAAAGCGTATTTTGGTCACTTTTATACCATTAAAAAATGAATAAAAAGTGATAAAAAGTCCGATCAAAACAAAAATCATACCGATAAAAACTTCAGATCACAGCGCAAAAAATGAGTCCTCATACCGCCCTGTATGTGGAAAAATGAAAAAGTTATAGGGGTCAGAAGATGACATTTTTAAACGTATAAATTTTCCAGAAGTGCGACAAAATCAAACCTATATAAGTAGGGTATCATTTTAACCGTATGGACCTACAGAATAATGATAAGGTGTAATTTTTACCGAAATATGCACTGCGTAGAAACGGAAGCCCCCAAAAGTTACAAAATGGCGTTTTTTCTTCGATTTTGTCGCACAATGATTTTTTTTCCGTTTCGCCATGCATTTTTGGGTAAAATGACTGATGTCACTGCAAAGTAGAATTGGCGACGCAAAAAATAAGCCATAATATGGATTTTTAGGTGGAAAATTGAAAGGGTTATGATTTTTAAAAGGTAAGGAGGAAAAAACGAAAGTGCAAAAACAGAAAAACCCTGAGTCCTTAAGGGGTTAAAGGCAAGGAGCAAAAAACGAAAGTGCAAAAATGGAAAAAACCCCGGTCATTAAGGGGTTAAAAACGGCTATTTATGGCCTACAGAGAGCCTCAATAGGAGTGTAGAACACTTTGCTCTGTTCTAACATGCATATGGATTGTGCTGGGGTAGTGAAATACTACTGTTATTCAGTATGACATGCAGATTACAGGCATTGCTTTTAGAATCACTGCCACAGGGCGGCACAATGACAGAGCCTGGAGGTGGCATCAGTATGAGGAGACCATATAGTGGCTGAATGATACAGCGTGGAGGTTTTGGCAGCATGAGGATACAATATAGTGGCTGAATGACACAGCGTGGAAGTGTTGGCAGCATGAGGAGACCATACAGTGGCTGAATGGCACAGCTTGGATGAGGTTGAAGCATGATGAGACATATAGTGGCTGAATGACGCAGCCTGGAGTCGTTGGCTGCATGAGGAGACCATATAGTGGCTGAATGACACAGCTTGGATGAGGCTGAAGCATGAGGAGACCATACAGTGGCTGAATGACACAGCTTGGATGAGGTTGAAGCATGAGGAGACATATAGTGGCTAAATGACACAGTGTGGAGGTGTTGGCAGCATGAGGAGACCATATAGTGGCTGAATGACACAGCTTGGATGAGGCTGAAGCATGAGGAGATCATATAGTGGCTGAATGACACATCCTGGAGCTGACAGCAGCATGAGTAGACGCTAGGATTTCACAATCCCTAAAATTAAAAGATGAATTTTGAAATTTAAATTGAAGATTTATGGTAGCTAGATTTTAGGCCCAGTCCAAGGCCCAGCAGCATCAGTAACCCATATATTGGCTGAATGACAGAGCCTGGAGTTGGCTGAAGCATGAGGAGACCCCAGGGCATCATAATCCCTAAAAAAAAAAAAAAATACGAAGTTTAAAATTTAAACTGAAGATTTTGGGTAGCTAGTGCTACCATAAAAAAAGTTTTTATTCCCAGACCCAGGCCCAGCAGCATCAGTAAACCATATATTGGCTGAATGACACAGCCTGGAGTTGGCTGAAGCATGAGGACACCCAAGGGCTTCACAATTCCTAAGAAAAAAAGACAAAGTTTGAAATTTAAACTGAAGATTTTGGGTAGCTAGTGCTACGATAACAAAAGTGTTATTCCCAGACCCAGGCCCAGCAGCATCGGTAAATCATATATTGGCTGAATGACACAGCCTGGAGTTGGTTGAAGCATGATGAGACCATATAGTATCTAAATGGCACCGCCTGGAATTGGCAGCACCATGACGAGACCATTGAAATTTATGATTTTTAAATTTAAATTTAAGATTTTAAAATTGATATTATGGATTTCTTAATTGAAATTTCACTACTCTGCCTGACATACTTATTGCGTATATGAAGGGAATACAATACGCTTCACTTTTGTCTAGAACAGCAGCAGGTTTGTACTATTGGCTGTCCTTTCACAGAATATAGACCTATGACAGATTAACAGGTACATGATAATACACTACTTAGATGTAGGTATGTGGTGTGCAAGTACAGTACGCTTAGTGTCCTAGATTACAAAATTCCTTTATAATCAGAAATTGTCAGAATGCCACCTGACATTCAAAATAATAAAATGATAGATACGTTCTCTGAAGGAAAGGATCCTTCATTAGATGACAATATAAGTATTGTGTGTTCCAGTGACATTAGCTCATCGGAGGAACAGGAAAACATGATACAACTTAATTCTGCAACTGAAGAACCACAACAAAGAATGAACGACTTAATGCCTACTGGAACTGAGGAACTTCTCAATTATAAATCTACCACCATGGATAGTTAGTCAATTTCATCAGCCGGTGGTTAGTATCCACAGTTCGCTGTTTCTGCTAGTCCTTGGCAATATTCCTTTTATTACTGGTCTGCTATCAACATGGCAATAATGCTGGGAGAGTAAATCAAGGATACCCACATGTTTCCTACGATACACAGTCAATATATGGAGACCATATAGTGTCTGAATGGTACAGCCTGGAGTTGGCAAAAGCATGTGGAGACCATTGAAATATAAGAATTTTGAATAGAAATGTAAGATTAAGACCCTGGTGTGTGGGTACAAAGGACCTAATTTAACAAGGAATCACATGTCACATGGCAGCACAATGACAGAGCCTGGAGGTTACATCAGTAGGAGAAGACCATATAGTGTCTGAATGGAACAGCCTAGAGTTGGCTGAAGCATGAGGAGACCATATAGTGTCTGAATGGCACAGCCTGGAGTTGGTGGCAGATGAGGAGACAATAGGGCCTCACCATCTCTAAGAATAAAAGATTAATTTTGAAATTTCCATTGAAGATGTATGGTACCTAGTGCTACCATAAACATATATAGGTAATGTCCTAGGCCCAGCAGCATCACTAAACCATGTAGTTGCTGAATGACACAGACAGGAGCAGGCAGCAGCATGAGTACACAAGAGGGATTCACAAACCCTAACATTAAAAGGTGAATGTTGAAATCTCTATTGAAGATGCATGTTAGCTAGTGTTACCATGCAAAAATTTAAGGCCCTAGCCCAGTAGCATTACTAAACATTGTAGTTGCTGAATGACACAGACAGGAGCAGTCAAGCAGCAGGAGTACACAAGAGGGTTTCATAACCCCTAAGATTGAAAGATCAATGTTGAAATTTCTATTAAGCATGTATGTAAGCTAGTGCTAACATCCAAAAATGTAAGGCCCAAGCCCAGCAGCATCAGTAAGCCAAGTAATTCCTGAAACACACAGTCAGGAGCAAGCATCAGCAGTACACAAGAGGGTTTCATAACCCCTTACATTGAAAGATCAATGTTGAAATCTCAATTAAGCATGTATGAAAGCTAGTGCTAACATACAAACATTTAAGGCCCAAGCTCAGCAGCATCAGTAAGCCATGTAGTTCCTGAAACACACAGTCAGGAGCAGGCATCTGCAGTACACATGAGGGTTTCATAACCCCTTACATTGAAAGATCAATGTTGAATTTTCAATTAAGCATGTATGTAAGCTAGTGCTAACATCCAAAAATCAAATACATCCAAGTCCAGCAGCATACGTAGGCCAAGTAGCTCCTGAAAGACACAGTCAAGAGCAGGCAGCAGCAGTACTCAAGAGGGCTTAATAACCCCTAAGATTGAAAGATCAATGTTGAAATCTCTATTAAAGAGGTATGTTACCGCATGCTATCATCAAAGAATTTAAGGTCCAAGCCCAGCAGCATCACTAAGCGCAGTAGTTAATGAAACACACAGCCTGGAGCAGGCATCAGCATGAGTTTACAAGAGGGCTTCATAACCCCTAACATTAAAATGTTGATATTGAAATCTGTATAGAAGATGTATGTTAACTAGTGCTAACATCAAAACATTTTAGAGACAGGCCCAGCAGCATCAGTAAGCCATCACTAAACCATATAGTTGCTGAAACACACAGCCTGGATCAGGCAGCAGCAGAAGTGCACAAGAGGGCTTAATAACCCCTAACATTAAAAGGTGAATATTGAAATCTGTATAGAAAATGTATGTTAGCTAGTGCTAACATCAAAAAAATTTAGGCACAGACCCAGCAGCATCAGTAAGCCAAGTAGTTCCTGAAACACACAGCCTGGATCAGGCAGCAGGATGCGTACATAAGAGGGCTTCACAACCCCTAACATTAAAAGATCAATTTTGAAATCTTGATTGAGCATGTATATTTGCTAGTGCTACCATAAAAAAATTGTAGGTAATATCCAAGACATTCCCAGCAGCATCAGAAAACAATATATTGGCTGAATGACACAGCCTGGAGGTGGGGAAAGCATAAGGAGCCCAAAAAGTGTCTGAAAGGTAAAGCCTGGAGGTGGCCGAAGCATGAGGAGACCATATAGTGGCTGAATGGCACAGCCTGGAGTTGGCAGAAGCATAAGTAGACAAAATAGTGGCTGAATGAAACAGCCTGGAGGTAGCAGCAGCATCAAGAGTCCTGAAAGTGACCCAGTGACAGAGTGGTGTGGTGGGTGGCAATACCAGTACCCAGTGATGCAGGTGGCTGGAATGTTTGTAACAGGGGAGCAGTGCCTTAAATCTGTTTGGCACTATCCATATTTGTGAAATGTTGGTGTAGCACCATATTCAATCTATTCTGATGCATCTGGCATTGGTGGGTGGAAATCCTGGCTGATCCATGCCTGATTCATCTTCACAAAGGTCAGTCTCTCCACATTTTTCATGGACAGACAAGTTCTCCTTGGGGTGACTATGGCCCACGTCGCACTAAACACCCGCTCTGATGGCACACTACTGGCCAGGCAATACTGCTTTTCCAGGGCAAACTTTGCTAGTTGCGGCCATAAATCAAGTTTGGCTGCCCAGAAGCCCAGCGGATCTTCAAGGTTTGTTGGCATGGCCATGTCATGGTATGCCGCCACCTGCTGGTTCAGGTCCTGCTCCATGTCTACCTGCTGCTGATGAGTTGCTTCACTATGCAGGTGAGGGCACTCATCAGTGACTGTAGACTTAGGCTGCTGCTAACGGAGCTGGTACTGCTTCTGCCACCCCACCCACCCCTCCCCAGCAGCCATGGCAGTGGAAGGTGAGCGCAGAGAGCCCCCCGAGTAAGACCTGTGAGTGGATGGACAATGGTGCCGATAGGCATCGGCCAACTGACTACGTAGGATGTCTATGTAGTAAGTTAGTTTGTCCTCCCTCTCAGTGGGTATAAAAAAGGCCCCCATTTTGTGCTGGTAGCGAGGGTCCAATAAGGTGGAAAGCCAGAAGTCATCCAGCTGCCGAATGTTGACAATTCGGTGGTCACTATGCAAGTAACTGAGCATGTATCGTGCCATTTGTGCAAGTGACTCAGAGGGACTCCCCGCCTGCATCTTCACTGCATACTTCCACGGTGTGTCTGGGTCCTCTGTCTTGCCACCCTCTAGTTCCTCTGGTTGATCATGCTTCTCCGCTCCTGTCAGATGACTAGGAACACCACCCATCTCATGAAACCTAAGCTGTGCTCCACTGTGCCCCTCATCCTCCTCCTCCAGTTCAGCCCCCACAGGGCTCATGTGGCCGTGAGATGTAGGCGCAACGTCTCCATTGCCCTGACAGCCATCGTTTCCAACACGTGTTGTAGAAAATGGAGCAGTGGAGTGACATTGTTCATCCCGTAATCCTGACGACTTACTAATAATTCCTCAAGGGGCCTGAGCAAACGGCAGGTGTCACGAACGAGCTGCCACTGGTTCACATTGAAGTTACACAGGGGAGAACCGCTGTCCGCTTGGATCATCAATAAATCGGTGATGGCTTTTCTCTGTTGGTACAGTCAGGCCAAAATATGGAGGGTGGAATTCCAACGTGTGCTAACTATATTGTGGGATACCGTTCTAACACTGCAGCTCAAGGAGGGTGTGCTTTGCGGTGTACGAGTGGCTGAAGTGCATGCAAAGTTTTCTTCCCATTGTTAGGATGTCTTGCAAATGGTGGGAAAACTTCAGGAACTGCTTCACAACCAGATTGAACTTGTGTGCCACGCAGGGAGCCTTGCTCAGCCTTCCCAGTCGCAGCACATGCAAGATGTTCTTCCCCTTGTCAGTCACCATGGTTCCCATTTCCAGTTTTCGTGGAGTAAGCCGTGCTCCGATTTCTTCACGAATTACTTTTAGAAGTTCCTCCCCTGTATGACTCTTTTCGCCAAGGCAAACCATGGGAAGAACAGCGTGACACCGCCGTGCCCTGCACACATGGTATGCTGAAGAGCCACTGAGACTTGTCTGGGCAGTGGAGGCTGAGGACACGGTGGAGGATGAGGAGGCGGAGTCTCACATTGTCACAGGACCAATGGGCTGAGAGAGTGGAGGAGGAAGTGGCGTGACCACTCCAAGTTGGGGTTGTGGCTGTGCAGGAACCACATTCACCCAGTGAGCCGTAAAGGACATGTATTGTCCCTGACCGTAGTTACAGCTCCAGACATCTGCGCTGCCATGCACTTTGGTAAACACCGACAGGCTCAAGGACTGGACCACCTTCTCTTTGACAAAATTGGGCAGGGTTGGTACTGCCTTCTTCGCAAATAAATGAAGGTTTGGCACTCTCCACCTCGGCTTTGTGCAAGCCATTAGTTCAATGCAGAGTCCACCACTTGAAAAGGGAGGGACTGCAGCACCAGCAACTTAGAAAGGAGCACATTCAGCTTCTGCACCGTTGGATGAGTGGGCATATACTGTTGTCTTTTGGACATGGCTTCACAGATGGATTGTTGCAGAATGTCTGACCAAAAGTGGGAGGAGCAGGAGCATCTGGAGAGACAGAAGGAGGGTATGACACACAGCTCCCTTCGGCTGAGGTGTGGAGCCTTGGCTGTCTGAAAGAGAGAGCGGCGTGCCACTGGGTGATTCAGCAGGCTGGACCACTACATTGGAGCCACGGTTCTCTCAGGCCGCTTTATGGTGGTGAAGCATATGTTGACGCAGGGCTGGGTGCCAACATTGGGACCCTGGCCACACTTCACCTTCTGCCAACATATCTTGCATGTGGCTATGTGAACCTCCTCCGGATGCTTGATGAAAAACTGCCAGACCGCCGAGTAGCTTATTTTCCCACCAACAGTCCGCACTAATTCACTGCTACTGCCACCGTCTCCAGGAACCCTGTTCCACTACCTCCCGGGAAGGTAGGCTGCCGTAAAGCAGGAGTTCTTTGCTGGGCACGTATGGCTCCAGAATTTCCACTTCTGCCACCATGCTGACTGCCAACCATGCTACTGCCTTGCTCGCTCAGCTGCTGCCTCAAGGGCAACCTGCAACTCTCTTCTCCTGATGATGATGAAGCCCCTTCTGCATCCGGCTCCCAACTGCGATCGACTTAATCATAATCAACAAGTGTCTGCACGTCACTGATGTCCTCCTCAGGTTCCTCAACAGTGTCTGCTTCGGAGAAAGCAGCGGATGTCTTCTCCACTTCTTGGCTGGGCAGTAGATGCTGACTGTCCTCTATTAGATCGTCCTCAGTGAATAGTGGAGCAAAACCCATAGCATAAGATACTTCTGTAGGAAAAGGAACAGCTTAGGACAGAGGAAATGGGAGGACAGGGACTGCTCCCAGACCATGCCAACTGATGGTTGTGTCTGAGGAACCCACCAACTGTTCACTGGGGGTGTCAGATGTCACTTATGATGAAGTTGATGACCGTGTTAGCCAATCGATGACGGCAGATGGATTGCTGGTCAAGACACGACCGCTAGCTGATTACGGGAGCTCAGGCCTCTCGCTGCGACTCCTGCTGCCACTCGCCCCTAGTCTGCTGCAACCTCTGCCTGAAGGATTTAGCCTCTGCCGCGCCTCTGTGCACGTCCTGGCACTTCTCTGCCTGACATACTTAGTTCGTATATGAGGGGAGTACAATACGCTTCACTACGCTTAAAAGAGTATTTGTCTAGAACAGCAGCAGGTGTGCACTTTTGGCTGTCCTTTCACAGTATCTAGGCCCTTGAAAGATTAACAGGTACAAAATAGTACACTACTTAGATGTAGATATGTGGTATGCACTGAGGAAAGCAGAAAAATGCACTACAATACGCCTAAAAACTCTGTATTTTTGTAAAACACCAGCAGGTGATTACTTTTGTCTGTCCTTTCACAGTATGTAGGCCCTTGACAGATTAACAGGTACAAAATAGTACACTACTTAGATGTACTCATGCGGTATGCACTTATGAGGGCAGAGAAATGTGCTATAATGTGCCTAAAAACTCAGCAATTTTTAAAAACACCGGCCGGTGATTACTTTTGGCTGTTCTTTCACAGTATGTAGGGTCTTGACAGATTACCAGGTACAAAATAGTACACTACTTAGATGTATGTATGCGGTATGCACTGATGAGGGCAGAAAAATGTAATCACCAGCTGGTGTCTTAAAAAGTCTGTCATTTTTTTTAAGACACCAGCTGGTGATTACTTTTGGCTGTCCTTTCACAGTATGTAGGCCCTTGGCAGATTAACAGGTACAAAATAGTACACTACGTAGGCTAGGTTCACATCACGTTTTCTCCCATACAGGAGCGAATACGGCAGGGGAGAGCTAAAACCTTGCGCTCCCGTATGCCTTTCTATGCGCTCCCCTATGCCTTTTTATATGCTCGCATATGTAATTAATTTCAATGAGCCGGCCGGAGTGAAACGTTCGGTCCGGTCGGCTCATTTTTGCGCTGTATGCACTTTTTCAACCGGACCTAAAACCGTGGTTGACCACATTTTTAGGTCCGGTGAAAAAGCGCATACAGAGCAAAAATGAGCCGACTCGACCGAACATTTCCCTCCGGCCGTCTCATTGGAATGAATTACATACGGGAGCACATAGAAAGGCATACTGGAGTGCAAGGTTTTAGCTCCCCCCTGCCGTATGCGCTCCTGTGTGGGAGAAAACGTGATGTGAACCAGCCCTTAGATGTACGTATGCGGTATGCACTGATGAGGGCAGAAAAATGCACCACAATATGCCTAAAAACTCTGTATTTTTTTTAAAACACCAGCCGATGATTACTTTTGTCTGTCCTTTCACAGTATGTAGGCCCTTGACAGATTAACAGGTACAAAATAGTACACCACTTAGATGTACGTATGCGGTATGCACTGGGCAGAAAAATGCACTACAGTACCCTTAAAAAATATATTTTTGTAAAACACCAGCAGTACACAACAGTGCTGCAGCCAAAAAAAGCTGTGTACTAAACACAAAATTGCACTCTGTCACAGACTATTAGGAATGAACTGCTGTGTATTATATCGTTTACAGACTAGTATAACCAGCAGATGATTTTTAATGGGACAAAGATACTGATTGTGCTGAAAAATTATTCCTGCCTCCTCTGCTAAGGTTTATGAAGTTGAGGCAGCTTGTTGAAATGTATGAGGCAACACATAGCTATCTACCCCTCTCTGTAATACTTTGCCGAAGAAAGTGACTGGGAGGTTAATGTCTGCAGCTGCAGTAGAAATCTTTTTTAGTGAAAAAAACAATGCTCTGATGTGACTTGGAGGATGTTAAACGCTGCTGGAATGCACTTTTCTCTGCTGTAACACACACACACAGGCTATCCATCCTATCTCTCTGCAGTGTAATGAATGAAGTGGCTGGCCGCAATATGGCTGCCGATTATATAGGGCTGTGACATCACAGGGGTGACTAGCTGCTAGCTGCATCCTGCATGTGATTCAGGGTCATACTGCCTACTTCCCTTCCCGTGTTGCCTTCCCACCTTCCCAGCGTCCCTTGCCCCATGTACTGACATGTGGATCTGCCATTTTAGATGCTTTGGAGCCTGGAACGCTGTAACATGGAGTTTAATGAAGCGATTTGCGTAATATAATCACGGCGATATTCACATGTGTTGCAAATCGAATATTTTCTGAAATTTGTAATGAAGGGGGTCTGTCAACTTTGATTCACTCATCTCTAGTACTAACCATTGCATGCTGGGATTAGTCCACAAGACCTGTTATTATGGAGGTGCACTGACTCAGTCATCTAGCCAGTACAATTTGGCCCCTACTGCCTACATTAATGAAGAGTGTACCGTGGTCCCTCAACATAAGATGGTAATTTGTTCCAAACGAGCCATTGTTTGTCGAATCCATCGTATGTTGAGGAATTCGTGCAATGTAAAGTATAGGAAGCTGTACTCACCTGTCCCTGCCGCTCCGAACCGCGTCCTGCCGCTCCCGATGGTGTCCCCGCCACTCCCGATGGTGACCCCGGTCCTCCGCTGTCTTCCGCAAGGCCTACTGGGCTTACGTAGCGACGTCATTACGTCGCTGCGTACGCCGTTCCTATTGGATGACGGGACGGCGTGCGCAGCTTCGTATTGACGTCACCGGAGAGGGCCGAGAAGACACCGGAGGACCAGCGCTGGACTCGAAGGGCACCCCGGAGCATCGTGGAGGGGTAAGTAATACTCACCGCACCACACGGGGAACATTAAGCTGCTATCCTGCAGCAGCTTAAGCATTTTGCGCTGCCGGATAGCACTTAATGTGCCCCGACATAAAAAAGCATAAAAAATGCTGACATCGACATGCGATGGCCTCTGAGAGGCCATCGTATGTGGATTTGATCATATGTCGGGGCCATCGTATGTCGAGGGGGTCACTGTATAAGGACTAAAAGTGGTGTAGCAAACTCTCCATAGTGTTTACCAACCCAGTTTGGCTTAATAGGTCTCCCCCAGTACATAAAGCTGTGAGAGATCTGCCTATCAATCCTAACCAGTCAGGGAGAAAATATGGACATGGCATCCTAGGTATGTTTTCCTGTGCCATGGCTTTGGTTTGAATCTAAGTTTTACAAGAAAAGCCAGTAATAAATAAAGGATACTGCTATTTTATGGCACCAGTGGTTTGGGTAGCGTAAATATCCTGACAAGCCACCTTAAGGGTACGTTCAGACGAGCAAATTTCCTGCGCGTATTTTGCTGCGGATCCGCCGATGAAGGACCTCTATATGCTGCCTTTACATGTTCTTGCTCGGAGCGGCAATACGCCGCTATGAGCAGACACACTGCAATGTGCGAGTCGCCACGCGCATGCGAAGGAAACTCTCACAACGCAGCAGTTCTCGGACTGGCTCATTGAGCAAAGGGAGTGACCGCGATGTGTGCGAGTACACCGCGCATGCACAGCTTCAGTGTGTCTGCACGTAGCTGCGTATTGCCGCTCCGAGCAAGCACATGTAAAGGCAGCATATAGAGGTCCTTCAGCGGTGGATCTGCAGCGTAAAATTCTGAAGTCTGAATGTAGGAATAGTAAGAAGAAGTTGGTGGCTTTGGTGGAGGAGAATACAACTGGAAATTAATCTGAAAATGTAAATTCTGTAGACAAAAAACCCACTAAAATATTGGACAGATAATAATTAAACAAATGTGTAATAGACAAAGAGATGAGATGATGTTATAGAAGAACAGTTGTGAGGAACCAAACTTGAAATATGCTGAGGACTACTTGATAAGATCTCTCAAGGATGAGAGAGAAAGTGTGATAGTCCAGGGGATGGGGTGTTTATTAGGTTCTAGTAAAGTGTAAAATTGGTAAAAAGAACTATAAACGTAAAAATATCATCACTCCATAAGTCAATGCTCGGCCACTATCCTACAACCGGGCAATGAACTAAAGCCGGGGTCTCCAAACTGTGGCCTTTCAGATTTGCAAAGCTACAAGCCAGCATTCCATCTGGGCATACTGGAAGTTGAATTTTTGCAACATCTTGAGTGTCGCAATTTGGAGACCACTGATCTTAAGCCCTTTTATAGCAAGAAATTTTCCAAACTTTTGAATAGTTTTCTATGTATAAATCGATTATACTTATTCTGTTATTTCAATATGAATGATATAATTCATGGCCTGAGTTGTGAAGATTGACCATTGTGACTAATGACATTTCTTTTTATCAATGCTATTTTACTGTTTTACTTCTATGGCAAAATTATATTTGATGGTTGGAGTCACCTACAATTATCCCTGAACTGATAAGCTGTCAAGGTCTACCAGGTTAATGTGAAGCTTCATTCACTGGGGCTTTCAGAAACTCTCACACAATGCTGCACTCTACTATACAAATATATAGAAAAAAAATTAAACTGACAAGATAAAGGAAAATTAACTCTCACTTATCTTTTAAACTTCATGTGAAAATGAAAAGCAAATGCATAGGGTAAGGGTTTTTGAGTATCTACTATTTTCTACAGAAAATGATATAGAATTGGATGATATTTGTTCAGTGAATTATTTAATTTCAATGAATGGAGAAGATGTTTCTGTATAAGTGGCATAGTCCTATAATTCCTCATTGTACAGATGTACTTGGCTTTAACATTGGATTGTTTACAACAAGTCATTTAGCAATTAAGCAAATCAAGCAGATATAGGGAGACAGATAGGTTAGAGAGGGGTCAGGGCATAATGGTGGGTGGAGTGGAGACCTGTGAGGGGAGGTTAAGAGCATTGGATAGGGAGATCCAGCGGTGAAAATTAATGTAGCCCCAATAAATGTAGCCCCAATAACTAAAAAAATGCCATTAGCCCCAATAACTAATAAATGCAAAAAAAATAAATAAATAAAAATAAAACAATGGCAGAGCATGTAGGACCCCTTAATAATGATAAAGGGGAGGTGGTCACTGGCGATCAAGAGAAGGCAGAGCTACTGAATGGGTCCTTTAGTTCTGTATATACGAAGGAAGAAGGAGAAGCAAGCCGGGCCAGTGCTGGTAACACATCATGTAATGTACTGAACTGGCTTAATCTAGATATGGTTCAAGGTATATTAAGTAAAGTAAATGTAAGCAAATCTCCAGGACCAGATGGATTACACCCAAGAGTTCTTAGAGAATAGTGTTGCTCACGAATATTCGCAATTCGAATATTATTTGCGAATATCGCATATTCGCGAATTCGCGAATTTCGCGAATATAGCGCTATATATTCGTAATTACGAATATTCGTTTTTTTTTTTTTTTTTTTTTTCACAGTACACATCACAGTGATCACCTCTCTCTGCTTCCAGCTTGTGTGGTGTAAAGAAGGCTCTAATACTACTGTGTGAGACTGGCGTGCGAAAATTAGCATATGCGAAAATTAGCATATGCAAATTTTCGCATATGGAAAATTCCCGTATGTTAATTTTGTATATGCTAATATCCACATATGTTAATTTTCGCATATGCGAAAATAAAACGAGAATATAACGAATATGCAAATATTCACGAATATATGACGAATATTCGTCCATATATTCGCGAATATTCGCGAATTCGAATATGGCCTATGCCGCTCAACACTATTAGAGAACTAAGTTCAGTCATTTCTGCACAATTGTTCATGATATTTAGAGAGTCTCTGGTGTCTGGTATCGTGCAGAGGGACTGTCGCAAGTCGAATGTGGTGCCAATCTTCAAAAGGGGCTCAAGGTCTTCCCCAGGTAATTATAGATCGGTAAGCTTAAAGGGGTTCTCCGGTGGTCAACGTGTTTTTCCGTTTTTGACTTACCCTATTTGTTTTGTTTCATTTCTATTCTTGTTGTTTAGGCGACTCTATTTCCGTTCTTTGTTGTCTTTTTATCCCCCACTTTGTTTTCCTATCTTTGCTTCTATTTCCTGTTTCTTGCTGTGCTGAAAATGCCACATGCCTTGCTGGCTTGGGGCGGCTCCTTTTTTTTTTTTTTGGTTTGTTTGTTCCGCCCTTTACCCACCCTACTATTTTTCCGGGTCAGCCCTCTTATACACAGCACACTAATATAATCAGCCCTGGTTGGGATACACTGTCATACACACACAAAAGGGACTCCAACTCCCAGCATGTCTCATTCAGGAGTCTTCAGTCTGTGGTATAACACCAGCATGCTGTCTCTGTAGTCTCCTGGGGGTTGTAGTTCACCACACCTCTGTAGGGCATACACCAATGTTTCCCAACCAGGGTGCCTCCAGGTGTTGCAAAACTACAACTCCCAGCATGCCCTGACAGCCTTTGGGCATGCTAGGAGTTGTAGTTTTGCAACCGCTGGAGGCACACTGGTTGGTAAACACTGGTGTAACATGATGTGTATGCTGAATATGCTAGGACAGTGTTTCCCAACCAGTGTGCCTCCAGCTGTTGCAAAACTACAACTCCCAGCATGCCCAAAGTCTGTCCAGGCATGCTGGGAGTTGTAGTTTTGATACAGCTTGAGGCAGACTGGTTTGTAAACACTAGCATACACACACATAACAGGGACTACAACTCGCAGCATGTGTCATTCAGGAGTCCCCCCCTCCCCCTTCACATATAGGGGGAGATTTATCAAAACCTGTGCAGAGGAAAACTTGCCCAGTTGCCCATAGCAACCAATCAGCTCTCTGCTTTCATTTTTATGAAGGCCTGTGAAAAATGAAAAAAGCTATCTGATTGGTTGCTATGGGCAACTGGGCAAGTTTTCCTCTGCACAGGTTTTGATAAATCTCCCCCATCGGGATCATTCCCAGTATGAGATTTCTTCCCCTGCAGTCCATACATCCCCAGCCCGTGCACCTTCTCATCCTCCCCTTCAGATAACACTTATCTTCTCTGTGTTCCTTCTCCTGTGCAGACCTGCGTCCTTAGAATACAGAGCGGGGGGGGGGGGGGAGGGGAGGTGAGGAGCTGTGTACTCACTCAGCTGGATGAGATGAGGGGTGTGGCTTATTTTTCTCATGCAGACAGAGAAAAAAAAAAGCTATGACATCTTGTCCACAACAGACTCAGAACTGTGGACAACAGTAAAAGAAAACCCTCTGAACTACAGAACTTCCTGCCCAACAAACAGGTAAGAAAAACACATACATGCTGCCAAAACATCTAACACATGTATATTGCAAAAAAAAAAAAAACTTACAAAGAAGATGCCATATAGTCAAAAAAAATTACCACTGGAGTACCCCTTTTAAAGTGCATTGTGGTAAAATTGTTTGAACGACTCATAAGGGACTACATACAGGAATAATAGGGGATAATAGTATTATAAGTCATAGCCAGCATGGGTTTACTAAGGATAGAAGTTGTCAAACCAACCTATATTGCTTTTATGAAGATGTGACCATAAGCCTTGACAGAGGAATGGCTGTGGATGTAGTGTTTTTGGATTTGCTAAAGTATTTGATACTGTCCCTCATAGATGTCTGATAGGTAAGTTTGTTTATATGGAAAAAAAAGAGAGACCAATGCAAGGGCGCCTAGTGTATTATCGCTAAGATATTTTGGTGTATAAGAGCATAGGCCATGAGGAAGCCCTTAGGTAATGGCCGCTCACCTTGGAGCAAGTAAAAACTTGCGTATCAACCCACGTAAGGGGTTACAATGTATGCCGGAACAGCTTCTGTGCCTGAAGTCGCAGGAAGTGGAGAACCCGTCCTGAATGGAACAATGCAGAGAGGCAGAAAAAGGCCTGGAAAAGGTGCTGCTGTTGCCAGAAGATGTAGAATAAACCAGAACCAGAGATGTAGTAGTACAAAACACTGGAGGTTTATTGTATTAAAACAAAAAACATGGATTATGCGTTTTGGGGGGAGCCACCCACTTCTTCAGATCAGTATACATGACATAGATACAAACAGGTTATATATGAAAATTGTGCCCAAAATAAAGTGGGAGGGGCCTTACACAATCACAGTGCATTCTGAGTACATTAGTAGTCATTAAAAACACATATGTAAATGGATGTAAATGCTGATCACACCTCACGCATAAATGTAAGACCTTCTCCTCCTCAATAACTGGTGAAACATTCCCAATTGAGACCACCCTGAATTGCGGATCCCAGTATATTGTGTACCTTTTACAGTGTCCTTGTAACCCACAATACGTGGGAAGGAACGTATGAATAAACATCGTAACAATACAGTGCATGGTTTCCTTCTGCATAGTGTCTCACACCACATCCTGGAGCATCACAATGGAGAATTCAGCATAATTCGGGCCACCCCGATAGAACAGATTGCAAAAAGCATAAACCATAGGCTCAATACACTGAGAAAGAGGGAGACTTTTTGGATTCACACTTTCCTTACATTGTCCCCGGAGGCTTGAACGAAATGATTGAATATAACTTTTAAACTGAAAATTTACCTGTGTGGTATAGTTCACCATTCCATTGGTCTGCGCTACTGTCATTACAAGTAATCAGTGTTATGTTGTAATATAAAGGGATCTTGGATCTATCCACTCATCCAGTTTTATTTATAATTATTATTATTGTTATTATTATTATATATCATCCTTTGCGCACCTTTTACCGTTACCATATAGATCTATATATGCTCTATAGGTATTTATAATTATTATTCGTATCCTTTATATAACATCTAAAACCTATATATAACATCCATATATGTTCCATATAATGCGTCATGTATTTTTCATATTTTTTAGTTTTTTTATACCTTCAACGCTTTATAATTGCTCATTGGATATAAAAACCCACTGTGGTTCTCCAGCGCTGCCAAATATGTCAAACAGCCCACTTTGTCTCTCCAGCACTGCCTAATATACTAATTTGCCCTCTATGTACCTCCAACGCTGCCCAATATATTTATTTGCCCACTGTGTATCTCCAGCACTGCCAAACATGCCTTACCCTCCATTGTCCTGCTAGCTTACCAGCAAGTGCTGTCTTTCTATGCACGGAGCAGGTCCTAGGCTGATTGGCCATGAAGGGTCACGCGGTCCACGCCCCCTGGTGACACATCCTTAGCATCCACACGCTACACAGCGGCACTCAATCCAGACACATTGCGATAGCAGCGCACTGCTGTACACAACTGAAGAAGGTTTATTACTTTATTCTTATTTGGTACTGATGCTACATTGATGATGTCCTTGCGGTGTGGCGGGGATCATGTGATCATAACACCATCTCTTCTTTTGTACAGTACCTCAATAACAATGTGGATAATTACATTTTTATGTGTACTTTCCATCCCAATGAAATTATTTTTTTGGATGTTTTTTTTCTTTCTGTCTCAAGACCATACCAAATTAAATAGGAAACCTTGCTCTGGCAATTCCCTATTTCATGCAAAGAGCGGACATGAGAAACATACAATACACAATTTACCAATAGGCAAATTTGTCAGAGCAATGAGATCATGCTCTAAGGATTCCTTTTACAAACAGGAATGTGAGGTGATTAGATCGCGATTCCTTAACAAGGGTATTCTTTAGGCCTCATTGACCGTGCTGAGAACATAGTCAGCAATAAAAATAGAGCTGACTTTTTGTACAGTAGGAAAAGGCCACAAATCATGTAAGGAGAATACGTCAAAATCCCTGGTAGTTTTTTCCACAGTTTTTTCACAACAATATAAAAAAGTAAAAAATATTGTAAAAGAGAATCTTCCAATTTTACAGCAAGACCATATTTTAAATATTATTTTGTCTGAAGAGTGCAGATACGTAGCACGTAAAAATGTTACAATAGGAAATTATGTATCTCCCAGCTACTTCATCCGTAATCCCTACCCGAACAAAACAACATGGTTACCTTATAAAGGAAGTGAATTTTGTGGCAGAAGCGGATGTCCTTCCTGCAAGTTCATTCAAAAAACCCATGAAGTAGAATTGTTCACCAATAAATGTAAATTTCCCATTTCCACCTATTTGTCCTGTGAACCAGATCATGTAGTCTATTCCATGCACTGCAGGGAGTGTAGGGTCCAGTATGTTGGATCTACTACACGCAAGCTCAAAACCCGCATCTCTGAACATGTGGCAGGCGCACGAGTCTTAGACGGCATTCAGACTTGTGTGCTTTCAGGCACATCTAGACATTTTAGAGATGCGCATGCGGGCAGCACTATTTCACTCTGTGTATCTCCCATAGAAAGAGTAACGCACCCCCCACGGGTTGGAGAATGGAGGAAGAAACTCCTAGCGCTTGAAGTCTATTGGATTATTAAATTGGCTACGTCATTTCCTGCAGGCCTAAACAATAGATCAGATATTATGCTACACTACTAGTTGATATCCTATATATTTCTGATCACATACTCATTATCTCATAGAATTGTCATGACATACACTATAGGTTTAAATATATATTCATTGGTACACATCAACATTATATTTTACATATATGGAGTGTATGCATGTGTATATCTTTACCTTGCCATTACATAACTGAGATTTATACTGCAGTTTACATTTTATATTTATTATGCACATTCATATTTTCATTATGTATTAATGTATTTTTGTATCTTTGCACATATAACTGGTTTGTGACACCACATATTACAAAGGGTTAATTTCCCTCTGCTCAGAGTTTTGGACCAGCTGCTTTTTACCTTCCTTAATGGAAAGGGGGAGTTCTCTTTACATTGTACAGGCCCAGATTTATCAAACTGTGTGAGAGAAAAAATAGAGTGATTTTCCCACAGCAACCAATCACAGCTCAGCTTTCACTTTACCTCAGCTTGTTAGTTGAACTGTGATTGGTTGTTGTGGGAAAATCACTCTATTTTTTTCTCTCAAACAGTTTGATAAATCTGGGCCTGTATGTCTATTTATTCGGGGTTTCATTACTGTTTTGTATGACTTGAAAAAGGGTCCTCCCGAAAAGCATAAGTGTTTCCATGGTATTTTATTCTTTTTTCTCCCCATTTTTTGTAATGATTTTAAGAAGATGAAAATAAAGCTTGCATTTTTTACTATATCCTGACTGGAATCTGGAATGCTGGTTCCCTCCCCTCGGGAGTTACTTCCACTTGTATTTTATGCTTTTTACAAGCAAAGTACCGTTGAAAGAGTTAAAAAAGAAAAAAAAAGGTTTTGTTACATTGGAAACACATTAGAATTTTAAGTTCAAAACCCAATTTTCCCATTTACAATAAAAAAAAAAAAAAAAAAAAATTATATATATATATATATATATATATATATATATATATATATACCGTATAGATAATTGATGTTGCCATGTCTGTAAAAGTCTGAACTATTGAAGTATCACATTATTTATATACCAAGCTCACACATTATGGAAAGGACTTCTTCCCCATGGTTGGTGTCCCTGATATCAGGAGAACAGCTGCATTAAAAGATGTAAGTGATAAGTCATTGCCGCCAGTGGGGTTGAAGCTGCCTACTTGTCGTTATAGCAGACTATTTGTGATGGAGAAGTGGCTCAGCCAAGAGTGGCGGTCCACAGAATGGGGTGATATAAGTAACTTTTAGTAATTTTTGGGGTTATTTTCCATATGGAAGCCTTTATAGATATAGAAACATTTATTCAAGTAATGTATCTGTGGCTTTCAAACTCACTTTATTTACTGTATTTACATCATTTTGACAGATAAAACATTTTCTTTGCGGTTTTTTTCTCAGCCCCTGATCTTTTAACCTTGATAGGTAATCAATAAACTCTTCAATTTGAGTTACATAAAGTAAATATCAAAAAGTACAAAATGCAGCTGTAACCATGAAAAATAGAAACGTGTCAGCGATCAGAAATGCTGGAAAAGGGCAAATGCTTTGTAAATTCCTGAAATTTCTGAGAACATTTGGAAGTCATGGCACGACTATGGATGGATTTAAAAATAGGACATGAGTTTAGTAAGTGTGAAATGAAACAGGTCTCACCATTCTAGAATTGGGAGAATGTCAATTTTTTTGTTTAGTATGCATGAAGGACAATTCTTGTTTCAAGGAGCAAGGCATTTATGGCTGTGTAGTTTCCATTAAATCCAAATAAGATGATGACTATTTTTGCACTTTAGTGTGTACAGCAGCAGTACCCTTGTCATACACAATCTGGCCTTTTTTATGTTGCTGAGCTGGATTCATTATAAGTTTATCTATCTGTCTATCTATCTATCTGTCTATCTATGTATCACAAACAGATGCACAGCAGCACTCCAATCTGTGACTAAATGATGGCTTTATTCAATCACACAAGTGTAGCAACGTTTCGGTCACCTCTCGTGACCTTTGTCAAGCATTACAATTATAACAGTGCATTACTTAAATATGGTGTACAAGGTGACATCACATCCTCTTTCAGTGACATATAATTACCATAAATTAACAAACAAGGTGCATATGATTACAGCTGTGGTACTCAAAATAACACATTTTAGGGAGACCTACAGTTCCGTAAATGAAAAACCACATGTGGCAAAACCCAAGTAATATAGTGATCTCTTAAAAAGTGACAGAAGTAACAGAGTAAAATATGTATGTCAGTTCATACCTTGAAGTCTGGAGGAGGAGTTTAGCGGACACTGCTGGCTTCTCATGCCGGTATATACAGAGCTTCCGGTCTGGGCAGATGTGACATAGTGGGACATATAGAGATAGGCGGTGCATGCGCATACAACGCTCATCGTGCTGAACGCTATCTTAGGAACTGGCAGCTCAGGCAAGCTGTCAAAACGTCAGGACATTACAGCAATAACAAAAGTTAGGCGACTATGTACAGGACCACTCGTCTCCAGCAGACCATTTATGCCAGACACACGCCAGGAATCCCCAATCTCCTCAGGGTTCACTGGCGGAGTACTGAGGCCATCGTCTGCCCCCCTCGTATCACGAGGTTGGTTGACTAAGGTCAGCATCGGTTTCTGTTAGCGCATAAGGTGCCATAAATGTGAAATGCATGCAATGAATGAGATAAAGAAAATGCCCATTGCTAAACTTGAGATAATAGAGTCACTGTCAGCCCATCAGGAGTTGAAAGCAGTAGAAAAAATACTGATAATTCCATGTATTCTTGGTGGTAGTCTGTTCCCCACTCCTGACCCAAATCTAAAAGAAAAAATATGTTAACGTAGTCACCAACTTGGAAGGGAACATATCCAAACATGTTATGTCTTACATATGTTATGAAAATTGGCCTGGTACAGATGTGGGCTTCGTCTTTAATGGGGTACTCCCGTGGAAAACTTTTTTTTTTTAAATCAACTGGTGCCAGAAAGTTAATCAGATTTGTAAATTACTTCTATTATAAAATCTTAATCCTTCCAGTACTTTTTAGGGGCTGTAAACTAAAGAGAAATGTAAAAAAGAAATGCATTTCCTCTGATGTCATGACCACAGTGCTCTCTGCTGACCTCTACTGTTCATTTTAATAACAGTCCAGTGAAGGAGAAAATCTCCATAGCAAACATATGCTGCTCTGGACAGTTCCTAAACGGACAGCAGAGGTCAGCAGAGAGAACTGTGGTCATGACATCAGAGGAAATGCATTTCTTTTTTGGATTTATTTTAATTAAACAGACCCTAGAAGTAATGTACAAATCTGTTTAACTTTCTGGCACCAGTTGATTTAAAAAAAAAAAAAGTTTTCCATGGGAGTTCCCCTTTAAGGGGTTAACTCAATGGACGAAGCATGGTCCTCTATTGCTGGGGTGGGTCCTCTGGTACTAGTCTGATTTATAAAAAAAAAAAAAAATTATAATAATAATCTGCCATCCACCCAACCTGTGCGGCTGGATCTCTTGTTGGTTCTGCCTCTTTAACAGTAGAGACATGTCTGCTGGGATACACAAGACATCATAGATTTGTGCCTCCCCCAGCTGCTTTGAGCAGGAGAAGCAATGTCCATCCTCCCTTCTGAGTCCTGAATCAGTTTTCCTGATCCTGATTATAGTATCTAAATGACGGTCTGCCTACCTACTGGGGCGGCACCCACTTTAGTGCTCAGCTCCACTTCATACATGACTCCTCTACTATCATAAGGCAAGTTGGAAAGCAATAAGGGGCCCTGGCCCTGCACACTGGCCACAGTGGTCTGAAGCAGAGGAAGACAGTAGTTTCATAGGGATTATAATCAGCATCTGCATACCCAGACTTGGCAATGGCATATGGGGATTGGCACGACATTAGGGGATACTTCAAGGCTGAGAAGCCAATGCCAAGGGTTCACCATCTGTTTGCATTTCATACAAAACCATACCTAACACCATGCCAAAGGTATACGGCTCACTAACCCATTGTGTGGTGCCCCGGTACCGCATTGTATACGTTACCTGTATAGAGGTCCCCATAGTCAGAGTCCCTAGGACGTCGTGGTCCCTCTTTTGTAGTTTTCCCCTTGTCACCCCACACTTAGTCGATGACTAAGCAGTTCTTATTAATATAAGTTTAAGTATAGATATGTATATATTTAGTTATCTACCTATTCGGAGTGTAGCAGGACCTGCGGGTCACGTGATTAGGTTAAAACTCTATGGTTTTGCTACAGGACCTTTGGAGATTCCCGTGACGTGTTCACCCACAATGCACTGTAACGGTGAGTGACAGTCGTTACGGACCAATCCAAAACGGCCCTGCCCATATAAGGGACCTGCGCCATCTTGATCCCTCTCTTGGGTTGCTGACTCTGGAAGAGGTAGGACCTCCACAGCTTACAAGACGATTTACTAGGCCAAAGCCTTGCGGCCTAGGCCTCTAACATAGCGGATAGACTAAGCAATTCCCCGCTACTCAGCGCAAGACAACTGGACCTAAATACTCCCCTAAATCCAGCAGATCTATGCTATACAATCCTTAAAAAGCTAAATTGGGCTTATCTGATCCCAACTGACTGTCAATCGCTGCTCAAGCTATATGTAAAGAGACTCTGGTATCTGGACTGTTACTATTATTACATGTACAGAAATTCTTCAGTACAAGTTCCAGCAAGTTTTCAGTGAACAGTGGTTGTGGACAATCCTTTATTTCTGCATCACCTATTGCTCTTGGGAAGGGTGGCAATAGGCCTACCAAGAATACAGCATTTAACCCTCACCCTGGCGTCACGAGTGACAAGGGTTAACAGCACCCTTAACTATTCTGAACAGCAACACCCTAACTACCCTACACTCCCACAAGACAGTATCCTCTCATCCGCCACCACAATTGCATGCTAAGGATTTGAAGAATTTTGGCAGGTTACCTCATCTCTACCTGTAAACCAGGATGGTACACTACACAATAACCATGTGGCCCTATAGAAGCCATAGCTACTAAATATAAAATAGTAATCACCCCCCCCCCCCCTTAAATAGTAGGCATTGGAATTTATATATAATATGTGTTTTCTTTGTACCCTGTCTCTGTGCATGTATAATTCTAATAATAATAAGTGCTCCCCCATACAAATAGTAGGCATGATTCTTTCCCATGTAGCACTGTGATTTCTTTCCTTGCTACTGGCAATATTTGTTTTTACACTTTTTTAATCCTGCCCTTATGTGGCCTCTTTTTATGAATTTAAGTACATTTTATTGAGTTTTCAGTGATTTGTTTACCACCAAACTTGCTGAAATCAATTTGTCTGATAAATTATTTAGTTTTATTCGCTTCTGCATGTTTGCTAAGAACCCTTTGATAGACACTAAAATAATTAAATGCTCTCGAGTCACAGGGCAACAACTTTCTCCTTTCTGTTTGTGTATTTTTTTAATCATTGCAAATCATAAGTTTGTATAATTGTCGGATCAAGTGGTGCTCGGTTCTGAATGATAATCCCTTCCTACATCGGTGCGCATATGAAAATGTTTTCATCAGGCATCTCCAGAGTTTAGGAGATGAAAGTGATGCCGTGTAATATTGGCTCCAATTAACGGTGCGGTAAATGATGACTTGTAAACATGAACGTTTCATCTCTTATCACGGGAAGGTAAAGCGCTTAAACATTATAAGGGAGAAATTACTTAGAGCGACATGGCCACACAAAGAGATTCCAAAAACAATACATTGAAGTCTACTATTCTGGTACAGACTAGTACAAGGATTTTGCTGAACACATCAATTAACTTCTACAGGACAAATCCCTAATCCTATAAATAGACAGTCAAGTGACTTGGCTAGAGATTGGGCCAAGCAATCCATGGAAACACAAGATAAATTAAATAATTGACTTAATCTCTACTGGCATTTCGGTGGGTAAGATGAATGTCTTTCTTAAATTTTTTTTCAATGCTTATAGGCGAATTAATGTCAGTCAGCATTTGCATTTATAGTGGGGCTTATGAGGTAAAAGATTTATAAGAATGCAAATCATGGTGAACTACCATTGCTTAGTGGCCACAAGCTGATTCTTGGGTGGGTTGAGTGGGGGGTTGTTGTGTATAGCCAGTCGGGCCCATGGTAAAACACACTTTAAAACTGTACAATACAGGAATTTAGGTGCACTACTGTGGTAGATATATTCAGTGATATTGGCTATCCTATTGAGGGATAGCCAATGTCACTGTATACATCTACCACAGTAGTGCACCTAAATTCCTGTATTGTATTGTTCTAATTGTCACACATCCACACTGTCTATCTGGTGTAGGATTCTATTGTGGCACTTATATCCGCTGCAGGCATCCTCCATTGTATACATTTTTATGCTGGGGATCGCCCTTAGCAATGGACTACAAGGGCAGGATCTGCTCCCCCAGTATAAATGCACAACCGCATTTGGAGTAGAGCACCTCCAGCCATTTGAGACCACGTTCTTTGTTGTTGTTACACTTTAAAATTGAATCCAACTTTAGACTCAGTATATAGATTGATGTCATAATAGTAGGCAAGTAGGCTTTCCTACTACTTTCTTGTATTTAGCCTAACAAGTTTAGAATTGATAAAGTTATTGCCATGCTTTTCTTTCACTGAAAGTTACCCCCAGCAGTAAACGATGCTGTATGGCTATTGTTGCTGTGGTGCTGTGCGATAAATGCCCCGCCGGGATTGTCTAAATCGCCGGGATTGTGTGTGTTGTAACCCAGTACAGAATATAGCATACTGCCCACCCTGTGTGGCAGACGTTGCCTTCAGTGTCCATCTTGGGCCCACACTACTCAGGACTCTATATACCTCAATATTATACTATGGTTATTGTATACCTCTTGCTTTAATCCCTGTTCTTAGAGACCGTGTTGTTAGGGGAGTGTGTATGAATTAACCCATGTGACTTATCTGCCCAATAGGGACGCTCCAAATCTGGTAGGAGTTCAGAGTTCAGATTCACCAAGGTGAATGTCAAGGCTAGCGGTAAGCACTAAAGTCCCGGGGATTGAATTCAGGTCAGTCAAGTCAGTCATACAAGCCATTAAAGTCAAGCATGGGTTGCCATACAGCAAGTTAGTCATACACAGCACAATCAACTACAAGTCCTAGCAAGCCGATAAGCTTCCAAGGTTCACTCTGCACCTCTCTTTATACTAATCTGGGCTGTAACAGATTTTATCATCTATCCTGCCCCAGTATACTCAGTTTTTCCATAACCGTCAGAATACGTATTACCCCGTCCCTGGCCCAGGAGGGGCTGGCTCAACCTCAGGTGGTGTATAGGTTAACCACATCCTGGCGTCACAAAAAGGTTAATTTGCACATAACCCTCACCCAACACCACATGTAGACCTAAAAGTCATTGTTTATCTGATACGCATTGCCCTGTTTAAACAGGATATGTATGGGCAACAATGATGTAAGTGAAGTGTCACATGATCATTCCAATGATTATCATGTGATTCTGGCCACACAATCAAGAAGCCATGTGATAGGCTTTTATGAGCACTGATCTGCCTGACTGGTGCTCATATTAGGCATGGGTCTGTCAAAACGGCTCTTAATCTGGCTTCTGGGTAACTTTCTTTGTGGGAGTGGTTGCTTCGGTGGCAGTGGTCACCTATTACCTAATACTTGAGAGAAGTTGCTATGAAGTAGCTTCTACAGTTTGATCAAGATGTATACTAAAAACCTCATGTACTTCATTTTAAAAATGTGCTGAGAAGCAGTAGATCAAAGTATGACATGTGAATGAACAGCCACTCCTTTTACTACATATATGGTAAATATGAAGTTAAATATTGTACAAGTTAGGGGTGGCACTCTGAAAAGAGTACCGCTACTTGTCAGCTCTAAATTCCTTCAGATCCCATATGCATCTCTGTTACCTATTTTGCTAAATTTTTATCTCAACACGGACCTTTTCCTCCTCTATTTGGGGGTGACCCACCAAGACATGACCATTTAACCTATGGAAAATTTTGAGCTGCTGCTGTTTAGTACTAGTCAGGTGTGCAAAGGGAGCCTATCCTGCTTCAATTGGTAGAGCAACTGCTGGGTGGGAAAGAGATAATTTTGCAACAGCTGTAGGCACCCTGTTAGAAAACCTTGCTCTTTTGAATGGATGCAGCTCATTTGTGTTTCAATGGGTGGGGTGGCTGATGTGTAGGAGGGAGGAAAGTGACTTCACACTTACAAAACATGGTGCTATAAGATGTGTAGTTTAAGAGACCAAACTCCAATAGGAAATACTGTGTATACAAAAAGATGGCCACAGTATTATGGTAATCTCACAATATAGCCATTTAACCCCAAGACAAGCAGATCCTTTCTAAGCATGCCCATTACTGTCTGGCAGGTATGTACTAAAAATCACCTTTATAACCCCTTTAACAATGTAAAAACAAGTTATATTTATTAGAGGACCAATATGATTACAGCGAATACATGCCTTTCAGTGATTCTACACATTTGTAAAAGACACAGTTCAGTACATTTGGGATTATAAAAATTGTAGGTACAAATCATATTTTTAACATGCTCTGTTGACTCAGGGATCATTTTCTTGAGATGCACCAGTTTTTTGCAACTAAAGACATGTTGTACTATTTTGTTTGCTTTCTCTTACAGGTCTCAGGGCAGGAAAGAGAAGTATGACAAAGTAGGCCCCTGCCTAGGGTGCCACCTCATGTCAAGTGGGGGCGGTGTAATTTTATTCAAAAATCTCTGGATCACAGGGATGCCAGCTGTCTGTGAACTCACAGGCAGACTGTAAAAATTAGTTGTTTTTTAGTCCATTCATATTTCATCACATTGCCCCTAAGACGTCTTTTCTCCAGGCTAAATAACCCCAAGCTTGATAACCTGTCTTGTTACTGTAATCCAACCCTAACATTATTACCTTGGTTCCCCTCTTCTGCACCTACTTGAGTTCAGCCCTGTCCTTCCTACATGCAGGTGCCCATAACCTATGGTACCTGTTGCTCTTCTCCTCCTTTGTGTGTGCAGTGTACAGGAGACATCATAGCAGCCGGTCTTCACCCTCTAGCTTGGAGACAACTGAAAACTAGAGACAGAGCCTGAAGAGGGGAAAACCGGTGTAAAATTCCATGTACAAGTTACATTATAGCATGTCAAGAAATACCGGGACTTCTCTGGCACACACAAAGGATGGCTTATTCTGAAAAGTTTGCCTAAATTGACAGGTCCTCTTTAACCCCTTAACAACGCAGGACGTATTTTTACGTCCTGCGCCGGCTCCCGCGATATGAAGAGGGATCGCGCCGCGATCCTGCATCATATCACGTCGGTCCCGGTGCTCATCAACGGCCGGGACCTGCGGCTAATAACACACATCGCCGATCGCGGCGAAGTGCGGTATTAACCCTTTAGAAGCGGCGGTCAAAGCTGACCACCGCTTCTAAAGTGAAACTGAAAGTGACCCGACTGCTCAGTCGGGCTGTTCGGGACCGCCGCGGTGAAATCGCGACGTCCCGAACAGCTGACCGGACACCGGGAGGGCCCTTACCTGCCTCCTCGGTGTCCGATCGACGAATGACTGCTCCGTGCCTGAGATCCAGGGAGGAGCAGTCAAGCGCCCATAATGCTGATCACAGGCGTGTTAATACACGCCAGTGATCAGCATAGGAGATCAGTGTGTGCAGTGTTATAGGTCCCTATGGGACCTATAACACTGCAAAAATTTTTTTTAAAAAAGTGTTAATAAAGGTCATTTAACCCCTTCCCTAATAAAAGTTTGAATCACCCCCCTTTTCCCATAAAAAAAATAAAACAGTGTAAAAAAAAAAATATATATAAACATATGTGGTATCGCCGTGTGCGTAAATGTCCGAACTATAAAAATATATCATTAATTAAACCGCACGGTCAATGGCGTACGCGCAAAAAAATGCCAAAGTCCAAAAAAGCGTATTTTGGTCACTTTGTATACCATTAAAAAGTGATCAAAAAGTCCGATCAAAACAAAATTCATACCGATAAAAACTTCAGATCACGGTGCAAAAAATGAGTCCTCATACCGCCCTGTATGTGGAAAAATAAAAAAGTTATAGGGGTCAGAAGATGACATTTTTAAACGTATAAATTTTCCTGCATGTAGTTATGATTTTTTCCAGAAGTGCGACAAAATCAAACCTATATAAGTAGGGTATCATTTTAACCGTATGAACCTACAGAATAATAATAAGGTGTAATTTTTACCGAAATATGCACTGCGTAGAAACGGAAGGCCCCAAAAGTTACAAAATGGCGTCTTTTCTTCGATTTTGTCGCACAATGATTTTTTTTCCATATTGCCGTGCATTTTTGGGTAAAATGACTAATGTCACTGCAAAGTAGAATTGGCGACGCAAAAAATAAGCCATAATATGGATTTTTAGGTGGAAAATTGAAAGGGTTATGATTTTTAAGAGGTAAGGAGGAAAAAACAAAAGTGCAAAAATGGAAAAACCCTGAGTCCTTAAGGGGTTAAGCATAAATCCTATTCTGTGCTTGAGCATAGGGAAGCAGCACATTGAAGCCTTGAATGTGTCCTCCACTTAGGCACTTCTTGCTTCTGATGAGTCAATCTGTAAGGGGAACATTGCCTCAGCTTAAAATTCAATTTTTGCAGTGCAGTAAAAAAAGATTAACTAATAAACAGAGTGAATATGATTCCTAAGTCATTGAACAAGCATAGAGCCCAAAGGTCTCATCATTTAAAGTGCTTCTACATTTTGCAATAATTCCTACGGAAGCCGCCTATAACAGTATTATAGCCATACGCTTCAGGGCTGTTAACAAAGGCTTCCTCTGATTGAAATGTTTTGCAAATAGGAGACAAGTTGCTGATCCTAACATTTCTCAATTAAGCTACCATATTTTCTTCTTGCTGCCTGACAAAGGAAATTTCAAGGGACGCATTTTAGATGTCAGTAGTAATCTTCCAGAGGAATGCATCTCCAGTTTCTTGAAGTCGTGTATTTTGCTGCAGATTGTGCCAATAATACATTGTAAAATTCCCTTTAGCTACAAGGAGGAGAACATCAAAAATTAATGGGATTTAAGGTCCAAAATATTTGAGAATTAGCTTCCTAGGTCATTCTGTGGTATGATGTGTTACTTGGCAATGAAGCGTTTGATGTCATCGCCTTCTTTTTTTTATCAGTAGGATAAACCAATTCATATGTTCTTTTTTTGTGAAGTAGTTTAAAGGGGTACTCAGGTAATCAACTGGCTCAAGAAAGTTAAACAGATCTGTAAATTACTTCTGTTAAAAAATCTTAATCCTTTCAGTACTTAGCTGCTGTAAGCTCCAGAGGAAGTTGAGTTGTTCTTTTCTGTCTGACCACAGTGCTGACGCCTCTGTCTGTGTCAGGAACTGTCGGGAGTAGGAGCAAATCCCCATAGCAAACCTCTGCTGCTCTTGACAATTCCTGGCACAGCCAGAGGTGTCAGCAGAGAGCACTGAGGTCAGACAGAAAATAACTACACAGCTTCCTCTATAGTATACAGCAGCTGATAAGTACTGGAAGGGTTAAGATTTTTTAATAAAAGTAATTTACAATTCCTGTTTAACTTTCTGGCACCAGTTGATGTGAAAAAAAAATTGTTCTCCACCGGAGTACCCCTATAAAGGGGTTTTTCTTGAGATCCTGATGATAGGCAATTAGTATACCAGCTATGGAGCTTCCATGATCAGCAAGCGAAGGGGCACTATAAATGGCCCCTATTCTGTAGTGCTTGACTGGTGTTAACTTAAGGGGGTACTTTTTTTTTTTAATCAACTGGTGCCAGAAAGTTAAACAGATTTGTAAATTACTTCTATTAAAAAATCTTAATCCTTACTGTACTTATTAGCTGCTGAATACTACAGTGGAAATTCTTTTCCGTTTGAAACACAGAGCTGTCTGCTGACATCATGAGCACAGTGCTCTCTGCTGACATCTCTGTACATTTTTAGGAACTGTCCAGGGTAAAAAGGAAATCCCAATAGTAAACATATGCTGTTCTGGACAGTTGATAAAATGGATGTCAGCAGAGAGCACTGTGCTCGTGATGTCAGCAGACAGTTCTGTGTTTCAAAAAGAAAAGAATTTCCGCTGTAGTATTAAGCAGCTTATAAGTACAGGAAGGATTACGATTTTTTTAATAGAAGTAATATACAAATCTGTTTAACTTTCTGGCACCGGAGTACCCCTTTAAATGAATGGGACTGAACAGGGCTAGGTTGCTGTGCCGGACGAAGCCACATATGTACAGACTCCAAACAGATTCTATTACAGAGAAGTACAAAAGTGAGAACATCAGCCCCTATATTTTGCATATCTGCAGTGGGGGGTCCCAAGGGTCAGACAACAATGATATGTTAAAGACCTTTCCTAAGGATAGACCACCAATGTGAAAGTGATACTCCGCTCCTAGACATCCCCTTTCCAAGTCATCCTGAGACAGCAGTCAGCAAAACAAGGAGGGAGCAACTCCATGACGCAGTGAGGATCCACCATGAAACTGCTGTCCTGTCTCACATTCCAACACTCTGATAATCTGCTAAGTATGACCCTGTTTCCTCCTCTACCTTTGCCCCAAACTTCTAATCTGATCCTATTTCCTCCCTGCAACCTCTAACTTTGCCCCCAACTTGTATCTCTTGGCTTCCACAGTCTAACCCTATCCTTCCTATCCCAAGCCTTTCTCTACCAAGACCCTGCATTAACCCCTTCCTATCCTTGTTAACTGTATTAAGCACTGATCCTCATTACTATCACTAATTGATGTCTGATCGCAGGGGACCCCCCACTGGGGACCCCTGTGATCTCCCTGCTGCACCCAGTGTTCGTTTAGAGCATCAGGTGCAGTGCTGGAGGCTCGTGACATCACTCCTGTGCCCCCCTCATGATGGCCGTCATGGCTACACCCCCTCAATGCAAGTATATGGGAAGGGGCGTGACAGCCACCACGCCCCCTCCCATAGACTTGCCATGACATCACGAGCAGGCATGACCATGACGTCACAAGCCTCCGCCCCGCATCGCCAGTCAACCAGCACAAGAGCAAAGTTTGCTCTGTGCACCGGGTGTCTGGGGTGCCACAGCCAAGATCGCGGGGGTCCCCAGCAGCGTTATCTCCGCGATCAGACATCTTGTTACCTATCCTTTTGGATAGAGGATAAGATGTCTAGGGGCAAAGTACCCCTTTAAATCGATAAAGTCCTCTTTAAAGGGAATCTGTCATAAGTTTGTGCGCCCCAAACCGTGGCAGCACAATGCCGGGACACTACAAATTACTCTGATATGCTCAGTGTTTTGGAGTAATCATATATTATAAAAATGCAGATAGAACCTGGTCAAGTTGTCATGGAGAATGGAATCCAGGCTGGCTTGACTCAGTACCGTTGAGGTGGAGAGCAGTCATCGGGTGGTCAGGGCTCCATTCATTCCCTATGAAGTTTTGAAAAATTGACAAGATCCAAAATTACTTGCTATCCACAGTATAGGAGATACAGTAACTGGCTGATCGGTGGGGTACCTACTGCTGGAACACCCACCAAGCCTGCAAGTGGAGGACAAATGTTCCCCGAACACAGCAGCAAGAATGTGCAGTCAGTGATCCATTCATTTTATATGGCTCTCCTGAAGTTTGGCAATCTCATTCTATTGGGAGGGAATAATTATAGAACCTAGGAAAACCCCATTAACCCCTTAAAGACTCAGGGTTTTTCCGTTTTTGCACTTTCGTTTTTTCCTCCTTACCTTTTAAAAATCATAACCCTTTAAATTTTCCACCTAAAAATCCATATTAGGGCTTATTTTTTGCGTCGCCAATTCTACTTTGCAGTGACATTAGTCATTTTACCCAAAAATGCACGGAAAAACGTAAAAAAAAATCATTGTGTGACAAAATCGAAGAAAAAACGCCATTTTGTAACTTTTGGGGGCTTCCGTTTCTACGCAGTGCATATTTCGGTAAAAATTACACCTTACTATTATTCTTTAGGTCCATACGGTTAAAATGATACCCTACTTATATAGGTTTGATTTTGTCGCACTTCTGGAAAAAATCATAACTACATGCAGGAAAATTTATACGTTTAAAAATGTCATCTTCTGACCCCTATAACTTTTTTATTTTTCCACGTACAGGGCGGTATCAGGACTAATTTTTTGCGCCGTGATCTGAAGTTTTTATCAGTATGATTTTTGTTTTGATCGTACTTTTTGATCACTTTTTATTCATTTTTAATGGTATAAAAAGTGACCGAAATACGCTTTTTTGGACTTTGGAATTTTTTTGCGCGTACGCCATTAACCATGCGGTTTAATTAATGATATATTTTTATAGTTCGTACATTTACGAATGCGGCGATACCACATATGTTTATTTTTTCTTTTTTTTTTACACTGTTTTATTTTTTTTTATGGGAAAAGGGGGGTGATTCAAACTTTTATTAGGGAAGGGGTTAAATGACCTTTATTAACACTTTTTTTTTAAAAATTTTTTGCAGTGTTATAGGTCCCATAGGGACCTATAACACTGCACACACTGATCTTCTACACAGATCACAGGCGTGTATTAACACGCCTGTGATCAGTGTTATCGGCGCTTGACTGCTCCTGCCTGGATCTCAGGTAAGGGCCCTCCCGGTGTCCTGTCAGCTGTTCGGGACGCCGCGATTTCACCGCGGCGGTCCCGAACAGCCCGACTGTGCAGCTGGGTCACTTTCACTTTCACTTTAGAAGCGGCGGTCAGCTTTGACTGCCGCTTCTAAAGGGTTAATATCGCACATCGCCGCGATTGGCGATGTGTGGTATTACATAGTTACATAGTTACATAGTTAGCACGGTCGAAAAAAGACATATGTCCATCAAGTACAACCAGGGAATTAAGGGGTAGGGGTGTGGCGCGATATTGGCCACGGGTCCCGGCCGCGGGTCCCGGCCGTTGATGAGCGCCGGGACCGACGCGATATGATGCGGGATCGCGGTGCGATCCCGCTTCATATCGCGGGTGCCGGCGCAGGACATAAATATACGTCCTGCGTCGTTAAGGGGTTAATGGCAGAGGCACATGACATGTTTGTCTTTGTATGAACATTTCTGAGCATAGACAGGGGTAAAGACTTGGGGAAAAAGTGTGGGAACTCACCCAAGATTTCCACTCAAGGGCTGGTACTGCAGGACTCTTGCTAATAGGAATGGTGTTTCTGCTGTTGAAAAAGTGCAAGAACTCCATTCCTGTGTGTTCCTGCAGGATTTGAGTATACACTTACTTTCTAATTCAGTTATTCTGTTGGGTCAGCAAAAATGTATTCTTCACTTGATCCTGCAGGGCTTCTTTTGTTACAAAATAGAAATCTCTGGTGACCACAGCTCTACTTCTATTTTAGAGGCTCACACAATGATTTTTTAGTTTAGATACTTTTTTTTTCTCTCTTGAGCAAATATACTAAATTGTTTGAGATCCTGATGGCAATTTAATGGCGAACCACATGAGTGTATTTACTTTATCTTCTATTGACGTCAATGATAAGAAAGCTCTCAGCTAAGATAAAATTCTTCATCATCAATATTGTAGGATTCATCAATGGATTTATCGTGATTTGTGTCCTTTGCTTTTTAACACAAATTAGACAAAAAAAAAAAAGTGTGGAACCCACTATACAAAGAGGATAACATTAGCCCTTACCGATATTTTTTATGGAGTTGCTCTATGTATATTGCACTGTAGTAAATCCATATCTTAGTTTCTGTTGGAAGGTTGAGGTAGGGGATTGTCGACACTGACACTCGCATTTACTTAAAAAATAGTTCATACCCTCCTGACTATTCAGACCAAATTGCAGATGTACAAGATACTATTAAAATCACTGTATATCGCGGGCAGGGCAACAAAATAAAAACAGTGTTAGAGTCAAGGCACCAGAGGTCCTCTTTAATAATATATATTTTGCAGATTAAGAATATGGCCACCAAGGAGTTCCATGAGTATAAAAACGTGAGGCCATAGACAGAAAGACGATCTTTAGAGGTCTTATTACCTATCTACACTGTGCAATGGAGAAGATAATGAATAACAAAGCCCATAGATAACAAATTTCGCCTTAATGGGAGTCTATGGGAGGGGGTGTGATGGCCGTCCCGCCCCCTCCCAAAGACTTGCATTGAGGGGCCTGGTCGTGATGTCACAAGCGGGGCGGGGCATGAACGTGACATCACGAGCCTCCGCCCTGAATCGCCAGCCATCCGGCATTGAGTGAAGTTCGTTCCATGTACCGGATGTCTGGGGTGCCGCAGCCGAGATCGCGGGGATCCCTAGCTGCGGGACCCCTGCAATCAGACATCTCAGATGTCTAGGGGCGGGATACCCCTTTAAAATGGTTGTCCAGGGAACAGCTAAGGTCCTACCTCTTCTGCTTCCTGAAACTTCACTTCTGCTCCCTGGTCAATTCAGAACGATGTTGTCGCAACATCAGTAACATCGATTGGACATAGTACTTGGGCGGGACTTTGCCCTGGCACATTGATCAGGACAAGTATCCAGCCCCCTCCTCTCTCAGAACAGTATACTTCCAAGACAACTGGGGAGATAAAGGGGAGTGCCACAGAGCAGAAGAGATGGACCTTTTCTGCTTTCCGGACAACACAATTAAGAAACATTAAGGCAAAACTCCAGTAAGGCTGGGTTCACACCATGTTTTTCAAATATGGTAACCGTATACGGTTTTCCGCAAAAAAAACATATATGACCGTATCCGAAACCGTATGCATTGAGAATGCATTGTAAACCGTATTCCAAATGTTGTGTACAGTTGCATCCGTTTTGCCTCGGATACGGTTTTGCCGATTTTTCAACTGTAGGCAAAAACGCTGTCGCCAACGTTTTTGCCTCAGGTTGGAAAACCGTATGCAAACCGTATGCGGTTCTTTTAACATTGTTGTCTATGAGAACCATACACAGAATTTCAGAAAACGGTTGCACAAGGTTTTTCTAATCCGTTTTTGCAGTTGACACATGCGCAAATTGGAATTTCAATAGAACAATAATAACTTTATTAAATTGTTGGAAAACTAATTCCAACAAAATAGCAAAACCGTTGGCAAAAACTGATGCAAACAGATAGAACCGTACGGGGAAAAACCGTATACGTTTTAATTGGGAGTCATACAGTTGTATACGGTTGCATAAGGTTTTTGTCATACGTTTTTTAGTGGAAAACCGTATACGGTAACCGTATTTGAAAAACGTGGTGTGAACCCAGCCTAACTAAAGAATGCAAAAACTGGATTACCGAGCAGTGGAAAACCATTCCTGGTCTTCTGTAGAACCATGTTAGTAAGGGGGGGTCAGAATGTTTTACAAGAAGGATGAATCAATGCCATCTTGGAGATGGCAGTTTAGCCTGGTGAAGATGATGTAATAGCGTTAGGGTTGTTTTTTGTTGGCACACCTAGGACCCTCTGATACCTGTGGATGGACATTTAAACAGTCAGGTTTATGGTTGTTGTTGACCATTTGTGTCTCTTCATGGCAGGTGTTTACCCAATGTTAGAAGAGCTCTTTCAGCAGCACAATCCCACACAGATCTTATAGAGTCATGGATTGGTTTCCCTTCTTCCCTTGCCTTCACAGTCCCCTAACTTTTATTTCTAGTAATCTTATTCTCTAGGATGAGGTAGAATGGGCTGTTTAAAGCATATCAGTACCTCTGTCTAAATTTTGGCAACTGTGAGAAGTGATCTGGTTGATATGGACTACTACTCCTATAGCACAATTCAACACCTAGAGTAATCTATGCTACAATGAATTACAGAGATTATGAAAGACAAAGGAAATCCAACTCACTACTAGACAGGTGTCTCTAATAAAGTGTCCATTCATTGTATTGTGAATGCAGGCTATCTATTATAAAAGTAAACAATTAGATGTCACCCCAAATCCAAGGCCTCTTCACATTATATGTGGCTGCGACTAATTGGTAAATTTTAATATCCTTATAATGTAAATTAGGGGAGCTATTATTCCATATATAATCTGCTTCAGACAATTACTAAAGGTAAGGAATTGGTACACAGAGAAATCATTTATGGAAACCTAAGTCCAATAATTAACGTATAATTACCGCCAAATGTCCAGAGCATTAGCGGCAGCGAGCACTTCAGCTAGGACGTGATTATTACTGTTATAAACTATCGACATTAAAAAGAAATTAAAATTATCCAGAGTATAGTTCTGCTACAAAATTGCACAGAGCTTTATAATTAGGTAAACTTGTGTCAAATGTTACAAAAAAAAAAAAAAAAAAGACTTAGAAGTAGCCATTTATTCACTTTAGTTTAAAAAAAATTATAATAACTTCACAGAAAAATCAATTTTTCCTCCAGCTGTCTTTCAATGAGTCATAATTAGTGTTGCTCGCGAATATTCGCAATGCAAATTTTATTTGCGAATATCGCATATTCGCGAATTCGCGAATATTCGCGAATATAGCACTATATATTCGTAATTACGAATATTCGGTTTTTTTTGTTGTTTTTTTTCACAGTACACATCACAGTGATCATCCCTCTCTGCTTCCAGCTTTTGTGGTGTAAAGAAGGCTCTAATACTACTGTGTGAGACTGGTGTGCGAATTTTCCCTTATGCTAATTTTGTATATGCTAATTTTCGCATATGTTAATTTTCGCATTCGCAAATTTTTACATATGCGAAACTAAAATGAGAATATTACGAATATGCGAATATTCGCGAATATATGACGAATATTCGTACATATATTCGCGAATATTCGCAAATTCGAATATGGCCTATGCCGCTCAACACTAGTCATAAAAAACAAAAACAAAAAAATTGTGTTTTTTTATTTTATTATTATGCCCTTTGCTGGCTAAGGACATATTTGCTGTTATAGTTTATATTCACACAAACCTCTAATTTGAATAAATTGCTTAATATTTGAATACATATTTGCTTAGCCATGTAAACAGAGGCATGACTAACTGGGGGAGATTAGAGGCTGCAGCGCATGTAAATACATGTACTTTATGTGAAGTAAAAAAGTTTGTAATCTTTACTCCATGAGGTTCATGCCAACCTGGTGAGGGATTAAATGGGTTTACCAGGAGATGAACAGGTCTGTTTTTTGTAAAATGGACAATGGCAGCTTTGTCTGTGGGAACCTGTCACCTTGAAAAAGCATTAAAATCTGCAGGCATCATGTTATAGAGCAGGAGGAGCTGAGCAGATTGATATATAGTTTAGTGGGAAAAGTTCAAGGGTAACTTGTCTTTTGGGTGGTCCTACTTCGTGATTGACAGCTTTCTGTATATATGTGTGCCTAGAGAGCTGTCAATCACTGAGTAGGGCCAGAATGTGATTAGGTTCAAGTTTTCTGCTTCAATTAAAATCCACAAACATTATTTAGAATCCATTAAAGAGTACCAGTCACCAAACTAAATTTTTAAAGGGGTACTCCGGCGCTAAGACATCTTATCCCCTATCCAAAGGATAGGAGATAAGATGCCTGATCACAGAGGTCCCGCCGCTGGGGACCCCCATGATGTGTCACGCCCCCTCCCATAGGCATGTATTGAGGGAGCAGAGAGTGACGTCACACGGGGCGGAGCCGTGACGTCGCAATGCTCCGGCCCCGTGATCGTCAGTAATCAGACCCAAAGCGAACATGCTGCAGGGACTGATTGTAACGGGGTGCTGCGTGCAAGATCACCAGCGTCCCCAGCGGCGGGACCCCCGCGATCAGGCATCTCCTCCCCTATCCTTTGGATAGGGGATAAGATGTCTTAGCGCTGGAGTACCTTTAATATATTGTTTCTTATGTAATTATAAGAAACTTTGCTATTTACTAGCTGTTAAAATTCTGAACCTTTATGTTTTTAACGGGATAAAAAAAATGGCCACTGGGTGGCTCTGTTCTGTTCCCTGCTGCAAGTCAAACAGTTAGTTTAGCCTCCTCCCCTATAACAGTGGGTTGACCTGTATTTTACCTGTACTTTCTGGGTTTAACCAAATATAGAACATTCCTAGCTGCCTAGCTGGGTTAAACAAAAACAGCATTTCTAGCAATGAGAGTGAAAGTTCACGGACAGTTTATTCGTAACTTCACTAGTTAGTGAATGAGTTTTCTAGCTTATCTGTTGCAGAACACGTGGCACAGTGCCTGTGTATGGGTGTAGGAACTACATCTCTACTTAAGCACATGGAGCATCGCATGACACCACAAGGCCACGTGGAACAGTTCAGATGCCCCACAATGTAAAGGAAACCTTGCCCCTGTGGCTGCTGCTCCTCCTCCGAATCCCTCTCATCTGTCTAGCAGCCAGTCCTCATCCCCAGGCAGGGTACTCTCTGTCTTGTCCTCCTCAGTGTCATGTCTTCCTCAATCCTGTCAGTTATATATTGGGAAATACAGACAACAGTATTCATCCAGTCACCCTATTGTAGTGCAGCTTAATTCACACCTGGCCAAGTTGTTGTTGTTGGTACCATCTTTTCATTACTCCAGGGCCTTAAAGTCAGGCAACTAAAAAAGTGTTCCCAGCCCAGTTGGTGCATGCCTAGTTGCCATTATTTTTTCCAAAAAAGCCGCCATAGCTTTGAACATCATGTGGAGGTGACGGTTGGCCACTCCATGCTATTGTTGGTGTGTAGCACAGTGCATATAATAGGAGATACTTGAAGTAGTAGCTATGTCCAGGGTGAATACATGTCTTATACAGCCCACTGGGTCAATATCCTGCAGTACGAGGCTTCACCTCAATGCCTTTAAAGGGGTACTACCGTGGAAAACTTTTTTTTTTTTTTAAATCAACTGGTGCCAGAAAGTTCAACAGATTTGTAAATCACTTCTATAAAATCCTTATCCTTCCAGTACTTTTTAGGGGCTGTATACTAAAGACAAAAAAGAAATGCATTTCCTGTGATGTCCTGACCACAGTGCTCTCTGTTGACCTCTGCTGTCCATTTTAGGAACTGGAGAAAATCCCCATAGCAAACTTATGCTTTTCTGGACAGTTGCTAAAATGGACAGCAGAAGTCAGCAGATAGCACTGTGGTCAGGACATCACAGGAAATGCATTTCTTTTTGGATTTCTTTTTAGTATACAGCCCCTAAAAAGTACTGGAAGGATTAAGATTTTTTAATAGAAGTGATTTACAAATCTGTTTAACTTTCTGGCACCAGTTGATTAAAAAAAAAAAGTTTTCCACGGTAGTACCCCTTTAAACATGCCCTCCTTGGCCTACAGCGCCAAAATGGTCTTCCTCAACATAACCCATTTGCGACATTCCAACACGGTGGAACCTAAACATTATATATGTTGGAGTGCCTGCATCAGCAGCATAAAGCACTGATAGATTACCTAATGCAGCAGACAGACAGCTTTTGTAAGTATTATGACTTTCAGCTCAGGCATAGGCGGCTAATCAGAGACTCCTGGTTGGTAGCAGTATAGATGTTCTTCTTAGGCAGGAGTTGGATCAGAAACATGAGAAAGTGGAACCTGAGGAGGATTTGGAGATGGAATCTGTCGAAGGGATTGGGGACTAGGAACCTACACAAGGTGAGAGTGATGATGATGACAATGACCATAATGATCAACCATGGTAGTATAGGATAGTGTTGAGTGGCATAGGCCATATTCGAATTCACGAATATTCGTGAATATATGGACAAATATTCGTCATATATTCGCAAAATTCGCATATTCGTAATATTCTCCTTTTATTTTCGCATATGCGAAACCGCATACGGCCGAAAACGAAGCCGACCGGAGGCTGCGGTTCACTCCGGTCGGCTCATAGACATGCATTAAATACGGTTGCCGAATACGGCTGAGTGCGGGCGCCGCAATTAAGCCCCGCCCCCCCTCCTCCCAGCCGTATACGGGAACCGTATTTAACAAAACGTGGTGTGAACCCAGCCTTAGACCCTCAGTCTAATATGATACTGCCATTCATGGTGCTCTATCTTGGGGCTACAGACTTGAATCCAAAATTTTTGTCAGTTTTTCGTCAACCAGGTCACAGATACAGGGATGGCCAACGGCTATTCCTGTATCCGCGACATGATTGACAAAAACCTAATGTGAAGCTGCTTTGAAACATTGGTGACATCTAATTGTCTCTTTATTTGGATTCATTGGTTAGTACCTACTAAAAGACATTCAAAGAATTTTTAATCCACAATGGTTGCATAAGACATAAAGATTTTATTTGTGGTAAAAGCGAAAAGAGAAAATGCAAAACGCATTTTGGCACCTTCTCGCTCCTTCCTCAGGTCCAACAATAGGCAAATGTTGGCATCCTGTCAGAGGTCCAGGTGCTGTGGTTGAGAATGGCTCCACCATAGCACCCGGACCTCTGAAAGGATGCCAACATTTTCCTTTTGTTGGACCTGAGTAAGGCTGGAGCAAACGCCGAAACGCGTTGTTAATTTTTTCTCTTACCTTGAATAAATCTTTATGTCTTGGTGGTTTAAAAATTCTTTGTGCCTACTCAGCAGCAGCACTCATATCAGAATGTTAATTTTTGGCATTCTCTAATGTGTGCTTACCTGCATAAGAAATGGCACCAGTAGAGATTATGGGAAGGAGGCAAGTCAGCAGAAGCAGGGTTGTGTTGATTTTTACAAAGCCCTCTTCTTCATAACAGCAGTAATCACTAATGGTCTCTTTAGTAGATAATACCCCGATCACCCTGCAAAAATTGTTCAGGAAATATTAAAGAGCTTAAATAGACACTTTCATTTAAACATATTTTGCTAGATCAACTGTACAAGCGAATATAAGAAACTCGATAAAATGTTTAATTAGACAAAAATGCTTCTTTCTCATGTTATCAAACTCTTTCCCTCCCCCATCCCCTGCTGCTCAAATCTTCTTTTAAGCCCAGCATTGTCCTGTGTCTGCAAGACAAGGCCATGCAAGTCTATGGAGAATGGAAGGAGGCAGCTGCACCCACCAGCTCTGGGGTAACTGCAAATTATAGATGAAGCCTGCAGAGCAGAAATCTGCTGAAAAATGCCAGATACAAGATATTTAATGGTCAGAAATAGTGCTGCTCCTCATGCACACACAGTGAGCAGCTTATTCCTGAAAAGTCACCTAAAATGAAACTTGAGGGTCAGTTCATTGTTACAGATTTGCTGAGGCAGAGTTTGCAAAATGATGTGTGAATTGACCCCTGGGATGGATTCACAAGGGCAGTATATTTCAGATTTACATGTAAACTAAATACACAGCTTCAAATTTGCAGCGTCAAATATGCATAGGATACTGTAAATGTGAATACACCCTAAGGGTACGGTCCCACATATTTCACGCTGCGCAAAATGTGCTGTGCATCGGGAAATGGAGGTGGAGCATGGAACGGGATCAGGTAAGTCTCGTTGTCACCTGCACAACCTGTTTGTATCGACAGGGGTTAATGCAAGTGACACTGATGACTGTATCATGTAACCTTTAATTAGTGACTGTGTCTTGGGCTGCATGGTGGTTCAGTGGTTAACACTGTTCCCTTGCTGTGCTGGAGTCCTAGGTTTAAATCCCAACAAAGATAATATTCAACAAGTTTATAAGTCATCTCTTGTGAGCCCCAGTGGTGATAGAGGTCAATCTGATTGATGGCAATATAAAAAATGTTTTACCTAAGGGGAAAAATAAGCAGTGGGAATTATCTTATGCAAAATGTTCATACACCACCTCTGATAATAGACAGCACACATGCACAACTCTTCCAAGCCACTACACCTGAAGCCAGTCTAGGGGATCTTCTGCCAAGCAGAAGGATTCCTTAGACCAGTTCAAACAGCCGAATATGTGCGGAATGTCTACTCGTAAAACATGGGTGGACATTCCGCATATTTGAATAATCTGGCGGGCGCTTTAACTGATCGGAAATGCACAATCACATTGACCTTAATGCATTTCTGAGTGGAATCCGCAGAAATCCGCACAGTCCTTTTTGCACACGCCAGAATTGTGATTTCCACAGCAGAAACATCTGCGGAAATTTTGCTGTGTGCACAGTGCAGCAGAATCCCATTGAAATCAATGGAACTCTGCTGAAGCGGAATGTCCATGTGGAATATTCTGGCGGAATTCCAAACAGACATGAACATACCCTTATGAGGGTTGGATGAGCAGGTCCTGGCCTCGCTCCCTCACCACGGTTCTTGAAGGGGTACTCTGGTGGAAAACTTTTTTTTTTTTAAATGAACTGGTGCCAGAAAGTTAAACAGATTTGTAATTTACTTCTATTTAAAAATATTAATCCTTCCAGTAATTATCCGCTGCTGTATGCTCCACAGGAAGTTCTTTTCTTTTTGAATTAGCTTAGCTGTCTGACCACAGTGCTCTCTGCTGACATCTCTGTCCATTTCAGGAACTGTCCAGAGCAGGAGCAAATCCTCATAGCAAACCTCTTCTGCTCTGGACAGTTCCTAACATGGACAGAAGTGTCAGCAAAGAGCACTGTGGTCAGACAGCAAAGAAATGCAGAAAGAAAAGAACTTCCTGTGGAGCATACAGCATCTGATAAGTACTGGAAGGATTAAGATTTTTAAATAGAAGTAATTGACAAATCTGTTTAACTTTCTGGCACCAGTTGATTTAAAAAATAAATAAATAATAATAAATAAATTGTTTCCCGCCAGAGTATTCCTTTAATCCTGCACTTTTCTAATGGTATCATACATCATCAGAGGCTAAACAGCGTGCACCATCCGCGATCTCTCCTGGAGGACATTAGAAGTACTCAGTACTATCTGTATATCCCATAATTCCTTGTCTGGCCGCCGATTCTCCTCCTGAATCTCCGTAATTGCTGTGTTTAGTGCAAAGTGTTTTTATTTTTGTAAATTACCAACTACCAGTTGTTTCTCATGCAAGTCGCTTGTTCATAAAACCTTATTGGATGGCCGTAAATCTTATAAAGACAATTATCTCTGATAGAACCGCGGACTGTGTATGAATATTCTTTCATTACGGAAGGCAAGTAAAAGGATATTGAGTTCCCAGCAGTAATATATATGCCAGTGAGATGCAATCATGATGCCTTTTTATATCTACAGTATACATAAGGAATGTTACCATTAGTTGATATTATTATCTAGTCTTGTATATGGAGCATTACTTAGTCTCTTTGAACTATAGTTTAACTCTGTGGTCTTAAAGGGGTTATCCAGGGAAAAACTTTTTTTCATATATCAACTGGCGCCAGAAAGTTTAACAGATTTGTAAATTACTTTTATTAATAAATCTTAATCCTTTCAGTACTTATGAGCTGCTGAAGTTGAGTTGTTTTTTTTTCAGTCTAAGAGCTCTCTGATGACACCTGTCTCGGGAACTGTCCAGAGTAGAAGCAAATCCCCATAGCAAACCTCTTCTATTGTGTGCCGTTCCTGAGACAAGCAGAGATGTCAGCAGAGAGCACTGTTGCCAGACAGAAAATAACAACTCAACTTCGCCAGCTGATAATTATTGGACGGATTAAGATTTTTTAACAGAATTGATAATTTACAAATCTGTTTAATATTCTGGGGCCAGTTGATATATATAAAAAAAAGTTTCTTCCTGGAATACCCCCTTTAAACTGTGGCCCTTCACATGTTGCAAAACCTCAACTCCCAGCATGCCCGGACAGCCAACGGCTGTCCGGGCATGCTGGGAGTTGAAGTTTTGCAACTAGAGATGAGCGAACTTACAGTAAATTCGATTCGTCACCAACTTCTCGGCTCGGCAGTTGATGACTTATCCTGCGTAAATTAGTTCAGCCTTCAGGTGCTCCGGTGGGCTGGAAAAGGTGGATACATTCCAAGGAAAGAGTCTCCTAGGACTGTATCCATCTTTTCCAGCCCACCGGAGCACCGGAAAGCTGAACTAATTTATGCAGGAAAAGTCATCAACTGCCGAGCCGAGAAGTTCGTGACAAATCGAATTTACTGTAAGTTCGCTCATCTCTATTTGCAACATCTGGAGGCCCTCAGTTGGAGATGACTGGTTTAACTCTATGCAATATACATTATGTAGAGCTGTATAAATATGAATTAATTATACAAAATGCCGTATATTAATGACGTTTTCTTTTCTTTGTATTTTAGCTTGATAAAAAGCATATATCGCATACTGCCTTTTAAATTTCAATATTATTTTCCCAAAGAACTGACAGTGTGCACTAACCTCTAGATTATTGCTTAGTTATGAACCTGGGATCTTTTCCCTGATTTGTGCTATTTATTCACTGCAGGGATTTCCTCTTTTTTGTTCTTTGTTTTATCTGATCAATCACTGAGCAGAAAAGAGGCCTCTATTGTAAACGGTAACAGGCTAAAACATAACTTTTTTTAATGATAATATAAAAAAATGTTCATAAAAAAAATAAATCACCTTAAAAAATGTGTGCAGACTACAAAAAAATCTCTCCAGAGACACGTGCCAATGGATGACGCTATGGGGACATACACTGAGATAGTTACCAGAATATGACTAGCGTGTTGATAACAATAGGATACTGCTGCGGGGGAGTGAATAAATGGAGAGGTTAGGCTGGGTTCAGATCACGTTTTTGCCATACTGTTTTCAATCAGTTTTTCTAAAAAAAAAAAAACGTATGCCAAAAAAAAAGATAAAAAATGGATGGAACAGTATGGGAAAAAGAAAACCGTATGTGTTTTTAAACCGTATACTGTTTTTAAAAGTGCATAGGTTTTTGAAAATGTTGTCAATTTTAATGGGAGAGGTGTTGGGTGGGGACTTACTTTAGGATGCAAATGCGCATGTGCAAATTAAAAAACGTATACTGTTTCCCGTATGGAACCGTATACATGTGCGTTTCCCATTGACGTCCGGGTTAAAAAAAAGCGTATGCTGTTGCAGTACGGTTTTTAAACCGGAGTCAAAACCATGGTTGACCACGATTTTGTCTCCGGTTTAAAAACCATACTGCAAACGCATAAGTTTTTTTTAACATGGATGTCAATGGAAAATGCACATGTATGTGGTTCCATACGGGAAACAGTATACAGTTTTTAATTTGCACATGCGCATTTGCATCCTAAAGTAAATCCCCACCCAATACCCTTTCCATAAAAAATTGACAAAATTTTCTAAAACGTATGTTTTTTTTTTTTTTTTAAACGGATGGAACTGTATGCACTTTTAAAAACAGTATACGGTTTAAAAACGCATACGGTTAACTTTTTCCCATACTGTTCCATCCTTTTTTTGCCATACGGCTTTCTTTAGAAAAACTGATTGAAAACAGTATGGCAAAAACGTGATGTGAACCCAGCCTAAGATGGATGGAGTGATAACCCCTCAATCACTACAGAAGATGACAAATAACTTGAAAACAGAGAAAAGAAAGGGGAAAGTGCTCTCTATTACTAATCCTCCCTCCAGCTGTCCCTGCCTTTTGAGGGACCCACCTCCTTAGCAGGATGGCCTCAACCACAATGATGTTCCCTCTCCTGATGTAAGTGAAGGGAAAAAAAGAACAAAAATAAGACATGGAGTTGTATAGAGAAATTATGTAACCCAAGCCCGTCACACACACCAGTGGCATAATGTCAAACCAAGGTATATACAAGTGAGTCTCAAAGCATCTACTCAATAGACAATTATGGTCAACTAGTATGGTCACTCGTTCCTACACGTTTTTCCAGTCCAATCGATCACGGGTTCATCAGGGGAAAAATAGGACCACAAACTTCATATATTACAAAAATGACCATCCAGATACAATTAAGATTAGTTTAATCAACTAGAATGAGATAAAACAAAGGGCTCAATTGCCCAAATAGTAATGTGCCCATATAGCAATATGAACAATAGGGAAAACCATAGCACTTAAGATATAGCTATAGTGACATGTCTTGCAATCAGGTGGATGAAAGAATATACATATATACCAATATGCAGTAGTATATTTTCAATGCTTAAACATCAACCAACCCACAATGCAATAGTTTTGTGCAGATAGATGGATATGGCCATGAAAATGTTTAACATGTTTAACTGCCCTAGCCATGCATAGGATAAAATCAACAAATGCATTTGGATATAGGCCATGACTAAAATACAGCCAAAAAGAAGGAAGATCAGGTGTGTAATGGAACACGCTGTATGTACTTATAGCATATTCCAATACGCTCCAGCCAACAGTAAGATAGTATCCGGTCATCACATAGTGAGAATAGTAGGTTATGGAGGGCAGCGTTGGCTGTCATGTACCTTCCCGACACTGTTTATATTGCATGCTGCATCTAAATCACGTCACATCATAGGGCTGAGTGTAAAACCAAGTGCCGGATGTTTGCGCTCCATGGCGTGCGTGTCAAATGCAGGAAGCGCACCACATCGTGCGTATCATGCGCCTCGTGTGCCGAAAGTATCCATCCGCCATCTAATGTGCATTCCCCAGTGGAATGCATTTCCCCATGAGCGCATGTATAAAAACAATTGTATTGATAAAAAATCAGTTTCAGCCTCTTGCTAAACGCTTATTGATAGTAATGTATTATTGTAAATAGAATAATATGCTGATATTGATGAAGGGAATATGATGTGTATTAAATGGAAACAGTACGGGATCGCACCAGTTGCCGGAATGAGATGACAGGTAACTGTACTGTTAGGATTCGGCTAGCTGGATGTGGATCCTCTGTGTCAGTGAGGGATTGGCGTGGACCGTGTCGGTGGACCGGTTCTAGGTTGCTACTGGTTTTCACCAGAGCCCGCCGCAAAGCGGGATGTTCTTGCTGCGGCGGTAGCAACCAGGTCGTATCCACCGGCAACGGCTCAACCTCGCTGACTGCTGAGAAGGCGTGGGACAGAAGGACTAGGCAGAGGCAAGGTCAGACGTAGCAGAAGGTCGGGGCAGGCGGCAAGGTTCGTAGTCAATAGCAATAGCAGAAGGTCTGGAACACAGGCTTTGGACAACACTAAACGCTTTCTCTGGCACAAGGCAGCAAGATCCGGCAAGGAAGGGAAGGGGAAGTGAGGTTATATGGACAGGGAGCAGGTGGAGGCTAATTAGACTGATTGGGCCAGGCACCAATCACTGGTGCACTGGCCCTTTAAATCTTAGAGAGCTGGCGCGCGCGCGCCCTAGAGTGCGGAGCCGCGCACGCCAGAACGTGACAGCCGGGGACCGGGACGGGTAAGTGGCTTGGGATGCGATTTGCGAGCAGGCGCGTCCCGCTATGCAAATCGCATCTTCATCGTGAATGTCAGTGAAGCGCTCCCGGTCAGCGGGTCTGACCGGGGCGCTGCAGAGAGGAGAACGCCGCGAGGTCTCCCCCTCTTTTTGTCTCCTTGTCCCTTCAAATGAGACGAGAACATAGGGGACGCCTCTTGAGTTTCCTTCTGGAACAAAAAGAAGTCCTGGGTAGCTACATCAGCGGCAGGTAAACCAGAAGAAGTGGGAATGGGGAGGGGGGGCAGAAGGTGAAGTTTTTCACGGGGCAGAGTGTCACCAGGACGGGGGCTATGAGGAGGCACGGCACAGTCCTGATAGGGCTTTGGGAGACCAGGCACAGGAGGAGACACTGAGGCCCGACAGACGGGACTGGGAGCAGACGTGAGGCATTTCTTGTGGCAAGCAGGACCCCAATTCTTGATCTCCCCAGTGGTCCAGTCAAGGGTGGGAGAATGACGCTGGAGCCATGGCAGACCGAGGAGGACTTCAGAGGTGCAGTTGGGCAGAACAAAAAATTCAATTTTCTCGTGATGCAGTCCAATGCTCATAAGCAAGGGCTCTGTGCGGTAACGCACAGTGCAGTCCAACTTCACTCCGTTGACCGAAGAAATGTAGAGCGGCTTGACGAGACGGGTCACCGGAATGCAGAACCTATTAACCAAAGAGGCCAGAATCAAATTTCCAGCAGAACCAGAGTCCAAGAAGGCCACAGCTGAGAAGGAGGAGTTGGCAGAAGGAGCAATCCGCAAGGGCACAGTGAGACGTGCAGAAGCAGAATTCACACCAAGGGACGCCACTCCCATTTGAACAGGGTGCGTGCATGCGTTTCCCAGACGTGGAGGACGAATAGGGCAATCCACCAAGAAATGTTTGGTACTAGCGCAGTACAGACATAAATTTTTATCTCTGCGGCGAGTCCTCTCTTCATGGGTCAGGCGAGACCGATCCACTTGCATAGCCTCCTCGGTGGGAGGCACAGGGGTAGATTGCAAAGGATACTGGGAGAGAGGTGCCCAGAGATCAAGGTCCTTATGGGCTTATCTCTGTGATGGTTAATATCCCCTATGTGTTCTAATATTCTCCGGCAGAGTTCTCTTTTAGTTTTACAAAGTTACATGCTTTGCATGTGTCACGTCGGTATGTCCCTGTCACTTTTTGGTATAGCCAAGTTCTCTCGGGAGATAGTGACACATAATGGCTATGCATGAGACCGTCTCTCAAATTTCTCCCCTTCTATAAGTGATAGTAGGATGCTCAGCAACTAGATCTGCAATCACCGGATCTGCAATAAGAATGGGCCAAAATCTAGTGATGATCTGTCTAATTTCACCTGCTGCGGTGTCAAAGGTGCCTATGATTCTTGATATGTTAACAGTAGTGGCCTTAGTTTTGTGGACAAGCAGAGAACTACAATCTCGGAGCAATAAATCATGGTATGCTTATTTCAACACATAATTGGGATAACCATGCTCCAGGAATCTCTGACATAGATCCCGTGCCTGGATGCTAAAATCGTCAATATTAGAACCGTTCCTTCTTATCCTAAGATATTGTGCTTTAGGGATGCCAAATTGGTGGCTATTCTGCCATCACTATCCCTTCTCAGTCTTACATCAAGAAAACACAGTTCATCATGGCTTATCTCATGAGTGAACTTTAGACCCAAATTGTTTACATTCAGTACATCAATAAAGTTTTCAAACTCAAGTTTCGTCCCTGACCATATAAAGGCAACATCATCGATGTATCTGCCCCAAAAGGTGATGCAGTAATTTTTGGTGAGGACAAATTCCAATAGATTCAGTATGAATCTATTATGGGTACGATGATGCATACTCTGACTGCTGAGAAAGAACTCCACAGATTTTAATCCCATATCATGTGGGATGGAGCTGTAGAGTGCCTCTCTGTCTATAGAGCACAACCAGGAGTTATCATCCAGGGTGATGTCCTCCTGCTTGAGGAGAAGGTCTGTTGTGTCTCTAATGTAAGACGGAAGGGATAGAACAAAAGGGCGTAGCACTTGATCCAAGTATACACCAAAATTCTGCATAAGGTTGTTCCCCCCAGATACTATGGGACGGCACCTAAGGGGGATAGCCCCTTGTCACTTTTGGTAACCCATAAAATGTGGCCACAGTGTGTGCTGGATACATGAACAAAAAGTCGTTTTCATCGATTAAACCGTCTGATTTAGTGTCAGTGAGTATCTGTTTAAGCCGGGATTGAAAAACTGGTCCCTCTCAAGGATCCTATATCCTGTGGTATCCTGCAATAGCTGTAAACATAGATCAAACACATAGATCATATTTTTTAGAGTCCATTTTCACTAGATCTTTTTAATGGCATTGTAGGGCCTCCAATTCATTCTAATTCAAGTTGGATACTGGTGGTCTGCGTTGTTGTACAGTGTCCTCAATCTCCTTTACCACTACTCTAATAGATGTACTGATACTATCATCTTCACTGGCTGGTGGCATTCTAGTCCTCTTTGGTTTACAACTAGAGAAAGGACCCAATCCTGGTACTCGTTCATTTACATCGAGCATAGATGCCAATAGCCGCACATCCCCTAAATCCTATGGTGAGATACCCTAGATATTGCTCTCTCTTTTTTTTCACCTATTCTAAAGAATTTTTTCCAATGTAGTGATCATGCAAAGAGGTTTAAATCCCGCACCCAACCAAAAAATATCCGGACGATTAGTGGGTATAAAAGAAAGCCCCTTTTTGAGGAGTGAAATTACAGAGTCAGATAGATCCCGATTAGAAAGGTTTATGATCTGATTATCACTTTTGTTAGTATCCGACAGAGAGACAGGACAAGACACTATCATCCCTGTAACTGAGGGGTGGGAGGACCCTGTTCTAAAAAAAGAGGCTCCCATCTGTGGGAGATTTATTCCAGACACAGACGCACCAGAGGTATATTGTGAGGAGGCATATCCCCTTGATTGGTTCCTGCCTCTACTGCCTCTTGGTTTGTAGCCTCCCTGTGAGTTCCATCCTCCCCTACCTCAATATCTTGTACCATAGGGAGAACAATTGCATGACCTCCTCTCTCCCTCTTGGTCTGATGTATCTGTGTCTGAAGATTAATGCTCAGTCTCCGTTCCTCTACATCCACCGGTGCCTAGAAAGGAATACGCTTTGTTCTTTCGAAATTCTGAAATGTTCGAAATTTTTCGAAATGTTTTCTTTCTTTCAGTACTGACTTACATTTGTTATTTCTTAGTTCAAGTTCTCTCTTTGAGAATTCCACTTCACCTTTCTTTGCCATCGCTACATCAATGGTTTCTTGTAGCTTAGCTGTACTAGGGTTCAAATACATTTTTTTCTTCCTCTAAAAGCAAGTTCATGAAGCGCAATGACCAGATTGTCGCCTCCTGTTCCCACTTTTTCATCAGTTCTGGGGTGTGGAACCGTTCTGCTGGCACTATATTTATTCTTAGCCCCTTGGGCACGATATTGTTAGAAATATAGCTCTCTAGCGAGCGAACCTCCCACCATGACTTTATGTTATCCTTGTATCTTTCACTGAGATCCTTTAATACTGAACTCAAAGTAAGTTTTTTTTAAAATTTTCATTAAATAAAGGTTATGTTTTAGTCCGTTACCATTTACAATAGAGGCCTCTTTTCTTCACGGTGATTGTTTGTACATAGCCTCTACCTCCTACAGTGCAGTAATTACACAATATTGATCATAAACTCTATTTGGTGATTTGTTTTATCTGATGTCTTTTCACATGCTCATTTTGTTAAAGAGGTTCTCCATTTAAAAAAAAAATCCCTGCTTGTTAGGGTGAGTTTACATGTTCAGGTTTTTAATTACAACTAGCTTAAAGTGGAACTCCGGTGGAAAACTATTTTTTTTAAATCAACAGATTTCTAAATTACTGCTATTAAGATCTTAATCCTTTCAGCTGCTGTATAATTCAGAGGGATTTCTTTTCTTTTTGGATTTCTTTTCAGTCTGACCACAGTGCTCTCTGCTGATACCTCTGTCCATGTCAGGAACTCTCCGAGTGTGAGCAAATCCCCATAGCAAACCTCTCCTGCTCTGGACAGTTCCTGACATGGACAGAGGTGTCAGCAGAGAGCGCTGTGGTCAGACTGGAAAGAAATTCAAAAAGAAAAGAACTTCATCTGGAGCGTACAGCAGCTGTTTACGAGCTCAGCGATTACATTATCTCTAGACCTCATGGACCTAATGGATTAATGGGGACATTAGCGATACTCCTGATGTCTGCCATTAAGCCTTTTGATGCCGTTACCAATAATGATTACAACATCTGAAGTATCTGTGAGACTCGGATACTCATCGGACCACCAGCAGCGTAATTGCAGGGTCAGATGAGTAAAGATGCTTTCTGGAGCTCTGCTTACCACCTCCTGGCCGGCTCATGGCTATATAAGGCCTGATTTGATTTGCAAAACTACAACTCTCAGCATGCTCGGTCAGCCTTTGGTACCCCGGGCTTCCTCAGCATCACCAGGCCAGACCACATCATGAAAAATATATACTGGACATGATTAACGTGATGTATTAGGTGTCTAACCTGGCCTTTTGCAAATAACCTAGTAAGTATGTGCTCCATTCTGTTATTTTTGAGTAATTTTTGCCTAGTTTTCCATGACTGTTTATGTAATGTTAGTGTAGGAACTCGCAAGAGACTGAGGACCCTTGACGTGGGTTGTCAGTTTGTGTATTTTGGCCAAAATATCAACTAATGACGAATGTTTCTCATATGGAGTATATATTTTTCATGATATGGTCTGGCCTTGTGATGCTGGGGGAGCCCGGGGTGTCAGTGCTTTGTGGGGTGCACATAGAAGATACTGGGCAGCCCCCATGATCGAATAGTATGGGCATCACTAATAGGTTGTAAGTCAGCCTGGTGCACTAGACGTTATCATGTTACTGGCACCCTGTATTTGTGTGCAACTATAATATTGAGCAGCTACCCCCACCCCCCTCGTGAATAGTAGGCATATAAGTGGTTGTTCATCAGTATTTTGCACCTGTGCCATGCCCCATAAAGCATTATGGCTGATCTGCATTATAGTGGGAATAGGTGTCCAACCTGCCCTTGTACCAACAAGCAGTAAGTATGGCCTTTTTTCTGTGATTTTTTTCATATATATTGTCCTATTTTCTGTGATATCTTCTGTTGTAGATACAGTATTTCCTACTGAAATGTGAAATCTTGTCTGTGTTCTCTTTCCCACAGAGCTGCCCTTTCTCGTCCATGCGTCTTATGCTTCCCACATACTTCCACACACCCATGTATCTGTCCAGGCTTGTCTTGGGTGGACTCCACCTGTCTGTAACTCAATGACATCATGTACTGGAATTTCCATTCTGTTTTTCCCTATTGCTTATCCTGCCTTTCTATGCCGTGCTGGTATCTGTTACCTATGTATATTTTAAAAGTGTAAATTCAGCTTTCTTACTAAATAATCTGTACAAAATAAACCGTAGCAAGCAAGTGACATATGCAGCAAAACAGAAGGGTATAAGAGTATGAAGCTAGAAAGTGCGGAGGATTGCATCATGATAGAGCTGGGCAATCAGGGGTTAACAGGACAGGTGTATGTGTCAAGAGAGAGAGAGAGAGAGAGGGTGGGGGGGTGGTAGTTAGGATGTTTTGGTATTGTGCATGTGATTGGCGGGTCCTTGATAATACATTATTAACCCCTTAAGGACACAGACTATTTTGGCCTTGAGGACATAGCAAGCTTTATTTTTGCATTTTTGTTTCTCCTCCTCACCTTTTTAAGAGCCATCCCTCTTTTATTTTTCAATCCACAGACCCATATATGGGGCTTGTTTTTTGTGGGACTAAATTTACTTTGTAGTGACGTCTTTCATTTTACCATAAAGCAAAAAAAATAAAAAATTATTTGGGGGAAAATTGGAAAAAAAAACACAATTTTGCAACTTTTGTTTTTTTGCGTAGTGGATTTTATGGTAAAACTGGCATGTGATCCTCATTCTGTGGGTCAAGAAAATTAAAACATTACCCATGCTTACATGCTTGTCTATTATTGTACTACTTTTTAAAACATTCAAGCTTTTTTTTTTAAATAGATAACTTCCTCAGGGGTGCACTTCCTCAGGACACCCCTGAGGATGTTGCCTAACAGCGACAGAATACGAGGGGCTTTGTGGGGGGCACATGTTGGGACCTTTTCATACCTGCATCCGTCTAATCTCCGTCTGGTATTTATCACTGGTTTGCATGTCTTAATTTTGCATTCATTGCTATATTTTTGCTCTGTAGGATAGCCAGTTCATTCTGTGTATAAAGTATAGGGCAGCATTACTTTGCTTTAATGTTATACTGTGTAATTTGATTATGTACACTAGGTATTGTTTTTTCTGCCACATATATGGTTTACACATAAGGTTGGGGCTTTAGACGGACTGAGCAGTTTTATCTACCCACCATTTATATCCATGTGCCCTCTTAAAGGGGTACTCCGCACCTGGCTTCTTATCCCCTATCCCCGGGACCCCAGGGATCGCCGCTGCGGCACCCCGCCATCATTACTGCACAGAGCGAGTTCGCCCTGTGCGTAATGACGGGCGATACAGGGGCCGGAGCAGCACGACGTCATGGCTCCGCCCCTCATGACATCACAGCCCGTCCCCTTAATGCAAGTCTATGGCAGGGGGCGTGATGACTGCCACGCCCCCTTCCCATAGACTTGTATTGACGGGGCGGGCCGTGACATCACGAGGGGCGGAGCTGTGACGTAACGATGCTCCGGCCCCTGTATTGCCCGTCATTACGTGCAGAGCGAACTCTCTCTGCGCAGTAATGATAGCGGGGTGCTGCAGCAGCGGGACCCCGGCGATCTGAAATCTTATCCCCTATCCTTTGGATAGGGGATAAGATGTCTAGGGGCTGAGTACCCCTTTAAGGGTGGTTATATCCTTCCCTTATGTTTTTTCTAGGAGGTTGCTCTGGTTAGAGCAATTTTAATTGTTTTTAATTGTACTGTGTCTTTTTTTTTTTGTATCCATGCATTTTTGTTTATCATTTGCTTATAAAGATTTATATTTTACACAGAATATTGTTGTTTCTCATAGTTGTTCACTGCACTTTGGTATATCCACTTTTTTCTACTTTTGTTTTGTATATGGCTATTGGATATGCTGCTTTGCACATAAATAGTGAGCTGAGAGGGAGGAAATGTTATCTTGTTATCTTAAAACAAGGCTAAGGCTGTTTTTTTTTTTTTTGCAAAAATGCCATAAAAAACGCCAATTTTCGTTTTTTTCAGCGAATAAACGCCACGTCCAGATGTTAGCTGCAAGTCAATAGTAAACTGCAAAATGCCAGATTCCCTTGGCGTTTTTCAGTTTCGCATATTTTTTAAAAATCCTTTTGGTGTTTTTCAGCAATTTCGGGCTCCGAGGCTGGATTTTCAAAATGCTCGACAAAACCTAGTTTGGCGTTTTTTGCCCTGAAATTGTGGCGTTCTCCACCCATAGAAGTCTATTGGAGAGCAAAAACGCCAAGAAAAACACCATGTTGGTTTTAAATTTTGCGCATTTGCAGGCGGATTTTATTATTTTTTGGACTTTTTTAGCGATCCAAAAAAGTGATGGAGATAACTTTTTTATTAAAATTTCGTAGGGTTCCATAAAAAAAAAGAATAAGAAAGATACAGTAGTGATGGAAAAAAATTGTATCTAACGAAATGTATCTTTTTTATTACGAAATGTTTATTAATTTTTAAACAGGGATCAATTTATGTGGGCGGGTAAAGCACTAAAAATGTAGCCGACAATAATAAAAATGTAGTGTGTGTGTGTGTTTTTCACTCTTTTTTAAAAACATTTTTTAGGTAGTACTACTACTCCCAGCATGGAACACACTGTTCCATGATGTGAGTAGTACCTGTACTAATTGACAGATCGCCCATTGCGATCCTCCTGTATAATGTATAGATGCGGATGCTCTTCTATGGTCCCCTGCACTGCCGTATGTATACACATATTCATATTTCTCGCAGAGAGCTGTGATTGGCCAGATGGTTCCAGCCAATCACAATTCTCTGTGGGAAATAGGAACATGTGTATATATACGGCAGTGTAGGGGACCATCCATATATTATACAGGAGGATCACGGCGGATGTCAGTAATGACATCCGCTGTGATCTTTCCTTGACTACAAGTACTACTACTCCCAACATGGAGTACACTCTGCTCAATGATGGGAGCTATAGTACATGCATTAATAGACAGATCACATCATGTGTCAGAAATTACACTCACTGCGATCTGTCTATTAATGCAGGCACTACAGCTCCCAGCATGGAGCAGAGCGTGCTCCATGTTGAGAGTAGAAGTACCTGCAGTTAAGAACAGATCACAGCGCGTATCACTACTGACATCCGCTGCGATTGTCCTGTCTATAACAGAGATGGAGCGACTGTATACATCGCTCGCATCCCTGCTCTGTACTCCGGCCACTCACTCATTCATATTTTTCTCAGAGCTGTGATTGGCTGCAACCTTCCGGCCAATCACAGCTCTGGGCGGAAAGTATGAATGGCCAGTGATGTGAATAGAACATCACTCAGAGTACAGAGCAGAGGTGCGAGCGCTGTATAGAGCCGCATCTCTGCTATATTATGGACAATCGCATCGGGTGTCAGACTGACACCCGGGGCGATATTTCTATAGTACAGGTACTACTACTCCCATCATGGAACAGTGTGTTCTATACTGGGAGTAGTAGTACTACATAAAAAATGTAAAAAAAAAAAAAAGAGAGAAAAAAAAGTTAAACACACACACTTTATAAAAAAAATTATAAAAATTTTGTGATAAAAAATAAAGATGTAAAAAGGTTGTAGTTAAATACATTTTTACATCCCTACTGCAACCTTTTTTTAAATTTTTTTGGTACCCAACTATTTTGTAAAAAAAACGCCAAAGGGGCCAAAAAAGGCAAATTCCACACAAAGGTAAAAACGCAAAAAAAAAAAGCCAGAAAAAAAACGCAAAAACGCAGCGAAAAACAGTGGCAGTTTTTCTGGCGATTTTTCTGGCGTTTTTAAGCTTTTAAGTTTTTAAATCTCAGTGGAATTCTAGCCTAAGTGTCATTTTGAATAGATGTTACAAGCCTCAATGAATAGCTGGTATGCTGCACTATTAATATAGTGCACCATAACACTCTACATCATTTATGTAGCACAGTTATTTCTATATATAGTGCACCACAGCCATTCATTTGCTGAGTGCTACATCTGCATGTATACGTCTAACAGATGAAAACCATAATGCACAAATGTCATGATTTTTTTGCCCCTTAGACTACTACAATGTTGTTACAGATGTCCATAACGTGAGTGTAATCATACCTTTATCGACTCTCTTCCTTCTTTTATAACATATAAAATACATTTATCCAGTGGTCAGGCACAGCCGGATAGGCGTGGCTTGGGGTTCGCAAAGCCCCGTCGCCACCACGCCTATCCTCTCCTTTCAGTGCTGGAATCGCCGTGTAGTAAGATGCAGCGCATGCGCTCCTCCCTTCCTCTAGTACTGCACTCTAGGGAGCGAGCGCTCCCTCTGTCAATGCAGGGCGGTGATCGCGCACACGTCAGGAGGGGCGCATGTGCTGTGGATAGTGTCTTACTACTCAGCGATCCCAAAGCTGAAAGGAGTCGATAGATGTGGCGGTGGCGGGGCTTTGCGAACCCCAAGCCACACCTATCCGACTGTGCCTGACTGATGGATAAATGTGTTTTTTAAGTTAAAAAAGAAGGAAGAGAAGTTATAGAGGTATGATTACACTCACGTTATGGACATCTGTAAAAACATTGTAGTAGTCTGGGGGGGGGGGGGGTGGCTAAAAAATCATGTCAGTTCTGCTTTAACCCCAATTTGTTACTAACAAGCCCACAGTAATTAAATAATAATCATTGTCCATTTTATCAGCATTTCGCCATATTCTCTGCTGAGAGGCAAAAGTTTTTTCCAGTGAATATTCACCACAATTAAGCTAATGTATGGATTGCTTCCACCTTCCTGCAGGGAAAAGACTCATTACACTGTATTATTAATATAAAATTACTTAACTTAATGTGCAAAGTAGAAGGTTCATTATCGGAGCTGTGCATCTGTTTGTTTTGGCAAAAACATAGTTAAACTGTGTCTGTCATAGGATTAGCACAAGCGTTCTGCAGATGGCACCGGCAGCACTCGCTCCTCGTGAGATCACTGTGTGCGCTGTCACTCGCAGCCTTCTGTTTGCATTCTTGAATGTCTTTCATTGACTCTGGAGCCGTCAGCCGGTCGCCCATTTTATTTTCTAACGATCCTTGACGCGCAGCGTTCTAATATAACAATATCACACATATTAAAATGAAAAGCAATTTCATTTCGGTGGAACCCGATCTCAAATTGATCTGCAATTACACTCCCTGGACGTGTTTGTTTTTTGGAAATATCACCTCTGAGTCTGCGAAAGTTTAGAATCCATATCTTATAATACCTGGAGGCGTTGATTTATTCGAAAGAAGAAACGATGACATGTTCTCCGAAATGTCTTATAAGGATTTATTATCAAAATAGACAGTAAAACTGCAGTAAAACGTCAACACTTCTAAAAAATTCTACATTCTCCCTAATGGGACAATGTAATGAATATGAAAGACTAATTGTAAATATTTGTAAATATTTTTTAATACTAATGAATAAAAGGAAATTATTTACCCAAGGGCTTTGATGGTGTTTCCAGTACCATGTATGTAAGTAGAGGAGATACGGCAATCCCCTTAGTTGCGGGTGCACAAGTAGGATACTAATTCGTCTAGTATGAAGAATACTTGGCACTCCAGTTGATGAACAAAAGTTTGCAATTTTATAGAGATCTAAACATGAATGACATTTCGGTCAATAGACCTTCCTCAGACCGGGTTGCTGTGGATGTATATATGAATGAGAAGATAGTGGTCAAGTACTGTGCAGTCGATGTATGGAGGCGGTCGCACTTGACTACTATCTTCTCATTCATACTGTATATACCTCCACAGCATTCATATATACCTCCACAGTAATCCAGTGTACATATTGGTCACCCTCCTCTGTGCATCTACTGCACAGTACTTGACCACTAATTTCTCATTCATATATTCCTCCATGGCATTCATATATACCACCACAGCAATCCAGTCAACCTATAGGTTGCCCTCCACCATATATCGACTGCACAGTAGTTGACCACTATTTTCTCATTCATATATATACCTCCACAGTACTCACATATGCCTCCACAGTAATCCAGTCTTCGTATTGGTCACCCTACTCTGTGCATCTACTGCACAGTACTTGACAGCTATCTTCTCATTCATATATACCTCTGCTGCAATCCAGTCAACCTATAGGTCACCCTCCTCCATACATCTACTGCACAGTACTTGACCACCATCTTCTCACTCATATATACCTCCAAAGTATTCATATATACCTACACTGTAATCCAGTCAACCTATAGGTCGCCCTCCTCCATACATCTACTGCACAGTACTTGACAACCATCTTCTTACTCGTATATACCTCCAAAGTATTCATATATACCTACACTGTAATCCAGTCAACCTATAGGTCGCCCTCCTCCATACATCTACTGCACAGTACTTGACCACCATCTTCTCACTCATATATACCTCCAAAGTATTCATATATACCTACACTGTAATCCAGTCAACCTCTCGGTCGCCCTCCTCCATACATCTACTGCACAGTACTTGACCACTATCTTCTCATTTATATATACCTCCACAGCAATGGGGTCTGAGGAAGGTCTTTTGACCAAAATGTCACTTATGTTTGGATTGCTAATAAGTTTGAAAATTTTTGTTCATTAAGTGCCAAGTGTTCTTTGTACCAATTATGTATGTAAGTAACTTCTATGCTTTCCAGATCTACTATAGGTAGTATCAGCAAAGTTTCTACACTCGGCTCCCCTGCGACCACGCTACCTGGGGTGGAAGCAGATGGCTCCTGAGGTACTGCAGCCTTTGTTTGAAGTAAATAGTAGCTTAGAATGCAGTAATGCTGCGTGCGGCTATACAGAGCACTGAGCCAACTGCTTTATTGCTTCAAATCTTCTTTATCAAACTTACATATTGTAAACGAGAGGATAATAATCAGTACACAGCCATGCCCTGGTACTTTCTCTAAGAGACTGTTTATATTTAAAGGGACCAGCTCATCATGACAACCTCTGTGCATATGCCATACTAGATTTTACGGTTGTCATTTGGGAACTACCGCTTAGGACCCCTCTGTGAGCCAGAGCAGAGCAGACCTTCAAACAAACAAGATGATTCCTCGACAAGTTCCGTAAAATAAAAATGTCCTTCATTGTAGATTCATAAAATAGTACAACAAGTACAAGGCCTCATGATAGCATATCACATCATACTGATGCATTTTAAGCAACTAGGTGCTCTTAGTCATAGTCTAGACTTGGACTAAGAGCACCTAGTTGCTTAAAATGCATCAGTGTCATGTCATTATGTGATGTACTACCATGCTGTGTACTAGTTTACGGATCTACACTGAAGGACATTTTTTACTTTTATGGAACATGCCGCAGAATCATCTTGTTTGTTTTGTATACCTAATGTGTAAGCCCATGCCCTCGAGCGGTCGTATGCACCTGTGTTTGGGTTTTCTACACTGCCAGAGGTCTGAGATCACTTGGAATTTCTTCTGAATGCCAAACAGTGGCCCATGCTTTGGGAGACTTGGCATGGTCAAAAATGACATGGATTAAGCAGAGAAAATTAAGGATTTACTTGGTACTTGAGTAAGAAATCCAGCATCTAAACACTTTGTAAAAATAAATACCTTCATCAATGAGACAGTATTTCCCACATTAATCCTTGTGCTCAGTACTAACGACAGCCTTCCACAGAGCAGGGATACAGAGATACCTCATTTTATAGGCTCTTCAATAGTATAATTACTTCACTAAAGATTGTATTATTACTTTCCTTATAGTAATGCACTAAGTACATCACTTGTATTCTTTTGTTTCTAAAAGTATTATATGGAGGGCTATTCATTTGAGTGGCTATCATGCAATCCTTTTTCAACAACAACTGCAAGGGAAACAGGTGGGGAGAGAAGTGTTAGGATGAGTGGGGAGAAGAGTGCTAGGATGAGCATGGAGAGAAGTGCTAGGATAAGCAGTGAGAGAAGTGTTGGGATGAGTTGAGAGAGAAGTTCTAGGATGAGCGGGAAGTGAAGTGCTAGAATGAGTGGGGGGAGAAGTGCTAGGATGAGCGAGGAGAGAAGTACTAGGATGAGTGGGGAGAGAAGTTTTAAGATGAGCGGGGAGAAAAGTGCTAGGATGAGTGGGGAGTGAACTGCAAGGATGAGCGGGGAATGAAGGGCTAGGAATAGTGGGGGGAGAAGTGCTAGGATGAGCAGGGGGAGTGGGGGGGGGCAAGTGTAGGATGAGTCGAGATAGAAGTGCTAGGATGAGTGGGGAGCGAAGTGCTAGGGTGAGCGGGGAGTGAAGTGCTAAGATGAGTGGAGAATGAAGGGATAGGATGAGCTAGGGGAGTAAAGGGCTAGGATGAGCGGAGAGAAAAGTGCTGGAATGAGCAGGGAGTGATTTGCTAGGATGAGCGGGAAGTGAAGGGCTAGGATGAGCGGGGAGTGAAGTGCTAAGATGAGTGGGGAATGAAGGGCTAGGATTAGTGGGGAGTGAAGTGCTAGGATTAGTGGGGAGTGAAGGGCTAAGATGAGTGGGGAAAGAAATGCTATAATGAGTGGAGAGGAAAGTGCTAGGATGAGCATGGAGTGTAGTGCTAAGATGAGTGGAGTGGGAAGTGCATGGGGAAGGAAGTGCTAGAAAGAGCGAGGAGGAAAGTGCATGGGGAGAGAAGTCCTATGATGAAGGTGCCACTTGAATACACTTTGTGGGTGGGTCGCACAGATCACTTCACCTCACTGGCTATTGTAGCTTGTTCAGGAATACTATTATTAGGGATGCTGGTGTTGTACACACATACTGTTTCAGGCGTACTGGAGCGTATTGTCCTCCCCTCATGAGTGCATACCACATATGTACATCTAAGTGGTGTGCTATTTTGTTTCTGTTAAAGTCTTAAGGGCTTAGAAAGGCCAGCAAAAAGTACACACCTGCTGGTGTTGTAGACAAATACTGTTTTAAGCTTAGTGGAGCGCATTGTCCTCCCCTCATAAGTGCATACTAGATACGTACATTTCAGTGGTATACCATTTTGTTCCTTTTAAAGTCTTAAGGGTCTAGATACTGTGAAAGGCCAGCCAAAGTACACACCTGCTGGTGTTGTAGACAAATACTGTTTAAACGTAGTGGAGCGCATTGTCCTCCCCTCATATACGCACTAAGTATGTCAGGCAGAGAAGTGCCAGGAGGGGCACAGAGGAGTGGCAGAAGCTTAACCTCATCAGGCACAGGCAGAGGTCGCAGCAGACTAGGGGCTAGTGGCAGCAGAAGTCGCAGCGAGAGGCCTGATCTCCCGGTATCAGCTAGCAGTCGTGTCTCTACCAGCAACCCATCTGCCGTCATTGATTGGTTAACAAGGTCATCCACTTCATCACAAGTGACATCTGACACTCCCAGTCAACAGTCGGTGGGTTCCTCAGACACAACCCTCAGCTGGCATGGCGCTTGGAGCAGTCCATCTTTCCATTGACTCTGTCCTATGCTGTTCCCTACCCCACAGAAGTATTTTATGCTGTGGGTTCAGATCCACTATTTAGTGAGGTCTATCTACTAGAGGACAGTCAGCAGCTAATGCCCAGCCAAGAAGTGAAGGAGACATCTGCTGATTCCTCTGCTAGGCGGGCAAGTAGTTATGAGGAGAGTGGCGTGGGAGGTGGTGTTGCGAGCATTCAGGCTTCTGAAGCAGAATCTGTTGAGGAACCTGAGGAGGACATGAGTGACGTGCAGACACAACTCGATGATGATGATGATGAAGCTGATCGCACTTGGGAGCCGGGTGCAGAAGGGGCTTTATCATCATCATCAGGAGAAGAGGGTTGCAGGTTGCCTGTGAGGTAGCAGCTGAGCCAGCAAGGTGGTAGCATGGTTGGCAGTCAGCATGGTGGCAGAAGTGGAATGTCTGGAGCCAAACGTGCCTGGGGTAGACCACCTGCTTCGCGGCAGCCTACCTTCCCGGGAGGTAGTGGAACAGGGATTCCTGGGGTCGGATGTAGTGGCAGTCAATCAGTGTGGACTGTTGGTGGGAAAATCAGCTACTCGGCAGTGTGGCAGTTTTTCATAAAGCATCCGGAGGATGTTAACTTGATCACATGCAAGATGTGTCAGCAGAAGTTGAAGCGTGGCCAGGGTCCCAATGTTGGCACCGCTGCCCTATGTCAACATATGCAGTGTCACCATAAAGCAGCCTGGGAGAACCGTGGCTCCGATGTGGTGGTCCAGCCTGCTGCATCACCCAGTGGCACGCCGCTCCCTGTTTCAGCCAGCCAAAGCTCCACCACCTCAGCCAAAGGAGGCTGTGTGTCATACCCATCTTCTATCGCTCCAGATGCTCCTTCTCCTCTTACTTTGAGTCAGCCATTCTGCCAGTAATCCATCGGCAAAGCCATGTCCAAGAGAAAACAGTATGTGCTTACTCATCCAACGGCGCAGAAGCTGAATGAGCTCCTGTCCAAGTTGCTGGTACTGCAGTCCCTCCCTTTTCAAGTGGTGAACTCTGCACCTTTCAGAGAACTGATTTGTGCCTAGCCAAGGTGGAGAGTCCAAAGCCGTTGCTTCTTTGCGAAGAAGGCAGTACCAGCCCTGCACAATTTTGTGGAACAGAAGGTGGGCCAGTCCTTGAGCCTGTCGGGGTGTACCAAAATGCATGGCAGCGCCGACGTGTGGAGCTGTAACTACGGTCATGGACAACACATGTCCTGGGTGAATGTGGTTCCTGCACAGCCACAACAGCAACTTGGACAGGTCACACCGCTTCCCGCCTCCACGCTCTCCAGGCCGTTGGTCCTGTGACAGTGTGAAACTCTGCCTCCTCATCCTCAACCGTGTCCTCAGCCTCCACTCCGCGGACAAGTCTCAGTGCCCCTGTAGCATACCATGTGTGCAGGGCACATCTGTGTTACACTGTTGTTCACATGGTTTGCCTTGGCAAACAGAGTCACACAGGGGAGGAACTGCTAAAAGACATTCATCAAGAAGTGAAATCATGGCTTACTCCATGAAAACTGGAAATAGGAACCATGGTGTTTGACAACAGGAAGAACATCTTGTCTGCGCTGCGAGAAGGAAGCCTAAGACATGTGCCTTGCATGGCACACGTGCTCAATCTGGTTGCCAATCAGTTCCTGAAGTGTTCCCCCCATCTGCAAGACATCCTAACAATGGGAAGGATACTTTGCATGCACTTCATTCAATCGTACACGGCAAAGCACACCCTCCTGCAGCTGCAGCTTTAGAACGGCATTCCCCAACAAAGTCTGATTTGCGAAGTTTCCACACGTTGGAATTCCACCCTCCATATGTTGGACCGACTATATGAACAGAGAAAAACCATCACCAATCTCTTGATGATCCAGGCGGATAGGGGGACTTCCCTGTGTAACTTCAATGTCAACCAGTGGCAGCTCATACGTGACACCTGTCGTTTGCTCAGGCCCGCCAGGATTACGGGATGAACAACGTCATTCCACTGCGTCATCTACTACAACACATGTTGGAAACAATGGCTTGTCAGGGCACTGGAGATGTGGCGCCTACATCTCAAGGCCACATGAGCCCTGTGGGGGCTAAACTGGAGGAGGAGGGGCACAGTGGAGCACACTTTAGGTTTCGTGAGATGAGCGGTTTTTCTAGTCATCTGACAGGAGAGGAGGAGCAGGAGCAGCTAGAGGATTATGAGGTGAGACAGAGGACCCAGACACACCATGGCAGTATGCAGTGGAGATGGAGGCAGGGAGTCCCTCTAAGTCCCTTGCACAAATGGCACGATGCATGCTCACTTGCTTGCGTAGTGACCGGCAAATTGTCACTATTCGGCAGTAGGATGACTTCTGGCTCTTCACCTTATTGGACCCTCACTACCGGCACAAAATGGTGGCCTTTTTTACACCCACTGAGAGGGAGGTATAAAATGCATATCCTCAATACTTACTTGTGCACACTAACACTTTTTAAAAAGTGACCGTTTTCTTCTGCCTACCTGCCTCAGCTACTATTCTGATCCTGCCACCCACCTGATGCCACACATCTGATGCCAAGTTCTCCTTATTTCACTCACTTTCGTCACCGTGTACTGGTATTTCCACCCACCGCACCACTCTGTCACTGGGTTGCTTTCAGGACTCCTGATGCTGCAGCTGCCACCTCCAGGCTGTCTCATTCTGTCACTATATGTTCTCGTGCTGATGCCACCTCCAGGCTGTCTCATTTTGCCACCATATGTTCTCCTCATGCTGATGCCACCTCCAGGCTGTCTCATTCCGCCACCATATGTTCTCCTCATGTTGATGCAAGCTCCAAGCTGTCTCATACTGCCACCATCTGTTCTCCTCATGCTGCTGCCACCTCCAGGCTGTGTCATTCAGCCACTATATGTTCTCCTCATGCTGCCGCCACCTCCAGGCTGTGTCATTCATCCACTATAAGTTCTCCTCATGCTGCCGAAAACTCCAGGCTGTGTCATTCAGCCACTATATGTTCTCCTCATGCTTCCGCCACCTCCAGGCTGTGTCATTCTGCCACTTTAAGTTTTCCTCATGCTGACGCAAACTCCAGGCTGTATCATTCAGCCACTATATGCTGCCACCAACTCCAGGCTCTGTCGTTCAGCCACTATACGTTTTCCTTATGCTGCCGCCACCTCCACGCTGTGTTATTCAGCCACTATATGGTCTCCTCATGCTGCCGCCATCTCCAAGCTGTGTCATTCAGCCACTATATGGTCTCCTCATGCTGTCACCACCTCCATGCTGTGTCATTTAGCCACTATATGTTTTACTCATGCTGCCGCCACCTCCATGCTGTGTCATTCAGCCACTATATGTTCTCCTCATGCTTCTGCCACCTCCAGGCTGTGTCATAAAGCCACTATAAGTTCTCCTCATGCTGCCCCAAATTCCAGGCTGTGTCATTCAGCCATTATATGCTGCAGCCAACTCCAGGCTGCGTCATTCAGCCACTATATACTGCCGACAACTCCAGGCTGTGCCATTCAGCCACTATATGTTCTCTTCATGCTGCCGCCACTTCCACGCTGTGTCATCCAGAAACTATATGGTCTCCTCATGCTTCCACCACCTTTAGGCTGTGTCATTAATCCACTATTTGTTCTTCTCATGTGGCAGAAAACTCCAGGCTGTGTCATTCAGCCACTATATGCTGCCGCCAACTCCAGGCTGTGTCATTCAGCCACTATGTGGTCTCCTCATGCTGCCGCCTACTCCAGGCTTTGTCATTCAGCCACCATATGTTCTCCTCATGCTGCCACCACCTCCACGCTGTGTCATTCAGCCACTATATGTTCTTCTCATACTGCCGCAAACTCCAGGCTGTGTCATTCAGTCACTAAATGCTGCTGCCAACTCCAGGCTGTGTCATTCATCCACTATGTGGTCTCCTCATGCTGCCACCCCCTCCATGCTGTGTCACTATTTGGTGTCCTCATACTGATGCCACCTCCAGGCTCTGCGACAGTGATTTTAATTGTGACACCTCTGATCTGAATGTCATACTGAATAACAGTATTATTTCACTAACCAAGCACACACCCTATGTGTGTTATAACAAGGCAACACGTTCTACACCCCTATTGAGGCTTTCTGCAGGCCAGAAATATACATTTTTAATAGCGATTCGCCGCAAATTAATTCGGACCGAAACAAATTTTGAGGGAAAATTTGGCGAATCGGCCGAATCAAATCTTTCAAAAAGTTTGCTCATCTCTAACTATCATAGTCACAAATCACTACTTTCTTCATAGGCCCTACAGGCATTTATAGGTGCCACTTGAATACACTTTGTGGGTGGGTGGCACAGATCAATGCACCTCACTGGAGCAGTGTCAGGAACACTATTCAGTTAAGGTATGAGCCTTGAAAAAGGCTTTGGATTTGTGGTAGCAAAAGATGTGATTAACCCCTTAAGGACCCAGCCCATTTTCACCTTAAGGACCCGGGCTTTTTTTGCACATCTGATCACTGTCACTTTAAGCACCAATAACTCTGGGATGCTTTAAATTTTCATTCTGATTCTGAGATTGTTTTTTCGTGACATATTCTACTTTATGTTAGTGGTAAATTTTTGTCGATACTTGCATCATTTCTTGGTGAAAAATTCAAAAATTTGATGAAACAATTGAATTTTGCATATTTTTTTTTACTTTGAAGCTCTCTGATTATAAGGAAAATGAATATTGCAAATAAATAATTTATTGATTCACATATACAATATGTCTACGTTATGTTGGCATCATGAAGTTGACATGTTTTTATTTTGTAAGACATCAGAGGGCTTCAAAGTTCAGCAGCAATTTTCCAATTTTTCACAACATTTTCAAAATTGAAATTTTTCTGGGACCAGTTCAGTTTTGAAGTGGATTTGAAGGGCCTTCATATTAGAAATATCCCATAAATTACCTCATTATAAAAACTGTACCCCTCAAAGTATTCAAAATGCCATTCAGAAAGTTTGTTAACCTTTTAGGTGTTTCACAGGAATAGCAGCAAGATTCAAAATCTTCATTTTTTTACACGGGCATGTTCTTGTAAACCCAGTGTTTGAATTTTTACAAGGAGTAAAAGGAGAGAAATATTCCTAAAATTTGTAACCCAATTCCTCTCGAGAAAGGACATACCTCATCTGTGTATGTCAAGTGCTCTGTGGGTGCACTAGAGGGCTCAGAAGGGAAGAAGCAACAATGGGATTTTGAAGAGTGAGTTTTTCTGAACTGTTTTTTTCTGAAATGGTCACATTTAAGAAGCACCTATGGTGCCAGAACAGCAAAAGAAAACCTTCATGGCATATTATTTTGGAAACTACACCCCTCAAGGAACGTACCAAGGGGTACAGAGAGCCTTAACACCCCACAGGTGTTTGATGACTTTTCGTTAAAGTTGGATGTGCAAATTATTGTTTTTTTTTCACTAAAATGCTAGTTTTCCCCTAAATTTTACATTTTCACAAGGGGTAATAGGAGAAAATGCCCCCCAAAATGTGTAACCCCATCTCTTCTGAGTATGGAAATACCCCATGTGGGGACGTCAAGTGCACTGTGGGTGCACTACACTGCTCAGAAGAGAAGGAGTCACATTTGGCTTTTGTAAAACAAATTTTGCTGAAATGGTTTTTGGGGGCATATCGCATTTAGGAAGCCCCTATGGTGCCAGAACAGCTAAAAACACCCCACATGGCACAATATTTGGGAAACTAAACCCCTCAAGGAACATAACAAGGGGTACAGTGAGCCTTAACACCCCACAGGTGTTTGACGACTTTGCATTGAAGTTGGATGTGAAAATGAAAAAAAAAATGTTTTCACTAAAATGCTAATGTTACCCCAAATTTTTCATTTTCACAAGGGGTAATAGGTCAAAATGTCCCCCAAAATTTGAAAATCCCATTTCTCTCGAGTAAGGAAATATCTCATATCTGGATGTAAAGTGATCTGCACTAGAGGGCTCAGAGGGGAAGGAGCAACATTGGGCTTTTGGAAAGCGAATTTTGCTGAAATGGTTTTTGGGGGGCATGTCTCATTTAGGAAGCCCCCATGCTGCCAGAACAGCAAAAAAAAAACACCCTACATGGTATACTATTTGGTAAACTAAACCCCTCAAGGAACGTAAAAAGGGGTGCAGTGAGCATGTACACCCCACTGGCGTTTGACAGATCTTTGTAACAGTGGGCTGTGCAAATGAAAAACTACAATTTTCATTTTCACGGAACACTGTTACAAAAATCTGTCAGTCACCTGTCGGGTGTTAAGGCTCATTATACCCCTTATTACGTTCCATGAGGGGGTAGTTTCCAAAATGGGGTCACATGTGGGTATTTATTTATTTTGCGTTTATGTCGGAACCGCTGTAACCAGCAGCCACCCCTATGCAAAATCACCAGTTTAGGCCTCAAATGTACATAGTGCGCTCTCACTCCTGAGCCTTGTTGTGCGCCCAAAGAGCATTTTACTTCCACATATGGGGTATTTCCGTACTTGGGATAACTTGTGTTACAAATTTTGGGGGTCTTTTCTTTCCTTCTACCTCTTACGTAATGAAAAGTATGGGGCGGAGAACCTTTTTCGAGACCACTGTGTAGTGGTCTCCAAACTGTAGCCCTCCAGATGTTGCAAAACTTCAACTCAAAGCATGCCCAGACTGCCCAGGCATGCTGGGAGTTTTAGTTCGGCAACATCTGAATGGCCAGATGTTGCCAACCTACAACTTCCAGAATGTTTCATTTAATCAGTTATGGTTCATTGTTATCACTCCAAGCTATTTAATTGGATTCTTCTGATAATTCCACAGGTAATATGCTGTAGACGACCTCTGTCTTAAAAAGATTACATCGATATTTTTAAATTTAAATTGAAGATTTATATTATATTCCCAAATTTAATTCCCCGTGTTTACTTTGAACTAAAACTGTATGACAACAAAACCCAAACTAACAATGAGTCACATGGCAGCACAATGACAGAGCCTAGAGGTGGCAGCAGCATGAGGAGACCATAATCTGGGGGGAATGACACAGCCTGGAATTGGCAGAAGCACGAAGAGACTGTATAGTGGCAGAACGACCCAGTCTGGAGGTGGTAACAGCCTGACAAGACCATAGGGCCTCACAATAAAGAAGATTAAAGATATTTTAGAAATTTTTAATTGAAGATTTTTGATATATTAAAATTTTAAAAGCTTAATTCAAGGTGCCAACAGCATAAGGAGACCACATGGTGGCACAATGACACAGCCTGGAGCTGACGGCAGCATGAGCAGACAATAGGGCTTCACAATTCATAAGATTAAAAGATTAATTTTAAAATTGAAATTGTAGATTTTGAAATTGATCTTTAACTTCTTAACGACGAAGGACATAAATGTACGTCCTGGTGAAGTGGTACTTAACGCACCAGGACGTACATTTACGTCCTATGCATAACCGCGAGCATCGGATGCTCGCGTCATGCACAGCAGGTCCCAGCTGCTGATAGCAGCCAGGGACCTACCCGTAATGGCGGACATCCACGATCGTGCGGATGTCCATCATTAACTCAGAGTCCATGATCAATACAGATCATGGCATCTACAGCATCGCGGTACTTTGAATGGATGATCGGATCGCCCGCAGCGCTGCCACGGCGATCCGATCATCCAGCATGGCGGCCAGCAGCATGGCGGCCAGCCGTCTCCCGGGGTCGAGCAGAAGATGACCGATAATGCTGATCAGTGTTATGTCCTATAAATAGCACTGAACAGTATTAGCAATCAAATGATTGCTATAAATAGTCCCCTATGGGGACTATTAACCCCTTAAGGACCAAGGGGTTTTCCGTTTTTGCATTTTCTTTTTTTCCTCCTTGCCTTTAAAAAATCATAACTCTTTAAATTTTGCACCTAAAAATCCATATGATGGCTTATTTTTTGTGCCACTAATTCTACTTTGTAACTAAATCAGTCATTTTGCCCAAAAATCTACGGCGAAACGGGAAAAAAAATCATTGTGAGACAAAATTGAAAAAAACCCGCTGTTTTGTCATTTATGGGGGCTTCCGTTTCTACGTAGTACATTTTTCGGTAAAAATGACACCTTATCTTTATTCTGTAGGTCCATACAATTAAAATGATACCCTACTTATATAGGTTTGATTTTGTCGTACTTCTGGAAAAAATCATAACTACATGCAGGAAAATTTATACATTTAAAATTTTCATCTTCTGACCCCTATAACTTTTTTTATTTTTGCGCATATGGGGCATTATGAGGGCTCATTTTATGCTCCGTGATCTGAAGTTTTTAGCGGTACCACTATTGCATTGATGCACTATTTTGGACTTTGGGATTTTTTTGCACCGTGCGGTTTAATTAACAATATATTTTTATAATTCGGACATTTCCGCACGCGGCAATACCATATATGTTTATTTTTATTTACACTGTGTTTTTTTTTATGGGAAAAGGGGGGTGATTCAAACTTTCAATAGGGAAGGGGTTAAATGATCTTTATTCATTTTTTTTTTTTTACTTTTTTTTACTTTTTTTTGCAATGTTATAGCTCCCATAGGGACCTATAACACTGCACACACTGATCTTTTACATTGATCACTGGTTTCTCATAGGAAACCAGTGATCGATGATTCTGCCGCTTGACTGCTCATGCCTGGATCTCAGGCACTGAGCAGTCATTCGGCGTTCGGACAGCAAGGAGGCAGGTAGGGACCCTCCTGCTGTAGTGAAAGCTGTTCGGAATGCCGTGATTTCGCCGTGGCTATCCCGAACAGCCCACTGAGCAAACCGGCATACTTTCACTTTAGATGCGGCGTTCAACTTTGAACGCCGCATTTAAAGGGTTAATAGCATGCGGCACCACGATCAATGCCGCGCGCTATTAGCCACGGGTCCCGGCCGTTGTTAGAGGCCGGGCCTGACCCGCTATGACGTGGGGCCACGCCGTGGCCCCGCGTTATAGATCAGGAGCGGACACATGACGTTCCAGTACGTCATGTGTCCTTAAGGAGTTAAAGTGTAAAAATAAAGGTAAAAAAAGTAAAAAATTTAAGTAAAAAAAAAGTTGAAAAACCCCCTCCCCCAATACAAATGTAAATTGTCCTATTTTCCCTATTTCACCCCCAAAAAGTGTAAAAAAAATATTTTATAAAAAAAAAATATTGATGATACTATACGATGAACGGCGTGAACGTAAAAAAAACTAAAAGTCCAAAATAGCAGCTTTTTTATTACATTTTATTCCCACAAAATTTTATAAAAAAAAAGTATAAAAGGTTTTATATAAGCAAATATGGTATCAATAAAAAATATAGATCACAGCGCAAAAAATTAGCCCTCATACCGCCGCTGATACGGAAAAATGAAAAAGTTATAGGTGTTCAAAATAGGGGGATTTTAAACGTACTAATTTGGTTAAACAGTTTGCGATTTTTCTTAAGTGCAACAGTAATAGAAAAGTATATTATCATGAGTATCATTTTAATCGTATTGACCCAAAGAATAAAGAACACATGTCATTTTTACCGAAAATTGTACGGCGTGAAAACAAAACCTTCCAAAATTTGCTAAATTGCGGTTTTCTTTTTAATTTCCCCACACAAATAGTATTTTTATTTGTTGCGCCATACATTTTATGGTAAAGTGAGTGATGGCATTACAACGGACAACTGGTTGCTCCAAAAACAAGCCCTCATACTAGTCTGTGGATGAAAATATAAAAGAGTTATGATTTTTTGAAGGCGAGGAGGAAAAAATTAAAACGTAAAAATAAAATTCTCTGCTTCCTTAAGGCCCAAATGGGCTTCGTCCTTAACCTCTTCAGGACGAAGGGCGTATGCATACACCCTGCATCTCGAGTCCTTAAGGACGGAGGGCATATGGATACACCTGTGGGAATTCCGGTCCCCGTCACTAGCCGGTTGGGGACTATCTATCAGCAGGGGGTTAAAGTTCGGTTCCCTTACCTGATTGGCTGTGGCGGGCAGCGATGACGTGCGGCTCCCTTGTGGCTCCCTGGTGAAGACCAGGGCCAGATTAAGGCTGCCTGGAAGACGGATCACTTCTTTATGATGCCCCCCCCCCCCCCCCCGACAGTCCTCCTTCCCTTCCACTGAGTGGAACAGGAGTCAGGCCCCCGTTAAAATAAAATGGGCTGCATGGTCTAAAATCACTTCAGTTCATGTCACTCCATTTACTCCTTTATTACTGCAATACTTAGAAGTGACAAGAGATCTAATGGGACAGTCAGGAGAATACACAAACATAAAATGACTCACAGGAGACGTCTTCTCTGTTGTCTTTCCTTTTCTTCTTCATCTGGTCCATACGCCAGGTCTTCTTTATCTGGTCCAGATGCCATGTCTTCTTCCAACTCCATCTTCCTCTGTAAAGTTTGACGCCTTGACATCATTGGTTCCTCACTTTGCCAGCCGATCCTCATCCTCTTTATAAAGACAACAATCATTATAACCCTTAAAGAACAAGCAAAATTCTGCTGGCGGAAGTTCGTAGTGTGGATGAGCCCTAATTCCACCAGACCCCTCTGCCCCCCAGATCCCTAAGTCCTCCTCCAGGTTCCTGCTCCCAGAGACCCCTAAGGCTAGGTTTCCCCCTTTTTTTTTTCCTGCAAAAACACAGAAAAACTGCTACTGCTTTTTCCTGTGTTATGGTAATTTTTTGCAATTTTTTTCTTGTGCTTTTGCCTTCTCTGGAAACTTAGCCTTAGTCCTCCCCTGGTCCTTAAAGGGGTACTCCACCCCTAAACATCTTATCCCCTATCCAAAGCATATGGGATAGGATGTCTGATCGCGGGGGGTCCCACCGCTGGGGACCCCAGCAATATAGCATGCAGCACCCACCTGTATCTGCTTCCAGCAGCGCTGGAGGTTCTGGCTCCCGACCACGGGAACCAAAGATCGTGACGTCACGACTCCGCCCCCATGATGTCAATCCCCGCCCCCTCAATGCAAGTCTATGGGAGGGAGCGTGACAGTTCCCCCACAGTAGGTTGCAGTTCCCCCGCATTAGGTTGTAGTCCCTCCACATTACATTGGCAGTATAGTTCCCCCACAGACATACAGCCTCCAGCCATATACAGTTTATGGCTGGATACTGTATGTTTGTGTACTGCCCCACTTCAGTGCTCTGACCACCGTACCTCTGGTCCGGGGTCATGATCTACTGCTATTAAACAACAATTGTGCCCATAAGGCACCAATTCCCTCTTTTTCCCTGCTCCTATAAAACTTAACTTTTATTCAGTTCCTTAGAATTAATTAACCGAGGGAATAACATTAACCCCTTAAGGACACATGACGTTCTCATACGTCTCCATTTCCGAGTCCTTAAGGACACATGACGTATGAGAACGTCATGTGTTTTACCGGCCCCCCGCAACCATCTGGAGCGGAGCCGGTCCCCGATGCCTGCTGAAATCGTTCAGCAGGCATCGGGGCATATCGCCCAGGGGGGTCATTATTCAGTCCAGCGATCTGCGGCGGATTCCGGGTCAATCGGGTCTCCAGTGACCCGGTGACCCGGAATTATTGGCTGATCGGGGCCGTCAGAGACGGCCCCGAACAGCCAGAGGCAGCAGGGGTGAGGTGGCACTGGTGCCACCTCACGATCGCCCTGATTCTTCGGCCGGATTACCGGCCGACCAATCAGGGCGCCTGCTGCGGGTGTCACTCCCGCAACCCGCTCCGCCCCTCTTCCAGAGGACGTGAGCGGGTGCGGGACGTGCACCCCGGGTGCTGGGGACCCCGATCCCCGGCGCCCCTGTTGGGATCGGGGCCCCAGGAGCAGCGGCGGCGGCGGAGACGACGAGGGACTGACCTGGTGCAGCGAGGATCGTTGGAGGTGAGTGACAGCCTCCTGCTGTTGCTTAGCAACAGCTCCCAGCATGCAAAAGGGCATGCTGGGAGCTGTAGTTATGCAACAGCAGGAGGCAGACCACCACAACTCCCAGCATGCCCTTATGGGCATGCTGGGACTTGTAGTTTTGCAACAGCTGGAGGCACATTCTTTCTATGGAAAAGTGCACCTTCAGCTGTTGTGTAACTACAACTCCCAGCTTGCACAATCAGCTAAAGTGCATGCTGGGAGTTGTAGCGGTGCATCTGGTGGTTGCATAACTACAACTCCCAGCATGCCCGTTGGCTGTCGGTGACTGCTGAGAGTTGTAGTTTTGCAACAGCTGAAGGCACACTGAGTTAAGTAGCAAACCAGTGTGTCTCCAGCTGTTGCATAACTACAATCCCCAGCATCCCCAGCCAAAGTAGTATGCCTCCAGCTGTTGCATAACTACAACACCCAGCATGCCCTTCCGCTGTCCGTACATGCTGGGGGTTGTAGCTTTTGCAACAGCTGAAGGTACACTGGTTGCAAAACACTGAGTTTGTTACCAAACTCGGTGTTTCACAACCTGTGTGTCTCCAGCTGTTGCAAAACTACAACTCCCAGCATCCACTGATAGACCGTACATGCTGGGAGTTGTAGTTTTGCAACAGCTGGATGTCCCCCCCCCCCCAATGTGAACGTACAGAGTACACTCACATGGGCGGAGGATTACAGTATGTATCCGGCTGCAAGTTTGAGGTGCGGCAAAATTTCTGCCGCAGCTCAAACTGCCAGCGAGAAACGACTGTGAACCCCCCGCCCGTGTGACTGTACCCTAAAAACACTACACTACACTAACACACAATAAAATAAAAAGTAAAAAACACTACATATACACATACCCCTACACAGCCCCCCTCCCCAATAAAAATGAAAAACGTCTGGTACGCCACTGTTTCCAAAACGGAGCCTCCAGCGGTTGCAAAACTACAACTCCCAGCATGCACTGATAGACCGTACATGCTGGGAGTTGTAGTTTTGCAACAGCTGGATTTCCCCCCCAATGTAAACGTACAGGGTACACTCACATGGGCGGAGGATTACAGTAAGTATCCGGCTGCAAGTTTGAGCTGCGTCAAATTTTCTGCCGTAGCTCAAACTGCCAGTGAGAAACTACTGTGAACCCCCCGCCCGTGCGACTGTACCCTAAAAACACTACACTACACTAACACAAAATAAAATAAAAAGTAAAAAACACTACATATACACATACCCCTACACAGCCCCCCTCCCCTCCCCAATAAAAATGAAAAACGTCTGGTACGCCACTGTTTCCAAAACGGAGCCTCCAGCTGTTGCAAAACAACTACTCCCAGTATTGCCAGATAGCCGTTGACTGTCCAGGCATGCTGGGAGTTTTACAACAGCTGGAGGCACCCTGTTTGGGAATCACTGGCGTAGAATTCCCCTATGTCCACCCCTATGCAATCCCTAATTTAGGCCTCAAATGCGTATGGCGCTCTCACTTTGGAGCGCTGTCGTATTTCATGGCAACAGTTTAGGGCCACATATGGAGTATCGCCGTACTCGGGAGAAATTGGGCTTCAAATTTTGGGGGGTATTTTCTGCTATTACCCTTTTAAAAAATGTAAAATTTTTGGGAAAACAAGCATTTTAGGTAAAAAAAATATATATTTTTTAACATATGCAAAAGTCGTGAAACACCTGTAGGGTATTAAGGTTCAAATTACCCCTTGTTACGTTCCCCGAGGGGTCTAGTTTCCAAAATGGTATGCCATGTGTTTTTTTTTTTTGCTGTCCTGGCACCATAGGGGCTTCCTAAATGCGGCATGCCCCCAGAGCAAAATTCGCTTTCAAAAAGCCAATGTTACGCCGAGCGCTCCGGGTCCCCGCTCCTCCCCGGAGCGCTCGCTACACTCTCTCCGCTGCAGCGCTCCGGTCAGATCCACTGACCCGGGGCGCTGCGATTCTGCTTCCAGCCGGGATGCGATTCGCGATGCGGGTAGCGCCCGCTCGCGATGCGCACCCCGGCTCCCGTACCTGACTCGCTCTCCCTCGGTCCTGTCCCGGCGCGCGCGGCCCCGCTCCCTAGGGCGCGCGCGCGCCGGGTCTTTGCGATTTAAAGGGCCACTGCGCCGCTGATTGGCGCAGTGATTCCAATTAGTGTCTTCACCTGTGCACTTCCCTATATCACCTCACTTCCCCTGCACTTCCCTGCCGGATCTTGTTGCCATTGTGCCAGTGAAAGCGTTCCTTGTATGTTCCTAGCCTGTGTTCCAGACCTCCTGCCGTTGCCCCTGACTACGATCCTTGCTGCCTGCCCCGACCTTCTGCTACGTCCGACCTTGCTTCTGTCTACTCCCTTGTACCGCGCCTATCTTCAGCAGCCAGAGAGGTTGAGCCGTTGCTAGTGGATACGACCTGGTCACTACCGCCGCAGCAAGACCATCCCGCTTTGCGGCGGGCTCTGGTGAAAACCAGTAGTGACTTAGAACCGATCCACTAGCACGGTCCACGCCAATCCCTCTCTGGCACAGAGGATCCACTACCCGCCAGCCGGCATCGTGACAGCCAAATTGTGACTCCTTCTCTTCTGAGACCTGTAGTGCGCCAGCAGAGCACTTTTCACACCCATATGGGGTGTTTTCTGAATCGGGAGAAATTGGGCTTCAAATTTTGGGGGGTATTTTCTGCTACAACCCTTTTTAAAATTGTAAAAATTTTGGGAAGCCAAGCATTTTAGGTAAAAAAAATATATATTTTTTTACATATGCAAAAGTCGTGAAACACCTGTAGGGTATTAAGGTTCACATTACCCCTTGTTACGTTCCCCGAGGGGTCTAGTTTCCAAAATGGTATGCCATGTGTTTTTTTTTTTGCTGTTCTGGCACCATAGGGGCTTCCTAAATGCGGCATGCCCCCAGAGCAAAATTTGCTTTCAAAAAGCCAAATGTTACTCCTTCTCTTCTGAGACCTGTAGAGCGCCAGCAGAGCACTTTTCACCCCCATATGGGGTGTTTTCTGAATCGGGAGAAATTGGGCTTCAAATTTTGGGGGGTATTTTCTGCTATTACCCTTTTTAAAAATGTAAAATTTTTGGGAAACCATGCATTTTAGGTAAAAAAAATATATATTTTTTTTACATATGCAAAAGTCGTGAATCACCTGTAGGATATTAAGGTTCACTTTACCCCTTGTTACGTTTCCTGAGGGGTCTAGTTTCCAAAATGGTATGCCATGTGTTTCTTTTTGCTGTCCTGGCACCATAGGGGCTTCCTAAATGCGGCATGCCCCCCAAAAACCATTTGTCGCTCCTTCCCTTCTGAGCCCTCTACTGCGCCCGCCGAACAATTAACATAGACATATGAGGTATGTGCTTACTTGAGAGAAATTGGGTTTCAAATACAAGTAAAAATTTTCTCCTTTTTACCCCTTACAAAAATTCAAAAATTGGGTCTACAAGAACATGCGAGTGTAAAAAATGAAGATTTTGAATTTTCTCCTTCACTTTGCTGCTATTCCTGTGAAACACCTAAAGGGTTAATACACTTACTGAATGTTTTATTGAATACTTTAGGGGGTGTTGTTTTTATAATGGGGTCTTTTATGGGGTATTTCTAATATGAAGACCCTTCAAATCCACTTCAAAACTGAACTGGTCCCTGAAAAATAGTGAGTTTGAAAATTTTGTTAAAAATTTCAAAATTGCTACTGAACTTTGAAGCCCTATGGTGTCTTCCAAAAGTAAAAACTCATAAATTTTATGATGCAAACATAAAGTAGACATATTGTATATGTGAACCCAAAAAAAATATATTTTGAATATCCATTTTCCTTACAAGCAGAGAGCTTCAAAGTTAGAAAAATGCAAAATTTTCCTTTTTTTCATCAAATTTGGGGATTTTTCACCAAGAAAGGATGCAAGTTACCATAAAATTTTCCCACTAAGTTAAAGTAGAATATGTCACGAAAAAACAATTTCGGAATCAGAATGATAACTAAAAGCATTCCAGAGTTATTAATGTTTAAAGTGACAGTGGTCAGAATTGCAAAAAACGCTCCGGTCCTTAAGGTATAAAATGGCCTGGTCCTTAAGGGGTTAAAACCACAACTAAATCCACCACTTGATCCACTATCCATCCCTTATATTGTATCGCTATTCTGGATCAGAATTCGCTTAGGGAGGGATATTCAGCGCTATCCAGAGCTCTGCTTCCTGCCATCCTTGATAAAGCCACATATGGTGGCGAAACATGTAGGATGGTAGCAGTGTATAGATTTTAATTGCACTATATCCACCATAAAATAAAGAAGAAGAGGTATTGAACACTGCAGGTGCAATTGCCTCAGAGTGAAAAAAGTAAATGCACTATTAGTCAGTACTAGATAGCGCTGAATATCTCTCCCTAAGCTAATTCTGATCCAGAATAGCAATACAATATAAGGGATGGATAGTGGATCAAGTGGTGGATTTAGTTGTGGTTTTAATGTTATTTCCTCGGTTAATTAATTCTAAGGAACTGAATAAAAATCAAGTTTTATAGGAGCAGAGAAAAAGAGGGAATTGGTGCCTTATGGGCACAATTGTTGTTTAGTAGTCTAGTTTCCCTCTCCTTCTCCAGGGGCAATAATTTGTTGTTGATGATCTACTGCTATGGCCTAGGGGCCATAGCAGTAGGTCCCGGGAACAGAGGAGCGGTGGTCAGGGCACTGAAGATGACGTGCAGGTAACTTACCATGCGTGCATTCTCGCTGCTCCACTCCTACGGGCGTATGCACGGGACATCAGTGATGTCCCTGCGTGCGCTACCTCCTGGCGGCCCCTGCGTTTTTAACGTTAAGGCGGGGCCGCAGAAAGGTAACCGGGACATCCTTGTGTCCCGAAAAGATCTTTCAGGACACAGGGATGTCCTGCTGAATGTGAGGGGGGGATGACAGTATTTATCTGTGTATAACACGCACTGGCATATAACACGTACCCTCATTTTCACAGGAAAATTTGAGGGGGAAAATAAATGTAAAATAAATGACTTGGAAGTTCTGAACTATATGCCTCATCATCACCCCAACTTTGATTCCCCTTGATCCTCAGTTTGCCCCCCCTCCTTCCTCCCCCTTTTATCAGCCCTTGTGCCATATTTACCCTCCCTGCCTCCTTTCCCGTGTGTTCCCTTGCTCATCATTCCCCCCTTCTCATCATTCCCCCCCTGCTCATCATCCCCCCCTGCTCATCATCGCCCCCCTGCTCATCATTCCCCCCTGCTCATCATTCCCCCCTGTTCATCATTCCCCCCCTGCTCATGATTCCCACCCTGCTCATCATTACCCCCCTGCTCATCATTACCCCCCCTGCTCATCATTACCCCCCCTGCTCATCATTCTCCCCTTCTCATCATTCCCCCCTGCTCATCATTCCCCCCTGCTCATCATTGCCCCCCTGCTCATCATTCCCCCCTGCTCATCATTCCCCCCTGTTCATCATTCCCCCCTGCTCATGATTTCCCCCTGCTCATCATTACCCCCCTGCTCATCATTCCCCCCCTGCTCATCATCCCCCCCTGCTCATCATCGCCCCCCTGCTTATCATTCCCCCCTGCTCATCATTCCCCCCTGTTCATCATTCCCCCCCTGCTCATGATTCCCCCCCTGCTCATCATTACCCCCCTTGCTCATCATTACCCCCCCTGCTCATCATTACCCCCCCTGCTCATCATTGTCCCCTTCTCATCATTCCCCCCCTGCTCATCATTCCCCCCCTGCTCATCATTGCCCCCCTGCTCATCATTCCCCCCTGCTCATCATTCCCCCCTGCTCATCATTCCCCCCTGTTCATCATTCCCCCCTGCTCATGATTCCCCCCTGCTCATCATTACCCCCCTGCTCATCATTACCCCCCCTGCTCATCATTAGCCCCCTGCTCATCATTACCCCCCCTGCTCATCATTACCCACTGCTCATCATATTACCCCCTGCTCATCATTACCCCCCTGCTCATCATTACACCCCCTGCACATCATTACCCCCCTGCTCATCATCCCCCCCTGCTCATCATCGCCCCCCTGCTTATCATTCCCCCCTGCTCATCATTCCCCCTGTTCATCATTCCCCCCCTGCTCATGATTCCCCCCCTGCTCATCATTACCCCCCTTGCTCATCATTACCCCCCCTGCTCATCATTACCCCCCTGCTCATCATTGTCCCCTTCTCATCATTCCCCCCCTGCTCATCATTCCCCCCCTGCTCATCATTGCCCCCCTGCTCATCATTCCCCCCTGCTCATCATTCCCCCCTGCTCATCATTCCCCCCTGTTCATCATCCCCCCCTGCTCATGATTCCCCCTGCTCATCATTACCCCCCTGCTCATCATTACCCCCCTGCTCATCATTAGCCCCCTGCTCATCATTACCCCCCCTGCTCATCATTACCCCCTGCTCATCATATTACCCCCTGCTCATCATTACCCCCCTGCTCATCATTACACCCCCTGCACATCATTACCCCCCCTGCTCATCATTACCCCCCCTGCTCATCATCACCCCCCCTGCTCATCATTCCCCTACTGCTCATCATTCCCCTACCGCTCATCATTACCCACCCCGCTGATAATTACCCCCCAAGCTCATTACCCCCCCTGCTCATCATTACCCCCTGCCAATCATTCCTCCCATGCTCATCATCCTCCCCCACTCATAAACCTCCCCTGCTCATTGCTCCCCCCTCCTCCTGTTTTTTTTATTTTTCATATTTCCTTACCTGGCCGCGCTCGGCAGGCTCAGGTGATGCGTCGCGTCTCCTCTGCACGGCGTCAGGGACGTCACTCCTCATTTCCTGCAGCGCTGGGGTGTAATGAAGAAAACTGTGCCCTGTAGCGGCCGCAGGAAATGATGTGTGACGTCCCTGACCCCATTTCTTCTGAGTAGGGAAGTACCCCATATGTGGATGTAAAGTGCTCTGCGGGCGAACTACAATGCTCAGAAGAGAAGGAGCGCCATTGGGATTTTGAAGAGAAAATTTGTTCGGAATTGAAGGCCACGTGTGTTTACAAAGCCCCCATAGTGCCAGAACAATGGACCCCCCCCCACATGTGACCTCATTTTGGATACTACACCCCTCACGGAATGTAATAAGGGGTGCAATGAGCATTTACCCCCCACAGGTGTCTGACAGATTTTTGGAACAGTGGTCCGTGAAAATGAAAAATGTAATTTTTCATTTGCACAGCCCACTGTTCCAAAGATCAGTCAAATGCCAGTGGGGTGTAAATACTCACTTAACCTCTTATTAAATTCCGTGAGGGGTGTAGTTTCCAAAATGGGGTCACATGTGGGGGGGGGGGTCCACTGTTCTGGCACCACGGGGGGGGGGGGGGTTGTAAATGCACATGGCCCCTGACTTCCATTGTAACCAAATTCTCTCTCCTTAATCTCAATGGCGCTCCTTCTCTTCTGAGCATTATAGTTTGCCAGCAGAGCACTTGACGTCCACACATGGGGTATTTCCATACTCAGTAGAAATGGGGTTACAATTTTTGGGGGCATTTTCTCCTATTACCCCTTGCAGAAATTTAAAATTTGGGGAAAAAACAGCATTTTTGGGGGAAAAAAATCATTTACACATCCAAATTTAACTAAAAGTCGTCAAACACCTGTGGGGTGTTAAGGCTCACTGTACCCCTTGTTATGTTCCTTGAGGGGTGTAGTTTCCAAAATAGTATGCCATGTGTTTTGTTTTGTTTTTTGCGGTTCTGGCACCATAGGGGCTTCCTAAATGTGACCTGCCCCCAAAAACCATTTCAGCAAAATTTGCTTTTCAAAAGCCAAATGTGACTCCTTCTCTTCTGAGCATTGTAGTGCGCCCACAGTGCACTTGACGTCCACACATGGGGTATTTCCATACTCAGAAGGGATGGGGTTACACATTTTGGGGACATTTTCCCCTATTACTCCTTGTAAAAATTTAAAATTTTTGAAAAAAAATGCATTTTAGTGAAAAATAAAATATTTATTTACACATCCAACTTTAACGAAAAGTCGTCAAACACCTGTAGGGTGTTCAGGCTCATTGTACCCCTTGTTACATTCCCTGAGGGGTGCAGTTTCCAAAATAGTTTGCCATTTGGGTGTTTTCGTGCTGTTCTGGCACCATAGGGGCTTCCTAAATGTGACATGCCCCCCAAAAACCATTTCAGAAAAACTCACTCTCCAAAATCCCATTGTCGCTCTTTCCCTTCTGAGCCCTCTAGTGTACCCACATAACAATTCACATACACATATGAGGTATTTCCTTACTCGAGAGAAATTGGGTTACAAATTTTAGGAAGATCTTTCTCCTTTTACCCTTGTAAAAATTCAAAAACTGGGTCTACAAGAACATGCGAGTGTAAAAAATGAAGATTTTGAATTTTCACCTTCACTTTGCTGCTATTCCTGTGAAACACTTAAAGGGTTAACACACTTACTGAATGTCATTTTGAATACTTTGAGGGGATCAGTTTTTATAATGGGGTCATTTGTGGCATATTTCTAATATGAAGGCCCCTCAAATCCACTTCTAAACTTAACTGGTCCCTGAAAAATTCAGATTTTGAAAATGTTGTGAAAAATTGGAAAATTGCTGCTATATTTTAAGCCCTTTGATGTCTTCCAAAAGTAAAAACATGTCAACTTTATGATGCAATCATAAAGTAGACATATTGTATATGTGAATCAATATATAATTTATTTGGGATGTCCATTTTCCTTATAAACAGAGAGTTTCCAAGTAAAAAAAATGCAAAATTTTACAATTTTTCATCAAATTTTGGAATTTTTCACCAAGAAATGATACAATATCGACAACATTTTTGCCACTAACATAAAGTAGAATATGTCACGAAAAAAACAATCTCAGAATCAGAATGAAAAGTAAAAGCATCCCAGAGTTATTAATGCTTAAAGTGACAGTGGTCAGATTTGCAAAAAAGGCCTGCGTCCTTAAGGTGAAAATGAGCTGCGTCCTTAACCCCTTAAGGACCAAGGACGTACCGGTACACGGTAACCCCGCATCATTTCACGGTGGGCCCAGCGTCATAGTGAAGCGGGGACCCGCCGCTAATAGCGTGCAGCGCCGATCGCGGCGCCGCGAGCTATTAACCCTTTAGCCGTGCGCTCAGAGCTGAGCCGCGCGGCTAAAAGCGAAAGTGAAACCATGCCGGTTAACTCAGTGGGCTCTTCAGGATAGCTGCGGCGAAATCGCGGCATCCCGAACAGCTTACAGGACAGCGGGAGGGCCCCTACCTGCCTCCTCGCTGTCCGATCGCCGAATGACTGCTCAATGCCTGAGATCCAGTGATCAATGATAAAGATCAGTGTGTGCAGTGTTATAAGTCCCTATGGGAGCTATAACACTGCAAAAAAAAGTGGAAAAAAAAGTTAATGAATATCATTTAACCCCTCCCCTATTAAACGTTTGTATCACCCCCCTTTTCCCATAAAAAAAAACACAGTGTAAATAAAAATAAAAATAAACATATAGGGTATCACCGCGTGTGGAAATGTCCAATTTATAAAAATATATCATTAATTAAACTGCCCGGTCAATGGCGTGCGCGCAAAAAAATTCCAAAGTCCAAAATAGTGCATTTTTGGTCACTTTTTATATCATTTAAAAATGAATAAAAAGCGATCAATAAGTCCTATCAATGCAAAAATGGTACCGTTAAAAACTTCAGATCACAGCGCAAAAAAATTAGACCTCATACCGCCCCATACACGGAAAAATAAAAAAGTTATAGGGGTCAGAAGATGGCAATTTTAAACGTATTAATTTTCCTGCATGTAGTTATGATTTTTTCCAGAAGTACGACAAAATCAAACCTATATAAGTAGGGTATCATTTTAAAAGTATGGACCTACAGAATAAAGATAAGGTGTCATTTTTACCGAAAAATGTACTACGTAGAAACGGAAGCCCCCAAAAGTTACAAAACTGCGTTTTTTTTTCTATTTTGTCGCACAATGAATGTGTCACTCTGTATGCTGGTAACTAATCCTGTTTATTATTTTATTAGTGCACGGTACTTTTTTGCTATGACTTATTTAGTAACTTTACACACACCTACCTTTAATGTTTAGTTGATCACTAGGTCTATTGGGGGTTAGTTATTCCTATCCCCCTATACTTCTCCATTGTAAGTTTATCTTTCCTGGGTATTTGTGTAGGTGTCCCTATATTCCCTATTATAGTCATATGTACGACAGCAATATAGTCCCACCGGGCCACCCTTCATTTTCTATGCCTCTGTGGCTGCAGTCTGCAACCTATATATGTATTTCACTTGATTTTAAATGTTTGTATTTGAACTGGTATTTATATGTCAATAAAATTTAGCTATTTTCATCATATATCTGTATACGCTTCTTTTTCTATGCATTTGATATAATTTTTGGCGTAGGATCTACGCACTTTTTTCAGGGTTCATAGTGTTCATCAGTATGAGGAGACCATATAGTGTCCGAATGACCGCCTGGAGTTTGTGGCAACATGAGGAGACATACAGTGGCTGAATGGCACAGCCTGGCATTGGCTGAAGCATAAGGAGACCATATAGTGGCTGAATGGCACAGCCTGGAGGTGGCAGCAGCATGAGGAGAACAGATGGTGGCAGTATGAGACAGCTTGGAGCTTGCATCAACATGAGGAGAACATATGGTGGCAGAATGAGACAGCCTGGAGGTGGCATCAGCAGCAGTATCAGGAGTCCTGAAAGTGACCCGGGGACAGAGTGGTGAGGTGGGTGGCAATACCAGTACCCGCTGACGAAGGTGGGCGAAAAAAAGGTTTGATGCGGAGCAATGTATGTAACTGGGGAGCAGCGCCTTAAATCTGTTTGGCACTATCCATATTTGGCAACATGGTCAATCTACTATGATTCATCAGGCATTGGTGGGTAGAAATCCTGGCTGATCCATGCCTGATTCATCTACACAAAAGTCAGTCTCTTCACATTTTTTGGGGACAAATGAGTTCTCCTTGGGGTGACTATGGCCCCCGCTGCACTAAACACCCACTCTGATGGCACACTACTGGCCGGGCAGGACAGCTTTTCCATGGCAAACTCTGCTAGTTGTCGTCACAAATCAAGTTTGGCTGCAGAGAAATCCAGTGGATCTTCAAGGTGTGTTGGCATGGGCATTTCAAGGTATGCCACCACCTACTGGTTCAGGTCCTGCTCCAGGTATACCTGCTGCTGATGAGTTGCTTCACTATGCGGGTGAAGAAAGGTACTCATCAGCGACTGTAGACTCAGGCTGCTGCTGAGGGAGCTGGTACTGTTCCTGCCACCCCACCCCTACCCAGCAGCCATGGCAGTGGAAGGGGAGCGCAGAGGGCTCCCCAAGTCTGACCTGCGAGATCATGGACCATGGTGCCGATAATCATCGGCCAACTGACTACGCAGCATGTCTCTGCAGCATGGTCAGTTTGTCCTCCCTCTCAGTGGGTGTGAAAAAGGCCCCCCATTTTGTGCCGGAAGCGAGGGTCCAATAAGGTGGAGAGCCAGAAGTCATCCCGCTGCCCAATGGTGACAATTCAGCTGTCACTATACAAGCAAGTGAGAATGCATCGTGCCAGTTATGCAAGTGACTCGTAGGGACTCCCTGCGATCATCTCCACTGCATACTGCCACAGTGTGTCTGGCTCCTCTGTCTCACCTTCCTCATAACCCTCTAGCTCCTCTGGCAGCTCCTGCTCCTCCTCTCCTGTCAGATTACTGGAAAAACCACCCAGTTGGTGAAACCTAAACTATTCTCCACTGTGCCCCTCCCCCTCCTCCTCCTCCTCCAGTTCAGCCTGCTCAGGGCTCATGTTGCCGTGAGATGTAGGCGCAACGTCTCCAACACGTGTTGTAAGAAATGAAGCAGTGAAATGATGTTGTTCATCCCGTAAACCTGGCGACTTAATAATAATATAGCTTCCTCAAAGGCCCTGAGCAAATGGCAGGTGTCACGTATGAGCTGCTACTGGTTGACATTGAAGTTACACAGGGGAGTGCCCCTATCTGCTTGGATAATCAAGAAATCGGTGATGGTTTTCTCTGTTTGTATAGTCGGTCCAACAAATGGATGGTGGAATTCCAACGTGTAGCAACGTCGCAAATGAGACTATGTTGGGGGATACTGTTCTGACGCTGCATCTCAAGGAGGGTGTGCTTTGCAGTGTATGAGTGGCTGATGTGCATGCAAAGTTTCCTCCCCATTAGGATGTCTTGCAAATGGGGGGAACAATTCAGGAACTGCTTGACAACCAGATTGAACACGTGTGCCATGCATGGCGCATGGATCAGCCTTCCCAGTTGCAGCGCAGACAAGATGTTCTTCCCATTGTCAGTCACTATGGTTCCCATTTCCAGTTTTCGTGGAGTAAGCAATGCTTTGATTTCTTTACGAATTACTTTTAGCAGTTCCTCCCCTGTGTGACTCTGTTCGCCAAGGCAAACCATGTGAAGAACAGCGTGACCCCGCCGTGCCCTGCACACATGGTATGCTGAAGGGGCACTGAAACTTGTCTGGGCAGTGGAGGCTAAGGACACGGTGGAGGATGAAGAGTAGTGATGAGCGGCATTGGCCATTTTCGAATTTGCAATATTTGGCGAATATATAGATGAATATTCATCCTATATTTGCGCATTTTGCGTATTTGTTATATTCGCATATTCGTGGAAGAAAACAGTGAGGGGGTGGGCAACTTTACTATTGGTTACTAGGGATGTTGTTGATAACCTCTGACAAGTGTATTTGCATCATTCTAATGGGCCCACAAGTGAAAATAAGGAATATGCGAATATGCGCATATGCGAATATGTGCATATGCGGAAAAATAGTGAATATTCGTCATTTCGAATATATAGCGAATATATTCGTGAATTTGCGATATTCGCAATAAAAATTTGAAATGCGAACATTCGCGCCCATCACTAATGAGGAGGCGGACTAGCACAATGTCACAGGACCAACGGTCTGAGAGCGTGGAAGAGGAAGCGACGTGCCCTGTCTAAGTTGCTGTTGTGGCTGTGGAGGAACCACATTCACCCAGTGAGCCGTAAAGTACATGTATTGTCCCTGTATACAAGAAAGAGGAACAACGGGCACCGCCAATGAATATACCTGGGTGCAAAAAAGGACCACTAATAATAGTCAAATGACTAGAAAAAAGAAAGAAAAAGCTAGAGGCCATGAATTATTGCACACCATCAAACATAATCATATACAATAAATGTTTATTATACACAAATTATCACAAAGACCCAAAAAAACACATATGCAATTAAAACCATTTAAAACAGAAATTACACATGGGTTGGGGAATGTAATCCCACCCCCCACCCCCCTCGGCCCTGCTCCAATAATAATGTGGTGTGGAGATATACTCAAATATACAAAAATGACCACAATCCTGCCTGTATGCACAAGGCTGCTGCTATGACACAAGTCGTAGCCTATAACAACAATAAAAAAGAGAGAAGAGATATAAAGTGCAAGTGCAAGCTTATAAAGAAAATGTAGTGCCGCTATACTAGATATGCCCAAACAGACAATAAAGTGTACTGGTGCAATGTAAAAAATCTCTAAGGCAATATGCAGGCGCCGATACAAACACAGGCAGGGCAGGTAGCAAACATAGCAAAATACAGGAAGTATGTCACCACAGGCCCGGGGGGTAGGGAAACAACTCGCTCCACGCGTTCCACCGCTCACTACAGCAGCTTCATCAGGGGTCGTTGTCCCCCCCCCCCCCCCGGCCTGTGGTTACATACTTCCTGTATTTTGCTATGTTTGCTACCTGCCCTGCCTGTGTTTGTATCGGCGCCTGCATATTGCCTTAGAGATTTTTTACATTGCACCAGTGCACTTTATTGTCTGTTTGGGCATATCTAGTATAGCGGCACTACATTTTCTTTATAAGCTTGCACTTGCACTTTATATCTCTTCTCTCTTTTTTATTGTTGCTATAGGCTACGACTTGTGTCATAGCAGCAGCCTTGTGCATACAGGCAGGATTGTGGTCGTTTTTGTATATTTGAGTATATCTCCACACCACATTATTATTGGAGCAGGGCCGAGGGGGTGGGGGGTGGGATTACATTCCCCAACCCATGTGTAATTTCTGTTTTAAATGGTTTTAATTGCATATGTGTTTTCTTGGGTCTTTGTGATAAATTGTGTATAATAAACATTTATTGTATATGATTATGTTTGATGGTGTGCAATAATTCATGGCCACTAGCTTTTTCTTTCTTTTTTCTAGACATGTATTGTCCCTGACCATAGGTACAGCTCCACACTTCGGCGCTGCCGTGACCTTTGGTACACACCGACAGGCTCAAGGACTGGCCCACCTTCTCTTCCACAAAATTGTGCAGGGCTGGTACTGCCTTCTTCGCAAAGAATTGATGGCTTTGCATTCTCCACCTTGGCTCGGCAACACTTGAAAGTCCAACACTTGAAAAGGGAGGAACTGCAGCACCATAAACTTGGACAGGAGCACATTCAGCTTCTGCACCGTTGGATGAGTGGGTGCATACTGTTGTCTCTTGGACATGGCTTCGCCGATGGATTGTTGGCAGAATGACTGACTAAAAGCAGGAGGAGCAGGAGCATCTGGAGCGACAGAAGGAGGGTATGACACACAACTCCCTTCGGCTGAGGTGGCGGAGCCTTGGCTGGCTGAAAGAGGGAGTGGCGTGCCACTGGGTGATGCAGCAGGCTGGACCACTATCCAGGCCGCTTTATGGTGGCGCAGCATATGTTGACTTAGCGCCGTTGTGCCAACATTGGGACCATGGCCACGCTTCACCTTCTGCCGACATATCTTGCATGTGGCTATGTTAACCTCCTCCGAATGCTTGATGAAAAATTGCCACACCTCCAAGTAGCTGATTTTCCCACCAACAGTCCACACTAATTGACTGCTACTGCCGCCATCTCCAGGAACCCCTGTTCCACTACCTCCTGAGAAGGTAGGCTGCCGCGAAGCAGGTGGTCTCCCCGGGCACGTTTGGCTCCAGAATTTCCACTTCTGCCACCATGCTGACTGCCAACCATGCTTCCACATTGCTGGCTCAGCTGCTGCCTCACGGGCAACCTGCAACCCTCTTCTCCTGATGATGACAAGTGTCTGCACATCACTGATGTCCTCCTCAGGTTCCTCAATAGTGTCTGCTTCAGGACCCTAAATGCTGGCAACACCACCTCTAACGTAACTCTCCTCATCACTACTTGCCCACCTAGTGGAGGAAGCGGCGGATGTCTCCTCCACTTCTTGGCTTGGCAGTAGCTGCTGACTGTCCTCTATTAGATCGTCCTCAGTGAATAGTGGAGCTGAACCCACAGCATAAGATACTTCTATAGGGGAGGGAACAGCATAGGACAGAGTCAATGGGAGGACAGGGATTGCTCCCAGGCCATGCCAACTGAGGGTTGTCTCTGAGGAACCCACCGACTGTTGAATAGGGATATCAGATGTCACTTGGGATGAAGAGGATGACCGTGTTAACCAATCGATGAAGGCAGATGGGTTGCTGGTCGAGACACGACCGCTAGCTGATACCGGGAGCTCAGGCCTCTCGCTTCGACTCCTGCTGCCACTCACCCTTAGTCTGCTTCGACCTTTGCCTGATGAATTTAGGCCTCTGCCACTCTTCTGTGCACGTCTTGGCACTTCTCTGACTGACATACTTAGTGCGTATATGAGGGGAGTACAATACTCTTCACTAGGCTTAAAACAGTATTTGTCTAGAACAGCAGCAGGTGTGTACTTTTGGCTGTGCTTCCACAGTATCTAGGCCCTTGACAGATTAACAGGTTCAAAATAGTACTGTACTTAGATGTAGGCATGCACTTATGAGGGCAGAAAAACGTGCTACAGGACGCTTAAAAAAAAAAACGTATTTAAGTAAAACACCAGCCAGTGATTACTTTTCACTGGCCATTCACAGTACCTAAGCCCTTGAAAGTTTAACAGTAGAGATGTTGCAAATTGTTCGCCGGCGAACAGTTCCCGGCAAATTTAGCATGTTCGCATCGCCGGGTGAACATATGTGAAGTTTGATCTGCCCCCTATACTTTAACATTGCAGTAAACTTTGACCCTGTGAGTCAGAGTCAGCAGACACATTGCAGCCAATCAGCAGCAGTCCCTCCCTTCCAGACCCTCCTACCTCTTGCACGGACGCCATTTTAGCCTCATTCAGCATGCTGCAGGCTTAGGAAGTGGAGGGTCAGAGAAGCTGCTCCTGCTGTATAGGGAAAGCGATAGCTAGGTTGCTGCTAGGTGGTGAATTCAGGGTCCAGTTTACTTCTAAAGGACTAGTGTAACATCTGCTTTAAGGACCCAAAAAAGCCCTTTTTAAGGCTGAAAGATATCAGTCCTGGTTGGTAGGGAACCGCTGGTTAAAAGGGGTACTCCAGAATCAAACTTAAGTTCCTTCAAGCAACTAACTACTACAGTATTCAAAGGGCTGAAAGATATCAGTTCGTGTGTCTTGCAACAGCCGGAGGTATATGGAGGCAGACATCAGACAGAGGTGCCGGCTTTCAATGGCGCAGGTCACAGATTGTTTCCTCTGTGACCTGCGCCATTGAAAGCCGGCACCTCTGTCTGAAGTCTGCCTCCATATACCTCTTGCTTAGCCGGCTGGCTGCGGACACTACATGCGCTCACCATTGTTGTGTATGTGGGTACACAACACTTCCAGGTGAGCCTCCTCTTTCAGCACATAATTTGCCTGACAAGTTACTCGTTTATTACACCATGGAGCGCTTTGTTTTTGTTGTTTTTAGCTATTTGCAACAGCTGGAGGCACCCTGGTTGGGAGGGAACCGCTGGTTAAAAGGGGTACTCCAGTGTAAAACTTAAGTTCCTTCAAGCAACTAACTACAGTATTAAAAGGGCTATAATTTCAGTCCGTGTGTCTTGCAACTACTGGAGGCACCCTGGTTGGGGCCTCTGCTTAAAAGGGGAACTCCGCTGGCAACCTTTTTTGCTCATTGTCACACTAGTGCAAATCACATTTGGTGTGATAGTTGTTCAAATAAAAAAAAATACCTTTTTTGGCTGTGAAATAAAAGCAGTGATGCCTAAAGGGGGTCTCTAACTATGTGCTGCCTAATATGGAGGAATATACGTGCTGCCTCAAGGGGGATCTAAATATGTGCTGCCTAAAGGGGGCTCTATGTGCTGCCTAATATGGGGAATCTATGTGCTGCCTAAAGGGGGGCTCTACAAGATGCCCAGAAAGCATTTGATTCAGTGGAATGGCCCTGTCTTTGGGCGACTCTAGAGGCCATGGGGTTTGGCCCAAGATTTATAGCATGGATAAAAATGCTGTATAAAGATCCGGTTGCGCGTATTCGGGTCAATGGATATATCTCAGATAGGTTTCCACTGCATCGGGGAACAAGGCAGGGTTGTCTGCTGTCCCCCCTGTTGTTTGCCATAAACATGGAACCATTGGTGGAATATATTCGTAATACGTCGCAAATTTCAGGCTTCCAATATGGGGAATATTGTAATAAAAGTTCATTATACGCCGATGATACTCTGCTTTTCTTAAATGACATGGAGCCATCACTCAAAGCTATCATTGAAATATTCACCCATTTTGGAAGCTTCTCTGGTATTAATATAAATTGGGACAAATCGTATTTATTACCCATAGGTCGACATATTGACTATGTACAGATTGATTGATTGATACATTACATTACATTGATTGATTGATACATTAACAATTAATTGTACAAAACAGTTAAAGTACTTAGGGATAGAAGTATCCCCACTAATTCAGGATTATGATAAATTAAACATACTTCCATTACTAAATTCTTTTAAAAAGTAAGGTACGGCATGGGGTAAATTAAGTCTCTCACCAGTTGGAAGAATAAACCTGATAAAAATGGTCTGGATGCCACAACTTCTGTATGTCTTGCACAACTCCCCGGTGTGGCTGGCCTTCTCCCTGTTTCAGAGAATTAACACACAATTTTGTGATCTGATTTGGAGCGTGAGAAAGCCTAAGTTAAAACTGGAATATTTGCAGAGGGGGAAAACAGACGGGGAGTTGGCATTGCCAAACCCGTGGTTATATTTTCTGGGTGCACAAAGTCAGCATATCAGAGGATGGGGCCTTATGGGTGAATCCAATTGTAATATGGACATTATGAGGCGAACCCTCTCTGCAAATGATCTTACTTTGCCACTGGAAAGGGGAGATTTTAAAACGAAAAAACAGGCATTTCTCGCAACTTTTAATCTAATTCATAAAACTTGGCAAAAAAATCAAACAAATAAGGGGGGTGAGTGGATGTAATGAATATACACCCATTTGGAAGAATCGAGATCACCCCGAACTCTATAAACTGGTGGGATTTGAAAATTGGGCAAGGTTAGGAATAACAAAGTTAAAAGATGTTATTTGAGATGGCTCGCTTCGTAAGTTTGAGGAACTGCAGATGAATGTCCGGCTGTCCAGCAGGGCATATTACCAATATCTCCAATTGACCCATGCAGTGGCGATGCAGAAAAGGCAAGTACCACTGATTATAAATAAAGATTCGGTATTTGACAAAATATTAAGGGAAAAAAACCAAAAGGGGTTTATTTCAAAGATATACAATTTATTAATAATACAAAGTCAATCAAAGCAGGTGGTACCGGCTTTCTGTAGATGGCAAGAGGAGGGGAATGTCCAGCCTGACCAATGGGAATCCATCCTTAAGAGTGTGCCTATCCAGGCACTAGGGGAGGGGGCAAGGTGAACACAATTATACATTTTGTATAGGTCATATAGAACCCCCTACCTCTTGCACAGAATTGGATATCGGGAGGACGCCAGCTGTCCACGGTGCAAGTAGAATCCCGCGGACTTGATGCATATGTTTTGGTCTTGTGTACATATTAGAGATTTTTGGATTCAAATTATGGATTATGTGGACTGTATCTGGAATATGAATATTCCCCTGGTATCCAATACGTGTATCCTGGGATATATGGATAGCCTAAACCTCCCAAATGAATCTAAAGTAGCTATTGGGTGAGTTCTGTATAATGCTAGGAAGTTAATAGCACAGGAATGGAAGAATACAAAGCCCCCCACTCTAGAACAGCTCGTCAAGAAAATGGAAAAAGTGGTGGTATGGGAAAAGGCGATCTATTTTAAGAGAGGACAAGTAATTAAGTGTTTTCTTATATGGAGGAGGTGGCTAGATAGAACTTAGATGTTATATGGAAGCATTTTTTTTTTTTTTCTTTTCTCTCTGGGGGCCTAATATTAAGATGAATTCTGGTTGAATTCAGATTTATGTCTGAATACACTGTAAGATATATGTTTTATTTTATGTTCTATGTATATATATTGTAATTTAAGAAAATGAGGTGAATTGTATGCAACAGATGAACAAATAAAGTTTTAAAATTAAAATAAATAAATAAATAAAGGGGGCTCTATGTGCTGCCTAAAGGGGGGCTCTAACTATGTGTTGCCTAACATGGGGGAATCTATGTGCTGCATAAAGGGGGATCTAACTATGTGATGCCTAAAGGGGGATCTAACTATGTGCTGCCTAAAGGGGGCTCTATGTGCTGCCTAAAAGGAGGCTCTACCTATGTGCTGCCTAAAGGGGGCTCTAACTATGTGCTGCCTAATATGGGGGAATCTATGTGCTGCCTAAAGGGGGATCTAACTATGTGATGCCTAAAGGGGGGCTCTATGTGCTGCCTAAAGGGGGCTAAAGCACTTTATTCCAAAGAATTTAGGAATAATAGGTGATTTATGCCCTTTATGGATTAAAACCAGACTCTGAATCAACTATGTAATTTTCCATGGGAGTTTTGCCATGGATCTCCCTCCAGCACGCCACAGTCCAGGTATTAGTCCCCTTGAAACAACTTTTAAATCACTTTTGTGGCCAGAAAGAGTCCCTGTGGGTTTTAAAATTTGCCTGCCCATTGAAGTCAATGGTGGTTCGCCCGGTTCGCGAACATTTGCGGAAGTTCGCGGTCGCCGTTCGCGAACCGAAAATGTTATGTTCGCGACATCACTATTGAGGCAGCTTGTTGAAATGTATGAGGCAACACACAGCTATCTGCCCCTCTCTGTAATACAATGCTGAAGAAAGTGACTGGGAGGTTAATGGCTGCAGTAAAAATTATTTTCAGTGGAAAAAAACAATGCTCTCTGTCCACCAGAACGGTGATGTGACTAGGAGGTGAAACACTTCTAGAAAAAGCTTTTCTATGTAACACACACACACAGGCTGTCCGTCCTATCTCTCTGCAGTGTAATGAATGACGTGACTGGCGCAATATGGCTGCCGATTATATTGGGTTGTGACATCACAGGGGTTACTGGCTGCTGGAAGGCTGCATCCTGCATATGATTCAGGGTCATCCCGCCTACCCGCCTTGCCTTCTCAGAGTTCCTTGCCCCATGTCCCTACATGTAGATCCGTATGTAGACTTGATTTTATAGGGTTTTCTATTTCTGTGAGCACAGGGCTCAGAGCTGGAGGAAAAATCCTCCCACTGTCAGCTTGTGTCCCGCTACTGTCAGTGAGGACAAGATGGGAGTTGTAGTTTTGCTAATGTTAGGGGAGATGTGAGCAGACAGCATACTGAGGGAGGGGGCGGAGACATGCACAGTGAGGCCACACCTCTTCCCTTTGAGAGGAATTCAGACTAGCGAGATAAATTAAAAGTGTAGTAAAAAAACAAATAAAGGAGCTAGACACATAAAAATTAGATGTATATGGTCAGCATTAGGTACTGAATAATATTTATATATATATATATATATATATATATATATATATATATAATTGTTTTATCTGCCGGGTACGCTTAAGGACCACAGGTTTTTTAATTTTTGCACTTTAGCATTTTCCACCTCACCTTCTTAAAATCAAAACACTTAAAATTTTGCACCTACAGACTCATATTAGGGCTTGATTTTTGCGCCACCAATTGTACTTTGTAATAACATCAATCATTTTACCCAAAAATATATGGCGAAACCAGATAAAAATTATTTGTGGTGAAAAATTGGGAAAAGAAACAACGCTATTTAGTAAATTTTGGGGGCTTTCAATTCTGCGCAGTGCACTTTTCGGTAAAAATGACACCATATATTTATTCTGTAGGTCCATATGGTTACAATGATACCCAATTTATATAGTTTTTATTTTTTTTTCATTTTACTACTTTAAAAAAATTATAACTACATGCACCAAAATTAGTATGTTTAAAATTGTCGTTTTCTGACCCCTATAACTTTTTTATTTTTCCATATACGGGGCAGTATGAGGGCTAATTTTTTTGCTCCGTGATCTGAAGTTTGTATTGGTACCATGATTGTTTTAATGGGACTATTTGATAGCTTTTTATGCATTTTTTGGGGGCATACAAAGTGACCAAAAATATGTAATTTTGGCCTTTTGGATTTTAATTTTATGTGTACGCCATTGACGGTGAGGTTTAATTAACGTTATATTTTCATAGTTCGAACATTTACGCACGTGGCAATACCACATATGTTTGCTTTTTATTTTTGTTTACATTTTTTTAAATGGGATAAGGGGGGTGATTCAAACTTTTAATCAGGAAGGGGTTAAATCACATTTATTCACTTTTTTTATTTATTATTTTTTTTACTTTTCTTTTTTACACTTTTCTTTTTAACTCCCATAGGGGACTATTACATGCAATCCTTTGACTGCATACACTCAACAATGCTATGCCATAGCGAAGCATTGATCAATGTAATCTGTGCTCGATTGCTCAAGCCTGGATTTCAGGCTTGGACCAATGGAGCGACGATCGTACAGCGAGGAGCAAGGTGTCCTCTCAGCTGTTCGGGACACCGCGGCAGTCTCGAACAGCTCCGCTGAGCTAACTAGCAGTATTTTCTCCCTCTTTAGACGCCGCAATCAACTAAAGGGTTAATACTGGACATCAGTCCGATCGGCGATGTCCGGTATTAGCCACAACCGGGACCCAGCAGGTACAAAGCGTCTTTAGCTCTTGAGTGGGTTTCACATAACGGGAGCTGGCCATGGACATAAATATATGTCCGTGGTCGTTAAGGGGATAAGTCTACCGTATTTTTCGCCGTATAAGATGCACTTTTTCTTCCCCAAAACTGGGGGGGAAAAGTCGGTGCGTTTTATACGGCGAATACACCCATCAATGGCCGAGACCCGCGGCTAATACAGGACATCACCGATCGCGGTGATGCCCTGTATTAACCCTTCAGACGCGGCGATCAAAGCTGATCGCCGTGTCTGAAGGGAAAGTGACACTAACCCGGCTGTTCAGTCGGGCTGCTCGGGACTGCCGCGATTTCACCGCGGCGGTCCCAAACAGCCCGACTGAATAGCCGGGTTAGTGCTTACAGGACACAGGGAGGGACCTTACCTGCCTCCTCGGTGTCTTCTCCATTCAGGGATCCCCTGTATGGCCAACGGCTGTCCGGGCATGCTGGGAGTTGTAGTTTTGCAACATCTGGAGGTCCGCAGGTTGAAGACCACTATTGGGTTCAAAATCTAAAATTTTTTAGATTTTGCACCTACAAATAGGGTGCGTCTTATACGCCTGTGCGTCCTAGAAATGCATAAAAGTCTTAGAAATGCATAAAAACAATGGTATGCTAGTTTTTTTTTGTATTTGAAAATATGTAGATACACTAAAATAAATATTATCTGTAAAAGTGTGCAAATGCTTTATTTATAAGCTTTCTGAACATTCCGGAGCGGAGAGTCAGAGACAATTATGTGCCGCCATCCAAGCCATATAAGAATCTCAAGGCTAAAAGTTATTAAAAACCTCCTTTGTAAGTTTAATTTTACTGAAAATATGCAAAGAGTATTTCTTTACTGTAAACATCAAGGACACTTAAGCGTAGACCTCCCCCCCCCCCTTATCGGAAACACAATTGACCAACTTAATATGCAAATTTGGAGCGATGCTCTGAAGAGAAAATCATTTCCATATGAATCGATGCGGTGAACTCCTAAAGAGGACCACCTTCTTCACTCAGACTATGAGTGTTGCTAACAGAACGTATAGATCATTTGTTCTGCTCAGCAAAATGCGTTGCTGACAGATTCATTGTAACAGGTGAAATTACCTTTCATTTTCATTGCTCTATGAGAAGAACCATAGTGATAGGATGTTAATTGAATATTCTCCCACCACAATACAATTCACGTTCCAATTAACCATCAAACCGTATGCTTCAGTAATAAACAAATACAATGCAGTATACTCCTATTTCATTAATATGATGGCACAGCTGTTCAGCGTTATCCTCCGATGATACATATAGGGTCTGACAGATGCTGAGAATTTATATGTTTTATAAATAAACCCCTTTGTGAATATACAACTATAATAAAGTCATAATATAGTTAAAACCCAGCTGCAACAATGTACAGAAAAAATAGGAAGAACGATAAAATACACTCATAGACAAAAAAAAAAAAAAAAAGAAAAGAAAAGCAAATAATAATAATAATAATAGTGCATCAAAACAACAGAAATATCTGCATGCTGTTATGTCTTAGGCAGCTATGTAAATGATTACAGGTGTGCTATGGTAATCCCCTTAAAGGGGTACTCCGTTTGAAACATCTTATCCCCTGCCGGTAATAGATTTTTTTTATTTTAGATGCCGTGATCAGCCGCCATACGCCGTCACACCTTCTCCAATGGAGTGGAGTTTGCTCCGTGCACCAGATGACTGGGGCACCGAGCCGGAGATCGCAGGGGTTCCAGCGGTGACCCCCAGCGAACAGACATCTAATCCCCTATCCTTTGGATAGGGGATAGGATGTCTAGGGGCTGGGTCTTGCCACATGAGGTCATAACCATGCTTCCCCTATAAAGTCAGAGGCTATTTGGTTAGTTTGCCTCTTGGTAAGAGATCTACAATGCACTCAGAGACATTTTGCTCAGTGCACAGATGTTGAGCAGGAAAGCATTATTGTACTGAGAGAAAGAGGATGGTGTGTCTTCGTTGAATTGCCCACCATCTAGGCCATTCTGACCAAGCTGTTAGGTGGTGTTGGGAGCTGTGGTTATGTGAGGGAACATGCACTAGGCAAACAGGCTCTGAACAGCGAAGGTAGACCACCAGTGTAAAGGATCCGCCAACAAGCACAAGCAGCTGCCACAATTTCCTTGTCCACCATCCAGAAACAGTCATATTTTCATTACACATGACCGTCTCTGTCTGGACCATTTCCAAGTACTTAACAAAAGGAAATTTGGTGTCACGGTGCCCATTACATTTCCCATCACTGACATCCAACCTTCATTTGCAGTGCTGTTCTAAACAAGAAACCTGGACTGCTATGAAGTGGCCCTGATGGTCGGGTTAGAGTATGGAGACCTTGTGGTAAATGCTTCATTCCTGCCTTTGCCCCATATGCTTGTGTGATGATCTTGGAAGCCATTGCACATGACCCCTAGAAGTGATATGAGGCACACTAAGGCTAGGTTCACACTGTCGTTGGGTTCCTAACCGTTCAGGATCAGTTCAGCTCTTTTTTTTTTTTTTGCACATAACAGATCCTGAACGGGTTGGCGCACAAGTCACACTGATGGGTTCCAATGGATCCCCTTGACTTGAATGAGGTCAGTCAGGAATATTTTACAGGTGCTGGGCGGAGACCAAATGACCGACGGAGCTCAATTTAGCGGAGAACATTCAGGATCGACATGAGCAGGGAGTTTGTTCTATGTGTCCATCTGTCTCTGCAGAACATGATGGACACACATTTAGGCTCCTTTCTAAAGCACCTTCCCTACCTGTATACAAACTCCACATCAATATTGCCTCACATTGCCTCCATACACACATACAGCCCCCACACATGTGCGCACAGCCCCCATACACATCTCCCCACACACTTACAGCCCCCATATACATATACACAGCCCCCATATACACATACACAGCCCCCCATATACACATACACAGACCCCATATACATATACACATCCCCCCCACACACTCACAGCCACCATATACATATACACAGCCCCCATATCCACATACACAGCCACCATATACATAAGCACAGCCCCCATATACACATACACAGCCCCCATATACACATACACAGACCCCATATACATATACGCAGCCCCCTATACATATACATAACCCCCATATACATATATACAGCCCCCATATCCACATACACCGCCCCCATATCCACATACACAGCCCCCGTATACATATGCACAGCCCCCATATACACATACACAGCCCCCATATACATATACACAGCCCCCATATACACATACACAACCTCCATATACATATACACAGCCCCTATACACATATACACAGCCCCCATATCCACATACACAATCCCTATATACATATACACAGCCCCATATACACATACACAGCCCCCATATACACATACACAGCCCCTATATACACATACACAGCCCCCATATACATATACACACACCCCATTTACACATACACAGCTCCCATATACACATGCACAGCCCGCATATACATATACACCGCCCCATATACATATACACTGCCCCCACACACACATGCACAGCCCCCATATACATATACACAGCCCCATATACATATACACAGCCCCCATATACACATACACAGCCCCATGTACATATACTCAGCCCCCATATACACATACACAACCCCCATATACATATACACAGCCCCCATATACACATACACAGCCCCCATATACCTATACACAGCCCTATATACATATACACAGCCCCCATATACACATACACAGCCCCCACATACATCTACACAGCCCCCATATACACATACACAACCCCCATATACATATACACAGCCCCATATACACATGCCCAGCCCACATATACATATACACAGCCCCCATATACATATACACAGCCTCCATATACATATACACAGCCCCCATATCCACATTCACAGCCCACATTTACACAGCCCCCCAAACACATGCACAGCCCGTAAAATACATACACACAGCCCCATATACACATACACAGCCCCATATACATATACACAGCCCCCCCACACACATACACAGCCCCCATATACACATACACAGCCATCATATATGCATACACAGCCCCCATATACACATATACACAGCCCCCATATACACATACACAGCCCCCACAAACACATACACAGCCCCTATATACACATACACAGCCCCCCACAAACACATATACAGCCCCCATATAGACATACACAGCCCCCACACACACATACACAGCCCCCATACACACATACACAGCCCCCATATACACATACACAGCCCCCATATACATATACACATGCACAGCAGCCATATGCACATACACAGCCGCCATATACACATACACAGCCGCCATATACATATACACAGACCCATATACACACATACACTGCCCTTATGCACACATAGGGTTGCCACCTTTTTTCCAAAAAATGCCATGGTAATTTGCATAATTTATTATATGTGCGTGACATACACAGCCCCCATATACACAGCTACACATACATATGCATAGCCCCCATATACACATACACAGCCCCCCACAAACACATATACAGCCCCCATATACACATACACAGCCCCCATATACATATACACAGCCCCCATATAGACATACACAGCCCCCACACACACATACACAGCCCCATACACACATACACAGCCCCCATATACACATACACAGACCCCATATACTTATACACAGCCCCCATATACTCATACACAGCCCCCATACACACATACACAGCCCCCATATACACATACACAGCCCCCATATACTCATACACATCCCCCATATACACATACACAGCCCCCATACACACATACACAGCCCCCATATACACATACACAGCCCCCATATACTCATACACAGCCCCTATATACACATACACAGTCCCCATATTCACATACACAGCCCCCATATACATATACACAGACCCATATACACACATACACTGCCCTTATGCACACATAGGGTTGCCACTTTTTTCCAAAAAATGCCATGGTAATTTGCATAATTTATTATATGTGCGTGACATCACAGGAAGCTACGCCCATGCCCAGGGCCGCCAGTAAGGGGCCCGAGCTTCCAGGTGGCTCGGGTCCCCGCTGCACCCCCCTGCAGCAGCCACATTAAAGAAGGGGTGGCCTTACCATGGGACAATCCATCCTTAGATGGGGACCGCTGCTGCCAGCACCATTTTCTTTTCTTCCTTTTTTTTTCTATTCAGTCTGTGGTCCCTTTAACGTCAGTGCAGCATGCCTTTGGGTGTCTGGGCATGCTGGGAGTTGTAGATTTACTACACGTGGAGGCACTCTGGTTGGGAAACACTGACCTATCTCATATCTATCTATCTAATATCTTTCTATCCATTTTATATCTATCATCTATCTATTTATTTATCTATCTATCATCTATCTATCTATCTTCTATCTATTTGATATGTATCTATTTTATATCTATTTATCTACCGCTTTTATTGGCATATAACACACATTTTTTAAGCTAAAATTAGCTTAGCTTAAAGAAAATCTGCGTGTTATACACTGATAAACTCTCGCCCCACGATTCCCTCTCCATCCCCAGCTTTCATTTTTACCTGTCCTGGGGCACGCTTCTACATGCTCTGGTACTGGTGTCGTCCCGTGCTGTCGTTGTGCGCTGACGAGTGACGTCCTCAATGCGATGCCACTCGTCATTGCGCAGGACGCCACCAGTACCAGAGCCTGCAGAAGCGCACCCCAGGACAGGTAAAAATGAAAGCTGGGGATGGGGAGGGAATCAGGCAGCGGTGGGACTCTGGCCTCGCAGAAGCAGCTGCAGTTACATGATTCATTGAACTGCAGCTGCTTTTGCGGGGCCAGAGTTTATCAGGGTATGCGCGCACCTACATGCACCAGCATTTTAACAAGGATATTTGGGTAAAAAAAAACTTTTTTACCCAAATTTCTTTGGAAAAATAAGGGTGCGTGTTATAGGGTGGTGCGTGGTATACCCCGATAAATTTGGTATTTTATATCTATCTATCGATCTATCTATCTATTTATCTAGACAAAGAATAAGTCAGCAAGCACTTTAGTTGATACCAAACTATTATATGGACCTGACCTGCAGGTGCACGCTACTAGGCTAGATATATTTTGTTGCTGTATATCTATTTATCTATTTATTTATCTAGAAATTGGAAATATCCGCAGCACACTAAGTAGTAAAATTCAAACAAGTTTTATTCCATCACAGTGGGGGTGTCCAGAACAACGTTTCAACCAGCTCCCTGGTCTTTTTCAAGCTCGAAAAAGACCAGGGAGCTGGTTGAAACTTGTTCTGGACACCCCCACTGTGATGGAATAAAACTTGTTTGAATTTTACTACTTAGTGTGCTGCGGATATTTCCAATTTCTGCTTACATATGGATCCCTGACCCGGGTCTGGACTCTGCGTGCACCGATTTTTGTTTTTCTTGGGTGCTGCTCTCCTTCTACTATATCTATTTATCTATCTATTTATCTATCTTATATCTATCTCATATCCAAGGACAGACTGACAGGTCGAGCACCCAGGCACTGCACTGAGAGGGGCCCGCCGCTGCCTGCACCTTTTTTTTGATTCTTCCATCTACCTTCAGTCTACTATGACTCAGACGCTGGGATAGGCTGCAGGCTCCTTAAAATCAGCACAGGGGCTGCCAAGGGTAACCACTATCTAACTACCTGGAGGTACTACCTACCTGGGGCTACCACTACTGGGGGCACTACTTCCCTGGGGCGGGCACTATCTACTGGGGACATTACCTACCTGGGAGCATTACCTACTGGAAGCATTATGTACCTGGTGGCATTATCTGCTACCTTCTGGGGGCATTACCTATTACTGACCTATCTGGGGACATTGCCTACTAACTTCTGGAGGCATCTCTTACAACCTACCTAATGGGGGTATTACCTACTACCTACCTACTGGGGGCATTAAAGACCTACTAGGGGGTTTCCATCTTATAGGGGAAATTTCCTACCTACCCACTGAGGGCACAACCTAATAGGGGAGAGGAAATTACCTACCCACCACCACCCAATGTCCCTATTTTTTCTCCCAACACACCTACTCCCTCGCAGGGACCCAAGGGGGGGCATTATTTGGAATGTGCAGAAAAAGTGCAGAACCTAATATGTTTGTTGTCTGGTGGATTCTGTGGAGACGACTCATGGTTGGAAGAAGACTTTATGGCGATCAGATCAAAACAGAGAAGAAAAGGAAAAAGAACAATTCCAAGAAGATGCCCCCATGAGTCAGTAAATGCAATTTCACTGTAATCACTTATACAGTCTGCAGGCCCTGCATAGAGCCGGGGTCACGGCTATATGGGCTTTGTATGGGGAATATTGGTCTATGTTCAGTGAATTTTATACAGTCACTATGTGGTAGTAAAGGTAGTTGTCATGGTGTGGAGATACTATTCTACCTTGTGTCCTTATTATTGGTAATATTGGTGTCAGTATACAGGATTTTGCCAGTAACAGTATGATGGTAATATGCATATTTCCTCCTTCATTCCTCGGTGAACTAAATGGCTCTTGTTTTTCATAGAAAGTGGGGAAAATAGTGGGTGGGCCCTGGGGGAGGCGGCCCGGGCCTTGAGTCGGGTAAGGGGCCCCAAAATTTCTGATGGCAGCCCATGCCCATACACGTCGCGTCACGTAATGGCACAGAGGAATCAGAAGGGGTCAGAGGGGGGCAATTGAAACGGCCCAGGGGGATCCGAGGTTGACATTTGAAATGGCACAGGGGAGGGAATGAAATGGCATGGGGGGGGGGATTAGAGGGGGGCTTGAAATGGCACAGGGTGGATCAGATGGGGTGATTGAAATGGTACAGGATAAAAAAAAAAAAAGCACAGGAGGATAAGAGGGGCATAATTTCAGTCCCCTCCTGATCCTCCTGTGCCATTTTAATTGACACCTTCCTGATTCAGGTCAATTAAAATGGCACAGAAGGATCGGGGGGGGGGGGGGGGGGGTTGAACCCCCCGATCCCCCTGTGCCATTTTAAATTAATTGATTTAATTGATTAACTCCAACAATACCTTACCCCACCCCATTTCATCCCACCACACTATGCATTTTAATTTGACCCCTCCTTTATTTCCCCGCTGGTGGTCTAGAGAGCTGCCTGTACCTCACTGCAGGCAGCTTCTCTTGTAGGCAGTCTGTTGGCACCGGCGGACTTTCAGTTAGGGCGGCACAGACAGTGACGAGTGACGTCCTCCGGCACTGCTGCATCCGGGCCGGGGCTAATTTTATTCTGGTATTTTTTATATTAAATTACTGGTGGAAAATTAAAAATACCAGCTGGGTGGCAACCCTACATACACACCCACCCATACACACATACAAAGACCCACAACCCCATACACAATCCCTCCCCCCCACACACAGCCCCTACACACATACACAGCCTCCCTACACACAGTTCCCCATACACAGCCCCCATATACACACATACACAGCCCCATATCATATACACTGCCCCATACACATATACACTGCCCCATACACATATACACTGCCCCCAATACACATACACTGCCCCTATATACATACACTGCCCCTATATACACACACATACACAGCCCCCATACACATACACTGCCCCTACAGTATATACATACACTGCCCCTATATATACACACATACACAGCCCCCATACACATACACTGCCCCTATATACATACACTGCCCCTATATACACATACATACACAGCCCCCATACACATACACTGCCCCTATATACACACACACATACACAGCCCCCATACACATACACTGCCCCTATATATACATATACTGCCCCTATATACACATACATACAAAGCCCACATACACATACACTGCCCCTATATACACACACATACACAGCCCCCGTATACACACATACATAGCCCCATGCTATATACACTGCCCAATACACATACACAGCACCAATACACATATACACTGCCCCCATACACATGCACTGCCCCTATATAGACTCACATACACAGCCCCCATTTACACACATACACAGCCCAATACCATATACACTGCCCCTATATGCACACATACACAGCCCCCATATACACACATACACTGCCCCACACACATACACTGCCCCTATATACACACACATACTCAGCCCCGTACACACATACACAGCCCATACACATATACACTGCCCTTGTCCGCATATACGCTGCCCCCATACACATATATATTGCCCCATACACATATACACAGCCCTCATATACACACATGCACAGCCCCATACAAACATACACAACCCCATACATATACACTGCCCCATACATATACACTGCCCCTATATACACACACATACACTGCCCCCATATAAGTTAGTACCTGTGTGCAGTGTAGCCAGCTACTCCGCTCCTCTATTGCGGGTGCCGGGCAGGGAGAGGAGGGATACGTGGGCCGACGTCACTGGCCTGCTGGTAACTGGCGGATGCGCGCAAGCACGTCTCATACTAGCTGCAGCCACAAAGTGTCAGTGTGCTGCCCTCCGGATGGCGCTCCAGCCCACGATCCAGACCACAGCTGCAGACAGGGCAGGGCTGGGACTGGCTGATCGCGCCTCAGTAATTAAAAAAATAATAATTAATGTGATGATAGCGGCAGTCCCCTCTCTGGTGTGACTGACTGCCTGTACAGAGTATGGTCAGTCAGTCAGTATATAGTGACGCCCACTAGCAGTCAGTGAGTGACAGTAACTCACTGATCAGCAAAAAAAAAAAAATTTGAGCCTAGTCGGGCCTCCCTGGGGGTCCGGGCCCCTTACTGGGGTACTGGTTGTACCCCCCTGATGGAGGACCTGCTCCCCATAGCAAACCTCTCCTGCTCTGGACAGTTCCTGAAACAAACAGAGGTGTCAGCAGAGAGCACTGTTGTCAGATAGAAAAGAATAACCCAACTTCAGCAGCTGATAAATACTGGAAGGATTAAGATTATTTTTATAGAAGTAATTTACAAATCTGTTTAACTTCATGGAGCCAGTTTATTTGAAAAAAAAAAAAAAGTTTTTTTTACTGGAATACCCTTTAACTTGATTCTTTCATTTTTCACAGGCCTTCCTAAAGATGAAAGAAGCAAGCTGATTGGTTGCTATGGGCAACTGGACAAGTTTTCCTCTGCACAGGTTTTGACAAATCTCTCCCACAGTGTCTAGAGCAGCACAAAAGCAAAATACACCGCTGATAGAAGTGAGGGCTCCATATATATATATATATATATATATATATATATATTAAATTAATATATATGACTGGTAATGTATGTTATCTGGGGTACCATACCTGAGTTATTGTTAGCATTGGAAGTGGACAGTGGACTAACCCAATGCTTGCCAAAACTGGGGGTACAAATTGGTGCTGTGTTTATGTACTGGTTTGCATTTTTTTTTTGTGGTGATTTTGCAATTATAAAAAAAGTAAACAAATCGAAATGTATCTGAATACATCCTTAGGTTACATCAATGCAAAAAAAATTATAATAATAATTGCAGATTTTACAGTAAACTTTATGGAGAGTATGCGGCAAGGTTTGCATGAGGATTCAATTGCAGTTTTGTCATGGATTTTCTGCAGATTTTACTCTATCGATTGGTCTCCACAGTAAAGATCCCCAGCAAGAATTTAAACTTCTCACTCAAGTCAAATTCTGCAGTCTCTTTTTTGTCTGCAGCACATGGATACGATTTGTTAAAATCTCATTCACTCTGCGGCACATGGGAATGACTGCAGAATATTCCATCCTCAAACCTGAACAAAAAAAAAAAAAAACCTGCAGCTTTCCTGCTGTGTGTGTGAGCTTACCCCTAAACCGTACAGTAAAAATTAATAGTGACAATTACGAGTAAATAAAAATAAATGAATAAATAAATAGAATAAAAGTTTCGAAGGGAAAACAAAGTGGAACTTATACAATTGGGAAATTATGTAAAACGCCATAAGCAATATGTGTCTTATAAATGTTCGCTTCACAAGAAGAAATCTGGGTTTTATTTTTTTATTTCTTTTATTGTAACAGTAGAAATAGTTGGAGAGGTTATAGCCTGCTCAGCGATGCAATGAAATCAATCTTATGCTGGAAGCCAGAACACAGCGCAAGATAACAGAACGTACTGTATCTTCATGGCTGGGGATGATGTGTTAACATTACTCTGGTATTTTTCATTCTTTTTCTTTCATCTATTTGTATTATTTTCTGTATGAAATTTCCTTATGCTTAAAAGGGGTTCTACAGGACAAGGAAAAGAGAGCTGGGAAATGACCAGGACATACACTGCTCAAAAAAATTAAGGGAACACTAAGATAACACATCCTAGATCTGAATGAATTAACTAATCATATGAAATACTTTCATCTTTACATAGTTGAATGTGCTGACAACAAAATCACACAGAAATTATCAATGTGAATCAAATTTTTCAACCCATGGAGGTCTGGATATGGAGTCACACTCAAAATCAAAGTGGAAAACCCCACTACAGGCTTATCCAACTTTGATGCAATGTCCTTAAAACAAGTCACAATGCGGCTCAGTAGTGTGTGTGACCTCCACGTGCCCGTATGAACTCCCTACAATGCCTGGGAATGCTCCTGATGAGGTGGTGGATGGTCTCCTGAGGTGGTGGATGGTCTTCCCAGACCTGGACTAAAGCATCTGCCAACTCCTGGACAGTCTGTGGTGCAACCTGGTGTTGATGTGCTCAATAGGATTCAGGTCTGGGGAATGGGAGGCCAGTCCATAGCATCAATGCCTTCCTCTTGCAGGAACTGCTGACACACTCCAGCCACATGAGGTCTAGCATTGTCTTGCATTAGGAGGAATCCAGGGCCAACCGCACCAGCATATGGTCTCACAAGGGGTCTGTGGATCTTATCTCGGTACCTAATGGCAGTCAGGCTACCTCTAGCAAGCATATGGAGGACTGTGCGGCCCCCTCAAAGAAACCCCACCCCACAACATTACTGAACTGCCACCAAACCAGTCATGCTGGAGGATGTTGCAAGCAGCAGAACGTTCTCCACGGCGTCTCCAGACTCTGTTGCGTCTGTCACATGTGCTTAGTGTGAACCTACTTTCATCTTTGAAGAGCACAGGGCGCCAATGGCGAATTTGCCAATCTTCAAAAGTGACCAAAACATCAGCCAGGAAGCATAGGAACTGAGAAGTGGTCTGTGGTAACCACCTACAGAACTAATCTTTTATTGGGGGTGTCTTGCTAATTGCCTATAATTTCCAAGTGTTGTATGTTCCATTTGCACAACAGCATGTGAAATTGATTGTCAATCAGTGTTGCTTCCTGAGTGGACAGTGTGATTTCACAGAAGTGTGATTGACTTGGAGTTACATTGTGTTGTTTAAATGTTCCCTTAATTTTTTTTGAGCGGTGTAGTAACTGGTTGACTAAGTTCAGGCCTATGTCACCATTTTGACAGTTTACGACATACAGGTGCCAAAGAGGGCACAATTGGCATGTGAAAGAACCCTTGCTGAATGTGCCACATCCCTAGCAGACCATAACTGCTAAGGAACCTTCCATAAAGTCCATTTTCAGGCCTTTTCAGGATTTTAATGGAATGAAAGGCAGGTTTGTAGTGGGGTCTTTCATTCCCTTTCCTGGCCAGTCCAAGTTTTCACTTGGGGCCAAAATCATCAGAGGAGCTGAAGACCCAAACATAGTAAATAACTGACTAAGTCCAGGCCATTAAAATCTATAGAGGACATTTATCAAGTTTTTACACTGCTTTTTGTTGTAAATTTGTTGCAAATTTGTCACATTTGTGCAAAAAGTTTTGCTAAAGGGATTTTGACTAAAATGATTTAGGTACACACTTTTGCATTTTCACTTTGCAGTGGCCAGAGATTTATGAAGTGCAACTTTAAAAGTCATATATCAAAACCACCTGTGCAGAGGAAAATTTGCCCAGTTGCCCATAGAAACTAATCAGAATGCTTCTTTAATTTTGCAGAGGCTTGTTAAAAATGAAAAAAGCGAACTGATTAGTTGCTATGGGCAACTGGGCAGCTTTTCCTCTGGACAGGTTTTGGTAAATCTCCCCCCATAGATTTGTTGCATAGCCCTCAATTACACCAGAAACATACACCAGCCCAGACCTGGCTTACCCTGGGTTCACATATGTCAGGCGTCCGGCATAGTTTCCCTCCAACATGCCCCGGAGGGAAACTGATGCTAGAACTGATCCCATTCATTTGAATGGGACAGTTCACAAACATCCAGCGTCTAAGTTTTGACGCTGGATGGTTGTACACACCGGAGGGCACCAGACAGGGGAACGGAGCTTGCTGTCCACAGTCCAGAAGCAATGGCATACAACTGACGACAACTTGATATCAGTTGTGGTATCAGTTGCGTCGAGATCTATACCCTGTTCCAAATGATTATGTGTTACGCCGAGCGCTCCGGGTCCCCGCTCCTCCCCGGAGCGCTCTGGTGAATACCAGTAGTAACTTAGAACCGGTCCACTAGCACGGTCCACGCCAATCCCTCTCTGGCACAGAGGATCCACCTCCTGCCAGCCGGCATCGTGACATTATGCAAATCATATTTTTCTAATTTCCCTAAATAATTGATGTAAATAAGAGTCAGCATAATTCTCATGTTATCAACTATTGAGAGTACAATTCAAATATATTGAACAAATCTCCTAATGATAACAGTATTTTTTTTAAACATAAAAAACTTACAATGCACTGTTCCAAATTATCGCGCACAATAAGTTTCAAAACACTTCATAGGTTGTAAAGAACTGAAAAATGTAATTTGTGGTGTTTGCAGCATATTTTCTGAAAGCAAAAGCTATTTAGTCAAACTTTTAACAACATTTTAACTTTTTAAACATTTTAACTGGACCCCTTATTTGAAAGCAGCTTCACAAGTCTTGCATCCATTGAACTTGTGAGTTTTTGGACAGTTTTGGCTTGAATTTGTTTGCAAGATGTCAGAATAGCCTCCCAGAGCTGCTGTTTGGATGTAAATTGCCACCCACCCTCATAGATCTTTTGCTTGAGAATGCTCCAAAGGGTCTCAATAGGATTGAGGTCAGGGTAGGATGGAAGCCACACCATGACATTCTCTCCTTTTAACCCATAGCAGCCATTGATACAGAGGTATTCTTTGCAGCCCGAGATGGTGCATTGTCATGCATGAAGATGATTTTATTACGGAAAGCATAGTTCTTCCTTCTGTACCAGGGAAGAAAGTGTTCAGTTAGAAACTCCACATACTTTGCAGAGGTCATCTTTGTACCTTCTGGGGCCCTAAGGGGGCCAACTTTCTCTCTTCTCATGATTCCGCCCCAAAACATGACTCCACCACCGCCTTGTTGGAACAGGGTGGCCGTCCACCAACCATCCACTACTCAATCCATCTGGACCATTCAGGGTTGCACTAAATATGTAGAAAGAGAAAAAACAAACACAGGTGGTGCTGCTTTGTGCCATTACCAAAGGCAACAAGTCATATAAGAAGAACAGTTACACGTACCTGATTTGGGCTATTTCTATAGAAATAGATAAGAGCGGGGCAGCCTCCAATCCGGACCCGACCATGGAAGGGTTCTGTAAACGAATCTTAAAGTCACTGGAGTATCCAGAGGAGAAAAATCAGGTTTTCTATGGGGCACGCACTGCACTGGTAACCGGGACAAACCACAAACACCATGGTTAAAATAAAAAAGGTTTTATTAAGAAGTTGACGTGACGACGCATTTCAGGGGCATGTGCCTCTTTTTCAAGTCTATATGAATACATCACAGTACTTGATTTGAAAAAAAAATGAATGTGTAAAAGCAAGTACTGTGGTGTATTCATATATAATTAAAAAAGGAGGCACATGCTCCTGAAACGCGCTGTCAGCTTCTTAACAAAACATTTTTTATTTTAACCACGGTTTCCCTGGTTTGTCCCGGTTACCAGTGCCCCATAGAAAACCTGATTTTGCTTTTCTGGATTCTCCAGTGACTCCAAGATTCAATCCAGGGTTGCACGGCACTCATCGGTGAACAGGACTGTTTGAAAATTAGTCTTCATGTATTTTTCTGCCCAATGCAGCCATTTGTGCTTGTGAGCATTGGTTAGGGGTGGCCAAACAGAAGTTGCAAGACTCTGGAGGACTCTACACCTTAATGTCCGTGGAAATCCAGAGGTACCAGCAGCTTCAAATATCTGTTTGCTGCTATGTAATGGTATTTTAGCAGCTGGTCTCTTGATCTGATGCATGGATCTGGCACAAATCTTCCTCAATGTGCCTTTATCTGCACAAACCTGTCTGTGCTCTGAATCAGCCACAAATCTCTTAATAGTGCAATGATGATGCTTAAGTTTTCATACCTCGTCCAAGACATTGAACTATTTCACTCTTTTCGGCAGCAGAGAGATTCTTTTTCTTCCCCATATTGCTTAAAAATGGTGTCTGCTTAATAATGTGGAACACCCACCTTTAGTAGTTTTTCCTTAATTTGGGCTCACCTGGCAATCTAATTATCACAGGTGTCCGAGACTTTTTTTCAGTGATCAAATGAGCCCTGAGACACAATGCCATCCATGAGTTAAACTGAAAAACTAAATATTTAATCTTTGTGACACTTAAATAGAATTTACATAATCATTTGGAACAGAGTGTAAACCGAGTTTACCTATGCCGGATGCAGGACATATGTGAACCCTGCCTTACAAAACAGTTTTAAAAATTTATTTATTTTTTTTCCCCACAGGAATATATATTTATTATATAATGTTACAATCATTGTTCAAATGGTGTACACAAGTAGCATTTTGATGACAAATGTTTTTTTACTTATCTTTATAAAACCTTAATTCTTAGCACTAAAAGTGATGCCGTTAATGCTACATTTATTACAGTATTTCCAGTGAGATTACATGGTAATGGATTATTTTATCAATGACTAAATTCACTTTATAGGCTAACATTAGTTATATATACACATTCCTTATCTAAGTTATTGTTTTTTATGACTTGATTTTTTTTTAACAGAAAGACGAAAGCCTTTCTGTTGAAAAGTCTCAAAAAAGTCATAGAGAAGTAGTCATACAATATGGTGTTCTTAAATGAAATTGTGCTAAAATGTGTACTAGCCCCATATTTACTGTATCACATTTAATACATTTTGTGCCTGTGTAAAACATCAATGCCTAAGTGCCTTCTAATGGGTCCAGTGCCTTGCTGTTTACCTATATGTCAGCATCTAATTTTTGCACTCTGGTCGCGAGCACATTGCCCCGGCTCTCTCCACCAGCCAGCGGGGCTGGGATTTGCATCGCGGGAAGTGCTTGCATGCAAATCCCAGCTCGTCACCCACCTCGGTCCTCTGCTGTCTCCTCCCTGGCCTCTCAGTTCACGCCGGAGCTATAAGTTTTAAAGGGCTAGTACGCCCAGGTGTTATTAAGTCTAACACATGTGCCTCACTTATAAATTCCTGCACCTTCCACACATTCCTGCTGGATCTTTGTTGCCTTGTGCCATTGAGAAAGCGTTACTGAGTTCTGCCTTGATGTGTTTCTGACCCCTTGTTCTGTGACCTGACCTTGCTCCCTTACCGCCTGCCTACTGACCTCCTGCTACGTTCCTGACTACGCACCTGTGCTGCCGGCCCTGACCTTCTGCTATTCTGACTACGAGTTGCTGTATCCCTTCTGTGCCTCGAATCTCCTCAGCTGCCTGTGTGTCGACTTGTGCCAGGGGTAACGACCTGGGTGCCGCCTGCCGCAGCAAGACCATCCCACTTTTCGGCGGGCTCTGGGGAAAACCAGCACCACCTTAGACTCTGCTCCCTGGTACGGCCCGCGTCATCCTCCACACAGGTCCAGCAGATCCACTACATCCAGTGTTCCTGCCTTCTAACTGTGAGTGTTACATTGCCAACAATTGTGATGTGAAGGTGCCCTGAGCCCCATTCAATTCACTGAAGCTGAACGGCAGAACTACACATAACCTGTAGACATGTATTCCACACCCTCTCAGCACAAAGCATCAAACCTTTGAGCTAATCTCTGCCCACTCTGCCCACAAGTGTGGTGCAGAGCGACAAAACGTCACCAAATTTTGCCCAAACCTCACTTTGTAACTTTTTGATAAGTTCCCCTCATGCACCAGAATTGTGATTGAAAAAAGCGTGCAGTGCACACCCATTGCTTTTATTGAGAATACATGCCACAGTTCACATTGTAAATTGTGGTGCACAGGGACATTACACTAATGGACACTAATCTATACAGAACATATACATGTCCATTTTATTTGCACTTTTAACTTTGTTGCTTTCATTGTATACATTGGACAGATCATAAAAGGGGTACTCCGGTGCTCCAGTGTTTGGAACGCTCAGAGCCGGAGGCCGTGATCGTGACGTCATGGCCACGCCCACTCGTGAGGTCATGCCATGCCCCCTCTATTCATGTCTATGGGAGGGGGTGTGGCTATATATATATATATATATATATATATATATATATATATAAAGGAGTTTGGGGTTGAGCAGCACCTCAGTATACCCTGATAGTTAGGTGCAGAGCAGTGGAAATAGCACAGGTCCAAGGCCCACAGTTATCCACACAAAAGAAGTTTGCTGCAGCACACTGGAGTAAATGTGCAAGTGGTTTATTCCATTTCAAAGAGCTATGTTTCAGCCACCATGTGGCTTGAAAAAGGTCACATGGTTGGCTGAAACGTAGCTCTTTGGAATGGAATAAACCACGTAAACATTTACTCCAGTGTGCTGCAGCAAACTTCTTTTGTGTGGCTATATATATATCCACATCCTAGGATTGATTTTTTTCAATCAACTGCTGCTAGAAAGTTGTACAGATTTGTAAATGACTTCTATTTAAAAATCTTAATCCTTCCAGTAATTATCAGCTGCTGTATGTTACACAGGAAGTTCTTTTCTTTTTGAGTATCTTTTCTGTCTGACGACAGTGCTCTCTGCTGACACCACTGTCCATTTCAGGAACTGTCCAGAGCAGGATAGGTTTTCTGTGGGGATTTGTTCCTGTTCTGGATAGTTCCTGGCATGGACAAAGGTGTCAGCAGAGAGCACTGTCGTCAGACAGAAAAGATATTCAAAAAGAAAAGAACTTCCTGTATAACATACAGCAGTTGATAAGTACTGGAAGGATTAAGATTTTTAAATAGAAGTAATTTACAAATCTGTATAACTTTCTGGCACCAGCTGATTTGAAAAAAAAAAATTTCCGCTGGAGCACCCCTTTAGAAGGCAAGGAGCATAAAAAGTGCAACAATGAAAACTGGAGCGGTCCTGAAGGGGTTATTGTAAAAAATTGTAAAGTTATGCACTTGGGCTAAGGAAACAAAGAGTATGCCTAAATAGTAAACAATACATAAAATTGATGCTGAAAAAGTGAAAAACACTTGGTCGCTAAACTTAAGTTTCTATCAAGCAATATTACCAACACCAGGCAGCTGCTGCCAAAGCAACATACAAATAATAGAGACAGATAGAAGGGCAACAATAGGTGGATTGAAGATCCAAGATTGTGTCTTGGATATGAATGACAGTATGGAGAGCTTTCAAAAGTTTTTCTTTTTTTTTATTCTTACCTTAGCTTGCAACTATGATGAAGGGGGCAGCATCTATGTCTAGAGCAGTGGTCTCAAACTGTGGCCATCCAATCTATTTGTAACATCTGGAGGGCCACAGTTTGAGGTCCCTGCTCTAGAGGAAAGAAGGTTTTAATACATGAAAGACAGGGATTCTTTACAGTAAGAGCAGTGAAACAATGGACTTTACTATCAGTTTCAAGCCTTACTTGAAAAAGAAAGTATTATTCACTATGGGCACTCGAAACTGTAAATAGATGTTCATCGAAGGATTAATTCTGTTTGATATATTTTATTCTGTAATCTCTGATCAATTATGGATATTTTCTAAATCACTAAAATAACCAATTTGCCAAAATGAACTTTTTTTTTTTGGGACATATGGAAATCTATTATTTGTATTAGGAACATAATTATATGTAAATAGAATTCAAATAGAGAAAAAAAACAGCCTGGTCACACATCTAGAACATGCACAATGATCTAAGGCTTCTCAGCAACATTTATTAGACTAACAGGTCGTTAGTGTACTTTATGATCATGAAGTGCAAGCCCGCTAGCCAGGTCACGGCCACCTGTAAGTAGCAGGTCCCTAACATCCCTAGCATAAAATGATACTGCACTGAGCAGCGACCACCACCGCCGCAACACCAGTGCCCACAGGCATGAAACCGCAGCAGCAATGGATGCCACACAGCGCAGCACCAGTGTGAACAGATGAAAAAGCTAATTTCCCTTGTGCTCCCAGTCAAAGACTGAGAGGCTGCCAGAAAGAATAGGGTCCTATTCAGCTTTCTGCCAATTTATATAGGTCTGGGCTGAGGGGGAGGGGCAGAGTGCTGACTAAGCAAAAACAAAAAATAGAGGGGATAGAAAACACAATGTGAATTCAAATAGAGAAAAAAAACAGACATGGTCGCATATCTACAACATGCACAATGATCTGAGGCTTCTCAGCAACATTAAATAAACTAACAGGTTGTTAGCGTACTATATGATTATGAAGTGCATGCCTGCTAGCCACGTCACGGCCACCTGTAAGTAGCTGGTGTTTTTTTCTCTTTGGATTTTAATATGATTCATTAAAGCTACTAAGTTTTATCCAGTCCTGGGAGCCGGATTTTCCTCTTTTTTGCTTCATCCTCTGTACCTGGGAACACGGCCCTTGTTCATTCCGTGGCTTCCGCTGGAAGGTGTGCTGAGTTCATTGTGATCTGGGTCTGCATGCTGCTAATGGTGAGCTGAACCTTTACCTATATTTTTTTGGTTTTTTTCTCTATTTGAATTCACAATGTGTTTTCTATCCCCCTCTTTTTTTGTTTTTACTTGGTCAGCACTAGGCCCCTCCCCCCTCAGCCCAGGCCTATATAGGTTGGCAGGAAGCTGTATGGGGACCAACTCTTTCTGGCTGTCTTCCATTCTTTGACAGGGAACACATGGTAAGTGAGATTTGTGACCTGTTCACCCTGGTGCTATGCTAGGCAGCGTCCATTGCTGCCGCGTTGCCATGTCTGTGGGGAGGCACAAGGCAGGGTCTGGTTTGGGCGGCATTGTGGCTGCTCTGCTAGTGAGCCGTTCCCCCTGTGGGCACTGGTGTTGCGGCAGTGGTGGTCGCCATCCAGTGCACTGCCATTTTATGCTTGGGACGTTACTTACAGGTGGCCATGACGTGGCTAGCGGGCTTACACTTCATGATCATAAAGTACACTAACGACCTGTTAGTTTAATAAATGTTGCTGAGAAGCCTTAGATCATTGTGCATGTTGTAGATGTGCGACCATGTCTGTTTTTTTTTCTATATTTGAATTCTCTATGTACATAGAGCTTATGAAACTCACTCCGCACTATTCAATATTTACTAAGATTTAGAATGTTAAAGCCTTTTTAAGAGAGTCACATTTTCCGGGTGTGGTTTGCCAAAGGCAAGAACAGTCATCTGAAGTCAACTGATCCATACTGTGTTTGTCCTTATTAAACAGTTTGCAGATTATTAGTGTTTACCTTTAGTAAACTTATACCAAGCAGCCATAACATTAAAAGGAATCTGACAGCTGCGATTTAGGTTCCAAATGGCTGACACTGTTAGATAGCTGCTAGGACCAGGAGACACAGGGTCCTTTCTATATACCTGTCTGTGGTTCCATAACATAGAAAAATGCTTTTTTTTTCTGGTACCAAGCGTAAAAGAGAAGTTCTGATGACCTTGTATTGCAGAGGGATGGAAAAACTCCTTGCAAACTCCCCCTCCCCATCCCTGTCCCTGCTTTATAGACAGTCAGCTGGAAGCTGAGCCCTGTTTCCAAATTTAATTCCTGTGCTGTTCATACAAGTTGTGCTCATGTGTGAGATTTGATAACAGGGCTTGGCTTCCAGCTGACTGTCAGTCAAGCAGAGACAGAGATGGAAGTAAGAGTGAGGAGACATTCCAGTTCAGTGCATCAGGGGCTTTGACACTTGGCACTAGAGAATAAAAGCATTTTTTTGTAATATGAAAGCACAGACAGAGATATGAAAGGTACCATGTGTCTCCTTGTCCTAGCAGTTATCTTACTGTGTCAGCAGTTTGAAATTTAAATGAAAGGGGTACTGTAGCCGGAATTAACTTATCCCCTATCCAAGGTTGTTTACTGGTGGGAATTGTAGTAGCCAGTAGAAAGCAGGCAGTGGTTGACTAGTCCTTGTTGTAGCCAGTAGAAAACAGGCAGTGGTGGATTGGTGGTAGTTGTAGTAGCCAGCAGAAATCAGGCAATAATAGGCTAATGCTGTAGTAGCCAGCAGGCAGCAGGCAGAGGTGGACTAGTTATACTTCTTTCCAGGCCTTGTGATGCCTCTACATGGGGGAGATTCTTCAAGACCTGTGCTGAGGAAAAGTTGAGCAGTCAACCAATCAGTTTCTTTTATTTTTCAGAGGCCTTTGCAAAAATTAACCCCTTAAGGATGCAGGGTTTTTCCGTTTTTGCATTTTCATTTTTTCCTCATCCCCTTCAAAAAATCATAATGCTTTAAATTTTGCAACTAAAATTCCATATGATGACTTATTTCTTGCGCCACCAATTCTACTTTGCAGTGACATTAGTCATTTTACCCCAAAAATCCACGGCAAAATGGAAAAAAAAATTCATTGTGCGACAAAATTTAAGAAAAAATGCCATTTTGTAACTTTTGGGGGCTTCTGTTTCTATGTAATGCATTTTTTGGTAAAAATGACACCTTATTTTTATTCTGTAGGTCCATACGGTTAAAATGATCCCCTACTTATATATTTTAGATTTACTTCTGAAAAAAATCATAACTACACACAGGAAAATGTATACGTTAAAAATTGTCATCTTCTGACCCCTATAACGTTTTTATTTTTCTACATACGGACCGGTATGAGGGCTCATTTTTTGCGCCATGATCTGAAGTTTTTATCAGTACCATTTTTGTATTGATCGGACTTATTCATTTTTTCATGATATAAAAAGTGACCAAAAATACGCTATTTTGGACTTTGGAATTTTTTTTGCACGTACGCCATTGACCGTGCGGTTTAATGATATATTTTTTATAATTCAGACATTTCCGCACGTGGCGATACCACATATGTTTATTTTTATTTACACTGGTTTTTTTTTGTTTTTATAGGAAAAGGGTGGTGATTCAAACTTTTATTAGGGAAGGGGTTAAATGACCTTTATTAATTTTTTTTAAAACTTTTCTTTTGCAGTGTTATAGCTCCTATAGGGGGATATAACACTGTACACACTGATATTTTACACTGATCCCTGCAAAGGCAGGTAAGGAGACCTGGGTTGGTGCATCTGGTAAGAAAAAAAAGAATTTCCACACAGCAGGACTGTGCCTCTCCTCTGGAAGACCTCCTCATGAAGAAAAAATTCTCAAGCCCACAGCTGCAACAGCGTCACCATCGTGCTCTTGAGCAAATCAGATCAACAGGCCTACGTCTTGAGGATGAGGAATCCGCAGACACCTGGCTGAATGTCATATGGTCAGACTCTTCCTCCTCCTGAGATGACTGAGAACAGGTCAACCAGTCCAAAAAAGAAAGTGACAACTTTTCCTTGCTGATGCTGCTGATACTAATGCCACCCAGCTGTTGCTGCTACCTGTACTGGGCCCAGGGGCGGATCCAGAGTCTACTCTCGGGAGGGGCACTATTAGAGTATTTTGTGTTGGTGGACAGAAAATAAGATTACGGAACTTACAATATTACTAAATGTATCATACAGTCCTAACCCTGTTTAAGACTCTATAGTGGGGAGAATACACAATGATATCAGTGACTACAGGTGACGTCTTCTCTATAGTGAGGAGAATACACAATGATATCAGTGACTACAGGTGACGTCTTCTCTATAGTGAGGAGAATGCACAATGATATCACTGACTACAGGTGACGTCTTCCCTGTAGTGAGGAGAATAAACAATGAAATCAGTGATTACAGGTGATGTCTTCTCTATAGTGAGGAGAATACACAATGATATAAGTGACTACAGGTTAGGTCTTCTCTATAGTCTTTCCTTATCTAATTCAGATGTACATACTGCCAGGACTTGTTCCAGCTAAATGTTCTCTTGCAGAACTTGATGCCCAGATGGCTCCTCACTATGTCAGCACATTCTGATCCTCTATATGAAAACAATAATTATTATAATGCTGCCAAACACTGTATTCTTTGAATATAATACTGGCACACACCCTCTGAATATAATTCTGACACACTGTACCCCCTGAATATACAACACACTGTACACTCTGAATATAGTACCGCCATACACTGTACCCTCTGAATATAATACTATCACACACTGCACCCTCTAAATATAATACTATCACACACTGTACCCTCTGAATATAATTCTGACACACTGTACACACTCTGAATATACAACACACTGTACCCTCTGAATATAATACCACCACACACCGTACCCTCTGAATATAATACTACCACACACACTGTGCCCTCTAAATATAATACTTTCACACACTGTACCCACTGAATATAATACTACCACACACTGTGCCCTCTAAATTTAATACTACCACACACTGCATTCTCTGAATATAACTTGCTGTGCAGTGCTCCCTCTGAGTAAAATACCGTAATGTATTGTGGCCCCTAAAAAACGTACCACCCCAGAAATTCCTCATAATATACACTATACTTCTGAAATGCAAAACACTCTGTGCCTTCACATATAGTAATAATGCCCCATCTTGTGTCCCTACATATAATAATTATGACCCGTCTTGTACCCCCCACATAATAATAATGCCCTTAGTGCAGTGCCCCTCATATATAATGCTCCTGTCATGTGCCCCTCACATATAATGCCCCCTGTGCTGTGCCCTTCACATATAATGCCCCCATTCTTTCCCCCTCACATAGAATGCCCCCATCATGCGCCCCTCATATATAATGCCCCCATCATGCACCCCTCACATATAATGTCCCTGTTCTGTGCCCTTCACATATAATGCCCCCATCATTCACCCCTCACATATACTGCCCCCTGTGCTGTGCCCTTCACATATAATGCCCCCTGTCCTGTCCCCTCAGGGGGCATTATATGTGAAGGGCACAGCACAGGGGGCATTATATGTGAGGGGCACAGCACAGGGGGAATTATGTGTTTGGGGCACATGACAGGAGCATTATATGTGAGGGGCACAGCACAGGGGACAATATATGTGAGGGGCACAGTACAGGGGGCAATATATGTGTGGGGCACAGCACAGGGGGCAATATATGTGAGGGGCACAGCACAGGGGGCAATATATGTGAGGGACACAGCACAGGGGGCAATATATGTGAGGGGCACAGCACAGGGGGCATTATATCATATAATGCCCCCCTGTGCTGTGCCCCACACATATAATGCCCCCTGTACTGTGCCCCACACATATCATTTATATGTGTGGGGCACAGCACAGGGGGCATTATATGTGAGGGGCACAGCACAGATGACATTATATGTGAGGGGCACAGCACAGGGGGCCCCCTGTCATGTGCTCTTCACATATAATGCCCCCTGTGCTTTGCCCTGCAGCCCCTCATTAAATATTCCCTTTTCTCTGCCCCCCCCCCCAAGTTTTTAATTCCCCCTTCCCTCCTCCTGTACGATAAAGTGCCCCTATCAGTGGCACATATTCTGTCCCCCTAATTCCCTGGGCCCTGAGCATACTCTTCTTACTTACAGTGTGCGGGCCGCGGGGACGGGATCTCTAGGCGCCGGTGCGGGATCTCCAGGCGCCAGCGCGATGTGACGTCATCGCGGCTGCCTTTAGTGGATTGCGTCCCCGCAGCTTACACGCTATGCATTCACAGTGTGTGTGAAAGGTTTGTCAATGGTGGAGCGGGAGCTTACAGCTTCGGCTCCACCATGCTAGGGGGCGGGGGGCAATTGCCCCCTTCCCCCCCCCTGGATCCTCCACTGACTGGGCCTGGGCAAATGGGTGGTGCCCACCATGCTGATTCTGCCACCAACATGCTTACTGGCAGAGGACATGGCAGGAAAACTCTTTCCTCTACCCCTTCTTTTGGCAACCATTGTAATTTTAATATGATAGCTATTATGGGTTTGTTCTGCTGTGACCCTGCTTGAACTCTGCTGGAATCTGTAGTGCATCAACTAGACAGAGTAATGCTTTGCTCAGCTTGCTTTTTATTGGATAAAGGCTTTCTTTGATCTGTAGTTCCTGTGTACTTTCTGCTCTATTTGCTTTCTCTCCAAAATGATGGCTGCAATGCAGTGCATATGGTTTTATCATCCTCCTAAACCCTCCTGACTGGCCTGGAAGCTGTATGTCCCATAATGCAAGCAATGATTGGATAACCTGAGTTCATGTGATGCTGGGCTACCCTGACATATGTCAGTGTTCCTAATACTTCCTTTATTCATTCAGGTGCCAGAACACCATTTGTTTCTCATCTCTTCTGCTATTAATAGCGCCAATGCCAGGTTCAGGTGCGCCAAACATGGCAAAGTATGAAAGTTCTGTTAGAGGATTTTAGCCAAAAGTTCTAAGCAAGGCCATTTTTGCCAGCTTGACTCGCTTATCTCCACTTACAAGTAAAGTCAACCTATAAGAGGAGAGAGCTAAAAAACAATATCATAAACTGAAGAAAAGCTTTCCCACATGGTCAAATTGCATTATTTCATTCTTTTAAATTAACTATCTTCTAGGAATCTTGCGGAGAACACACCAGAGAACACCCTCCATTTTCAGATGGCAGACGGTTGGGAAAGACTAAAAGGGTGGTCTTCAGATCTCCCCTACTTCAGGCTGAGTACAGGGAGGAGAACCCCTGCTACAGGAAGTTGCCTTGCAGCTAAACACGTAATTGTAAGAAGGTCAATAAATTCTTAAAGGGGTATTCTGGCTTTATACATCTTATTCCCTATCTGTGCTGGGCACTGCCTCCGAGACAGGGAGATGACATCAAGGACACGCCCCTAGTGATGTCACGCCATGCCCCCTCCATTCATGTCTACCATAGACAGGAATGGAGGGGGCGTGGTGTGACATCACGACCCTTCCCACAGAATTCCGGGGGGTGCACCGAGATCACGGTGGGACCCCTATGATCAAACATCTCATCTCCTATGCTTTGTAGAGGGGATAAGATGTAAAAAGCTGGAATACCGTGTTAAATCTCTCTAGGAATGGCTTATTTATTTATTTATCATTCTACAAAGGAGATTTATCATTCTTTTCAAACATATGGCTTTTATATGACAATTTCTTTTATTTACTTTTGCTCACATGCGACCTATTTATCAAATAGTTGCACAACCTTCATAAATAAATCACACGTAAGCAAAAACCCACTTACAAAAGCATTTTAAAAAAGCAGAAAAGTTTTCCCTTTTGTTAATAGCCGAAGTTCTTTATCTACCCTTATTACCAGTAGTGTTGCTAGGGAGAGTGACAGGGAGGGGGGGGGGGGCATACCGCTTTGGGTGACACCTTGACTGGCCTGCCTGGCACTAAATAGCTGCAACAACCCATCCACCCTCCTTAGAAATAAAAAAAAATATTAAAATCATACTATACCGCACCGTGAATATCTGTACTCGGTGGCTCGGTACATTACCCACCCCAAATTGTGAATGAAGCTGTATAACTATGGATGTTTCTGTTTTTAAGGAAAAATTTTAGTGCCACATATGGGTTATTTACGTAGTCTGTAAAAATTCTTTCACAATTATTTTGTGCCTTATTCTATTTTAACAAAACATTAATTTTAAAACTTTGTGGGTTCGCCAGCATGTGTGTATTTTCAACCTTAAAGCGTACCCATCCAACAATTTTTTTTTTTTATATATATATCACTCAGTACCTAATCCTGACCATGCACATCTAATTTGTATGTGTCTACCACCTTTATTTTTTTATTTTTTATTACACTTTTAATTAAGCTCACTAGTCTGAATTCCTTTCAAAAGGAGGGGGCGTGGCCTCGCTGTGCAGGTCTCTGCCCCCTCCCTCAGTATGCTGTCTGCTCACATCTCCCCTAGCATTAGCAAAACTACAACTCCCAGCTTGTCCTCACTGACAGTAGAGGAGCACAAGCTGACAGCTGACTGCACTCACAGCTGTCAATCAAGGAAGTGTGTCCATGACATAGGTGATGACGCATGGACACAGCAGGACTAGTATGTGTCCAAGCAGGCAGGGGGGGCAGTTGTTTTACTGGCTTTTTCAGTATGAAATACTGAACATTTTCTAATTAAAGCAATTGCAAAACCTATTGGTTATATATGCTTTACAACATATCAAGAGTTTTTGTATCTGACAGTGCCCATTTAAAATTAATAGTTATTAGTTATACAAAAAAAAAAATCTATAATTAACATTAATGTAGTAGCTTTGTTTCATGATGCAGAACAAGAACAGTTGTTAAAGTGGGTGTTAATGTCCTTTTCCTTTTCTCCAGGTTGGACCTGGAATACATGTGCGACTTTTAAATGGAGATGAGACTTTTTTTTCTTCATAAATAGCGCATATCGCATTTGATAAATACATGACCATTGCAAAGTGAAAAAAAAAATGACTACGTGAGCAGATTTCAGAAATGTGCTTTGGAATAAGAAAAAATCTAAAAGTCGCAGCATGTATAGAAAAGTCAAACGTGCGCAAGTACGTACAACTTTTTTTATGCAAAAAAAATCTACTACAGAGCTTGATAAATCTCCTTCTATATCTTTTTCACATTCAGTATTCTTTTAACAAGTTTCAAGCATTTTCCCTGATCATTTTTTGTTGATCTGATGGAAATATTTTCATAAATTGAGATTGATATTGTGTTATTCACATTAGAAAAACAAACCACCCTTCACAGTCTCTGCATGTAAATTTCCATACGACTCCATACTCGCTCTTTATACCGAGCGTAAATGCAATCAAATTGAATTAATTTCCTCAGCAGTGACCCGCAGCCCAGTGCCAACCAGACCAGCTTAAGATTCTTTTTTTTCCAGTGAGATCTAGCAGAAACATAAGAAATACATTTATATATAGCTCTACGTGCTGGGAATTTTAATTAGTTTTCTATATCGCCGTGTTTTGACTTTCTATGGAATTCATTCTTCAGGTTTCAGATTGTATTAAGGAAAATAGATTTATTGTATAATTACAATATTTGTGACAAATGTTACTTTATATCAAGATTCCTCATTACCATAAACCTGTCTATAGAGCTAATGAAATATATTCGAGAATATCAGTGATTTTTATACCGAATGTCACAGATATGATGTAACGTTAGTCATTAGGATTCTAAAATAAAGTTCCCTTTCAGACATTTTCTGACATGTCATTAAGACTTGCCAATAGATGTCCGGGAGCTGGATTCACGAGAATGAAGAGGCTTGGGAAACTCTTTGAAGACCAGGTGCTCTTCTTTTAGCAATCAGTAAAGTTCTATCTCATGGACCTTCACTGATGATACCTTAGGGTTTATCTTGATGACAAGTCAGAAAAGATCTACAGGCAAACCTTATTTTAACTGCTTCCTGACATCTGTCATATATGTACCTGTGGATAGCTGGGGTTAATGGCATGTATGGTATACCATGGGGTGTTGTGACTTTGACTAAAGTATGTGATGCCAGGAATGTTAACCATCACACTACCAAGGTTAAGCAGTTGCCAATGCCAAGCGCCAGGTAAGAAATACCTTCAATGCAAGGTTAGGGAAATCACTTTTAACTTTATTTCAGGAATTGCAACGTTGAAACAAGACAGTTCACTTTAGTGCAATTTTCACTGAAGAATGGTACAGAGGATCACAGTTGCTTCTTTGCACTTTGGGACTTGTAGTATTCCTCAACTAAGGTATAATTTAGACTGGTCTGAACTTGACTTGTACAGACTAACTGACCGGGATTTTACTTAACTATGTTAGACTTGATTGAAGACAGATAAGAAGACAGAGCCTTAGAGAGAAGACGGTAGCTGGTTAGGGCTTACCGCCAGGGCGGACTGATTTGGAACGAAGCTGCCGGAGGTATTCACTCACTTTATTTTTTGGTTGCAATGGGGCCCGTTGGTTCTCAGAACTTCTCTACAAAGCTGACTTGGCCTGAACTTTGCATGGATAAATGTGACTGATGGAAAACCTCGTCGGAGGGATCAGGGTGCAGGCAGACAACCCCACTAGAAAAGACAGACTTATAAGAGAGTCTTGGAACCTGTCCCCATTAGACTATGAGGCAGGTATACTACTGAGATCCTTCACATAGTTCTGACTGGACTCAACTGACTAAATCTCTAACTCCTCCCTGTCTAGAAAGACCTGGGGGATCAGGGAAGGAAGCCCTGATTGGTCAAAGTGGACATGTCATTCTCTATGCATCCTTCTAAAGACACAGATAACACTTTGCATAACAATAAAGAATATAAAGACATTAGAGATATGAAAACACATTGAATTACATTATAAAACACACACAACATGTAACCTGAGCTGTGGGCCGGAGCAGACACAGTAAAGTGACATCCACCTGACAGGGCAGGAACATACCTTGGGACACCACATACCTCCATCAAGATGTCAGGTCAGGGGTTACAGAGTGTGCTTGGAAGCTCAGCCCACTCCACAAACATGGGTTCTGATCTGCTAATTACAACCAACCAGCTGTCTGGGAGTACTGCCAGCTATAGTTTTGCAAAAGTTGGAGGGCCCCGGGTTTATCACCTATGCTATAGATGATAGCTTTGTTGCAAATAAAGTAGCTGTTTGATCACATCCTACTAGAGATGAGCGAATCGAAGCTGATGAACCCGAATTTGTTAAAATGTCATGAAATATTCGATTTGCAACGAATGTGAATATTGCAGAGATTCTCTTGTGCGAATCGCTTCATTAAACTCCATTTACTGCTGTCCAGGCTCCAGGGCATCTAAAATGGTGGATCCACATGTCAGCACATGGGGTAAGGAACTCTGGGAAGGTGGGAAGGCAAGGCAGGAAGGGAAGTAGGCGTGATAACCCTGAATCACATGCAGGATGCAGCCTATCAGCAGCCAGTCACCCCTGTGATGTCACAGCCCTATATATTCGGCAGCCATTTTGCAGCTCGTCATTTCATTAATTGCACTGCATAGAGATAGGATGGACATCGCTGTGTGTTACACAGAAAAGCTTATTGCAGCAGTGTTTCACCTCTTAGTCACCTCAGCCTTTTGTAGGACACAGAGCACAGTGTAAACTAATTCTTACTGCAGCGACTAACCCCACAGTCACTGTGAACACCATTGTATTACAGAGAGGGGCAGAGACCTGTGTGTTGCCTCAGCTGCAGAAATGTTTTCACAAGAGGGAGAAATAATTTTTTAGGGCAAATCTGTTTATTTGTTCCACAACAACTGGTCTACTCGTTATACTAGTCTGTAGACGGTATAATCCATACCCAACAGTCCATTCCTAATAGTATTTGAGAGAGAGTCTTTTTTCAATTTTGGGATTAGTACACAGTGACTGCATTGTTGTGTACTGCTGGTGCTGTGACACATTTTTCTGCCCTCACAAGTGCATACCACATACCTACATCTAAGTGGTGTACTATATTGTATCTGTTAATCTGACAGGGGCCTACATACTGTGAAAGGACAGCAAAAGAAGTAATCACTAGCTGGTGTTTTACTCCGATACGTTTATTAAGCGTACTGTAGCGCATTTTTCTGCCCTCATAAGTACATACCACATACCTATATCACTGTAAGTAGTGTACTGCTTTATACCTGTTAATCTGTCAAGGGCCTAGATACTGTGAAAGTCCAGGCAAAAGTACTCACCGGCTGGTGTTTTTACTCAGATACTGGTGTTTTACTCCAATATGTTTATTAAGCATACTGTAGCACATTTTTCTGCCCTCATAAGTGCATACCACTTACCTACATTACTGTAAGTAGTGTACTGTTTTGTACCTGTTAATCTGTCAAAGGCCTAGATACTGTGAAAGTACAGGCAAAAGTACTCACCGGCTGGTTTTGTACTCTGATACTTTTTTTAATTGTACTGTAGCACATTTTTCTGCCCTCATAAGTGCATACCACATACTTACATCTAAGTAGTGTACTATTTTGTACCTGTCAATCTGTCAAGGGCCTATATTCTGTGAAAGGACAGCCAATAGCACACACCTGCTGCTGTTCTAGACAAATACTGTTTTAAGCGTATTGCACTCCCCTCATATACGCAATAAGTATGTCAGGCAGAGTAGTGCCAGGACGTGCGCAGTGGAGTGGCAGAGGCCTGAATTCACCAGGCACAGGCAGAGGTCGCAGCAGAGTATGGAGTGGCAGCCGGAGTCGCAGCAAGAGGTCTGAAGCTCCTGGGGTCAGCTAGCAGGTGTGTCTCGACCAGCAACCCAGCAACCGTGATTGATCGGTTCACTCGGTCATCCACTTCATCCCAAGTGACATCCGACACCCCCAGTCAACAGTCAGTGGGTTCCCCAGACTCAACCCTCTGTTGGCATGGCCCTCATGCTGCTGCTGCCACCTCAAGGCTCTGTCATTGTGCTGCTCTATGGTCTCCTCATGCTAATGCTATCACTTCCAGGCTCTGTCATTGTGCTGCTCTATGGTCTCCCCATGCTAATGCTAACACCTCCAGGCTCTCTCATTGTGCTGCTCTATGTTCTCCTCATGCTAATGCTTCCACCTCGATGTTCTGTCATTGTGCCACCAAATGGTCTCCTCATGCTGATGCTACCACCTCCAGGCTCTGTCATTGTGCCGCCATATGGTCTCCTCATGCTGATGCTGCCACCTCCAAGCTCTCTAATTGTGCTGCTCTATGGTCTCCTTATGTTGATGCTGCCACCTCCAGGCTCTTTCATTGTGCCGCCATAGGGTCTCCTCATGCTGATGCTGCCACCTCCAAGCTCTCTAATTGTGCTGCTCTATGGTTTCCTCATGCTGATGCCACCGCCTCCATGCTCTGTCATTGTGCCACTATATAGTCTCCTCATGCTGATACTACCACCTCCAGGCACTGTCATTGTGCCACCATATGGTCTCCTCATGCTGATGCTACCACCTCCAGGTACTGTCATTGTGCTGCCATATGGTCTCCTCATGTTGATTCTGCCACCTTCAGGCTCTCTAATTGTGCTGCTCTATGGTCTCTTCATGCTGATGTTGCCACCTCCAGGCTCTCTAATTGTGCTGCTCTATGGTCTCCTCATGCTGATGCTACCACCTCCAGGCTCTCTCATTGTGCTGCCATGGATACTGCAAAACATAATTAAGGTGCTGGTCCCCAGTTTCAGAAATTCCTCTGCATTAGGGTCACTTTCAGGACTCCTGATGCTGCTGCTGCCACCTCCAGACTCTCTCATTCAGCAACAATGTGGTCTCCTCATGCTTCAGCCAACTCCAGGCTGTGCAATTCTGCCAGTATATGGTCCCCTCATGCTTCAGCCAACTCAAGGCTGTGCCATTCAGACCCTATATGGTCTCCCCATGCTGCCACAAACTCCAGGCAGTCATTCAGCCACTATATAGTCTCCTCATACTGATGCCACCTTCAGGCTCTGTCATTGTGCTACCATGTGACATGTGACTCCTTGTTAAATTTGGTCCTTTGTACCCACACGCCGGGGCCCGGGACACTAAAACTTGTGAGTTCAAATTTCAATTTCAAAATCCTCAATTTCAATTTCAAAATCTTACATTTACATTTAAAAATCTTAAATTTCAATGGTCTCCTCATACTTCAGGCACCTCCAGGCTGCGCAATTCAGCCAATATATGGTTTACTGATGCTGGTGGGCCTAAAAAATTTTATGGTCACACTAAATAGCATAAATACAGTAACCCCTCGAGATACAAAGGCCTCGACATACGTTATTTTCAACATACAATGGCCTCTCAGAGGCCAACATATCTTGAAAGCAGTATCGACATACGATACTTTTTATCGGGCCATCATGAAAATAAACTGTTCTCCGGCGGCGCTGGTTGCTGCAGCTGCCGCAACGGGCTGTTTCAATCGCGGAGGAGCGGAGCTTTAAATCTCGCGGGTATTTCATGTGACGTTACATCATCACATGACATTGCCGCGTAGTGACTGTCTGCTGCGGGCCGAGTGGTGAGTCCTCTCCCCGGCGCATTAACCCCCATGCACATTTACCCCCGAACCCCTTAACCTGTTAACGACCATGGACGTGTATACACGTCCATGGTCCATTAACGGGGTATGGCGCAGGCTCCCAACTGTAGCCCGCGTCATACCGGCCGGCCCCTAGCTGATTCCTGTCGCTGGGGGCCGGCATTAATAGCCGACATCCGGCTATTAACCCTTTAAATCGCCGCTGTCAAAGCTGACAGCGGCGTCTAAAGGAAGCTTTGAACACTCCCTGGTTGTCCAGTGGGGTGGGGTGGGTGATCCACTGTGGAGGTAGCCAGTGGGCTTACCTCTGCTTCCATGCTGGCTGCTGTGCTCTGAATGATAAAGCCTGGCAGGGCCAGACTTTATCAATCGAGCACAGACACACAGATCAATATGGTTCTATGCAACCATAATGATCTGTATGAGGAACCCAATGATTCCTCTTAAAAGTGTAAAAAAAAGGAAAAAAGTTTAGAAACACACACACATTAACTCCTTCCTTATTAAAAGTTTAAATCACCCCCCTTTTCCCAAATTTCATATAAAAAATATATATACACAAAAAAATAAACATATGTGGTATCGTCGTGTGCGTAAATGTCCGACCTATAAAAATATGTCATTAATTAAACTGCATGGTCAATGGCGTACATGCAAAAAAACTTCCAAAGTCCAAAATAGCATATTTTTGGTAACTTTTTTTACCATAAAAAATTAATAAAAAGCGATCAAAAAGTCCGATCAATACAAAAATGGCACCGCTAAAAACTTCAGATCACAACTCAGGAACCAATTACCAGTTTTCCATAGAGATATGTACTCAGCATATGATGGTCTCGGGGCTCCGGAACCAATTACCAGTTTTTCATAAACATATGTACTCAACATATGATGGTTTCAACATACAATGGTCCTCCCGGAACCAATTACCATCATATGTTGAGGGACCACTGTATTAAATTTAAATTTCAAAATTAATCTTAGGGATTGTGAAGACCTAGTGTCTACTAGTGTTGAGCGGCATAGACCATATTCAAATTCGCGATATTTTGCGAATATATGGACGAATATTCGTCATATATTTGCTAGATTTGCATATTCGTAATATTCGCGTTTTATTTTTGCATATGTGAAAATTCGCATATACGAAAATTCGCATATGTTAACATTCGCATATACAAAAATTATCATAAGCGAAAATTTGCATATGCAAAAATTCGCACGCCAGTCTGACACAGTAGTATTAGAGTCTTCTTTACACCACACAAGCTGGAAGTAGAGAGGGATGATCACTATAAAGTGTACTGGGGAAAAAAAATTAAAAACCAATATAAGTAATTGCAAATATATAGTGCTATATTTGTGAATATTCACAAATATGCAATATTCGCGAATAAAATTTGCATTGCGAATATTCGCGAGCAACACTGGTGTCTACTCATGTTGCTGCCAGCTCCAGGATTTGCCATTCAGACACTATATGGTCTCCTCATGCTTCAGCCAACTCCAGGCTGTGCCGTTCAGACACCATATGGTCTCCCCATGCTGCCACAAACTCCAGGCAGTCATTCAGCAACTATATGGTCTCATACTGATGCCACCTCCAGGATCTGTCATGGTGTTGCCATAAGACATGTGACTCCTTGTTAGATTTGGTCCTTTGTACCCACACACCGGGGCCTGGGGCACTAAAACTTGGGAGTTAAAATTTCAATTTCAAAATCCTAAATTTCTATTTCAAAATCTTAAATTTCAATGGTCTCCTCATGCTTCTGCCAACTCCAGGCTGTACCAATCAGACACTATATGGTCTCCTCATGCTTCAGCCAACTTCAGGCTGTGTCATTCAGCCACTATATGGTCTCCTCATGCTTCAGCCACCTCCAGGCTGTGTCATTCAGCCACTATATGGTCTCCTCATGCTTCAGCCACCTCCAGGCAGTGTCATTCAGCCAATATATGGTTTACTGATGCTGCTGGGCCTGGGCCTAAAAAAATTCATGGTAGCAGTAGCTACCATAAATCTTCAATTTAAATTTCAAAATAAATTTTTTCATCTTAGGGAATGTGAAGCCCTAGTGTCTACTAATGCTGCTGCCAGCTCCAGGTTGTGTCATTCAGCTACTATATGGTCTCCTCATACTGATGCCACCTCCAGGCTCTGTCATTGTGCTGCCATGTGACATGTGACTCCTTGTTAGATTTGGTCCTTTGTACCCACACGCCGGGGCCCGGGACACTAAAACTTGTGAGTTAAAATTTCAATTTAAAAATCAAAAATTTCAATGATCTCCTCATGCTTCTGCCAACTCCAGGCTGTGCAATTCAGCCACTATATGTTCTCCTCATGATTCAGCCACTTCCAGGCTTTATCATTCAGCCACTATATGGTCTCCTCATGCGGCCAATACCTCCACGCTGTGTCATTCAGCCACTATATGGTCTCCTCACACTGATGCCACCTCCAGGCTCTGTCATTGTGCCGCTCTGCGGCAGTGATTCTAAAAGCGATTCCTATCATCTGCATGTCATACTGAATAACAGTATGATTTCGCTATGTGTTAGGAACAAAGCAAAGTGTTCTACACCCCTATTGAGGCTCTCTGTAGGCCAGAAACAGCCTTTTTTAATATAGATTCGCTGTGAATAAATTTGGATCGAGACAAATTTTTTCGGAAAATTCGTCGAATCGGCCGAATCTAACTTTTTAAGTTTGCTAATCTCTACATCCTACTAACAACCTATTAAAGTATTGTTTAGTGTACGTGAATTGCAGGTTAATGTGGTCCTGTTATCATTAGGTCTTTTACAGTACATCAATAATTTTGCGGTGTCCCAGACTCAAAAGACTTAAAGGGGTACTCCGCCCCTAGACATCTTATTCCCTATCCAAAGGATAGGGGATAAGATGTCAGATCGCCGGGGTCCTTGGGGACCTTGGGGATCGCTGCTGCAGCACCCCGCTATCATTACTGCGCAGAGCGAGATAGCTCTGCACGTAATGACGGGCAATACAGGGGCCGGAGCATCGTTACGTAACGGCTCCGCCCCTCGTGACGTCACGGTCCGCCCCGTCAATACAAGTCTATGGGAGGGGGCGTGGTGTTCATCACGCCCCCTGCCATAGACTTGCATTAAGGGGACGAGCCGTGATGTCATGAGGGGCGGAGCCATGATGTCACGCTGCTCCGGCCCCTGTATCGCCCATCATTACGCACAAAGCGAACTCGCTCTGTGCAATAATGACAGCGGGGTCCCCAGCAGCGGGACCGCGGCGATCTAACATCTTATCCCCTATATTTTGGATAGGGGATAAGATGCCAGGGGCGGAGTACCCCTTTAACTATTAAGCCCCTTTTAGATATGTATTTAACACCCTGCAAAAACTTTTAAAACGATGGTCAATCGCAAATATCAATATGACATTGTTAAAGTAGTGTAGTGTAACTCAAAATAAGCAGGGTCAATGTCAGATCAAATCAGGTGAGAACATAGCAGGCATTACAAAATGTCTCCAAACACATTTTATATATATAAAAATATTTAAAAAAGGTGGATAAAAAATGAAGAGAAACAAAGTCATAAGTAGAAGGAAGGAGTAGAAGATTTGATCAGATTGTTTAAAAATAAATTAAAGGGACAGGAGAGTGTCATCAAGTGTAGAGACATAAAGGCCATTTACACTATTTTAGGAATTCTGGGGAGAAAGAATATGCAAAGCAGCATACCTTTTTCCAAATGCTTTTCCATTTAAAAGTCAGCATTTTACTCCATCTAGGAGTATTGTAAACTGATTGGAAATGTATGCCTAGCCAGAGATCTATAATTTCCTTTTGGAGAGATCACTAGCTTGGAATACATTCCCAGTCAGTTTTCAAGACTCTTATATGGAGTGAAACACTGACCTTTAAAGGGAAAACCACTTGGAAAAACTGCTAGAATTGCTTTGCATATCCTTTCTTCCCCGTTCAAGATACTCACTAAATTGACTAGAATGTGATACCATAAGGGACACATGGGGAGATCAAAACCTGTCCAGAGGAAAAGTTGCCTAGCTGCCCATAGCAACCAATCAGATTGCTTCTTTCATATTGCAGAGGCCTTGTCAAATATGAAAGAAGGGATCTGATTGGTTGCTCTGGGTAACTAGGTAACTTTTCCTCTGCACAGGTTTTGATGAATCTCCTCAATAGTGTGAGTCATTATTTCTCTTCCACAATTATTCATTCTGTCATATACTATCAATCAAGTAGAATCACTAAATTGGTAGCCATGATAAAGTGACATAGTAATCCCTTCTTAACCCCTTAAGGACCAGGTTTTTTTTCCATTTTTGCATTTTCGTTTTTTGCTCCTTGCCTTTAAAAAATAATAACTCTTTCAATTTTGCACCTAAAAATCTATATGATGGCTTATTTTTTGCGCCACCAATTCTACTTTGTAATGACATCAGTCATTTTGCCCAAAAGTCTACGGTGAAATGGAAAAAAAAAATAAATGTGAGACAAAATTGAAAAAAAAAACACAGTTTTGTAACTTTTGGGGACTTCCTTTTCTACGTAGTACAAAAATGACACCTTATCTTTATTCTGTAGGTTCATACGATTAAAATTATACCCTACTTATATAGGTTTGATTTTGTCGTACTTCTGGAAAAAATCATAACTTCATGAAGGAAAATTAATAAGTTTAAAATTGTTATCTTCTGACCCCTATAACTTTTTTTATTTTTCCGCGTATGGGGCGGTATGAGGGCTACTTTTTTGCTCCGTGATCGGAAGTTTTTAACGGTACCGTTTTTGCAATAATAGGACTTATTAATTGCTTTTTATTCATTTTTTCATGATATAAAAAGTGACCAAAAATGCACTATTTTGGACTTTAGAATTTCGCGCCTACGCCATTGACCGTGCGGTTTAATTAACAATATATTCAAACTTTTAATAGGGGAGGGGTTAAATGATCTTTATTCACACTCTTTTACATTGATCACTGGTTTCTAATAGGAAACCACTGATCGATGATTCTGCCTGGATCTCAGGCACTGAGCAGTCATTCAGCGATCGGACAGCGAGGAGGCAGGTAGGGACCCTCCTGCTGTCCTGTAAGCTGTTCGGGATGCCGCGATTTAGCCGCGGCTATCCCGAACAGCCCACTGAGCTAACCGGCATGGTTTCACTTTCACTTTAGAACGCCGCGTCTAAAGGGTTAATAGCACGCGGCACCGTGATCAATTCACAATGCTGGAAGGATCTTTGAGAACTAAGTGGTGGTTCACAAAAGATCTAAGACAGTTGTAACTAGAAAATGTCTTGTTACGAGTCCAACTATTGGCAATTGATCGGCAGCTTTTGTTCGAGACAACTAATCAAATACATTTTTAAAGGAAATCTGTCATCAACATCACCTTTACTAATTTGTCAGTACAGACAGGTAGTGCAGATGACACTGATGACAACAATACTCACCTGATCCGGATCTCCTGCTACCTTTATCTGTATCTTCTCTTCCCGGCCGACTTGGAGCATGGGTGGAGCTTTGTGACCTCACAGCTGCTTTTTGCTAGCAGCGGGACCCAGTTGAGAAGCAGGAGTGTTGATGTCACAAATCTCCGCCCATGCTCCAGGTCAGTCCGGAACGGAAGATACTGAAAAAGATAGCAAGAGAAGCGGAGCACAGAACGGGATCAAGTATCGTTGTCATCAGTGTCATCTGTACTACCTGTCTGTACTGACAGGTTAGTGCAGGTGACACTGATGATATATTTCTTTTAAATATGCAGAAGAACCCAGAAGAATTCCCCATCTTTGTTTTCATCTCCTCTTATCCGCATTCTTTATATGACTTGCTGTATCAGTGAACATTAGTGAACATTCAATCTAAACAATAATCCTCACAATATCTGGGGCCACCAGTAGTTGTCACTTGGAAATTTTTGTCTACACCGACTCACCAATACCTTATGACAACCCTGCTGGATTGGAGAAGTAATCTTGGCATGTCACACACAGCCTACAGCTATGGCCTAGAGCAAAGCATCAGGTTGATGCTCAGAGAAATAAAAATATTTTGGGGTAAAAAAAAAAAAAATAGAACCCTTATTATGGTGGTGAGTTTTGACATGCACATGTCCTTGCTAAGCAGTAACCAACCAGAGCTGAGGCCCCTGTCGATGGGGCCCCCCATAAAAGCTGCATGGTGTGCCACTATTGTTTGTATGCTTTTGTCTGTGCCTATCACTAAAAGATAAATGTGTAGTCTATGCCCTGAGCTAAAGGGGTTATGAAGTTAATAAAAACATATCCCCTATCCACAGGAAAGGGGATAAGTGTCTGATCGTGAGGTGGGGAGTCTATCTGCTAGGACCCCCCACCATTTCCAGAACAGGACCTGTCTCTTACTGCTAAGTGCTCTGTCACCCATCTTCTGGAACAAACTGGTTTCAACAATGATGGCCCGCTCAGCCAATCTCTGCTGGTTATTGGCTGAGCAGGCCATCTCTACCCAGACGGGTACATCTCGGAAGTTAGGGGTCAGAGCACTGCGAGTCTTGCCCCAATCTGGAGATTGTTGGGGTCCTGGCAGTGGGATAGGGGAAAAGGAATACATCTTTATTAACCGGTAACTCCCTTTAAGTTGGCCATACACTTCAGATGGCTGATACATGTGATATGAATGGAGAGAGGCGAGCAAACTGCTGCCAGACACCTCTAGCGATGGTTTATTGCAGCCCAATCCTTTTCTCCATCGGACATCTGCCACTGGTTGAAATATGTAAAGGTCTAATGATCGGGCCTTTCTAACCAAAAACAACAGGAGTGGCAACATAAAGCAGTGTTTATAATCAGCTTGGTGAACAAATACTCATGGTCAGCTAAAACAACCAATACAACTGAAGAGAAAGGAGGCAACAGCTAGGTACTATGTCCAGATCCCATATCCTGATATCTCAGTTGGAGACGTGTGACATATCTCATATGGAATCTATTTCTAGATAATATTTGGACCTATAATAGTTACTAAACCAATCTTTGTTCATTAAAGGGGTACTCCGCCCCTAGACATCTTATCCCCTATCCAAAGGATAGGAAATAAGATGTCTGATTGCGGGGGTCCCACTGCTGGGGACCCCCGCTATCTGGCTGCTGCACCCAGCATTCGTTTAGAGTGTTGGTGCAGCCTCAGAGGCTTGTGACGTTATGGCCACGACCCTCAATGCAAGTCTATAGGAGGGGGCATGACGGCATAGACTTGCATTGAGGGGGCATGGCTGTGATGTCACGAGCCTCCCACCTCATATCGCCATCATCCGCTATGGAGCAAAGTTCACTCCATGCACAGGATGACTGGGGTGCCACAACCAAGATGGGGACCCCCGCGATCAGACATCTTATCCCCTATACTTTGGATAGGGGATAAGATGTCTCGGGGCGAAGTACCCCTTTAAAACAATCATTACAATATACCGAAGCACATACATTTAATGGAAGAATTATTTCATGTCCTAAAATATAGATGAAGAGCAATAGCAGCACATACATGTGGAGAGCCTGAATGCAGTGGTCCTCCAGATCCTGTGTGTAGACAATCTCATATTCCATAAAATCAATGTTATTCATGTGGTTGTCCTCTACACCATCCAAAATGGAATGGATCCAAAAATTCTATGTTTATGAGATCTTGATGGTACATTTGTGAGCATTTAAACTATTATCCAGGTTAGAATTTTGGATATGTGGAAAAATCTTATGTGTTATATCAATAATTAAACAATTTCACATAGCCTATTAAGAGGATCACATGTACATCCTGTGATCATGATGGAGAGGATGTCCAATAAAAATCGAATTGTCCCAAAGTGTTGATCACCAAGAGACAAGTGAATTAGCAATTTGCTCTAATCACATTTTCACAAGCATTTTGCTGGTCTAGCCCATTAGCCCTCCCAGCAGACATTATTGCAGCCAACCAAGGCCAGATATTGACCAGAAATCTATCAGTATAATTACATAGCTATTTGTGTAAACTGCAAAAGTTGTGATTTTTAGATGGACAATCTCTACAAATAACCTCAAGGCCTGACTAAATTTAGATCCCAAAAACAAGTAAAGCATTTGTTAAGTTAGTTAAGTTATATGGAAGTGATCCAGTTACCAGATCCAAATATATTTCATATTAGTTGGCGCTGTGCCTGCTGAAGAGGCGTTTGTATGCCACTTAAGCAATGGAATGTTAAGCAACGCGATCCCGCGGACGTCCGCCATTAACCCCTCAGATGTCGTGATCAATACAGATCACGGCATCTGCAGCATCGCGATCATTTAACAGGATGATCGGATCGCCCGCAGCGCTGCCACGGCAATCCAATCATCCTGCACGGCAGATGGAGGTCCCCTCACCTGCCTCCGCTTTCCCGCAGACCAGAGCAGAAGATGACCGATAACCCTGATCAGTGCTATGTCCTATACATAGCACTGAACAGGATTAGTAATCGAATGGTTGCTATAAATAGTCCCCTATGGGTACTATAAAAGTGTAAAAATAAAAGTAAAAAAAGTAAAGTAAAAAAAATTTGAAAAACCCCCTCCCCAATAAAAACTTAAATTGTCCCATTTTCCCTATTTTACCCCCAAAAAGTGTAAAAAAATTATTTTATATACATATTTGATATCGCCGCGTGCGTAAACATCCGTACTTTTAAAATAAAGTGTAAATGATCCTGTACGTAGAACGGCATGAACGTAAAAAAAAAAAAAGTCCAAAACAGCTGCTTTTTTATAACATTTTATTCCAAAAAAATTAATAAAAAATGTAATAAAAGTTTTGTATAAGCAAATATGATATTAATAAAAGTTCCGATCACGGCGCAAAAAATGAGCCCTCATACCACTGCTTATACGGAAAAATGAAAAAGTTATAGGTCTTCAAAATAGGGGGATTTTAAACGTACTAATTTGGTTAAAAAGTTTGCGATTTTTTTTAAGCACAACAGTAATAGAAAAGTGTATAATCATGGGTATCATTTTAATCGAATTGACCCAGAGAATAAAAAACACCATAAATTGTACGGCGTGAAAACAAAACCTTCCAAAATTTGCAAAATTGCGGTTTTCTTTTTAATTTCCCCACACAAATAGTATTTCTTTTGTTGCGCCATACATTTTATGGTAAAGTGAGTGATGGCATTACCACGGACAACTGGTCGCGCAAAAAACAAGCCCTCATTCTAGTCTGTGGATGAAAATATAAAAGAGTTACGATTTTTTGAAGGGGAGGAGGAAAAAACGAAAGCGTAAAAATAAAATTGTCTGAGTCCTTAAGGTCCAAATGGGCTGAGTCCTTAAGGGGTTAAAGGGTATCTCTATTTTCCCCAGATGACAGGATTAGAGATGAGCGAACTTTTTAGATTCGAAAAATTCAATTCGGCCGAGGTGTTGACAGCATGAGGAGACCATATAGTGGTTAAATGACACAGTGTGGAGGTTTATTGCAGCATGATGAGACCATATAATGCCTGAAGGACACAGCTTGGATGTGGCTGAAGAATGAGGAGACCATATAGTGGCTGAATGACACAGTGTGGAGGTGTTGAAAGCATGAGGAGACCATATAGTGGTTAAATGACCCAGCGTGGAGGCGTTGGCAGCATGAGAAGACCATATAGTGGCTTAATGACAAAGCTTGGATGTGGCTGAAGCATGAGGAGACCATATAGTTGCTGAATGACACAGCGTGGAACAGATTTGTAAATTACTTCTATTAAAAAATCTTAATCCTTCCAATAGTTATTAGCTTCTGAAGTTTTCTTTCTAACTGCTCAATGATGATGTCACGTCCCGGGAGCTGTGCATGATGGGAGAATATCCCCATAGGAACTGCACAGCTCTCGGGACGTGAGTCATCAGAGAGCAGTTAGACAGAAAACAACAACTCAACTTCAGAAGCTAATAACTATTGGAAGGATTAAGATTTTTTAATAGAAGTAATTTACAAATCTGTTTAACTTTCCGGAGCCAGTTGATATATAAAAAAAAGGTTTAGGCCTGGAATACCCCTTTAACTCCCAAATTTTTAGAGCCCTGGCCCCGGCGTGTGGGTACAAAGGACCAAATGTAACAAGGAGTCACATGTCACATGGAAGCACAATGAGAGAGCCTGGAGGAGGCATCAGTATGAGGAGACCATATTGAGGCTGAATGACTGCCTGGAGTTTGTAGCAGCATGGGGAGACCATATAGTATCTGAATGGCACAGCCTGGAGGTGGCTGAAGCATGAGGAGACCATATAGTGTCTGAATGGCACAGCCTGGAGGTAGTTGAAGCATGAGAAGACCATATAGTGTCTGAATGGCACAGCGAGGAGGTGTTGGCAGCATGAGGAGACCATATAGTGGCTGATTGACAAAGCTTGGAAGTGGCTGAAGCATGAAGAGACCATACAGTTGCTGAATGAAACAGCCTAGAGCTGGCAACAGCATTAGTAGACACTAGGTCTTCACAATCCCTAAGATTAAAAGATGAATTTTGACATTTAAATTGAAGATTTATGGTAACTTCTGCTATCATAAAATTTTTTAGGCCCAGGCCCAGCAGCATCAGTAAACCATATAGTGTCTGAATGACACAGCCTGGAGTTGGCAGAAGCATGATGAGACCATTGAAATTTAAGATTTTTAAATAAAAAAATGTAAGATTTTGTAGTTGAAATTGAGGATTTTTAAATTGAAATTTTAACTCCCAAATGTTAGTGTCCCGGCTCTGGCATGTGGGTACAAAGGACCAAATCTAACAAGGAGTCACATGTCACATGGCAGCACAATGACAGAGCCTGGAGTTGGCATAAGTATGAGGAGACCATGTAGTGGCTGAATGAGACAGCCTGGAGGTGGCATCAGTATGAGGAGACCATATAGTGGCTGAATGGCACAGCCTGGAGTTTGTGGCATCATTAATAGACCATATAGTGGCTCAATGGCACAGCCTGGAGGTGACTGAAGCATGAGGAGACCATATAGTGGCTGAATGGCACAGTCTGGAGCTGGCTGATGCATGTGGAGACCATATAGGGGCTGCATGGCACAGCCTGGAGTTGGCTGAAACATGAGGAGACCAAATAGTGTCTGAATGGCACAGCCTGGAGTTGGCGGCAGATGAGGAGAAAATAGGGCCTCACAATCTCTAAGAATAAAAGATGAATTTTGAAATTTCCATTGAAGATGTATGGTACCTAGTGCTACCATAAACATATATAGGTAATGTCCTAGGCCCAGCAGCATCATTAAACAAAGTACTTGCTGAATGACACAGACTGGAGCTGGCTGAAGTATGAGTAAACCATATATTGGATGAATGGCACTGCCTGGAGGTGGCTGAAGTATCAGTAAACCATATATTGGATGAATGACACAGCCTGGAGGTGTGGGCAGCATGAGGAGACCATATATTTGTTGAATGACACAGCCTGGAGCTGGCAGCAGCATGAGCAAACATTAGAGCTTCACTCCCCTAACATTAAAAGATGAATTTTGAAATTTAAATTGAAGATTTATGGCAGCAAGTGCTAGCATAAATTTTTTTAGGCCCAGGCCCAGCAGCATCAGTAAACCATATCTTGGCTGAATGACACAGCCTGGAGGTGGCTGAAGCATGAAGAGACCATATACTGGCTGAATGACACAGCCTGGAGTTGGCTGAAGCATAAGAAGAGATCATATAGTGACTGAATGAGACAGCCTCAAGGTGGCAGCAGCAGCATCAGAAGTCCTGAAAGTGACCTGGTGACAGAGTGGTGCGGTGGGTGGCAATACCAGTATCTGATGAGGAAGGTGGGGGAAAAAAAGGTCTGATGCGAAGGAATGTTTGTGAGTGGGGAGCAGCGCCTTAAATCTGTTTGGAACATTGGTGGTTGGAAATCCTGGCTGATCCATGCCTGATTCATCTTCACAAAGGTCAGTCTCTCCACACTTTTCGTGGAAAGAAAAGTTCTCCTTGGGGTGACTATGGTCCCTGCCGCACTAATCATCTGCTCTGATGGCACACTACTGGTTGGGCAGGACAGCTTTCCAGGGCAAACTCTGCTAGTTGCGGCCACAAATCAAGTTTGGCTGCCCAGAAGTCCAGCGGATCTTCAAGGTGTGTTGGCATGGGCATGTCAAGGTATGCCACCACCTGCTGGTTCAGGTCCTGCTCCAGGTCTACCTGCTGCTGATGAGTTGCTTCACTATGCAGGTGAAGAAAGCTACTCATCAGCAACTGTAGACTCAGGCTGCTGCTGATTGATCTGGTACTGCTCCTTCCACACTACCCCTTCCCAGCAGCCATGGCAGTGGAAGGTGAGCGCAGCGGGCCCCCCGATTCAGACCTGCGAGAGGATGGACGATGGTGCTGATAGGCATCGGCTAACTGACTACATAGGATGCCTCTGTAGTAGGTCACTTTGACCTCCCTCTCAGTGGGTGTAAAAAAGGCCGCTATTTTGTTGCAGTAGCGAGTAGTGTTGAGTGGCATAGGCCATATTCGAATTCGCGAATATTCGCGAATATATGGATGAATATTCGTCATATATTCGCGAATATTCGCATATTCGTAATATTCTATGCGAAAATTCACATATGCGAAAATTAGCATATACAAAATTAGTACAAGCAAAAATTCGTATATGCGAAAATTAGCAAAAGCTAATTTTCGTATATGCAAAAATTAGCATATGTTAATTTTTTCGCATTCACGAAAATTCGCACACCAGTCTAACACTGTAGTATTAGAGCCTTCTTTACACCACCCAAGCTGGAAGCAAAGAGGGATGATCACTGTGATGTGTACTGTGGAAAAAAAAAATAACGAATATTCGTAATTCCGAATATATAGTGCTATATTCACGAATTCGCGAATATGCGATATTCGCGAATAAAATTCGCATTGCGAATATTCGCGAGCAACACTAGTAGCGAGGGTCCAATAAGGTGGAGATCAAGAAGTCACTAAGCAAGCAGGTAAGTATGCATAGTGCCATTTGTGAAAGTGACTCAGAGGGACTCCCTGCCTTCATCTCCACTGCATACTGCAAAGGTGTGTCTGGGTCCTCTGTCTCATCTTCCTCATAACCCTCTAGCTCCTCTATCTGCTCCTGCTCCTCCTCTCCTGTCAGATTACTAGAAAAAACACCCATTTGGCAAAACCTAAACTGTGCTCCACTGTGTCCCTCCCCCTCCTCCTTCAATTCAGCCCCCACAGGGCTCATGTGGCCGTGAGGTGTAGTCACCACGTCTTCAGTGCCCTGACCAGCCATCGTTTCCAACACGTGTTGTAAGAAATGAAGCAATGGAATGACGTCATTCATCCCGCAATCCTGGCAACTTACTAATAATTTGGCTTACTCAAAGGGCCTCAGCAAACGGCAGGTGTCACGTATGAGCTGCCACTGGTTCACATTGAAGTTACACAGGTGAGTACCCCTATTCGCTTGGATCATCAAGAAATCGGGGATGGCTTTTCTCTGTTCGTACAGTCGGTCCAACATATGGAGGGTGGAATTCAAACGTGTGGCAACGTCACAAATCAGACTATGTTGGGGGAATACCGTTATGACGCTGCAGTTCAAGGAGGGTGTGCTTTGTGGTGTATGAGTGGCTGAAGTGCATGCAAAGTTTCCTTCCCATTGTTAGGATGTCTTGCAAATGGGGGAACACTTCAGGAACTGCTTCATAACCAGATTGAACAAGTATGCCATGGAGGGCGCATGGCTCAGCCTTCCCAGTCGCAGCACATGCAAGACGTTCTTCCCGTTGTCAGTAACCATGGTTCCCATTTCCAGTTTTCGTGGAGTAAGCCATGCTCCAATTTCTTTATGAATTACTTTTAGCTATTCCTCTCATGTGTGACTTTTTTCGCCAAAGCAAACCATAGGAAGAACGGTGTGACATCGCCGTGCTCTGCACACATGGTATGCTTAAGGGCCAACAAGACTTGTGGGTGCTGAGGACACGGTGGAGGATGTGGAGGATGGAGGAGGCAGAGTCGCACACTGTCACAGGACCAACGGCCTGAGAGCGTGGAGGAGGAAGCAGCGTGACCTGTCCAACTTGGTGTTGTGGTGTGAAGGAACCACATTCACCCAGTGAGTCCATAGTAACAGCTCCAGACATCGGCGATGCCGTGCACTTTGGTACACACAGACAGGCTCAAGGACTGGCCCACCTTCTCTTCCACAAAATTGTGCAGGGCTGGTACTGCCTTCTTCGCAAAGTAATGATGGATTGGCATTCTCCACCTCAGCTCGGCACAAGCCATCAGTTCTTTGAAAGGTGCAGAGTCCACCACTTGAAAAGGGAGGGACTGCAGCACCAGCAAATTGGACAGGAGCGCATTCAGCTTCTGCACCAGTGGATGAGTGGGCGCACACTGTTGTCTCTTGGACACGGCTTTGCCGATGAATTGTTGGTGGAATGGCTAACTAAAAGCAGGAGCATCTGGAGCGACAGAAGAAGGGTATGACACACAGCTCCTTTCCGCTGAGGTGGTGGAGCCTTGGCTGGATGAAAGATGGAGCGGCGTGCCGCTGGGTGATGCAGCAGGCTGGACCACTACATCGGAGCCATGGTTCTCCCAGGCCGCTTTATGGTGTTGAAACATATGTTGACGCATGGCCGTGGTGCCAATATTGGGACCCTGGCCACACTTCACCTTCTGCCAAGATATCTCTGATGTGGCTATGTGAACCTCCTCCGGATGCTTGATAAGGAAAACTGCCACACTGCCGAGTAGCTGATTTTCCCACCAACAGTCAATTTTGCCACCGTCTCCAGGAACCCCTGTTCCACTACCTCCCAGGAAAGTAGGCTGCCATGAAGCAGGTGGTCTTCCCCGGGCATGTTTGGATCCAGAATTTCCATTTCTGCCACCATGCTGACTGCCAACCATGCTACCACCTTGCTGGCTCAGCTGCCGCCTCACGGGCAAACCTGCAACTCTATTCCCTGATGATTATGAAGCCCCTTCTGCACCCGGCTCCCAATTGTGATCGGCTTCATCATCATCAACAAGTGTCAGCACATCACTGATGTCCTCCTTAGGTTCCTCAACAGTGTCTGCTTCAGGACCCTGAACCCTGGCAACATCGCTTCCCACATCACTCTCCTCATCACTACTTGCCCGCCTAGCGGAGGAAGCGGCGGATGTCTCCTCCACTTGTTGGCTGGGCAGTAGCTGCTGACTATCCTCTATTAGATCATTCTCAGTGATTAGTGGAGCTGAACCGACCGCATTAGATACCTTCTGTAGGGGAGGGAACAGCATAGGAGAAGGCAATGGGAGGACAGGGACTGCTCCCGGGCCATGCCAACAGAGGGATGTGTCTGAGGAACCCACCGACTGTTGACTGGGGGTATCAGATGTCCCTTGTGATATTACCGTGTTATCCAGTTGAGGACGGCATATTGGTTGCTGTTCGAGACACGACCACCAGCTGATATCGGGAGCTCAGGCCTCTCGCTGCGACTCCTGCTGCCACTTGCCCCTAGTCTGCTGCGAATTCTGCCTCATAAATTTAGGCCTCTGACACTCCTCTGTGCATGTCCTGGCACTTCTCTGCCTGACATACTTAGTGCGTATATGAGGGGAGTACAATATGCTTCGCTATGCTTAAAACAGTATTTGTCTAGAACAGCAGCAAGTGTGTACTTTTGCCTGGACTTTCACAGTGTCTAGGCCTTTGACAGATTAACAGGTACAAAATAGTATACTACTTAGATGTACGTATGTGGTATGCACTTATGTGGGGAAGAAAAATGCGCTACAGTACACTTAAAAAAGTATCTGAGTAAAAACACCAGCTAATGAGTACTTTTGCTTTGACTTTCATAGTATCTAGGTCATTGACAGATTAACAGGTACAAAAAAGTACACTACTTAGATGTACGTATGTGGTATGCACTTATGAAGGCAGAAAAATGCGCTACAGTACACTTAAAAAAGTATCTGAGTAAAAACACCAGCCGGTGAGTACTTTTGCCTGGACTTTCACAGTATGTAGGCCCTTGACAGATTAACAGGTACAAAATAGTACACTACTTAGATATACGTATGTGGTATGCACTTATGAGGGCGGAAAAATGCGCTACAGTACACTTAAAAAAGTATCTGAGTAAAATCCCCAGCCGGTGAGTACTTTTGCCTTTTTTGCCTGGAATTTCACAGTATCTAGGCCCTTGATAGATTAACAGGTTTAAAATAATACACTACTTAAATGTAGGTATGTGGTATGCACTTTTGAGGGCAGAAAAATGCGCTACTGTACGCTTCAAAAATTATTTGAGTAAAACACCAGCCAGTGATTATTTTTAGCTGTCCTTTCACAGTATGTAGGCCCTTGACAGATTAACAGGCACAAAAGAGCACACCACTTAGATGTAGGTATGTGGTATGCACTTATAAGGGCAGAAAAATGCAGTACAGTATGCTTAAAAAAACGTATTTTAGTAAAACACCAGCCAGTGATTACTTTTGCCTGGACTTTCACAGTATCTAGTCCCTTGACAGATTAACATGTACAAAGTAGTACACTACTTAGATGTACGTATGTGGTATGCACTTATGAGGGCAGAAAAATGCGGTACAGTATGCTTAAAAAAACTTATTTTAGTAAAACACCAGACAGTGATTACTTTTACCTGGACTTTCACAGTATGTAGGCCCTTGACAATTTACCGGCACAAAATAGTACACTACTTTGATGTCGGTATGTGATATGCACTTATGAGGGCAGAATAATGCGGTATAGTACACTTAAAAAAACGCATTTTAGTAAAACACCAGCCAGTGATTACTTTTGCCTGGACTTTCACAGTATCTAGGTCCTTGACAGATTAACAGGTACAAAATAGTACGTATGTGGTATGCACTTATGAGGGCAGAAAAATCATAACCCTTTAAATTTTGCACCAAAAATCCATATGATGGCTTATTTTTTTGTGCCACCAATTCTTCTTTGTAATGACATCAGTCATTTTACCCAAAAATCTACGGCGAAACAGAAAAAAAAATAATTGTGAGACAAAATTGAAAAGAACTTTTGTTCTTTTGGGGGCTTCTGTTTCTACGTAGTACATTTTTCGGTATAAAATGATACATTCTCTTTATTCTGTAGTTCCATACGATTAAAATGATCCCCTACTTATATAGGTTTGATTTTGTCGTACTTCTGAAAAAAATCATAACTACATGCAGGAAAATGTATACGTTTTAAATTGGCATCTTCTGACGCCTATAACTTTTTTTATTTTACCGCAATTGGGGCGGAATGAGGGCTAATTTTTTGCGCCGTGATCTGAGGTTTTTAGTGGTACCCTTTTTGTATTGATCAGACTTGTTGATCGCATTTCATTCATTTTTTCATGATATAAAAAGTGACCAAAAATACACTATTTTGGATTTTGAAATTTTTTCGCGCGTACGCCATTGACCGTGCGGTTTAATTAACAATATATTTTTATAATTCAGACATTTCCGCACGTGGCGATACTACATATGTTTATTTTTATTCACACATTTTTTTTTTTAAATGGGAAAAGGGGGGTGATTCAAACTTTTATTAGGGGAGGTGTTAAATGATCTTTATTCACTCCCATAGGGGGCTATAACACTGCACACATTGATCTTTTACATTGATCACTGGTTACTCATAGGAAACCAGTGATCAATGATTCAAAGACTATTAGGAATGGACTGCCGGGTACCATCTACAGACTAGTATAACCAGCAAATGATTTGTTGTGGAACAAAGACACAGAATTATTCCTGCCTCCTCTGCTAAGGTTAATGAAGTTGGGGCAGCGTCAGATTGAGGCTATGCGCATTAGCGCTCACACTGAGTGCTAATGCCGGGGACCTGTTTAGGAGATCGTGGTCGAACCCCCCATAATCAAACACTTATCCCCTATCCTGTGGATAGGGGATAAGTGTTAAAAGGATGCAGATGTCCTTTAAGAGTGTGTTCACATGAACATAATCCGTGACAAGCTTTCGGCAGTGTAAATTCCGCTTCGAATATGCTTCAGACCCACTGAAGTCAATCGTCAACAACATAATCCGCTTGCAGATTTTTAATTGTGGAAATTCAGGTAATGGAATTCCAGAGTTTCTGCAGTGGATTATGTAATCTGAATTCTCCGGATCTGTAGGAGTACTTGCTTCTAGTGGTGGAATATCTTTTGACACATAATTTTTTTATGTTTAACGGCCAGTACTACCTGCAGATCACAGGAGCTTCGATGGGGGCAACATTTTCTCCCTCTCTCACCAACATTTACATGTGTTGATGGGAGAGGGAGAACTTATGCACACCTTATAATCCCTACATCCCTTCCATCATATGGTATGGCCGCTACATCGAAGATCTCTTATTTATTTGGGGGTCCGATGTGGCGACCATACAGGGATTTAGTCATTATGTTAATAACAATTCTCTGAGTTTAGATTTTACATTAAATTATCACATTTCAAACATTTCCTTTCTAGACCTAAAATTACAGGGGGATAAAGTAATGCATACTGTCATAACCAGAACATATAGAAAGGAAATGTCAGTTAATTCAACTCTTCACGCGGGATCATGTCACCCTCCTCATGTCATTCATAATATATCTACAGGTGAGATGATCTGCACTCGAAGGAACTGCTCTAGAGTATCAAATTTTAGAACGGAGGCCGATGACATCGGCAGACGCCTGTCAGAGAGAAGCTATCCAGCATGGAATATTAAAAGAGCCCGAAAGATAGCAGAAAATAGATATAGAGCTAGTATGGTTCATCCAACTGTTAGTGAGACAGGTAGGGCAAATTAGCATAATATGTCCGTCAAAAATAGAGAAGTGTTTTTTTCTACCCCATACAGCAAACAATTTGGATTTATAAGTAATATTATTAAGAACTATATGCCCATCATTTCATCTGACCCTATTTTTGCTCTAACCTTGACCGATTGCTATAGGTGTGTGGCACATCGTGCCCCTACTTTTGGAAAAAAAAAACTGTCTCCAAGTCTTTCCAATGATAAACCACATATAAACCCGGTATGGTTGAAACATAAAGGGGTTTTCAAGTGCCGCCATAAGATATGCACATGTTGCAAAGTCCTATCCCCTGGTACCCGATTTGAGTCCTGTACTAGTCCGATCAAACAGTATATCAACTGTAATGCAAAATATGTTATTTATTTATTTACTTGTCACTCATGCCTGGTACAGTACATTGGTTGTACAACCAAAAGACCTGTGGTTTTCAATCAGGGTGCCTACAGCTGTTGCAGATTGATCTCTCTCCCACCAAGCTATCCCTCCCCCCCATTGAAGAAGACAGGCTCCCTGTCATCAGCTGACTAGTGAGTTAGGTCTCGGCCACATTGCAAGCTGGGAAAAATCTGAGACAACAGTCGTCTTGTATGCTGGTAAAAATAAATATTGGAGTGAAAATCACATAAGAATTGTGAGAAAACCGTCACACACAGGTACAGACACTATATAATGAACTACACTAACTTTACAGCCCCTGTAGCATAGTCAAATAAAAAAAAAAAAACTGGAATACCCCTTTAATGGATCGTGAAATCCTTTGGATTTTGAAACTAGACACCAGATCTCCGAAGGGCCTCAATATGAGACAAGATGTCATTCTTCACTATTGAACATCTGTGGTATACCAACTATATATAAATTGTTTTCCTACATCACATTTTTAAGATGTTGCTAAAATAAGTACCATAATTAAAGTTATATATACATATATAATAATATGTACTTATAAATATTTTTTCGGCTATTTCGAAAAAATCAGTATTCAGGAGTTGGTAAAAATAATACTTTATACAATATTTATTACATTTATGCAATCCTAAATATGTAGATCCACTCCTACTGAACAACCATTGAGGCATTTTGCTATATATATATATATATATATATATATATATATACATATACAGTATGTATGTTTTTTGGTATTTGGAAAGCATGCCGCAAAGGAAATTTTGTCCTTATATTATAAGTTCCAATTCATACTATATGCGGTTTTGGTGCAATATTTTGCATACAGCATGCTGTTTCCAAATCAAAAACACTCTTTCGTTCGAAACATAGCTGACAGAATTATTATAATATATATGATAGGTATGCTTGCATTTGGGTACAATATTCTAAATAATATAAGATATATTGTACATTGTACATTTACCGTATATACTCGAGTATAAGCCGACCTGAATATAAGCCGAGGCCCCTAATTTTACCCCCAAAACCCAGGAAAAGTTATTGTCTCAATTATAAGCCTAGGGTTGGAAATACATCATCCCCCCATGTAATCATCCAGATCCCCGTCATCATCCAGACCCCCATAATCATCCCCGCCTGTCAATCCCTTCATCAGTGGTCTTCAACCTGCGGACCTCCAGATGTTGTAAAAACTACAACTCCCAGCATGCCCGGAGAGCCATCGGCTGTCCAGGCATGCTGGGAGTTGTAGTTTTGAAACCTCTGGAGGTCCGCATGTTGAAGACCACTGCGGCCTTTGTCATCATCCAGCCCCCCCCCCCCCCCCCTTTTGTTTTGTACTCACCTCCCCTCGGCGGGAAGTTAAGGTGAGCTGGTCCGGGCCATCTATGCTGCAGGGACCGTCCGGTGGGGAGGGATAGTCGTTCCGGGCTGTCCATTTTCACCGGGGGGGGGGGGGGGCCTCTTCTCCGCGCTTCGGGCCCGGCTAGGAGTTGCAGTATTGCAACATCTTTAGGTCCGCAGGTTGAAGACCACTGATGAAGGGATTGACAGGCGGAGAGTTCACTCGAGTATAAGCCGAGGGAGGCGTTTTCAGCACAAAAAATCGTGCTGAAAAACTTGGCTTATACTTGAGTATATACGGTAGTTGGGCATCCATATGCAAGCTGATACTTATCTATATACTTTCTTTTTCCTGAATTTTAGAAAGATAGAATTTTATCTGTCATATAAAATAAAGCAATGTATTTATATGGCTAGTCTTCACAATTGTGGTGTTATGATTTATAATTGAATTGTGGATTTTGTATTTCGCTGTCATTGTCTTATTGAAGTCTTTGTATTCACCATTTCTGTGAATGGATTTGAGAGAGCTAATGGAGCATGTGCATGTTCTTTTCCACTTGTCTTGCATTTGTGTCTCTCTTTATACCCATATATACGATTTGTGCAGTGTGTTCATTGTATGAGTAAGGCCAGCACCTGGCCGAAACACGTCACATCCTGTTGTACCTGTGATCCATGTAGCCTCATGTGAATAAAGACAGCATATTGATCTGTACCGAGCTGGAGTTCCTCGCCTTTCTGCTTTTATGTAATCTGAATGTACCCTAAAACTGGCCTTAAGGGTTGGCCATTGATTTGAAGGTAAACTACCTCCAGTAGGTGGCATTACAGAGCAAGTTTTTTTCCTTCAGGTTCTATCCCCTTATGCCAATGTAATGGAACCTCTACTGACTGAGCAACGCTAATATTTGTGTAGTGTCCTAGTAGAACTGTTTCAGCCACTCCCCTAAGAATGTTGTTGTGTGGCTGAGATTCAATAGATTTTGCAGAAGGCATAAATGTATGTGAGGTGCTGAAGAGTAAAGGCAAATATATTTATGTGCATTACACCATATTTATTGCATACATCGAGGTATTAAAAGCATAAAGGCTTAACAAATCTGCATTTACTGAACACAGAATAATGAGTCTGTGATAATAAGTGGTTGCAGGAAAAGTCCCTAGTTCAGCCTTTTTATCCCAAATCTACTAGTTAGTTAGTTGGCTACAGGCTAGAGCGATGTGAACATCTCCTAGGTTTGCTATTCATAGGTATACTTAAACCTAGGCTAATGTCTTCTACCTAGGTAAAATCTTGTCTACATTCTGATTCTGTTCCTGTCCACACTGTGAGGATAATATTATCTATATCAGAGAGGAAAAGGCTGAACAAGGACTTCTCTGCAATACACTAATTCTTTATTGGCCTACATTAGGAGTAAGTGCTGCTTGGCTACCAAATCAGGAATACTTCCCTCGATACATCCTACTGGTCCAGGTATATTGTCACAGAAGCAGAGATGAATCGTAAAGAAAAGTCTACATATTGTACCAAGAGTGCATTTGGGTAGAAAACAGACATGGTGCACATCTACAATCTTGTATATTGATCTGATTGCTTCTGAGTATAATATCAAAAACTAACAGGTTGTTAGTATACATTTTTGATCAAAAAGTACAAGCCCACTCGCCACGTCAAGACCACCTATTGAGAGTGGGTCCCTAACGTCCCTAGCATAAAATGGCATAGCACCGGGCGGCGACCACCACCGCTGCGACACCAGTGCCCACGGGGAGGAACGACCCACCGGCAGAGCGGCCCCAATACCACTCAAACCAGTCTATGGGCCGCACCCCCCCCCCCCCCCGCAGACATGGCGCCACGGCAGCAACAGTCGCCGCACAGCACCACACCAGTGTGAACAAGGTGTAATAGCTCACTTACCATGCTCTCCCAGTCAGACTGGGAGGCTGCTAGGAAAGAAATGGCGCTTGTGTAGCTAACTACTACTTATATAGGGTTGGGCTGAGGGGGTCGAGAAGAGTGCAAACACATGTTCAAACAAAAAAAAGGAGGGGATAGAAAACACAGTGTGAATTCGGGTAGAAAACAGACATGGTGCACATCTACAATCTTGTATAATGATCTGATTGCTTCTCAGCATAATATCAAAAACTAACAGGTTGTTAGTATACTAACTACCTGTTAGTTTTTGATATTATGCTGAGAAGCAATCAGATCATTATACAAGCTTGTAGATGTGCACCATGTCTGTTTTCTACCCAAATTCATATTGTACCAAGAGTAAGCCAATCTCTAAAGATCCTCATCAGTAGTTTCAGTAAATTTGGACTGAAAACATGTTTAATCATGCACATTCACACCTGCATTGGTCATTACACATACATGTGCTGAAAAGTACCTCCAGGTGGCTAAATTCAGTAAACATTTAAAGAGACAGTGACCAAATGTCCATTTTTCTGGCTAAAAAGCTAAACTATATCAAAACAACTGTATTTTGTCGGAATTGCACAATAAGTGTAAGTTGTCAAAATGTTGTTACAAAATCCTAATGTCCAGAGGTCTCAAGAGAACTTGTTCTCAGGTTGTGTGTGTCCAAAAGGGAGTTTAGTTTACAGGGAGCACTGCATCACCCTTCCACATGACACAAGAGTTAGAGAAGCAACTGTCCATGTGTACTACATATGTTGTTGCTTTTCAAGTTATATAACTAATATATAGAATTATTATACTATCATTATGACAAGGTGAATATATTGACATCTGAGTAAAATGTTGAAAGACTAATAAAATGAACAAAACTCCTAATGCATAGAATGTTCTTCACCATTTAAGATATATTTGCATAAACCTAGGTTGTCATTATCAGATTGTACTGGATATGAGGTCTTTACTGCAAGTTTTAATTGTGTTTCTGCCAATTCAGGGCAACCTCATTCGTAGAGGTCTGTACATTAATATTGTGTGTCTGTAGTAGGAGACAGACCTCTCTCGGGTCTCAGCCTACATACTAAAATTATTAGTAGGAATATCGCAGTATTTTATCTTAATATTACCAGATAAAATAAAGGAGTTCTAGTACAAAATCAAGGCAGTTACTACTTGCACATTGCAAATTACAAATACAGGGATTAATTGGTGACTAAGACCTCACCTGCATGGCTAGAGTCTGACTCTAAGTTGTACAGAGCTATAAGAGGGCACCAGTAGACTTGTGTGGGTGCGTAGGCACCTGTTTGTAAAGGTAAAGCTGAATGACGCCAATTCATGCAAAAGGTTTTCTAAGATACATTTTTTCAAATCTTATAGAATTCGCATCTTACTGATGTTTAAAGGAGAAGTCTCATCCTACAAAATTCTGAAAAACATATCTGCAGGATGGGGGATAAGGTTTTCAGAATTTTGTAGGTTGAGACTGCTCCATTAACTGAACACTGTTACCGTACACCACACTGGGAGGGACATACAATGCCCAATGGACTACTGTGTAATAACATGGAGAGTCTCCTGTAGTTTCATGTGGTTAGCATTTTTCAATAATTGTTGAAAATAGGGTGCTTTTTCTCTAAATGGGCACTGTCAGATTCAAAAATGTTTTATATGTTGTACTGTATATCTTGGCAAAACAATAACCTTTCTTATATGCTACATAAAAAACTAAACACCTTCGAAAAATGGAGCTACTCACAAATAAGTAATGCAAAAGGTATGAAATATTTATTAATACAACAGTGTAATATTCAATAAAAACATGAATAATATCAAGGAGGAAATCAGCAAAAAAGAGCAGACCTGGGACATGATAGGTAATGAACATAAAAGCATATACAAAAAGTATAGGCAGATTGGAATAAGATAACAATTATATAGACTTTGTAATGAGATATTATAGTATATAATACTGAATATGGCGAGAAGCCTCTCTATAAAGTATATAGATGAACACTGGATGTATGGAGATACTCCCTTAGATTCACAAAGCTAACTGGAAAGGTGCATAGTTCATGGCATCAGATAGTATAAACCCAAAAGCAAAACATGAAACAAAGCCTATAAAGCAAAAATACTAACCATACTGCTGAGTAAGTACTGCAAGTCCCAGGATGCCGCAACCCCTACACGTGTTTCGGTCAGAGGACGAAACACAAGTACTTTTTGCATATACTTTTATGTTCATTACCTATCATGTCCCAGGCTGCCATTATTTTTTGCTGATTTCCTCCTAAATTTTAATCATGTTTTTATTGTATATTACACTGTTGCATCAATAAAGATTTCATACCGTTTGCATTACTTATTTGTGAGTAGCTCCATTTTCTTAGATGTTTTGTGGTCATTGGGAGACTACATTGAGGCTTCATATACAATTGTGGGAGTTATATGTATGGCTATTACTATGGTATGGGATACTCAATAATTTTGTGTAGTCACAGGCCCTCATTTACTATTGCAAACCCAATATGTTTTGTCGGGTTGTGCGCCAGAAATTCTGTTTGCGCCAGATTCTAATTTGCGCCAGAATTGAAAATACCCTGACTAACTCTCCATTTTGCTAAGAAAACCTGAAAAGGGGGCGTGACTGCCATGAAAAGGGGGCGTGGCTGCCGATGGAATGGGGCATGGTCTCCGAAAAGGGGCGTGTTGACAACATTTTCACAAAAACCCAACATATTTACTAATGTTTCCACATAAAATGTGGTGGATTTCAGCTGAGGAAAACAAGACAGATCAGAACATGTGTTAAAAAAAAAGCAAAGTGTAGGGAAAGTGGAAAATGTAGGGAAACCTTAGTAAATACCATGGAAAAAAAATTGTAGGGAATTAAAACCCACAAAGAAACCTACACAACACTCTTAGTAAATGAGGGCCACTGTGTGTGGTATATGATGTTTTTTTTTTTCTCCCTGGGTGTGTAGACTGTAGATGAATGCATGTTTGGTATCTTAAATACATAAAAAAAGAACTGTATCTCCTTTTTATAGAAATCATGGCTTATAAAAAAAGACCACTAGGGGTCCCCATACCATCCAGAACATAATCCTGTCTGGCTGCAGTATCATCTTTGTCCCAGCTGAAGCACAGACCGGGACAAAGTCCAGGGAATGAGGGCAGGAATAGAACTCCTCTGTGCTCACTCCTGTCCTGTCTATCAGACTGCAGTATGAAAACAAAGAGGAGTGGGTTACAGAGCAGCCTGCAGTGATTAGATGAAGAGAACGGCACGGCAGACTTAGGGAGGAAAATGAGTTATGCAGAGTGAGGACATGCCCCCTCCAGAGCACAGAATGACAAACCAAGGAAGCACCAGATAGAAGGTATTTGTGAGAGAAATATAGGTGCTAGACACATAAAAAAAATGTACATGATCAGAAAAAGGCAATTAAAAATTTTTGGTAGGACGTGAGGGGTTCTCTTTAAAGATTGCGCACCATAGACTAAAAACCTGATGAACAGAGTAAATGATGGGGGTGGTTATACAAATCTCAAGCACAATGATAGCAAAACACTTAATAGGGGATCCATTTCCATGGCATCTGTCAGAATAAGCAGCTGATACAAGTATTGATGCAAAGGAGGGGAGATATTTTCAGGAATGCCGCAATGATATTCCTTATTAAATAGGTTTATTTAGGACAACGCATATGTAGAACTTCAATAATAATTTCAACCTTTATCAGGTTGGTATAATGCAGCCATAACAGAACTTTCTATACACTTCACTGGCAGAAAGTATGGGTCAGAAGTCATCTAACAACACAGAGTGCAATTATAGCTTATGAAAACACAGAAACAGATGCACCATTCCATTAACTCCATAAGAACATAGCCCATTTTGGGCTTAAGGATTGGACCAATTTAAATTTTTTTTTTCTGTTTTTTCCTTCTTGCCTTTCAAGTCAGAACTCCTTTATTTTTCCATCCATAGTCTCATGTAAGGACTTTTTTTTTTAGGACCAAGTTCTCTTTTAACCCCTTAAGGACCAAGCATGTATGAGTACGTCCCTGCGCCCTGGGTCTTAAGGACCAGGCACATACTCATACGTCCATGGGAATTTCTGGGATATCTATCAGCAGGCACCCCGTGCAAATGCCCAGGGGGTCATCAGACGCCCCCATGTCAGCGATCGGCGCAAATCGCAAGTGAATTCACACTTGCGATTTGCACGATTTTGGGTCGTTACGGGTCTATGGTGACCCGGTGACCCGGAATATAAGGGGGATTGCGGGTGTCTAAGACACCCACAATCCCCCTGAAGAGATAGGAGTGAGGTGGCAGGGGTGCCACCCCTCCTATCCCTGCTATTGGTGGTCTAGACGCGACCACCAATAGCAGATCGGGGGCGGGGGGGGGGTTAACTTTCGTTTTCCCAGTCCTGCCCACCCACAATAGGCGGGGCAGAATGGGGAAACGACAGAGGACCGGCGCCGACGTCCACTTAACGATCTGCGGAGGCTGCGGGCGACGATCGGTGTCGGTAGCTTCCCTCGTGACCTTGACAACAGCCTGCACATTGCAGGGCCATTTGTGGGGGAGTGAAATGCCATCCGGCCTATCAGATGAGAGCACCCGACCAATCAGCTAAGTGCTGGCGTTCGTACATCCCAGAGGAGGAGAATTTAAACCTGCTCTGATTGCAAATCTGTGCCTGTAATAGAGGGGTTTCCCTTCACTAATGTTCCTAATGTTTTCTGTATCCTGTTCGCCTGGCCTGTGAGCCTGACCTTTGCTTGTGACCTGACTACTCTTTGCTCACTGATTTTGTACTACATCACTGTTTACGTTTGAACCATTGCCTGTCTTTACTTTACTTTGGTTTGAGATTCTGTACTATGCTGCCCTGTAGGTTTCTGATTTCTGGTTTGTCTTTTGTTAACAGCTTGTTTGCTTTTTTTTTGTAATGTTTGCAGTTGGGGCCGCTGTTTAGGGCAGATCATCCAAGTAGGTAAGGAAACCAATCAGGAGATTTTAGCTTATATAATTCTTGACAAAATGAGATATATGCTAAAATTGTTATCCTTACCATCCCCAGGGGACATTTCTGCCCCCAGGGATGGTAAAGATACTAAGTTGTAAAGTACCTCCCAGCCGCTCAGCAAGTAGTCCCCGGGTGGTGACCTACCTACCAGCACCCATCTCTCCAGCCATGGTCTCGTCCCCTCATCTTGATTGACGGCCCGCGTCACCGATCTGCTCCGTCTGCTTAGGGAGCAAAGCGATGAGGCTAGCCATCAATAAAGCCGATGGGGCGGGGCCACGGCCAGAGCAATGGGGAGCAACAGGTTCTAGTAAGCATAAGTCCTCACCCAGGGGACTACTTCCGGGGAAGCTGGGGGGACTTTATAACTTAATATCTTCAACATCCCTGGGGGCAAAAATGTACCCGGGGATGTTGAGGATATCAATTATAGCATATATACCGCTTTGTCAAGCATAATATATGCTAAAATCTGCTGATTGGTTGTCTTTAACCCCTTAAGGACGCAGGGTTTTTCCATTTTTGCATTTTCATTTTCTCCTCATCACCTTCTAAAAATCATAGCACTTTCAATTTTCCACCAAAACATCCATATTATGGCTTAATTTTTGCGCCACCAATTCAAATTTGCAGTGAAATTAGTCATTTTACCCAAAAATCTACGGCGAAATGGAATAAAAATTAATTGTGTGACAAAATTGAAGAAAAAATGTCATTTTGTAAATTTTGGGGGCTAAAAATAACACCTTATCTTTATTCTGTAGGTCCATAAGGTTAAAAAGATACCATATTATATAGGTTGGATATTGTCGTACTTCATAACTACATGCAGTAAAATTTATACGTTAAAAATTCTCATCTTCTAACGCCTATAACTTTTTTATTTTTCTGCGTACGGGCCGGTATGAGGGCTAATTTTTTTGCGCCGTGTTCCGAAGTTTTTATCGGTACCATTTTTCTATTGATCGGACTTTTTGATCGCTTTTTATTAATTTTTTCATGATATAAAAAGTGACCAAAAATACGCTATTTTAGACTTTTTTTGCACGTACGCCATTGACCGTGATATTTAATTAACAGTAAAAAAATGTTATCGTTTGGACATTTCCACATGCGGCGATGCCACATATGTTTATTTTTATTAACACAGTTTTTTTATGGGAAAAGGGGGGTGATTCTAACTTTTATAAGGGAAGGGGTTAAAGGATCTTTGTTAACTTTTTTTTCCCTTTTTTTTTGCAGTGCTATTGCTCCCATAGGGCCCTATAGCACTGCACACACTGATCTCTTATGCTGATCCCTGCAAAGCCATAGCTTTGCAGGGATCAGTGAGATAGGGACTCGATTGCTCAAGCCTGTAGCTCAGGCTTGGAGCAATCAAACCCCGATCAGACGCCACAGAGACAGGTAAGGGGACCTCTGCTTGCGTCCTAGCTGATCGGGACATCGCAATTTTATCATGATGTCCCGATCAGCCCGACTGAGCTTCCAGGAAGCGTTTACTTTCCCTTTCGGAGGACGCGGCGGTCAACTTTGATCGCCGCGTCTGAAGGGTTAATAGCACGCGGCACAACTATCAATGCCGCACACTGTTAGCCCAGGGTCCCGGCTATGAATAGCAGCCGGGACCGACCCGGTGTGATGTTGGGTCACGGTGTGACCCCGTTTTAGACACCGGCCGTAGGGCGTACAGGTACGCCCTACGTCCTTAAGAGGTTAATAATTTGAATAGGGTATGCAAAAGTATCTCAATGTCACAACCTGTTTATTTCTCTTACAGCTGGATTTATCTAACAATTATATATTTATTTTACTATAATGGGATTCAGATTATTTACTTTAAATGTTCAGGGCCTTAACAACACACGTGCACCCGTAGTTGTGCAGGTTCTTTTCTTCTTTGTTGTTGTGCAAGTTAGGCTGGGTTCACATATGTCCGGCATCCGGCAAAGATGAACTCAGCCTAAATCTCAACACAACTGATGCCACAACTGATGACAAGTTATCATCGGTTGTATGGCATCCGGCATGTCCAACCATGCAGCGTCAAAATTGAGATGCTGGATGATTGTGAACTGTCCCATTCAAATGAATGGGATCAGTTCTAGCATCAGTTTCCCTCCGGTGCACACCGGAGGGAAACTGTGCTTGACGACTGATATATGTGAACCCAGCCTTAGGGGGAGTGGCACCCTATTGAGCCGTGCACCCCTCCCTGTTCGCAGGAGGTTTTTTTCTAAATTGATAGTGGATCCTCCATGTAACCCAGTCAGAGGCCATATGCCCGGCAGATGTGAGTAGAATGAGCGTGTTAGTTTCCCATCCGAAGTGAGGCAACCTCCGTGTGCTGGATGGGGGACACGTTTTGATCAAAAAGTGCGCTAGGAGTCTCCAAGAATTCTGCTGCAACCTTCTTTTTTGTATAATACACTGCTCAAAAAAGGGAATAAAGGGAACACTTAAACAACACAATGTAACTCCAAGTCAATGACACTTATGTGAAATCCCACTGTCCACTCAGGAAACAACACTGATTGACAATCAATTTCACATGCTGTTGTTCAAATGGACACGTGGAAATTATAGGCAATTAGCAAGACAATCCCAATAAAGGAGTGGTTCTGCAGGTGGTGACAACACACCACTTCTCAGTTCCTATACTTCCTGGCTGATGTTTTGGTCACTTTTGAATGCTAGCAGTGCATTCATTCTAGTGGTAGCATGAGAAGGAGTCTACAACCCACACACGTGGCTCTGGTAGTGCATCCCATCCAGGATGGCACATCAATGTGAGCTGTGGCAAGACGGTTTGCTCTGTCTGTCACAGTAGTGTCCAGAGCATGGAGGCGCTACAAGGAGACAGGCCAGTACATCAGGAGACATGGAGGAGGCCGTAGGAGGGCAACAACCCAGCAGCAGGACCACTACCTCAACCTTTGTGCAAGGAGGAGCATGAGGAGCACTTCCTTTGTGCAAGGAAGAGCATGAGGAGCTTAGAGCCCAACGCCGTGCAGGACGTGTGGCATTTTCCAGAGAACACCAAGATTGGCAAATTCGCCACTGGCGCCCTGTGCTTTTCACAGATGAAAGCAGGTTCACACTGAGCACATGTGATAGACATGACAGAGTCTGGAGATGCCGTGGAGAATGTTCTGCTGCCGGCAACATCCTCCATCATGACCGTTTTGGTGGTGGTTCAGTATTGGTGTGGGGTGGCATTTCTTTGGGGGCCGCACAGCCCTCCATGTGCTTGCCAGAGGTAGCCATTAGGTATCAAGATTAGATCCTCAGACCCCTTGTGAGACCATATTCTGGTGCGGTTGGCCCTGGGTTCCTCCTAATACAAGACCTCATGTGGCTGGAGTGTGTCAGTAGTTCCTGCTAAGGAAGGCATTGATGCTATGGATCAGACCTTAATCCCCAGACCTTAATTCAATTGAGCGCATCTGGGACATCATGTCTCGCTCAATCCACCACAGACTGTCCAGAAGTTGACGGCTGCTTTAGTCCAGGTCTGGGAGGACATCCCTCAGGAGACCATCCGCCACCTCATCAGGAGCATGCCCAGGCATTGTAGGGAGGTCATACAGGCACGTGGAGGCCACACACACTACTGAGCCTCAGTTTGACTTGTTTTAAGGACATTACATCAAAGTTGGATCAGCCTGTAGTGTGGTTTTCAACTTTGATTTTGAGTGTGTGTCCATATCCAGACCTCCATGGGTTGATAAATTTGATTTCCATTGATAATTTTTGTGTGATTTTGTTGTAAAGTAAAGACAAAAGTATTTCATACGATCAGTTCATTCTTTCAGATCTAGGATGTGTTATCTTAGTTCACTTTATTTTTTTGAGCAGTGTAGTTTTAATAGGGTATGTAGAAGTATCTCTATGTTACAACCTGTTTATTTCTCTTACAGCAGGATTTTTCTAACAAGTATATGTTTATTGTACCATAGTGGGATTCTAATTAACTACTTTAAATGTTCATGGCCCCAACAACACTTTTGAAAGGTCTTTGCTAAGGAAGAAAGTTAACAACCTATAATGTGATATTATCTGTGTTTGGAAAGACACTTTAAGGGGTATTCCAGCTTTATACATCTTATCCCCTTCCAAAGGTTGTCACGCCCCCTCCCATAGACATGAATGGAGAGGGCATGGTGTGGCATCACTAGGGGGTGTGGCAGTGATGTCACATCTTCCATCTCATGGGCAGCGCCTGGCACAGAATACCGGGCTGCACTGAGATTGTGGGGGTCCCCCACGGTGGGACCCCTGGATAGGGGATGAGATATATGAAGCCAGAAATACCCCTTTAAAGCAGACAGATTCAGCATTAAAAACTATAAATTCCTCTGCTTCTAATAAGAAAGAAAAAAATGTATTTATGTTTCCTAAACAAACACTGTCGCCTTTTTGCTTATTTTTTCATGTCAAAGGAAGATTCATTATACTTGTTTGCACAATCAATAAAGCCCCATTTACCCTTGTAATTTTATAGGCAGCCAATTCACATCAGATTAGATTGGATAAATCAACCCTAGGGGAAAAAAATCTCTTTTGAAAAAGGATCTTTGCAGATCCTATGCAAAAAAAAAAAAAAACTTTAATTCCTTTTGGGGTGAGACATCTTATCAGACATCTTATCCCCTATCCTTTGGATAGGGAATAAGATGTCTAGGGTCAGAGTACCCCTTTAAGGCTGACCATACTCATTAGAAAACTGGCGGCTGAACACTAGTTCTACCACAGCTTTCTCTCCTTACGCCCTCAAACACATTCACACTCTGCTTTGTTGAGCATGCATGTCGTCCAAACAGGAGAGATATGCATTGAGGGGGCGTGGCTGTGATGTCACAAGCCTCTGGCGCTGCACCCGATGCTCTAAATGATCATCGGGTGCAGCAGGGTGGGAGTTTTCATCCTATTGAACTAGTGTATTTAGGCAGCTTAATCCTCATAAGACATACCCTCATGCTGACATCATACTAGCAGATAAATAGCTTCTGCAAAAAACAAACTTCTTAAAGGAGTACTCTAGCATTCAAAAACGTATCCCTTATCCACTGGATAGGGGATATGTGTCTGATTATGGGAGCCCCATTATGAGGATCATGGGGGGTCCCAGAGGTTGGAATTCCCAAAATAAGACACCTATCCCCTATCCTGTGGATGGAGGATATGTTTTCCAGTGCTGGAATATCCCTTTAATAGGTGCCAGTCTCAATATTATTCAAAGAGTCATTTAATATTTCTCCTTCCTCCTTTTTTTTTATCTCATCATCTTATTAATCTACAAAATAATGAATAATGCAGCTTTTTATCCTAGAATCCATACAAGACTGTTTTCATATAAACCTAAACCAAACATCCAATTTTACTATTTGGTGTTCTTATCAGGCCATAATATACAGGGCCGCTCTCCCAAATGCTCTGGTGTAGAAAATGATAAAGCTTAAGATTGAAGCAATTGTAAAATGCATCATTGGCAAGGTAACAAGGGTCCATTACTAGCCAACAAACTCAAGAAAAAGGTGGCTTAGTCTAGAATTCCTTTTCTTACTAGTGCCCAAAAGTAAAAATGTCATAATCCACAAATGAATTACATAGGCAAATGTTACGTGCCATAGTTTAACATAAAATAAAATGTACCTCGGTTTCCGGTGCTCCCTCTACCTAAACAGCCCATTTTTCACAAATAGCCACCATGCCTCATTGCTTTGCCATGTTGTTCTGAAGCCCTCCTGACCCGCTGGGTAAGTCTAACAACCTCTTTCTTACGAACCTAGTAGTCTTCCTCGTTCCCATTCCCTTCTGTCCCTTTGGAACCCCTTCCTGTCTCTTCTTCCTCCTTCTTTCTGTCCTCATCTCCTCTTCTTCCCATATGTTGCTTACACCAACCACATTGTTGTTGATTGTACCTACCCTGATCACATAGAAGCTTGGACCATGTACCTTGAGTTGACTTGTTGATGTTTGAATTGTCATGTCTTTAACTATTCACTTTAATGTATTCAACATCCTGTCTTGTTACTGAATACCTGAATTTATATAGTGATGGTACGCATCATATGTGTGTACCCTATCGACAACCGCGTTTCCTACGATGCCTGTTTATTGATGGTGTTTTTGTAATTTACTTGAACTTTGTACTTTTAATAAAACGTTAATGTAAAAAAAAAAAAATAAAAAATAAAAAAATGTACCTCACATCCCACTCATGAATCTATAAAGAATTTTGTAAATGTGGTCCTTCGTCCTTCCTCATCCCACTCTTAGAACTTCTTTAGATTTCAGGAATTAAGAAATAGTAAAGCTTATTTACTCCAAAACAACCTGTCCCTAGGTTGTGTGTGGTATAACAACTTGGCTCCATTCAATTCAATGCTGTTTTTTTTTTTTTTCTTATCCTGGATAACGCTTTTATAATACCTCTTAAGTCATTTGGAAATGTATTTGCCAGAAGTTCCATGCAAGTCTAGGGAACTTTGGGCAAATATGTCTCCAGATCGCTGGCAAACAGATATCCTGCCACCAGGGCTATTAACAGAAATACGATTGTGGCAGGATATCTGATTAGTGTGGGTCCTTCTATTTGGACCCCAACCAATTAAAATAGTGGGGGTCCCTCCTTCCACTCACTTGCTATAGGACTGTGAAAGGTAGTCAATCGCTGTACTTCACCTCTTTCATCAGTCCCTAATGGGAGAACAAGGAACCACCAATCACAAACTTATCCCCTATCCTGGATAGGTGATACATTAGGAGATAACTCCTTTAACATGTTGTACCTGCCACAATGGTCCAGTGGCAGGATATGTTAAAACTTCTCAGTCTACCTTGTATGTCGACACTCACAGGAAAGGGTCGCCACTTGTGCTCCACGTGGTGCTCGCGGATATATAGAAACCGAAATGAACAAAGATATCCCCACACTCACGATTTATCTTCTACAACGTGATAAGTGTTTATTCACACCAGATTTGCAGAGCTTACAACAAAAGATGACACGTCATCTTTTATTGTAAACTGTGCAAATCTGGTGTGAATAAACACTTATCAAGTTGCAGCGTTTTAACTCCTGATCGTGCCAGTTTGGGGACAAGTCTTGGGGTATGAGATTGCCCAGAAATTTTAAACATCCTGCCATCAGATCATCTGGATGGTAAAACACCGGTTGCCTGTTCCTTTAACAATGAAATGCTTTGTGGGGTACGGCAAAATCAAAACAGCACTGACCAGGACAGGCACGGGAGATGGAGTAAGGAACGGTTTATGAAGTAAAATGCAGCATGTTTCACCGCGCAAGCGTGGTGAAATGCGTTGCATTTTACTTCAACAAACCGTTTCCTACTCCATCTCCTATGCCTGTACTCGTCAGCGCCGCTTTGATCCTGCCCTACCCTACGAAGTTGTTGCATTTCATTGTTCATTCGGTCAGGAAGGCTGCAGACGGGATCTTGTTCTCACCCACGTTGACCATTGTGTGTGAGCTCACACAACCACCTGCCGTAAGAGCCCATACCACTTATTTTGTGGATTATTCACTGGTGTTATTACACTATGGAGCGTTCTGCCATTTTGTTTTATATTCCTTTAACAATGACGCACAGTAGATTGAGCTATCTCACCATTCAAATACTGTATATTATTTATAGCTGCATTGGAACATGACATTACATGCTATTACATTTGCATCACAACCTCTGATCCCGTTCCAACTTGTTCATCAAACACCATGCCCTTCTTAAAAATGTATACACATAAAAGAATTGCATGAAAAGGTAAAAGCCTCTTTCAATCCTGTACGTCAACGGCCAAACTGTCAATGATAAAACAGACACAGATATTCCACCCTCCTTGTCATGTCGGCCTTTCAATAAACTGGATCTATGTGAAAAGGGGATTTCATCACACATTACTGCCATGGCACATGTGAAGCGCAGTCAAGATTGTAGCGAGAGGTTACTAGAGATGTAATTACTTTCCCCTAACCTACAAAGAGTTGGAGCAGCTTGAAATGTCAGATGTATAAAGGACCTTTACGTGGTGAAATATTGAAGTGGAAATTCAGATAGAAAATTGTAATTGCGATTGAAGTCTTTATTGACTCACCCATTGGTTGTGGTCATTTACATGGTAACCTGCAGTCTTGGTTTTTGGAGGTGATTATCATGAGATTAATCAAACAATTAATCAATCATTTTTGTTTAATTTTAATTTTAGTTTTCACACCAAAATCCTTTCACATTTTCGTGAATTTTTGTCCTTAAAAATCATGCTCCAGTAACACTCAATGAAACATGCTTTTTTACCCTATTGAGTTACATGCATCTCGAAAAACAATAAAAGGTCGGACAAACTATAGACACGGGTCACTCGGCAGCTATGGGTTCCTTGGAGAGAGGAGCAGCCTTGTATCTTAATACACTAGCCAAAGTAGAATGGCTTGTTGGCTTTCAGGGCATATGCCCTGCATGCCCACATCGCTATCAAACTGGGTTCAAGCATCATGAAAGGGTCATGAAAGGGGGGGGGGGAGGGGGAGAGCATACACCAAGTCCTTATTTGTTCTCATTGGCAAAACCCAGCACTATAAAGGGGAACCCAGTTTGATCTTTGATTTCAGTCTATATCTTCCTTCTTTTCCAGGTTAAATCTGCTCATTTCTCAATTGTGAATCATATCTTGCTTGGACTATTGCAACATACTGCTCTGTGGCCTTCCATTAAACTCTTGTTTATTTTCAATCTATCCTTAACTCTGATGCCTGACTACTCAATCTCTCTCTCCATGACATACAAGGCCGTCCACACCCTGTCCTCTGCATACATCTCTGACCTGATATCCCAAAACCGACCTTCATGTAATCTCTGATCCTCTCAAGATCCTCCTTCGTTCTGTGCTCTCCCCCAGATTTCCTTCATACACTGGAACTGCTACCCTGAAAACTTGGCTCTCGTCATCAAGACCTTCAAAAGCAACTGAAAAGCTATCTCTTCAGGAGAGACTACACCCTACAACAGTGATGGCGAACCTTTTTGAGCCCGAGTGCCCAAACCGTAATGCACGCCAACTTTTTTCCCTCAAAGTGCCAGCAGAGCAATATAAATCAGAATACTGAGGTTTAAGTTTAGAAAAAAAACTCATACAGTTGTCATAACTAATTAACATATTATGTTTTAAAAGAAGAACACAACAACTGTGCTGTGTGTTTGAGGGGTGCTGTGAAGGGGTCTGCTGTGTTTATGTAGGTGTGGGGGGATGGGGTGCTGTGTGGGGTAGCTGCTGTGTGTGTGTGGGGGGGGGGGGGGGGGGTTAGGGGTGCTGCAGGTTATTTATTTTTAATAAATTTAGAAATGCTAATTTATTTATTTTTAACAGTTATCCCCCCCCCCCCTCCTCTCTTCTTCTTACCTTTGGATAAGGAAGGGGAGGACACAGTCATATGATGGGGAATATAGACTATAGGAGAGGCACCAGCTATATGAGGGGTACTGCTATATGAAATTCATGTAGCCCATGTTCCCCTCTCTTACTGCCCCTGCCCCCCTCTCATACAGCTCCTGCCCCCCTCATACAGCCACTGTCCCCCCTCATACAGCCCCTGTCCCCCCTCATACAGCCCCTGTCCCCCATCATACAGCCCCTGTCCCCCCTCATACAGCCCATGTCCCCCTCATACAGCCTCTGTCCCCCCTCATACAGCCCCTTTCCCCCATCATACAGCCCCTGCCCCCCCTCATACAGCCCCTGTCCCCTCTCATACAGCCCCTGTCCCCCCTCATACAGCCCCTGTCCCCCCTCATACAGCCCCTGTCCCCCCTCATACAGCCCATGTCCCCCCTCATACAGCCCCTGTCCCCCTCATACAGCCCCTGTCCCCCCTCATACAGCCCATGCCCCCCTCATACAGCCCCTGTCCCCCCTCATACAGCCCATGTCCCCCCTCATACAGCTCCTGTCCCCCCTCATACAGCCCATGTCCCCCCTCATACAGCCCATGTCCCCCCTCATACAGCCCATGTCCCCCTCCTACAGCCCCTGTCCCCCCTCATACAGCCCCTGTCCCCCCTCATACAGCCCATGCCCCCCTCATACAGCTCCTGTCCCCCCTCATACAGCCCATGTCCCCCTCAGACAGCCTATGTTCCCCCTCATACAGTCCCTGTCCCCCCTCATACAGCCCATGTTCACCCTCATACAGTCCCTGTCTCCCTCCCTATTTCAGGTACCTGGCCTGTACTCTGTTACTTCCTCCCACGCGGCTCCTGCTTTACCATAGAGCGCTGGGAGGAAGTGACTTCCTGCCAGCGCTAAGCACTGCTGGGAGAAAGCCACAGCCTGGCGCACTGTACGGGAGCCGGCATCCACCGCAGGGCTGTGAAAGTGAAATGCTGTGCCGAGCCGCCGACGCTGCGTGATGCCGGGCCGAGCTACTACATGAGTCGGTGACCGGTTAACCAAGTAATTGCCAGATTTGGTCAGATTGTGAACTATGGCTGCGTGTCCACAGAGGGGGTTCACCATCACTGCCCTACAATAACCCTGCTGCCATTACACTGGGAACATCTGCTTCCCTAACTTCTTATAAATGACCAGCTGTCTGCTTCGCCTACTGTCTCCCTCCTATCTCCCTGTAAATGGTAAGACCTTGTGGGCAGGACTCTCCTCCTCCATATCAATCTGTCATTTTTTCTGTGTCATGTTCATGCTATGTATTGAAACCCCTATCATATATATAGCACCCTGGAACCAATAATAATAATGAGTCCCCTATTCATAGCAAAGAAGAAACACAACCAGATCATAACATTTCATTTTGGTCCTAGAAATAGAATTGTTTCTTTGGGACAATCATTACTGAGGGGGCTTTAAAATACCCCTTTAGATACACAGCCCCTTTTCAGTTCTTGCAAATTTCTAAACTATTTAACTAATGCAGGTTGATCAATATGCCCCCATTCATTTGGTGTTTTTCCATAAACAGTTTACTGTTTAGCATGCTGCTGTTAGTTTCAGAGTATGCTGCAGAGTATGCTGCCAATATTGGCACCGTTACACCTCCCCGCTTATCAATCTTGCATGAATATTATTAAAATACCATCGGCTCAAGCAGCAAACAAATGGGTCATTTGTTTCTTTCAGGCTAAGCTTTATATAATAGGAAAATGACAAACATTTCATTAAATGCTGAATTCTTCAAACACAACAACAAATTCTCATTCACCTGCACATATCAGGAAATTCAGCCAGAAGAATTTATAGGTGGGAGATCTATGTACAAGTAAAGGGACTATGCTCTATAATCCATAGCACTGAATCACAAATGTGCATACATCGCTGGATTTGCAGACCAACACTATACAATACTGTATGTTTAGTACTATTTTCTTCACCAAAATGCATCCTGTGCATCGACCCAGTACACATCCTTTGTCATACAGTATATACCTACAGCTAACTAAATCCTGGGGGGGGGGGGGGGGGGGGGGGTCACACGTAGATATTTATAGAGTATCAGACCAGGTTAGCACATCCTCTTAGATTCTGGATCACTACGTAGGTAGTTAAAGGAAAACGGTCACCCGTACACCTGCACTATACCCCGATACACCGGGTTATAATGCGGGTGAACGGGTGACAGTTTTCCTTTAAAGAGTACATTCAACTTCAATTCATGTTCCCCATCAGTTTTTGGAAGCCCACTATACAAGTGATCCTATACCAGCCAATGTCTGCTCCCCCCATACACAACACTCATTCACATGTAGCCAATTTGAATTCACATCAGGTCTAAAGATCTTCATACACTTTAGATAAAAGTCCTTCTACTTATAAAGGGGAATTCTTATACTTATTAGGGAGTTTCCATTCATACACATAAAAGGTTGGTACTTAAAATGAGAATTCTTGGGCTGAGGGGGAATGTGTGTATGTGGGCAAGTAACTGGCTTAGTGATAGGAAACAGAGGGTGGTTATCAATGGTACATACTCTGAGTGGGTGATTGTTGCAAGTGAGGTACCACAGGGGTCAGTCGTGGTTCTATTATTTTTAATATATTTAGTAGTGATCTTGTTGAGGGATTGTACATGATACTAAGCTAGTAGGTAACACAAAAGAGGACAGTACACTGTGTATAGTACGTAACACAATAAAGGACATTGCACTGTGTATAGTAGATAACACAATAGAAGACAGTACACTGTGTGTAGTAAATAACACAATAGAAGAATTACAATAGATCTAAAGGTCTCTGTACACTTTAGATGAAAGTCAGCCAAAATAACCAATTCCTGTGGGACAGGCCTACTCTAATGTATATGAAGACCTCCCAACTCTCCAACAGATGATGATGGTGGAGGAAAGGACCAGACATGATGAATGATGTTGAATTTCAACTGCCCTATCCATTGGCAGAGCCGTTCAGAAGCGCCATATCTCCCATCTTCTCATTCCCAACACATAAATATTAGAGCAGAATCTACAGGATGAACAGGTGAGATAGCTGTCAGCCACACAAACATACAGCTATTGAAAGTGTAAGGTTTATTATTGAGTACTCCAACTTGTAAAGGGGGAATACTTATTATAAATATGGCTTAGAGAAAATTGCTGTTTTTACATATAATCTAAATAGCTACAACATGCATCATGTTCTAGAGACAATTGAAACTACAGATATAGGCCCATACTGTACCATATCAGGTGCTTCCAATTTTGAACAAAGGCACATGGAGGTGAGTGCATACAGACGCATTCAGATTGTAGTGTGCTCCATTGTATGTCATATAATGGAGCTATTCTCCTCTAAAGACCTTCATTCTCTACAGAAGAGACCGTGCTGAATAGAGGCACTATATATAGGTGCACATAAGTGCCTGGGGCTCTGTAATGTGGAACCAAGGGATCCTCTGTGCCATTGTGAGGCTTAACACTGTAGAGATGTCTTCCTTCTCAAATTCATCCACATTTCATTAAGGGCTACTCCACTACTTCCAAACGTATCTGTAGGATAAGTGTGTGATCATGGGGGATCTAACCTATGCCCCCCCCCCCCCAGTCTCCAGAACGGGCCCCTCTCTTCCTTAGCATGGAGTAGCATGTCAGCATGCAGTTCATGCACTCTCCATGGAAGTGCCGAGTACAGCGCTCATGTATCTCTGATGCCCCTACAGATATAGTGTAAACATCTCCAAACAGTGTCAAAAATCATGTTTTTTCCCCCAAAATAATTTGACATGAAGAGCCAAAAGAAGATGTTGGGAAGGACACATTGGTACACATAGTAAACTTGAATGGTCATATCTGAGAATAATCTCTAGGGGGAACATCAGTCAAATGACTGCCCAGCAGGTATCCTGTATATTCTTATGTATTATAGATGCCTTGAAATGGCACCAATTATCTGTAGCTGCTCTTTAGTGCCGGATGTAAACATATGGTACACATTGTATAACCCTCCTGTGTACAATGTAGAGCCTCATTTTAAGGGTTTTTCACTGGAGAAAAGTAAATAAATGATGAAGGACTCCATGAAAAATATGCTTGAAGAATCCAATAAAAGCTTTACAAAGAAAGTTCAGGTCATTGAAATGCTTATGTCCATATGAGGTTTATTTTTTTCTGCTTTGCGCCCTTTTGTATTAGGACTATAAAATGTACACAGCAATAGAGTGCCCAAAGGAAGCCCGTAGATGGCAGCTGATTCAAGGTCACAGGATCTTGGCATTATATTCCATGGTCTCTCATACATATGTGGGTAATTTCAAGGGAACAATCATGTTCCTTTGTTCAGTTTCTGGTTTTAAGCAGCGCATTGGTAGTAGCTGCTGCAGAGTATGCTGCCAAAGGCTTTATAGCCAGACAGACAAAATGTGCTTTTAAAGGAACATTGCATTGCTTTCCAGGCTACACTAAGACACATTTAACCCATTGTTACATTACATTTTAAAACCGTCTTATTTGTACATAGTCTTAGTTTTGTATAATTGAATATATATATATATATATCTATATCTATATATATATATATATATATATATATCCCTGCTAAAAATCCAATACAGTTCATCACAAAAATCCACATACTAATCGTCAATGTACCTGAGCCAATATTGTCTATATACTAGAAAATATCTCAATGAGTCACATTGTTGACATGTAAACATGTCCACCATTACCTTTTCTTGAATTTTATTAACCCTTTCCCACAAAAGGGCATACATATAGTGGGGGAATCAGGCTATTAGATATAAATCGGGCTGAGGAGCCCACTCGAAATACAGCGGACACTTGCCATCAGCTGCCGGGTAGTTCAATCCTCTAGAGGATGCATTTGCAGCATCTAGATGATTATTTAACAGATACCCTTCCGGTCATAGCTCCTATTGGTCACCCTGCAGTGCTGTTGCAAGATGCCGATTGGTTGCCATGGCAGCCAGATGCATTCCAAAGGACTTTGTGTCGGCTATGGTAAATCGGCTACAACAGCCTGCCATGGGCAAGCTGTATTAGCAGATCACCAGTCTCAGAGTACATTGCAATATAATAGTAATGATTACTTGCACAAGACTCCCCATAAACATCTTTTTTTTTTCCAATTTTATGGTAAAATAAAGTGTTTCAATACAAAGTACATGTCCTGCAAAAAATAAGCATAAGTTAATGGGAAAAAGAAAAACTTAACTTCAATTCCAGGAGGGAAAAAAATTGTGCTGGCTCAAAGATTCCACTTTCTCATGATGCTAATTAAGTAAAATATCGTCAAAGTCTTGAAAAAACGACTTAAATCACATCACAACCACTGGGTAGCCCCACATACCCTCACATACATACAGTATAGCTAAATACATGTTGTATTTTTTCATGGTCATCTTGTGCTACTCAAAAAATATTGTGTTGCGATAATGTTCATCTGCCCCAATGACGCACATGGAAGGGGTTTTCTACAAGAAACAAGTCACTGAACACTAATGCAGTGTCAGAATCATCTCTGTGCAAGCTATTGATTTCCTTTAGATAGGAAATCGAGCCAATATATACAGCCTTACATAGTAACATTACTCAAAAACCAAGACCCTAAAGCAGTAAGAACGCAACAAAGTAAGAAAAGCTGCACATGCATGCTTTAGGTGTATTTACTGTATAAAGTACCAGGTCCAAATTGTTTAAGGATTTTGGGCAAACTATGTGTAACCATCACGCTTTTTGGAAGGTAAAAATAATGCAACTGTTATAAAACTTCCTTTGTCACCATCCTACCACTATATTCCTATTACAGTCAAAAGTGCCCCTATAATGCCTAAAAATACTGTACAGTAAAGAAATATCAGTCACATACAGCAACTAAAGCATAACATAACTAGCACAATGTTTGAAAGAGGTTGTCCAATGATGCAGCTTATTTTCAACTGAGCATATATTGGTAAATAATGTATTTTACTATCTTTGGGTGGCTTTTTTTTGCTTTCCTTCTGCTTTTGATGCAAATAACTTCTTTGTTGTCTTCATTATCCCAACTTCCAAATATTTAGCCAAGTCTACTCCATCCTACTACACCTTTTTGACTATAATCCTTCCCACATAGTGGAAGAAAAATAGAGTTGGCTGAATTCCTGTCCATAGTGTCCAACAGGATAGAACAAGCAAACCAACTGTGGAAGAAAATAAAGAAAGTCTGAGTGGCACCACTAGTTCTTAAGGACACTGTTCACTAATTCACAATTGTACCGAAAAGGATACAATAAGTGGATATTCAGACGTGGAACTTTGTCCTGCGATTGTGCGATTGTGGAACTTTGTCCTGCGATCAATGAAATTGGTATAAGAAAGTGTACTATACAAAGCAACAAAGGCAATCCTGCACTCACCGCCCAAATACTGTATGTTCAGCCAGGCTCAGAAGCATGGCATCTGACTCGCAGGTGTACTTGGTGTGGGGCGCTCGGACCGAGCACCCCACGCCAAGTACACCTGCGAGTCGGATGCCATACTTCTGAGACGAGCTGAACATACAGTACCTGGGTGGTGAGTGCAGGATTACCTTTGTTGAATTGTATCCAACAGGATAGAGTTGGCAGAATTCTTGTCTATAGTGTCCTGCAGCATAGAGTTAGCTGAATTTCTGGATAGAGTGCCCGGTTGGAAAAGGAAATTATTACAGGACATACATTAAACAGGAGGTTGGACTGATAAAGACAATAGAGCAGATGGTAAAATACATTTACCAATATATGGTAATTTATAAGATAGTTGAAAATAAGTTTGGTCGGACAACACTTTTACCTTTTGGATAACCTAGGAAAAATGTTCACAGTAGATTGTACGAGGTAGAGGTTTATGGGGTTTAGGTCTTGTAGCCATAAATAGCCATCTGAATAAGACCTTAAAGGATTTTTACAGGAAAATGTATAGATGCTCTATCCTTGTGAATATAAGATTGGCGGGGTGCTGATACTTGGCGTCCCTCCAATCAGCTGTGTAAAACAGAGCAAGAAGCAGACAGCTCCTTACATTGTGTAGTGGCCGTTCGATGTTACTGCAGTCCTACCTGCATTCATTTCAATAGGAACTGAGCTCTAGTAACTCAGCTTGGCCACTATACAATGAACAGAGCTGTCTGCTTCCTGCTCTGTTTCACTGTGTAAGCCAGATCTCTGACAAACAGCTGTATGGCAGGGGCCAGATATCAGCTCGCCACTGATTTAATAATAATGAGGATAGGGAACCTAGATATTTTGCCTGAAAACCCACTTTTTAAGGAAGCAAGATTTGAGAAAGAATAAAAAGCAAGAATTAGAAAACCATCCACATTGTAGGTAGCTATTAATAGTGCCAACTTGTCTCTACGTATAAAAATCAGTTACCAAGTAATAAATGCACCGGCTTAGCTTGATACACCCATAAAATAAGATTTAAGGATAGTGTCATGTTACACATAACTCTAGAAATTATTATTGATGCAATAATAAACAGTGTCAAAAGAAACCCTCAAGTCAATTAGTAAAACCCTGTAATTTTAGCGTACAAACATTATTTTAGCGTATAAGACATTTTTTTTTTCATAAATATGCATCTATATAAAATGTATATAATTCTGGCATATATTCTAAGAATTCTGTATGGTACCATGTTTCTTCTATGACCACTAGGTCTTAGTATTCCATTTGCCAAAAGTTCCAACATGTAGTATCATATTACAAAAACATCCTAATGTCCATAGGAATGGTAACACCCACTTGTCAATCTAGTCATACTAGTAAGATTAAGGAATATCTTTTTTTTAAGTAGGCAATACTAAAGTATTTACTAAAGCAGATACATCAGAAAAGAAGATAGCTCTTTAAAATTTTTCAGCAGGATAAAGGCCAGTGGTCTCAAACTGCAGTCCTTCGAATGTTGCAAAACTTCAACTCCCAGCATGCCCAGACAGCCGTTGGCGGTAGCCAACGGCTGTCTGGGCATGCTGGGAGTTGAAGTTTTGTAACATCCGGAAGACTGCAGTTTGAGACTAGAGATGAGCGAAGTTACAGTGATTCGATTCGTCACAAACTTCTCGGCTCTGCAGTTGCTGACTTTAGCCTGCATAAATTAGTTCAGCTTTCAGGTGCTCCGGTGGGCAGAGCCGAGAAGTTTGTGACGAATCAAATCACTGTAACTTCGCTCATCTCTATTTGAGACCACTGACTTAGGTACAGAATTCTTAGCTTGTAGGATCAACAACAACAGCAGTCATAGCAGTCTAGTCATGGTTAAAGGCAACACTTTGCTATAGGCAGTAGTGTAACTTGAAGATGATGGGCCTTAAAGGGGTACTCCGGTGAAAACCTTTTTTCTTTTAAATCAACTGGTGGCAGAAAGTTAAACATATTTGTTAATTACTTCTATTAAAAAATCTTAATCCTTCCTGTACTTATTAGCTGCTGAATACTACAGAGGAAATTCTTTTCTTTTTGAAATGCTCTCTGATGACATCACGACCACAGTACTCTCTGCTGACGTTATAATAATAATGCTTTATTTATTGTTGTCCTTAGTGGGATTTGAACCCAAGTCCCCAGCATTGCAAGGCAGCAGTGCTAACCACTGAGCCACAATGCTGCCCTTATTTGCTATGCATCTGCTATGCATCTGCTATGCATCTGCTATGCATGGTTGCTAAAATGGACAGAGATGTCAGCAGAAAGCACTGTGTTCGTGATGTCATCAGTGTTCCAAAAAGAAAGGAATTTCCTCTGTAGCATTCAGCAGCTGATAAGTACTGGAAGGATTAAGATTTTTAGTAGAAGTAATTTACAAATATGTTTAACTTTCTGCCACCAGTTGATTTAAAAGAAAAAAGGTTTTCACCGGAGTACCCCTTTAATGACAAAGCTTCATTTATAGTACTTGTCTACTTCTATAGGAAAAAGAGCCCTCATAGGCCCCCCATGCTCTTGGGTCCAGATGCAACAGTACCCTCTGCACCCCCCTAAAGTAACTTCCTTGGATTGAGCTCCATGTGTATTTATTACATCCATGTTTTTTACGGTTGCATAGTAATATTACGACACAAAGCTAATAAGTCCTCATGCTGGTGCTTCTACATCCAAGTAATGAAGATGTCAGAAGGTCCTACTGTTTTTGTGTTCTTACTATCAATAGTATTATACTATGAAAGATTCTCCTTTTATTGCATCATTTTGCTGATGAGTTAAAATTTGCTCATCTTCTAGAGATGACGTAGAATGAAGTCTACCTATGAGATAGATGCCACCTTGCATGAAAGAGAACCAAATCGGTATTACCGGTGAGAAATCCCAAAGATATCTAATGAAAAGCACAATATATTGTAAGCAGATGCTTGCCCTTAAGAAAAAAGTTCTTTGGTGTCTATCAGATGAAATCCTCTAACGCAAAGCCCATGAAGCTGAGCTTAACAAGATGGAATTAAGGAGCATGGTCTGCCTTTTTTTAATGAAAAGGTTTGACATACTACATAATACTGCTTTATCTTGGGACATGCCCAAAAATAGAAAAGAAAGTGTTAAAGCTAGATATAAATAACCACCGTTCAACACAGATTGAAAGTGATTGATGAGAGAAGACAGAAACAGTAAAGAGCAACACTAAATATGCAAATAGAGAAATTCAATTTATTGGCCTCTGTGGTTAAACAGTCATGGAGTAAAGCCATGAAAATAAAAATTTCAATTTGAAATTTTATTTAGCATGTCGCTAAATGCTTAATAAGACATCAACACTACAGCCAACATACTCAGGATTTGTTGTTGCTTTTTTGTTTTGTAAATACGTGGTGATAACCATGTCATAAAAGCCAAAAAATAAATAGTGGCTATGATGTAATGCTGGTTTCAGGAATGTTGACATGATCCTTAAAAAAGGTGTCCGAAAAGGTGCAGCCTCATTTGGCAAATCATGGAATGATGTCTCCATCCTTAGCTCTCCTCAATGGAGAGGTCTTACGTGTCCTCACTCCTTGTTCTCCATCATGGAGAGCTCCTTGATGACCCTTAGTTTTCCACTAGCGTCTAAATTACGCTTCTCCCGTATAAGTTCCTCCAAACTGTGAAACCTCATGGTATGAATGTTGTTTTCTTCCAGGTGGAGCTTCAAAAAATACTGAAGGTTACCAGAATGGACTTCCCCACTGGCTTTAAATTCTCTGTTGCCAAACCTGCACCAGGCTGCAAAGCTTTCAGAGTTAGTCCAACAGATCTCGTCACTTCTTAAGCCAAGGTGTCCACATGCGTTTTGGAGGACCAGCTCGGCAGTCAGGGGTCTGTATCGATACCAACTACTCACCACCCTGCCCATACACCCTCCACCTACCTCAAACACATTGTCTTTGCGGATCTCCCCACGGTGCAAGTGAATAATCTGTCCCTGCCCAATGTAAACTGCCCAGTGAGGAGACGGGGGAAGAGTATGGTCTGCGGTAGGACAAATAAAGATCAATTCCAGGAGATCCCCTGGCTTGCAAAAGGTCAGCAAGCCTTGCATAGGATAGACACTGAGGTCTTGGCTGCCCCTGAGCTTGGAAAAGATGCATTCCTGGCAACTATAGGCAGAAAACTCAATCTCATTGAGTAGAATATGCCCCTCAGTTTCGCTAGGACTTGGGTCCCTCACAGTGTACCGTTCAGATTGTCCTCTATCGTCCAGGTCCTCCTCCTCATCAGAGAAAAAGTATGCCACCCCAACTCGTAATTCGTCCTTTTCTATACCAGAAGGGTCCCCTGTTGGCAGTTCACTGTAATTCAGGTGGGTGATGCGATCCAGTTGATTTCCCATCAATGACAGGACGAGGCAAAGTCAGTGGGAACGCCAGTTCTGCAAGTAAAATAACACTATTAGTATCCCATTAGCTACAAAGAGTTAAATAAAAATATAAGTAATCTAAGAACAAAAGGTGGTGGTTAAGCTAGGTCAAACCACTAACACAGTGAACCACTAAGGATTATGCCCTTTACACAACTAGTCCCTAAACTATTATAAGCTATTGAGCTAATCAAAGTTGCAACAGTTTAGGGAGGTAAGTTGTCGGCCCAGATAACATACTGCCTCAGGCAAACACTGAAATTGCCTTCGTTCAATAATGTTTGCTTCACCAAACTCCCAACACAAGACATAGAAGAATTGTTCGTTCTTCTAATCTTATATTTCAAAATATACTGCTTAGCCTATAACTTTCCTATAAAACTCTTGTGGAAAAGGATAAGGAACTGGAATCCTCTAATCTGCTGATCAGTACAGAGCAGTATAATCTAGAATACTCCTTTGAAGTAAATCCAGATATGGCCCACTGTGTATTTCATTATATGCAGGTTTTTGACCTGGATCCACCGTTTTTCTGCATGAAAAGAGTGCTACAGAGCCAGAGCATACTGTCGTCTCCTCTGGATGAGCTTAGTAAAGAAAAAAACAAAAGAAAAAAAAAACACATTTTACTGCAAAATTCTATAAATTTCTGTGGATTGGCAGAATGGAACCTGCACTGCAAATCTGCCACAACTGGACCCGGCCTTAGGATGACCATAGACATAAAGAACAAAGACTCAAGACCTTTTATTTGTCCACACTGTTGTAAGATCTAATCGGACATTAATCTACAATTTGCACATTGTAGATTAACATTGAAGCCACAATGTATTTGTGTAGTGGTATACAAGGCCAACTTCACATGAGCAATATGTTGCCACATTTCTGTCCCAATGTTATGGTCACAAATCTTAGTCATACCATGGATCTGATCTCCTTGAACTAACAACATCATAAAGAGCTAGGATTTTGTTAGTTCGGGTGGTCATGCGAGCAATTGCGTTGAAATTTTGGTTTATAATATGAGCCCATATGAGGCCTGTGTGAAAATTCCCAGATTATAAGTGTGAAAAATGTTGGCAAATTATAAATGTTTGCGATACACAAACAAGAATGTGGCCAAATAGAGACTAAAGATACTGAAATAAACAAATTAATTTAGCCACCAAGGACAACCCTTTTTTATCGTCTATGGCTGTTTGCACACATTAGCTATTGACTTTTGTAAGGTCTGTATGGGAACTTGTACACTTTGGCCACTTACGTCACATTGAGGCCCATGCACGTGCATTGAATCACACACTTGTCGGTATAATATGGGATTGTGGTAATGATACTGCTGCAATGTGTTCACAATGTTGAAACCAAAACCCCCAAGAACAGACAGTTTATTTGTTTCTGCCACATTTAAGCATCACGTGCTAGCGCGCAGCAGCCGAGTAACAAGGAACTGAGGTCACTGTGTAGTTTTACTCAAATACACAAGTCACATTCACCAAACAATGATATGTGCACAAGCCTACTGATGCAGAACATACTGCCTGGCTTGCACGTTCAATAAGACGTGTACAGAGCCAAAGCTGAACGTGCACTATAGACATGTTCCTCATGTCTCAATGCAGTTATTTATGTTCCTTAAAATTATATTTGTCAGATGTTATTTGATAAGCACCCAAGTGAGGGCAGCATGTTGCAGGGGAACACACAGCCGAGCATTGTTCAGTACAGAGATGAGCAATAAATCTACAATATTGCAAAAATGGAATGTCATCAATAGTAATAGAAAGATGTGACTGTCAACGCAAATACCGAAGATGAGTCACGATCAATGTAGGTGCTACATGCATTATATTAGATGTTACTTAGTCATGCATCAATTATACTGTAATAAAGGTTACTGCAAGAATCCGTAGCTGTCCGCAAAAAAAATTGCATTGACATGCAAACCACCTCTCCTATCAATATACTGCACATGTGGTGTATCCTATACAGGAACTGAAACAGCAAAAGTAATACAGTGGTTATTTATAGCTAAAAGAACCTGTCGTCAGTTCACACCGATCCATTATAACACATATGTCAAGATTCTAATTGATACCAGTGGTAACAGCTGTATAATGCATGAGAAGAAATGGACCTGGACATTGAATTGTATCCATCCTCCACGTATTCAATGTGTTACATTGTAAATCACTGCAGGATCCTAGGAGTCTAGGTTGTTTAGAATGGCAACTACTAAAGTTATGGACCATATGCTGGATTTGTAGACATGGGGTGGGGAAGAAAGAAGGACGGAGCTGCAAGGAATTCTAGCAGTGCTCGTCCTTCACTTGTGTCTGACTTCGCTGTGATGGTTGTATTTACATCTGGAGCTGCCCTGGGGCACTGTGCGAATACATCCCAGCAGGCATAAGGCTACACTCTGTACACTCTATTGTTTCAGGATAAGACCACATAGTAATGAATAGATCCTCGAAGGACAATGATGAATTAAATTAACCCATGTAACTATATAGTTTGTCTATATGGTAAAAAAAAAAAATAAAAAAAAAACACAGCCCAACCCCCTCCTAGTATCTGTGATCTACCTAGCTACAAGACTGAGTTGGCCCTAGGGGACGCTATACCATTGCTGCTGCTGGTTTCTTCTGATCACTGCACTACAACTTTCCTTACATCGATCTTGGTCACAATAACGCCTTCCATACTAGCTCTCCCTGCCTTCCCAGTAACCACGTATCAGGCCACTACGGACATTCATGTCCCTTCTACTGTACCATCCATTTTTTTTTCAATTCACCTTGCATAAGCAAATTGTGAAGGGGCTGCAAACCTTTTACTGACAGATCCAATGAAAGGTTGGAATGCAGGGTCCTCCATTCAATCTATTTCCCAATACACCACAGTTATTACCTACACAATCAATTCCTGGAGCCGATGATTCTCCGTCGCCCCTGGGAATCTATTATCCTCTATGAAGAAATGTTGCAAATCGAAGTTATATAGTTATTGCAATAAAGCAGGCAAAGTGCTGAGGAATGTGTCAGCACTATAGGAGTCATAAATAAGAAAGGGGATAGTCTTGGTAGAGGGCTGCGGAATAGGTCGGTGTCATATAAGCAGTAGTGCTAAATAAATAAGTACAATGCAAGGACCTGCATCCAGTGATTGTACTAAGAGGGAAATCCAGTCTTACCCTTGTGGATCTGTTTGCAGTGGAGGATGTGAAACTCCTATAGATTCCTTTTCCTCTCCATGGGCTGCAGCAGAGGTGTAGGGAATATCCCCCCTGGCCACTTCTCCGCCAGCTTTTTCTCTTTTTTTCTTTTCCTTCCCCTTCACAGAGCTGAGCTTCACCTGCAACCAGAAGCAGCTACTGGGCTTGCAGCCCTTGTGAGTGCAACTACAATGGGCTATGACTTTTCAGTGTACGCCCAGCAAGGTTCCCATTGGCTTCCAAGTGCAAGGAGGTGTTGTGCGAGTCTCGTGAACAATGCCCCTGCCTCTTCGCTGTCAGTCACAGAGTGAGAAGGGAAGGGCATCTTGTAAATCTCCCCACCTCGCTTTGATCTGTAGTTTGTCATGGGCAGCGAAGCTAGGGATTAGTGACAAACTCATTCATTTCAGGTCGGCTCCATCCCTTCTGCACCTTGCAGTTGTTAGCTGCTTCTGTCTTTTCTTTTTGGCTGTTAACTCTATGCAGGCATCATGAGACAGGCAACAAACTGTGCCTCCTGGCATTGACTGAAAGCCTTGACAGCTGCCCCTCCATTCATTTTCTGCTTTCATGATAGTAAATAGTCTTTTGTGAAAGAAACATTGATGACAGAAATAGACGGAGAGGTCCATTTAGTCTGAATGTTGTCCCATTTATTATTTATTGGCGTCTCAGTATACAGAAGATCCCATCTGTGTCCATCCTAGCAACAGAAATGGAGTGTTGTTTGGCTCAACTATCTCTGCTAGAAGTCACTACTTTTTGAATGAAAAGCCGCTTCCTGAAAAAAAGACCCTTGGCTAACTGAGAGGGGTCTTCTGCTGTATAGAATGCCTTTTAGATAAAAGGGACTCTGGACAAAAAGTTGTTGTTGAGGTGCCAAGTGACCAGATGTAAAGAATCTACTTCATCTGCAGCACCACCACAGGAGATATTAACCCCTTAAGGACCAGGCCATTTTACACCTTAGGACCAGAGCGTTTTTTTGCACATCTGACCACTGTCACTTTAATCATTAATAACTCTGGGATGCTTTTAGTTATCATTGTGATTCTGTGACAGTTTTTTCGTGACATATTCTACTTTAACATAATGGTAAAATTTTGTGGAAACTTGCATCCTTTCTTGGTGAAAAATTCCAAAATTTTATGAAAAATGTGAAAATTTAGCATTTTTCTAACTTTGAAGCTCTCTGCTTGTAAGGAAAATGGATATTCCCCCCAAATTAATTTTTTATTCACATTTCCAATATGTCTACTTTATGTTTGCATCATAAAATTGACGTGTTTTTTCTTTTGGATGACACCAGAGGGCTTCAAAGTTCAGCAGCAATTTTCCAATTTTTCACAAAATTTTCAAACGCACTATTTTTCAGGGACCAGTTCAGGTTTGAAGTGGATTTGAAGGGTCTTCATATTAGAAATACCCCAAAAATGACCCCATTATAAAAACTTCACCCCCCAAAGTATTCAAAATGACATTCAGTCAGCATTTTAACCCTTTAAGTGTTTCACAGGAATAGCAGCAAAGTGAAGGAGAAAATTCTCAATTTTCATTTTTTACACTCGCATGTTCTTGTAAACCCAATTTTTGAATTTTTACAAGAGGTGAAAGGAGAAAATGTATAAATATATTTGTAGCCCAATTTCTCTTGAGTAAGGACATACCTCATATGTCTATGTAAATTGTTCGGCGGGCGCAGTAGAGGGCACAGAAGGGAAGGAGCCACAAGGCGATTTTGGAGAGTACGTTTTTAGAAATGGTTTTTGTGGGGCATGTTGCATTTAGGATGCCCCTATGGTGCCAGAACAGCAACCCCCCCCCCACATGGCATACCATTTTGGAAACTAGACCCCTTGAAGAATGTAACAAGGAATTAAGTGAGCCCTTAATACCCCACAGGTGTTTCACGACTTTTGCATATGTAAAAAAAAAAAAAAATGTTTCCACTAAAATGTATGTTTCCCCACAAATTTCACATTTTTGCAAGGGTTAATAGCAGAAAATACCCCCCAAAATTTGTAACCCCATCTCTTCTGAGTATGGAGGTACCCCATAAGTTGGTCTGAAGTGCACTACGGGTGAACTACAATGCTCAGAAGAGGAGGAGCACCATTGAGCTTTTGGAAAGAGAATTCGTTTGGAATGGTAGTCAGGAGCCATGTGCATTTACAAAGCCCCCGTGCCATAACAGTGGACCCCCCCACATGTGACGCTATTTTGGAAACTAAACCCCTCACAGAATTTAATAAATGGTGCAGTGAGCATTTACACCCCACTGGCATTTGACAGATCGTTGGAACAGTGGGCTGTGCAAATGGAAAATAACATTTTTCATTTTCACGGATCACTGTTCCAAAAATCTGTCAGACACCTGTGGGGCGTAAATGCTCACTGTACCCCTTATTACATTACATGAGGGGTGTAGTTTCCAAAATGGGGTCACATGTAGGGGGGGGGGTCCATTGTTCTGGCACTATGGGGGCTTTGTAAACACAAGTGGCCTTCAATTCCGGACAAATTTTCTCTTCAAAATCCCAATGGCGCTCCTTCTCTTCTGAGCATTGTAGTGCGCCAGCAAAGCACTTTACATCCACATATAGGGTATGTTCTTACTCAATAGAAATGGGGTTACACATTTTGGGGGGCTTTTTTTCCTATTTTCCCTTGTGAAAATGAAAAATTTAGGGTAACACCAGCATTTTAGTGAAAACATTTTTTTCTTCTCATTTTCCCATCCAACTTTAATGAAAATTTGTCAAACACCTGTGAGGAGTTAAGGCTCACTATACCCCTTGTTACATTCCGTGAGGGGTTTAGTTTCCAAAATGGGGTCACATGTGGGTATTTTTTTCTTGCGTTTATGTCAGAACCGCTGTAGAAATCAGCCACCCCTGTGCAAGTAACCTATTTAGACCTCAAATGTACATAGTGCACTCTCACTCCTGAGCCTTGTTGTGCGTCCGTAGAACATTTTACGCCCACATCTGGGGTATTTCCGTACTCAGGAGAAATTGTGTTACAAATTTGGGGGTCTTTTTTTGCTTTTACCGCTTGTGAAAATAAAAAATATGGGGCAACACCAGTATGTTAGTGTAAAAAAAAAAAAAATTATACCAACAGGCTGGTATAGACCCCAACTTTTCCTTTTCATAATGGGGTAAAAGGATAAAAAGCCCCCCAAATTTGTAGTGCAATTTCTCCCGAGTACGGAAATACCCCATATGTGGCCCTAAACTGTTTCCTTGAAATACGACAGGGCTCTGAAGTGAGAGAGCGCCATGCCCATTTTAGGACTTCATAGAGATTGCATAGGGGTGGACATAGGGGGATTTTATGCCAGTGATTCTCAAACAGGGTGCCTCCAGCTGTTGCTAAACTCCCAGCATGCCTGGACAGTCAGTGGCTGTCCGGAAATGCTGGGAGTTGTTGTTTTGCAACAGCTGGAGGCTCCGTTTTGGAAACACTGCCGTACGATACGTTTTTCATTTTTATTGGGGGGGACAGTGTAAGGGGGTGTATATGTAGGGTTTTACTCTTTATTATGTGTTAGTGTAGTGTTTTTAGGGTACATTCACGCTGGCGGGTGTTTACAGTGAGTTTACCGCTAGGAGTTTGTGCTGCGGCAACAAATTTGCCGCAGCCCAAACTGGAAGCAGAAAACTAACTGTAAAACTGCCTGTGTGAATGTACCCTGTACATTCACATGGGGGGGGGGGGGAACCTCCAGCTGTTTCAAAACTACAACTCCCAGCATGTACTGACAGACCGTGCATGCTGTGAGTTGTACTTTTGCAACAGCTGTAGGCACATTGGTTGGAAAACCTTCAGTTACCTATCTCAGTATTTTCCAACCAGTGTGCCTCCAGCTGTTGCATAACTTCAACTCCCAGCATGTACTGATCGCCGAAAGGCATGCTGGTAGTTATGCAACAGCTGGAGGTACACAACTATAACTCCCAGCATGCAGAGACAGCTGTTTGCTGTTTGGGCATGCTGAGATTTGCAGTTTTGCAACATTTGGAGAGCTATAGTTTAGAGACCACTGCACAGTGGTCTCCAAACTGTGGACCTCCAGATGTTGCAAAACTTAAAATCCCAGCATGCCCAGACAGCAAACTGCTGCGTGGGCATGCTATCTGTTGTAGTTTTGTAAGATCTGGAGGTGCACAGTATAGAGATCACTGTGCAGTGGTCTCAAACTGTAGACCTCCAGCTGTTGCAAAACTGCAAATCCCAGCATGCCTTAAAAGCTCTCTGGGCATGCTGGGAGTTGTAGTTTTGCAACATCTGGAGGGTTACAGTTTAGAGACCACTATAGTGGTCTCAGACTGTAGCCCTCCAGATGTTGCTAAGTAACTCACCGACTTCCGTAGGATCCAGGGAGCTGTGTCGCCGTCCTCTTCTTCCGCCGATCGTCGCCCGCTGCCGCCGCCAATCGTCGCCTGCTGCCGTCGCCGATGGGTGAGTGGACTTCGGCGCCCGATGCCTGTCGGTTTCCCCGTGCTGCCCCGCCTATTGTGGGTGGGCAGAACGGGGAAACCGAAAGTAAAGCCCCTCGCCCCCGATCTGCTATTGGTGGTCGCGTCTAGACCACCAATAGCAGGGATAGGAGGGGTTGCACCCCTGCCATCTCACTCCTATCTCTACAGGGGGATCCTGGGTGTCATGGACAACCGCGATCCCCCTTCTATTCCGGGTCACCATAGACCCGTATGACCCGGAATCGGCGCAAATCGAAAGTGTGATTTCACTCGCGATTTGCGACGATCGCCGACATGGGGGGGACTGATGACCCCCCTCGGCATTTGCACGGCATGCCTGTGGAAGGATTTCAGCAGTAATGCCGTTCCGATCTCTGCCCAGCGGCACAGGGTGCCAGGACGTCCCCGGACGTCCTTGGTCTTTAAGACACAGGGTGCCAGGACGTCCCCGGACGTCCTTTGTTTTTAAGAGGTTAAATATTACACTGTTATTATTAAAATCAATGTGCTATTTATGTAATACAGGGATATGTCTGGATTCTCAAGATTTAAAGGTTCTCTTTGTAATAACAAATTAGAGCTGCAACGGGGGGGGGGGGGGGATTTCTATATTATTCTCTACTAGTGTGAAGGAAAATGTGTCTTCTGGGGTCTTGGTTTGGCCACCAAGGAGTATGGCCACATGAAAGAGGAGCTCCTGCAGTAAATTACAGACCTCCTCAGCACTTCTTCCCATGCTAGAGACGTGACCGAAGGCCTTCACCAGATGGCGCTGGTTCATAGCACTCCTGGACAGACCAAGACCCAGTCATGCTATCCCTAATTGATGCCAATAATAAAGAACACAACAGCTGGAGGCACCTGACTATGACACCTAAATGCAAACAATTAAAAAAAGACCCAATAGTACGTTGGTTCAAAAATGAAAAAAAAACTGAATGTGTCGGTGGTGCAAAGGAATCGGTAGAGCAAATATGCAAATAACGTAGAAAAAAAGAGATCCAGCAACTCGCCACAATGTGTATTGTGTTGTGGTGAGTTGCTGGACTATCCCTAATTGACTCAGCTCTGAAGCGTAGTGGCCTTGTGTGAAGAGCCAACACCCTTAAAGAATATTTTGTCCTTAACTAGACTCCTGACATAAACCCCACCACTCTCTGTAGCCCACAAGTTTGTAATAAGAAGCTCCTTTTTTCAGGTTTCATGTAACACAGTAACATAGATCATAAGGTTGAAAAAAGACCAGAGTCCATCAAGTTCAACCTATAACCCTAATGAGTCCCTACTGAGTTGATCCAGAGGAAGGCAAAAAACCCTCATACTAGAGGAAAAAAATTCTTCCTGACTCCAAATATGGAAACAGAATAATCCCTGGATCAACGTTCTGTCCCCATAAATCTAGAATCCATAACCTGTAATGTTATTATTCTCCAAAAATGCATCCAGACCCCTTTTAGATTCTTTTACCAAGTTAACCACGACCACCTCCTCAGGTAGAAATTCTCCCTGCTCTGACAGTAAAGAATCCTCATCTGTGCTGGTGTAGAAACCTTCTTTCTTCTAAACATAGAGGATGCCCCCTTGTTATAGAAACAGTCCTGGGTATAAATAGATCATGGGAGAGATCTCTGTACGGTCCCCTGATATATTTATACATAGTTATTAGGTCTCCCCTAAGCCTTCTTTTTCTAAACTAAATAATCCTAATTCTGATAATCTTTTTGGGTACTGTAGTCCTCCCATCCCCCCTATTACTCTGGTTGCCTGTCTTTGAACCTTTTCCAGCTCCACTATATCTTTCTTGTACACTGGTGCCCAGTACTGTACACAGTATTCCATGTGTGGTCTATGTGAGTCCCTTAACAAAATTGTAACCTTGGAGGCTATCCTGAAGACTTCATTTACATCTCTAACTAATTCACAACTCTGTGCGGCCAAACTTTGTTTTTTCACACAAGACAATAAAGCCGATTCTCTGCTTGCTAGAAAACTTAAACCTTTATCACAAAAGCAATGCATAACACTTCTCAAACATCCCTTTGCTCAGGAACCTATTCTTTTCCTGAGAAAGGTTGCAAATGCATATAAAGGTTGCAAATGCATATAAAGGCCATGGAAACCTCTACCATCTTTAAGATTGTAACGGAGCTTGATGTGGATCCTCTAACCTGTGTGGCTGATGACTCAGACCGTATCGGGGAGCGGAGTCTAAGGTGCCGCTGGTCTTCACCAGAGCCCGCTGCAAGGCATGATGGGCTTGCTGTGGCAGGTAATACCCAGGTCGCTACCCTCGACACCCCTCGACCACACAGGTAGCTGAGCAAGGCGAGGTACCAAAGGATAAGGCAGTAGCGTAGTCAAACATAGCAGAAAGTCAAGGCAGGCGGCAAAGGTGCAGAGTCTAATAATGTAGAGAAAGGTCTGGATACATGGGTAAGGCTAACAGGCTATAAGGGTCACTTAATCTCAGGCTAGGGACACTGAAGATCCGGCAGGGAAGTGTGGGAGGTGCATGGACTTATAGAATGGTGTCCGGTGAACACAACAATTATGGGCGTACTGGCCATTTAAATCTTTGAGCTCCGGCACACATGTTCCCTAAGGGACAGGGGCGTGCGTGCCGGAGCTGAGACACAGCGGAGGCAGCAGGGGAGAGAGGTGAGTGACGGCTGGGATTCGTATGGGGGCACGTCCCGTGATGCGAATCCCCGCCAGCAGCCAGGGTCAAGGAAACAATGCGCTCGCGGACAATGCAGGTAGCCGGAGCGTGACAGTACAAGTTCTTGTCCTCAAAAAAGAGGGGGAAACCAAGATGGGGGGCCTCCTTGGTCTCCCCCTCTTTTTTGAAGACAATAACTTGTGGATAAGGTCATGGTCAAGAATGTTGTCCTGCTGCTCCCAAGATCTTTCTTCTGGGCCAAATCCTTCCCGATCTACAAGGAAAAAACATTTTCCTCTGACGAACTTGGAATCTAAAATTTCTTTGAGGACATAAACATCGGCGGTACCAAAGATGGGAGTAGGAGTGGTGACTTTTTTAGTGAAGCGGTTATGCATAACAGGTTTTAAGAGGGATAAATGAAAAGAATTTGAGATCCGGAGAGAGGAAGGCAGAGAGAACAAGCTAAAGAGTTTAAATATTTTTTGATTTTGTAAGGACCCAAATAGCCGGGACCCAGCTTATAACATGGTACCTTAAATTGGATGAACTTGGAAGACAGCCACACTTTGTCCCCTGGAGAGAATTCGGGAGGAGGACGCCTTTTTTTGTCCGCTTGCGATTTCATACGAGTGGTGGCATGCTGAAGAGAGTCACAAGTCTTTTGCCAGATGGAGACAAACTTCTGCACTTGATCATCGGCCATGAGAACTCCGGAGGAAGTGGACAGGGGTAAAGGAGGATGAATTCCATAGACCACAAAGAAAGGAGAAAACCAGAGGATTCAGAATCCTTATGGTTGTAGGAAAACTCGGCCCAGGGTAGCAGATCAACCCAGTCGTCTTGGCGAGTGGAAACAAAATGGTGGAAATAGTCTTCCAAGACCTGGTTCACCCTTTCAACCTGTCCATTGTATTGAGGGTGGTAACCTGAAGAAAAATCTAATTTAACTTGAAGGCGTGAACAGAGGGCCCTCCAAAACTTAGAGACAAATTGTACTCCTCGGTCGGAGACAATATGGAAGGACAATCCATGCAGGAAAGAGATGGCAGAGGAACAACTTGGCAAGCTGTGGTGCAGAGGGTAATCCTGGTAATGGCACGAAATGAGCAATTTTAGAGAATCGATCCTCAACAACCCAAATGACCGTATTTCTGCCAGAAGAGGGAAGATCAGTAATAAAGTCCTTTGCAATATCGGTCCAGGGTTGCTCTGGAACTGGCAAAGGATGTAGTAGACCAGTGGGCCCGGGTCTTGTCCCGGGCACAAACTGAACAAGATCTGACGAGTGGACCACTAATACTGTCAGGCAATGAGCTGTATGGAAATTCACAGAAGAGTAAGATTAGCTCACTAAAACTTAGAATTTAATAATAACAGCATAAAATAGTAGTCCTCAAGAAAATATTAATCAACACCAAAAATACACAATGGGTTTAAATGCCAGGGCCATTAGCCAATGGCCCCAGTCAAATAGCGCGTTTCCTATAATCACAATAAGTGTTACCAAATAAGACACAAATAATGCAGTAATCAATCCCGATGCGTTTCCCCCCCCCCTCCCATATGGATATTTAGGAGCAATGCGGGGTTCATCAGGGGAATGGATAGGAAACCAAAGAAATACTTGATACTCTGGCAATAAGTCTGTAAGTGCCAGCTATAAAAATGATAAACCGGTCCGACAGGGACCACTCACTCAGACCCACAGAAAGTAGTCCTCCTAGCCGAGACCCAGGATGGAGGTCCCAATTAGCGATGCACGGTATAGGTAGCCAGTGACCAGATGCAGATCCCTCCTGGTCGGTGAATACGTGTGATTCCCTCCAGACAGTAACAGCAATGAGCTGTATGGACTTGCGAATTCCAGCATGACCGGCCAGTAGAGAGGAATGACCCCATTTCAGGACTTGGAGTCTTGGAAGCGGATGCACAGAGCCTTCCAAGAGGTGACTCCATTCTTCTAATGCCAACTTAATAGCCAAGAGCTCATGATCTCCGATGGTATAATTTCTCTCCGTAGGGGAAAAGGTTTTGGAGAAAAATCTGCAAGTTAAAGTTCTCCCCTTTGAAGACTTCTGCGTCAACACTGCACCTGCTCCAACTGACGATGCATCCACTTCAAAGATGAATGGCTTGCTAGGATCGGGTCTAGATAGAACAGGAGCTGAAGCGAAGGCGCTATAACACTTGGTGGAGGTGAGAGCAATGAGACTGGATATTGGGCAAATAGATGAGTATGTCATCCAAATAAACAATAACACAGGAGTATAGGAGGTCACAAAAAAAATAGTCACTATATACTCGAAATAACCGTCACGAGTATTAAATGCGGTCTTCCATTCGTCCCCTTCTTGTATACAAATCAAATTATAGGCCCCACGAAGATTCAAATTAGAGAAGATTTTGGCACCTCGCAGACAATCAAACAACTCCGAGATTAAAGGAAGTGGGTAGCACTTCTCTACTGTAATTTTATTCAGACCTCAGTAGTCGATGCAAGGTCTCAAAGACCTGTCTTTTTTTCCACGAAGAAGAAACTGGCCCTGGCAGGGGAAGAGGACTTCCTGATAAATCCCTTCTGAAGGTTCTCCTGGATGTAATTGGACATGGCCAGAGTTCCAGGAACAGACAAAGGGTAGATTCTGCCCCTGGGAGGTGTGGTGCCAGGTAGCAAGTCAATTGGACAATCGTAGGGACGATGTGGTGGTAACACTTTGGCTTGCTTTTCACTAAAGATATCAGCATAGTCCTGAAGAAAGGAAGGCAAACCGGGCAGTGGACGAGATGATGGTTCCAACCTTGAGATACGCATGTGGATACAGTGGTTGTTGCAATCCGGACCCCAGTGAAGAAATTCTCTTGCAACCACGGTAGGCCAACAACAGAGGGGAAGTACAATGAGGGAGAACATTGAAGGACAAGTTCTCCCTATGCGAGACTCCTACATGCATGAACAAAGGTTCTATGCGATATATCACAGTACAGTCCAGTCTTTCACCATTCACCGTAGAGATGTACAGAGGCTTTAACAGGCGGAACACCTGCAGACGATGCCTATGTACTAGGGAAGCATCAATAAAATTTCCCGCGGAGCCAGAGTCCAAAAAGGCAAGAATGGAGATGATCTCTTTGGAAGGTAGGAAAAGCTGGACCATCATATTTAAGCGTGGAGAGGTGGTATTCACACCTAAGGAGGCCTCTCCCACAAACCCTAGGTGCAAGCATTTCCCTGTGACTGAGGACGCAGAAGACAATCTTTTAGGAAGTGGTCCGATGAATTGGTGTCATTGAACATAAACTGGCATTTTTTTTTCCAGCTTACCCTCCAATGTCCTTAAATCCCCCTCTATATTGTTCCAATAGACTTATGCATTTAGTTTGATCTCTTATTACAAACTTAATTTGATCAAATCACTAATTCTCCCAATCTCCCTCCCCTACCATGATATCATTACAGTCCCTTTTCTGCTTAGACTGGCAACTCACAGCTATCGCATATTTAGGAATCCAACTCACATACCCTTCTTCCCAGCTTTTCCTCCCTAATTCCCCCCCCCCATAAAACATTTCATATCAGCATCAATGCAAGAATATTACCGCTACATATTCTCTTGGTTTGGTAAACTGGTAGCATTCAAGGGGCTCCCACTTCCTTTATTGCTTTATCTTTTTACATCATTGCCAATCATTATACCCAAATTACATTTCACATCCTTATATAGAAATGTGAATGTGAACACGTTTATTTGGGCAGGGAAAAGGCCCAGAGGGGCAAAGAGGATAATGACCCACCATAGAGCATTTTGTGGCTTTGGTCTGTCGCATCTCAAAGACTACCAAGGGCATACGTCTTCGACCAACTATTACATTGGTGGTCTGACAACCCAGACAAACTCTGTGTGTCTCTAGAAAACTCTTGTAGTTGCATAGAAAGCCAGACAAACACAATTGAGACTTTTGTGTTTTGCTTATGTGCTCCAAATTTATTAACCCCCTGTGTTAGTATGATAGATATTTAGCACATCAGCAAAACTAAAGTGAAAAAATATGTCTGCAGAACTCGCTTAGCAAAGACAGCAATGATAAATGTCCCCCCAATTTTGTTTGATCCAAAGGATAGGGGATAAGTCTTATTGTGGGGGTCCCCCCCCCCACAATCTCCATGCATACTAAACAGTATGTGTAGAATGCTGGGTTTGGGCGACCAAAGACGTGGTGTCATGCCAGGCCCCCTCACACCTCCTCCATTCATGTCTATGGGAGTGGGTGTGACGGCTTTCATGCCCCCTTATAGACATGCATTGAGGGGGTGTGAAATGACATCACGAGGGGGCATGGCGTGACTTCATGTCTCCGACTGCCCAAACCCATCCTGCCGAACACACACTTTATAGATGGTCAATATGGATGGTAACGTGACACGTGCACACACCCCCAAGAACCAATGGTAGGGGGCGGGTGTGCGCATCTCAGCCAATAAAGAATCCTTAGTCCAGCACTGAAAAGTGCTGAGTCATTTATCACATTCTATGGCAAAACACAGAATTTTTCATTACACATTTAATAAAAAAAAAAAAAAAAGAAATGGATTTTGCAATCTAGGTAAGACCCTATGAACATCTTCTATCCCTTTGATAGGCTATGTGATTCCTAACACTTGGTTAGTCACTTAATTTACCAAAAATAACTTATGTTAACTGTTAATTTAACCTCTGTTGTATGTGAATTGTTTGAGGGTTTTATGAGATATGCTATTTTGCAGTATCTTTATAAAAATAAATGTATGACCCCATATCAGCATGGCTTTATGAGGGATCGGTCCTGTCAAACTAACCTGATCAGCTTTTATGAGGAGGTGAGCTCCAGACTGGACCAGGGGTTGATGCGCTTGCAGACACGTCACAAACGGAGTATATATAATGGTGGAGTCCCGATCACGAGGCCCTCACTCCCTTGAAAAATTCAGCGTTGACTGACGAAACATTGGAATGCCAGAAAACAGTCCACTATGCATCCTCAGTCATAGAACTTTATATATCCACAAAGATATCTATGTGCATATGGATGCATTGATACAATAGTCTGAGAAAAGGCTGTGCTTTTAAAGGGGTACTCCGGCGCTAAGACATCTTATCCCCTATCCAAAGGATAGGGGATAAGATGCCTGATCGCGGGAGTCCCGCCGCTGGGGACCCCCGTGATCTTGCACGCAGCACCCCACTAAAATCAGTCCCCGGAGCATGTTCACTCCGGGTCTGATTACTCTCGATCACGGGGCCGGAGCATTGTGATGTCACGGCTCTGCCCCGTGTGATGTCACACTCCGCCCCCTCAATGCAAGCCTATGGAAGGAGGCGTGACAGCTGTGGGACCCCCGCGATCAGGCATCTTATCCTATCTTTTGGATAGGGGATAAGATGTCTTGTGCCGGAGTACCCCTTTAAATCACAAGTCACATCCATTATTTACAATTTTCAGTCATTATTTACAATTTTTTAGGGGGGGGGGGTGTCTAGTTTAGGGTTCACCCTAAAGGTCATTGCTCACAAGCCCCATAGAGGGCTCAATAACTGCAGGGAGAGCACTTTTTAAAATGATAAGTTATCTGCAAAGGTAATCTCCAGCATTAGAAAAAATATGTCTGCTTTCTTCCAGAAACAGCTCTATCTCTGTCCATAGCTATTGTCTGATATTTCAATGAATGAGGTTGAGCTGCAATACCACACACAGTCTGTCAACAAATGTGATGCTGTTTTTGGAAAAGAGCAGCCATTTTTTAAATGCTTTAATAGTGTTCCCTATTTTCTCTTTGCTAAAGACTCGACTCCATGAAGCATTGCTGTCATTTAAAACAACTTTTGACGTGTCAATCAGACTCATTCACTCGTGGGACCTGCAGCACTTATGAGTTATAAGCTGGGGAAGCGGGCGGCATTGTGCTCCACTCCCCTGACGGCCGAGAGTTCCGTACATTTCTCTGCATAGTAGTCTATTCATTTTGGGGGATGGGGGCTGAAGTGAAAAAAGCCACACTTCTCATTATTATTAATGACACACTGCCTAGTAGCCCCTAGTAAGTTATTGCCCCAGTAAGTGAGTGGTGATGCATACAGTATAGGCAATACCGCTCGACAGGAGTGCATGCTGGATTTTATTATAGGTTGGGGTTTATAAGCATATAATAAGAAATAAGAATAGCAGCATAAACAGGGCAGGGGCTCAAACCCCCTTTCTATTCAACCTGTGTACATCCCTGCCCAATACAGACAGAGTCCAAGGGAGCTGCAATAATTCTGAAATACAAAGGTACATTAGAGTCCCCAGTGACCATAAAGTTGCGATACTGCTGCGTGCGTGATCCTAGACAACGAATATATTGGTTAAATAAAGCAGTAAAAAATTTTACACCAATTACACATCAATCTTTTTTAAGACATGTAATGAACCTACTACACGGCCAATAGGAGCATCAACAGGGCAGGGGCTCAAGTCCCCTTTCTAGCCAACCTGTGCACATCCCTGCCCCATACAGACAGAGTCCAGGGGAGCTGCAATAATTCCGAAATACAAAGGTAAAGTAGAGTACCCACTGACCTTTCAGTTGTGATACAGCTGTGGGCATGATCCTTGATAATGAGCATGTGGTGTCGGGGTGTTGCAACAATGTAGCAGGGTCTGGTGGTATTAACCCTGTGGGGTAAGGTGTTATTAACCCATGATTTGTTGTGACGCCAGGATGTGTTTTTTTTCTGTATAAGGCCCTGCTGACAACCAACCCAAAAATGGCAGACAATAAAGGAATGTCCACAGCAGGAATTGTGAAAATAACTGGAACTTTTACTTCTTATTAAACAGTCTTTAGAATTATGCAGTTTCTCTAGAGGCAACTGGGATGCAGGATACCTCACAGGCTTGCTGGGACTTGTAGTATTCAGATTTATGCAGGCCACTGTGCTACTAATTGTATGCTTGAGTTGAGTAGTAGTCACTAGAATTGTAGATGGAACTTGATAGCTCACGTTTTGAAGTGGCTGCAGGTTCCTTAGGCTTTGGCCTAGATGAGATGAATTTAGTAGGTGCAGAGATTGTGCTAGGCTGAAATCCAGGAGATAAGAGAGATAATTTAGAGATTACAGCCCCTTATATACTAGGGAAGCTGGACTAAAGCCCATTGGTTGCAAAGCCTGTAGATCCTGTACCCAGGGAACTCTGGGTACAACACATAGGAGTAGATCACATGACCCAGGAAGGTCCTATACATTTGTACAACTTTATATTCACTGAACAATATGCACAATACATTTACAATGCATTTATATAAGGTGAGCAAGGGGTGAGCCCTGCAGGAGAGCCCTATGGACTGCAGGGACTCTTCCTGAGGGGACTTAGAAAGTGTACAGGACCTGGTCCTGTACTGGGACACCCCAAATATATTGGGTAAAGAAAGCAATAAAATATTTTACATCAGTTCCACCATTTACACATCAAGCTTTCTTAAGACATGTAATAAACCTACTGTACAGCCAAACACACAACTAAATTGCAGATGTCTGGCATTTCCTGCAGACCTTCATGCACAGGGGTAAAAAAGAATACGCTGGTTCTATAGTCCCTCCAGGGCATAAAAAGCTTTTATTTCTGCCGCAGGTTTGCATCAGGGTGGTGATTTTTTCTCTAAGGGCTACAATTACGTAGGGAATCAGGAACAATTCTGAGCCGAGGAATTTTTGCTTTGTTAGAATGTAGACAACAGAAAAATGCATTTTTATTGTTGTTGTCTGAATGTAACTGAGGGATACAATTTGTGAGGACTTTAGTGCATGCTTATAATGGTACAAAGAGCCGGGTGATCCTATGAAACAAAGGGAAGGCACAAATGAAGACTTGGGATTCATATTCAAATATCGCTAGGTTGTGACATGTTACTTTGCTCTCCTGACATGTATGCTTTAGTAAATATTTGTATTCAGGGTACAATAACAGTGCTGAAGCATTAACCTCTTAAAGGGGTACTCCCCTGGAAAACATTTTTTTTTTTTTAAATCAACTGGTGCCAGAAAGTTAAACAGATTTGTAAATCACTTCTATTAAAGCTGCTGTATAATACAGAGGAAGTTCTTTACTTTTTGAATTTCTTTTCTGTCTAACCACAGTGCTCTCTGCTGACACCAATGTCCATGTCAGGATTTGTCCAGAATAGGAACAATGCCCCATAGCAAACCTATCCTGCTTTGGACAGTCCCTGACATGGACAAAGGTGTCATCAGAGAGCACTGTGGTCAGACTGGAAAGGGATTCAAAAAGAAAAGAACTTCCTCTGGGACACACAGAAGCTGATAAATACTGGAAGGATTTAGATTTTTTTTAATACAAGTAATTAACAAGTCTGTTTTACTTTCTGGCACCAGTTGAGTTAAAAAAAAAATGTTCTGTAGGTCCATACGATTAAAATGATACCCAACTTATATAGGTTTGATTTTGTTTTGCTTAAAAAATTTTGACTTTGTTTTACTTAAAAAATTATAACTGCATGCACGAAAATTAGTAGGTTTAACCCATTAAGGACGCAGCTCATTTTCACCTTAAGGAAGCAGGCCTTTTTGCCAAATCTGACCACTGTCACTTTAAGCATTAATAACTCTGGGATGTTTTTACTTTTCATTCTGATTCCGAGATTGTTTTTTCTTGACATATTTTACTTCATGTTAGTGGTAAAATTTTGTCGATACTTTCATCATTTCTTGGTGAAAATTCCAAAATTTTTCACAAAATTTTCCAAATCTGAATTTTTCAGGGACATGTTCAGTTTTGAAGTGGATTTGAAGGGCCTTCATATTAGAAATACCCCACAAATGACCCCATTATAAAAACTGCACCCCTCAAAGTATTCAAAATGACAATCAGTAAGTGTGGTAACCCTTTAGGTGTTTCACAGAAATAGCAGCAAAGTGAAGGAGAAAATTCAAAATCTTCATTTTTTACACTCGCATGTTCTTGCAGACCCAATTTTTGAATTTGTACAAGGGGTAAAAGGAGAAAAATCTTCCTAAAATTTGTAACTCAATTTCCCTCGAGTAAGGAAATACCTCATATGTGTATGTAAAGTGTTCGGCAGGTGCAGTAGAGGGCTCAGAAGGAAAGGAGCGACAATGGGATTTTGGAGAGTGAGTTTTTCCAAAATGGTTTTGGGGGGGAATGTCACATTTGGGAAGCCCCTTTGGTGCCAGAACAGCAAAAAAAAAAAAAAAAAAAACACATGGCCTACTATTATGGAAACTACACTCCTCAAGGAATGTAACAAGGGGTACAGTGAGCCTTAACACCCCACAAGTGTTTGACGCCTTTTAGTTTAAATAAGCACTGTCAGATATAAAAACTTTTGATATGTTGTGAAGCATGCAAAAACAATAGGTTTTGCAATTGCTTTCATTAGAAAATTTTCAGTATTTAATAGTGAAAAAGCCAGTCAAACAACTGCCCCCTCTGCCTCCTGGAATGCATTCAGTGCTTCTGTGAACACTGCTTCGTCCTGGACTCCGGGACGTTTTGGAGGGGCTGTACACACTGCAGAGACTCATGTGAAGAGAAGGGGAGGGGGAGGGGGAGGGGCAGGAAGACTGCTGCCGGGATCTCACACAGCAGACATCAATGAAAGAGGCAGAAACATGCATTACAGATGAAAAAGTAAGTGTCCAAGCATGTATGTGTGTGTGTGTGTGTGTGTGTGTGTGTGTGTGTATATATATATGTGTATGTGTGTATATCAGTGTGTCTATCTAATGTGTAAGAATATATGAAGCCAGTGTGTGTCTGTGTGTGTAATAAAGGGGGACTACAATCATATCCTCATGCTGTTTCAAAACTAAAACTCCGAGCATGCCTGCACAGCCAAATGATGTGTGGGCATGTTGGGAGCTGTAGTTTTGCAACAGCTGGAGGCACCCTGGTTGCGAAGCACTGGACTGAGGAGAGGGAGGGGGAGTAGCTATCACAGTGAGTACCCGCCCCCCTGCTTCTGGGGGATAAAATTAAGGTATTTCAGAAATAAAGCTAATTCTGAGAGAAATGTAGGTCACAGACACATACAAAGTACATGTACATGATCAGGATGAGATACTGCACAACATATAACAGTTTATTATTTTTTTTTTTTGAGTGATCTGACTGGTCAAGTTTGATGTGTAAATGAATTATTTTTTTCACTAAAATGTTGTTTTTTTCCCCAAATTTTAAATTTCTACAAGGGGTAATAGGAGAAAATGCACCCCCAAAATGTGTAACCCCATTTATTCTGAGTAGGGACATACCCCATGTGTGGACATCAAGTGCTCTACTGGCGCACTACAATGCTCAGAAGAGAAGGAGCGCCATTGAGCTTATAGAGAGAGAATTTGGTTGGAATAGAAGTCGGGGGCCTTGTGCATTTACAAAGCCCCCCGTGGTGCCAGAACAGTGGAATTCCCCCCCCCCCCCACATGTGACCTCATTTTGGAAACTACACCCCTCACAGAATTTAATAAGCGGTGCAGTGAGTATTTACACCCCACTGGCGTTTGACAGATCTTTGGAACAATGGGCTGTGCAAATGAAAAATTACATTTTCCATTTTCACGGACCACTGTTCCAAAAATCTGTCAGACACCTGTGGGGCGTAAATGCTCGCTGCACCCCTTAATACATTCTATGAGGGGTATAGTTTCCAAAATGGGGTCACATGTGGGGGGGGGGGTCCATTGTTCTGGCACTATGGGGGCTTTGTAAACACACATGGCTTTCAACTCCGGACCAATTTTCTCTTCAAAATCCCGATGGTTCTCCTTCTCTTCTGAGCATTATAGTGCACTAGCAGAGCACTTTACATCCACTTATGGGCTATGTTCTTACTCAGAAGAAAAGGGGTTAAACATTTTTGGGGGCTTTTTTCCTATTTTCCCTTGTGAAAATGAAAAATTTAGGGTAACACCAGCATTTTAGGGTAATACCAGCACTTTAACGAAAATTCGTCAAACACCCGTGAGGTATTCAGGTTCACTATACCCCTTGTTACTTTCCGTGAGGGGTGTAGTTTCCAAAATGTAGATTTCACATGTGGGTATTTATTTTTTTGCGTTTATGTCAGAACCGCTGTAAAATCAGCCACCCCTGTGCAAATCACCAATTTAGGCCTCAAATGTACAAAGTGCGCTCTCACTCCTGAGCCTTGTTGTGCGCCCGCAGAGCATTTTATATCCACATATGGGGTATTTCCGTACTCAGGAGAAATTGCGATACAAATTTTGGGGGTCTTTTTTTCCTTTTATCTCTTGTGAAAATAAAAAGTATGGTGCAACACCAGCATGTTAGTGTAAAAAAAATTTTTTTTTACTCTAACCGGCTGATGTAGACCACAATTTTTCCTTTTCATAAGGGGTAAAAGGAGAAAAAGCCCCTCAAAATTTGTAGTGCAATTTCTCCCGAGTACGGAAATACCCCATATGTGGCCCTAAACTGTTTCCTTGAAATGCGACAGGGCTCCGAAGTTAGAGAGAGCATCATGCGCATTTGAGGACTAAAATAGGGATTGCATAGGGGTGGACATAGGGATATTCTAAGCCAGTGATTCCCAAACAGGATGCCTCCAGCTGTTGCTAAACTCCCAGCATGCCTGGACAGTCAGTGGCTGTCCAGAAATGCTGGGAGTTGTTGTTTTGCAACAGCTGGAGGCTCCGTTTTGAAAACACTGCCGTACGATATGCTTTTTTATTTTTATTGGGGGGGGGCAGTTTAAGGGGGTGTATATGTAGTGTTTTACCCTTTATTATGTGTTAGTGTAGTGTAGTGTTTTTAGGGTACATTCTCAGTGACAGGTGACAATTACAGTGAGTTTCCCGCTAGGAGTTTGCGCCGCGGCAGAAAATTTGTCGCAGCTCAAACTTGAAGCAGGAAACTTACTGTAAACCTGACCGTGTGAATGTACCCTGTACATTCACATGGGGGAGGCAAACCTACAGCTGTTGCAAAGCAACTTTTGCAACAGCTGGGTGCACACTGGTTGGAAAACCTTCAGTTAGTTTCTGTTACCTAACTCAGTATTTTCCAACCAGGGTGCCTCCAGCTATTGCAAAACTACAACTCCCAGCATGTACTGATCGGCGAAGGACATGCTGGGAGATGTAGTTATGCAACAGCTGGAGGTATGCAACCACAACTCCCAGCATGCCAAGACAGCAGTTTGCTTTTTGGTCATGCTGGGATTTACAGTTTTGCAACATTTGGAGAGCTACAGTTTAGAGACCACTGCACAGTGATCTCCAAACTGTGGCCCTCCAGATGTTGCAAAACTACAACTCCCAGCATGTACTGATCGCCGAAGGACATGCTGGGAGATGTAGTTATGCAACAGCTGGAGGTATGCATCCACAACTCCCAGCATGCCGAGACAGCTGTTTGCTGTTTGGGCATGCTGGGATTTACAGTTTTGCAACATCTGGAGAGCTACAGTTTAGAGACCACGGCACAGTGATCTCCAAACTGTGGCCCTCCAGATGTTGCAAAACTACAACTCCCAGCATGTACTGATCGCCGAACGGCATGCTGGGAGATGTAGTTATACAACAGCTGGAGGTACACAACTACAACTCCCATCATGGTTAGACAGCAGTTTGCTGTGTGGGCATGCTGTGAGTTGTAGTTTTGCAAGAACTGTAGGGCCACAGTTTAGAGACCACTGCACAGTGATCTCCAAACTATAGCCCTCTAAATCTTGCAAAACTACAAATCCCAGCATGCCCAAATGGCTGTCTGGGCATGCTGGGAGTTGTAGTTTTCCAACATCTGGAGGGCTACAGTTTAGAGACCACTGTATAGTGGTCTCCAATCTTTTGCCCCCCCCCCCCCAGATGTTGCTAGGCAACTACTCACCGGCTTCCGTAGTCTTTACCAGGGAGCCGCACGTCATCGCCACCCGCCACCACCGGTCAGGTAAGGGACCTCCACCGCCGCCAGTCACGCTACAGTTCCCCCGTTCTGCCCGGATTACCGTCGCTGGGCAGAATGGGGGAACCAAACTTTAACCCCCCCGCCCCCAATCTGCTATTGGTCGACGCTTCTTGAATACCAATAGGAGGGATAGGAGGGGTGGCACCCCTGCCACCTAACTCCTATCCCTTCAGGGGGACCGGGGGTGTCTTGGACACCCCCGATCCCCCTGATTTTCCGGGTCACCGGACACTGGTATGACCAGGATCCGTTGGAAATCACCGGTCTGATAGGAGATAAGATGCCTGATCGCGGGAGTCCCGCCGCTTGGGACCCCTGGGATCATGCACGCAGCACCCCGTTTGTAATCAGTCCCCGGAGCGTGTTTGCTCCGGGACTGATTACCTGTGACTACAGGGCGGGCGGCGTGTGACGTCACGCTCCGCCCCACAATGCAAGCCTACGGGAGGGGGCTTGATAGCTATAGCTATCACGCCCCCTCCCGTAGGCTTGCATTGCGGGGCGGAGTGTGACGTCACACGCCAGCGCAGGGGTGACGTCACACGCCGCCCGCCCAGTAGTCGCCAGTAATCAGTCCCGGAGCGACCACGCTCCGGGGACTGATTACAAACGGGGTGCAGCGTGCATGATCCCGGGGGTCCCCAGCGGCGGGACTTCCGCGTTCAGGCATCTTATCCCCTATCCTTTGGATAGGGGATAAGATGTTTAAGCACCAGAGAACCCCTTTAAGAACTCCGGATGCAGGGCAAATTCACACGCCCTGCGTCCTGAAGAGATTAAAATGTCCTTTTCTGACCACTATAACTTTTTTATTTTTCCATATACGGGGTAGTATGGGGGCTAAATTTTTGTGCCATGATCTCAAGTTTTCATTAGTGCCATTTTTGATGGGACTTTTTAAATCAGTTTTAATACATTATTTTAGAGTATACAAAATGACCAAGAATACGCAATTTTGGACTTTGGTATTATTTTACGTATACGCCGTTGACCATGCAGTTTAATTAGGGGACTTTTATGTGGAATCAGTAGATTCCTCATACAGATTAATGTGGTTCAGCAAGGCTTTATCAATGTGGGAGCAGAGGAAAAGAGGTAAGCCCTCCGGCTACCTCCACAGTGGATTTTTAAATTTTATCTTCTCGGGCAAGGTTTTTGTCTTTGCTGCACACATCCCTAAGTATAGTTACTTAATTGTTAATTATTTCAATTTAAAAATCTTAATCCTTCCAGTACTTATCAGCTGCTGTATGCTCCTGAGGAAGTTGTGTAGTTATTTCCAGTTTTACAACAGTGCTCTCTGCTGACACCTCTGTCCATTTCAGGAATCTTCCAGAGCCTTAGCCAATCCCCATAGCAAACCGCTCTTGCTCTGGACAGTTCCTGACACGGACAAATGTGTCAGCAGAGAGCAATGTGGTCAGGCTGAAAAAAACGACACAGAAAAAAAGTTAATAAAGATCATTTAACCCCTTCCCAAATAAAAGTAAGAATCACCCCCTTTTTCCATTAAAAAAATAAAATAAATTGCGTAAATAAAAATAACATATGTGGTATTGCCGAGTCTGGAAATGTCCGAACTAGGGGTCAGAACATGACAATTTTAAACGTATAAATTTTCGTGCATGTAGTTATGATTTTTTCCAGAAGTAAAACAAAATCCAATCCATATAAATAGGGAATCATTTTAATTGTATGGACCTACAGAATTAAGAAAATGTGTAATTTTTACAAAAAAACGCACTGCGTAGAAATGGAAGCCCCCAAAATTTTCACAAATTCTTTTTTTTCTTCAATTTTTTCACACAATGAATTTTTTCTCCGTTTTGCTGTGGATTTTTTGGGTAAAATGACGAATGTCACTGCAAAGTAGAATTGGTGGCAAAAAAAAAAGCCATCATATGGAATTTTGGGTGCAAATTTGAAAGGATTAGGATTATTTAAAGGTAAGGAGTCCTTAAGGGGTTAAGGCTATATTCTCACTTTGAGATATCCACTCCTTGATATTCAGATCAATATTTAAAGTGCAGTGGCTGTTGGCAAAATCCAGCTGCGCCGACCTGCGCCGTCAACATTAATGACAAAGTACTTTTGCTGAAAGATTGAAAGATGTTCATTCTTTCAGCCAGTCTGGAATTTCCATGGCAGAATTTTCCACAGGGGTCAACGGTAAACCTATTCACACTGATGTTGGATTCATGCAGCAGTAATTCTGTAGTGTGAACGTAGCCTAAGACTTCATCCACAATTGTATAATGAAATGCTGTATTTTTGTCTCTTCATATGAGCTTTATTTGTGAAAACAAGTGCAGCTTCTCAGCGTCTACCTAGTAATATAGATGTGAAATTTTACATGTTGTAAATTGTCCTCTTTATCACCGAACGGAAGGAAAAGGGAGACAAATGAGGATCATTAGATGTATAAGGTCTTATCTGTGATGTAACAGGTGGCAAAGGGAAGGGCATAAATAAAGATACACGCTGGAAAGTGTCAAGAAAATGGGGACACGTGCCACATAAAACACAAGAAGACCAAAGGAGATTGTATTTACAAGGTAGACATAGATTAGAATGGTTAAATGCTATATAAACCTTTGCGACCCTATTTTTTATTATTCCTAAAAATGTCTACTTTGTGTCCACATCTTCTGTACAGATCTGTATCTCCATGGTTACAGACTACAAACAAGCCATGTGTTGTCTGATCCTGCAGTTACATTGGTGACACACTACTCTTTTGTGTGAGGTGCATTATGTTATTGATATAAGAACAGGTGCAGGGACCCCTATCAAAAACTGGTCTCCCTGGTCCCGTATAGTCAGCAGCAAGGCATGTAATACTGTATGCCTCAATGCTTAATAATATTATTATGATGATGATTATTATTATTAATAAATTGATAATGATAATTAATAATAATTAATTTATATAGAGCTAACATATTCTGTCATTACTCAGGAATTGTCCCCATTGGGCCTTACAATCTAAATATTAAATTATCCTAGCAGTACGTTTTGGAGGAAAACCAGACAAATCCAAGCCAACATGGAGATAACATATAAACTCCAGAGATTGATTTCAGTATAGCAGTGTTCCTCAACCAGGGTGCCTCCAGCTGTTGCTGACCTACAACTCCTTGCATGCCTGGACAATTTTTGGCTGTCCAGGCATGCTGGGAGTGCTAGTTTTTCAACAGCTAGAGACAATAACTACACGGCAGGACCTGGTCAATGACCTGTAGAGAGCTGGGACCATAGTCTCCAAGAAAACCATTAGTAACAAACTAGGCTGTCCAGGCCCATCTGAAGTTTGCCAATGACCATCTGGATGATCCCGAGGAGGAATGGGAGAAGGTCATGTGGTCTAATTAGACAAAAACTGAGCTTTTTGGTCTAAACTCCACTTGCCATTTTAGAGGAAGAAGGATAAGTACAACCCCAAGAACACCATCCTAACCGGGAAGCATTGAGGGAGGTAAAACATCAATCTTTGGGGCTGTTTTTCTGCAGAGGGGAAAGGACAACTGCACCGTATTGAGGGGAGGATGGATGTGGCCATGTATCACAAGATCTTAGCCAACAACCTCCTTCCCTCAGTAAGAACATTCAAGATGGGTCGTGGCTGGTTCTTCCAGCAAAACAACAACCTGAAACACACAGCCAGGGCAACTAAGGAGTGGCTCCGTAAAAAGCATCTCAAGGTCCTGGAGTGGCCTAGCCAGTCTCCAGACCTGAACCCAATAGAAAATCTTTGGAGGGAGCTGAAAGTTCATATTGCCCAGCGATAGTCCCGAAACCTAAAGGATCTGGAGAAGGTCTGTATGGAGGAGTGGGCCAAAATCCCTGCTGCAGTATGTGCAAACCTGGTAGAGAATTACAGGAAACGTTTGATCTATGTAATTGCAAACAAAGGTTTCTGTACTTAATATTAAGTTATGCTTTTCTGATGTATTAAATACTTATGTCATGCAATACAATGCAAATTCATTTTTTTTTTTTTTAAATCATACAATGGGATTTTCTGGAGTTTTGTTATAGATTCTGTCTCTCACAGGTGAAGAGATCCTATCATAAAAACACGTACAAGACACAGATACCGGCACTGGAAATTTCGCTTCAACATCAGGACTAGCATAAAAGCATGGTGGATTTAGGTAACGATCCTTGGAGAAGACTAGTGGTGCTCTGCCCACAAGACAGTTGCAAGTCCATACATCAAAGAAATGAAGAAAAGAAGGGGACACTCATGTAAGTATTCCTCCACCAGGATTTTATTGATCAGTGCTTCCCATCAGCGGAGACGCCAGGCAGAGATCTTATACAGCTGATAAAAATTACACCTCTACCACACCGGTGTACAAAAAAGATATAGTGGAGCTGGAGAGGGTTCAAAGACTGGCAACCAGGGTAATACGGGGAATGGGAGGACTACAGTACCCAGAAACATTATCAGAATTAGGATTATTTAGTTTAGAAAAAAAGAAGGCTTAGGGGCGACCTAATAACTATGTATAAATACATCAGGGGGCCGTACAGAGATCTCTCCCATGATCTATTTATACCCAGGACTGTATCTATAACAAGGGGGCATCCTCTATGTTTAGAGGAAAGAAGGTTCCTATACCAGCACAGACGGGGGTTCTTTACTGTAAGAGCAGTGAGACTGTGGAATTCTCTCCCGGAGGAGGTGGTCATGGTGAACGCTGTAAAAGAGTTCAAAAGGGGTCTGGATGCATTTTTGGAGAATAATAACATCACTGGTTATTTATACTAGATTTATAGGGACAGGACATTGATCCAGGGATTTATTCTGATGCCATATTTGGAGTCAGGAAGGAATTTTTACCTCTAGTATGCCTTTTTTTTGCCTTCCTCTGGATCAACTCAGTAGGGACTCATTGGGGTTATAGGTTGAACTTGGTGGACTCTGGTCTTTTTTCAACATTATGAACTATGTTACTATGTAACTACATGATATGTGTTACGCCGAGCGCTCCGGGTCCCCGCTCCTCCCCGGAGCGCTCGCTACACTCTCGCTGCTGCAGCGCCCCGGTCAGATCCACTGACCGGGTGCGCTGCGATACCGCCTCCAGCCGGGATGCGATTCGCGATGCGGCTGGCGCCCGCTCGCGATGCGCACCCCGGCTCCCGTACCTGACTCGCTCTCCGTCGGTCCTGTCCCGGCGCGCGCGGCCCCGCTCCCTAGGGCGCGCGCGCGCCGGGTCTCTGCAATTTAAAGGGCCACTGCGCCGCTGATTGGCGCAGTGGTTCTAATTAGTGTGTTCACCTGTGCACTCCATATATATACCTCACTTCCCCTGCACTCCCTCGCCGGATCTTGTTGCCATTGTGCCAGTGAAAGCGTTTCCTTGTGTGTTCCTAGCCTGTGTTCCAGACCTCCTGCCGTTGCCCCTGACTACGATCCTTGCTGCCTGCCCCGACCTTCTGCTACGTCCGACCTTGCTTCTGTCTACTCCCTTGTACCGCGCCTATCTTCAGCAGTCAGAGAGGTTGAGCCGTTGCTAGTGGATACGACCTGGTCACTACCGCCGCAGCAAGACCATCCCGCTTTGCGGCGGGCTCTGGTGAACACCAGTAGTGACTTAGAACCGGTCCACTAGCACGGTCCACGCCAATCCCTCTCTGGCACAGAGGATCCACCTTCTGCCAGCCGGCATCGTGACAGTAGATCCGGCCATGGATCCTGCTGAAGTTCCTCTGCCAGTTGTCGCCGACCTCACCACGGTGGTCGCCCAACAGTCACAACAGATAGCGCAACAAGGCCACCAGCTGTCTCAACTGACCGTGATGCTACAGCAGCTACTACCACAGCTTCAGCAATCATCTCCTCCGCCAGCTCCTGCACCTCCTCCGCAGCGAGTGGCCGCTTCAGGCCTACGACTATCCTTGCCGGATAAATTTGATGGGGACTCTAAATTTTGCCGTGGCTTTCTTTCACAATGTTCCCTGCACTTGGAGATGATGTCGGACCAGTTTCCTACTGAAAGGTCTAAGGTGGCTTTCGTAGTCAGCCTTCTGTCTGGAAAAGCCCTGTCATGGGCCACACCACTCTGGGACCGCAATGACCCAGTCACTGCCTCTGTACACTCCTTCTTCTCGGAAATTCGAAGTGTCTTTGAGGAACCTGCCCGAGCCTCTTCTGCTGAGACTGCCCTGCTGAACCTGGTCCAGGGTAATTCTTCCGTTGGCGAGTACGCCGTACAATTCCGTACTCTGGCTTCAGAACTATCCTGGAATAATGAGGCCCTCTGCGCGACCTTTAAAAAAGGCCTATCCAGCAACATTAAAGATGTTCTGGCCGCACGAGAAATCCCTGCTAACCTACATGAACTCATTCATCTAGCCACTCGCATTGACATGCGTTTTTCCGAAAGGCGTCAGGAGCTCCGCCAGGATATGGACTTTGTTCGCACGAGGCGTTTTTTCTCCCCGGCTCCTCTCTCCTCTGGTCCCCTGCAATCCGTTCCTGTGCCTCCCGCCGTGGAGGCTATGCAGGTTGACCGGTCTCGCCTGACACCTCAAGAGAGGATACGACGCCGCATGGAGAATCTCTGCCTGTACTGTGCCGGTACCGAACACTTCCTGAAGGATTGTTCTATCCGTCCTCCCCGCCTGGAAAGACGTACGCTGACTCCGCACAAAGGTGAGACAGTCCTTGATGTCAACTCTGCTTCTCCACGTCTTACTGTGCCTGTGCGGATATCTGCCTCCACCTTTTCCTTCTCTACCATGGCCTTCTTGGATTCCGGATCTGCAGGAAATTTTATTTTGGCCTCTCTCATCAACAGGTTCAACATCCCGGTGACCAGTCTCGCCAGACCCCTCTACATCAATTGTGTTAACAATGAAAGATTGGACTGTACCATACGTTTCCGCACGGAGCCCCTCCTAATGTGCATCGGACCTCATCACGAAAAAATTGAGTTTTTGGTCCTCCCCAATTGCACTTCCGAAATTCTCCTTGGACTACCCTGGCTTCAACACCATTCCCCAACCCTGGATTGGTCCACAGGGGAGATCAAGAGCTGGGGTACCCCTTGTTTCAAGGACTGCCTTAAATCGGTTCCCAGTACTCCCTGCCGTGACCCTGTGGTTCCCCCTGTAACCGGTCTTCCTAAGGCCTATATGGACTTTGCTGATGTGTTTTGCAAAAAACAAGCTGAGACTCTACCTCCTCACAGGCCTTATGACTGTCCTATTGACCTCCTCCCGGGCACTACTCCACCCCGGGGCAGAATTTATCCTCTGTCCGCCCCAGAGACTCTTGCTATGTCTGAGTACATCCAGGAAAATTTAAAAAAGGGCTTTATCCGCAAATCCTCCTCTCCTGCCGGAGCTGGATTTTTCTTTGTGTCCAAAAAAGATGGCTCCCTACGTCCTTGCATTGACTACCGCGGTCTTAATAAAATCACGGTAAAGAACCGCTACCCTCTACCTCTTATCTCTGAAATCTTTGATCGCCTCCAAGGTGCCCACATCTTTACCAAACTGGACTTAAGAGGTGCTTATAATCTCATCCGCATCAGGGAGGGGGATGAATGGAAAACGGCATTTAACACTAGAGATGGACACTTTGAGTATTTGGTCATGCCCTTTGGCCTGTGCAACGCCCCTGCCGTCTTCCAAGACTTTGTTAATGAAATTTTTCGTGATCTCTTATATTCCTGTGTTGTTGTGTATCTGGACGATATTCTGATTTTTTCTGCCAACCTAGAAGAACACCGCCAGCATGTCCGCATGGTTCTTCAGAGACTTCGTGACAACCAACTTTATGCCAAAATGGAGAAATGTCTGTTTGAATGTCAATCTCTTCCTTTCCTAGGATACTTGGTCTCTGGCCAGGGACTACAAATGGATCCAGACAAACTCTCTGCCGTCTTAGATTGGCCACGCCCCTCCGGACTCCGTGCTATCCAACGTTTTTTGGGGTTCGCCAATTATTACAGACAATTTATTCCACATTTTTCCACCATTGTGGCTCCTATCGTGGCTTTAACCAAAAAGAATGCCAATCCTAAGTCATGGCCTCCTCAAGCGGAAGACGCCTTTAAACGGCTTAAGTCTGCCTTTTCTTCTGCTCCCGTGCTCTCCAGACCTGACCCATCTAAACCCTTCCTATTGGAGGTTGATGCCTCCTCAGTAGGAGCTGGAGCGGTTCTTCTACAAAAAAATTCTTCCGGGCATGCTGTTACCTGTGGGTTTTTTTCTAGGACCTTCTCTCCGGCGGAGAGGAACTACTCCATCGGGGATCGAGAGCTACTGGCCATTAAATTAGCACTTGAGGAATGGAGGCATCTGCTGGAGGGATCAAAATTTCCAGTTATTATTTACACCGATCACAAGAATCTCTCCTATCTCCAGTCTGCCCAACGGCTGAATCCTCGCCAGGCCAGGTGGTCTCTGTTCTTTGCCCGGTTTAATTTTGAAATTCACTTTCGCCCTGCCGATAAGAACATCAGGGCCGATGCTCTCTCTCGTTCCTCGGATGCCTCGGAAGTAGAGCTCTCTCCGCAACACATCATTCCTCCTGACTGCCTGATCTCCACTTCTCCAGCCTCCATCAGGCAAACTCCTCCAGGGAAGACCTTCGTCTCTCCACGCCAACGCCTCGGAATCCTCAAATGGGGTCACTCCTCCCATCTCGCAGGCCATGCGGGCATCAAGAAATCCGTGCAACTCATCTCTCGTTTCTATTGGTGGCCGACTCTGGAGACGGATGTTGTTGATTTTGTGCGGGCCTGCACTGTCTGTGCCCGGGACAAGACTCCTCGCCAGAAGCCTGCTGGTCTCCTTCACCCTCTGCCTGTCCCCGAACAGCCTTGGTCTCTGATTGGTATGGACTTTATTACAGACTTACCCCCATCCCGTGGCAACACTGTTGTTTGGGTGGTCGTTGATCGATTTTCCAAGATGGCACATTTTATTCCTCTTCCTGGTCTTCCTTCAGCGCCTCAGTTGGCAAAACAATTTTTTGTACACATTTTTCGTCTTCACGGGTTGCCCACGCAGATCGTCTCGGATAGAGGCGTCCAATTCGTGTCAAAATTCTGGAGGGCTCTCTGTAAACAACTCAAGATTAAATTAAACTTTTCTTCTGCTTATCATCCTCAATCCAATGGGCAAGTAGAAAGAATTAACCAGGTCCTGGGTGATTATTTACGGCATTTTGTTTCCTCCCGCCAGGATGACTGGGCAGATCTTCTACCATGGGCCGAATTCTCGTATAACTTCAGAGTCTCTGAATCTTCTTCCAAATCCCCATTTTTCGTGGTGTACGGCCGTCACCCTCTTCCCCCCCTCCCTACTCCCTTGCCCTCTGGTTTGCCCGCTGTGGATGAAATAACTCGTGATCTTTCCACCATATGGAAAGAGACCCAAAATTCTCTCTTACAGGCTTCATCACGCATGAAGAAGTTTGCTGATAAGAAAAGAAGAGCTCCCCCCATTTTTTCTCCCGGAGACAAGGTATGGCTCTCCGCTAAATATGTCCGCTTCCGTGTTCCCAGCTACAAATTGGGACCACGCTATCTTGGTCCTTTCAAAGTTTTGTGCCAGATTAATCCTGTCTCTTACAAACTTCTTCTTCCTCCTTCTCTTCGTATTCCTAATGCCTTTCATGTCTCTCTTCTTAAACCACTCATCCTCAACCGTTTCTCTCCTAAACTTATTTCTCCCACTCCTGTCTCCGGTTCTTCGGACATCTTTCCTGTAAAGGAGATACTGGCCTCCAAAAAGGTCAGAGGGAAAACCTTTTTTCTGGTTGACTGGGAGGGCTGTGGTCCTGAAGAGAGATCCTGGGAACCTGAGGACAATATCCTAGATAAAAGTCTGGTCCTCAGGTTCTCAGGCTCAAAGAAGAGGGGGAGACCCAAGGGGGGGGGTACTGTTACGCCGAGCGCTCCGGGTCCCCGCTCCTCCCCGGAGCGCTCGCTACACTCTCGCTGCTGCAGCGCCCCGGTCAGATCCACTGACCGGGTGCGCTGCGATACCGCCTCCAGCCGGGATGCGATTCGCGATGCGGCTGGCGCCCGCTCGCGATGCGCACCCCGGCTCCCGTACCTGACTCGCTCTCCGTCGGTCCTGTCCCGGCGCGCGCGGCCCCGCTCCCTAGGGCGCGCGCGCGCCGGGTCTCTGCAATTTAAAGGGCCACTGCGCCGCTGATTGGCGCAGTGGTTCTAATTAGTGTGTTCACCTGTGCACTCCATATATATACCTCACTTCCCCTGCACTCCCTCGCCGGATCTTGTTGCCATTGTGCCAGTGAAAGCGTTTCCTTGTGTGTTCCTAGCCTGTGTTCCAGACCTCCTGCCGTTGCCCCTGACTACGATCCTTGCTGCCTGCCCCGACCTTCTGCTACGTCCGACCTTGCTTCTGTCTACTCCCTTGTACCGCGCCTATCTTCAGCAGTCAGAGAGGTTGAGCCGTTGCTAGTGGATACGACCTGGTCACTACCGCCGCAGCAAGACCATCCCGCTTTGCGGCGGGCTCTGGTGAACACCAGTAGTGACTTAGAACCGGTCCACTAGCACGGTCCACGCCAATCCCTCTCTGGCACAGAGGATCCACCTTCTGCCAGCCGGCATCGTGACAATATGTAAGTAGGAAAACCTGCAAAATTGGCAGTGTATCAAATACTTGTTCTCCCCACTGCAGGTAGGTAGATAGATAGATTTCTATGATGTAGTGTTATTTAGTAGCCTATTACACAGGCGTCGTAAAGAGTGACTGTATATTGATACATTTACTATATGCAACACTGGAAAAATCCAATAAACCTTTTAAGGCATAGGGTTTGGAATATATATTAGAAAAAAAAAGTCTACTGTGATCAATTATTTGTATGAAAAGAATGTGCAAATAGTACACAAACTTTTGTGGCGGCTTCAAGCATATCATTTTTTTATTTTTTTATTTAACAGCATGTTTTTTTTTTTTTTTTTTACTATTCTACTGTTACTTTTGGTTCCTGTTTTTGTTTCATTTCACATAGGGCACAGTGTAATTTCATGCTTACTGTATTCAAATTTTTCTGGTGGCACGTGAACAATATTATGGAAAATACATGGAGTACAGTAAATAATTTCACAGACACATTTTAAAAATAAAATACACTGTGTGAACATCGCCTTAAAGGGGTACTCCGGTGAAAACCTTTTTTCTTTTAAATCGACTGGTGGCAGAAAGTTAAACATATTTGTAAATTACTTCTCTTAAAAAATCTTAATCCTTCCAGTACTTATTAGCTGCTGAATGCTACAGAGGAAATTCCTTTCTTTTTGGAACACTGATGACATCACGAGCACAGTGCTCTCTGCTGACATCTCTGTCCATTTTAGCAACCATACATAGCAGATCTATGCTAAGGGCAGCATGGTGGCTCAATGGTTAGCACTGCTGCCTTGCAGTGCTGGGGACTTGGGTTCAGATCCCACGATAAACGATAAATAAAGCATTATTATTATTATTATAATAACGTCAGCAGAGAAAACTGTGCTCGTGATGTCATCAGAGAGCATTCCAAAATGAGAATAATTTCCTCTGTAGTATTCAGCAGCTAATAAGTACAGGAAGGATTAAGATTTTTAATAGAAGTAATTTACAAATATGTTTAACTTTCTGCCCCCAGTTGATTTAAAAGAAAAAAGGTTATCACCGGAGTACCCCTTTAATGGTATTTTGTGTCCAGCAGCATTGTACTGGTTCCCTACATTGATACAGTGCAGCAAAATCTCAGGGGAGGAGAGAATTGTAGATTGTTTGTAGTCGGTAACTCTGGAGCCATATTTTAGTCAAGACCATTTCTTTAACATTGTTACATTTGTGCAAATGAAATACATTGTTGCAACGTTGTGTATACTGTTTAAGTGCATAACTTGCTGACCTAGTCATAGGAAATTGAGAGAACCAGTATAACATAGACCTATGGTGATATGTTATTGACCTACAATTTGCAGCCCAATAATGAAGTGCTCGAATATGTGCACTGTAAGAACACTTTCTAATAAAAGTATTAGTTCTAGGTGAGTGAAGAAGTTCTCTGTGAAAAGCTTTTGATCCTGACAAAGGACATGTGAAAAGTTGATCTCCAAATGTATAAACTGGATCAAAGCGTACAGAGTAATCAATGTATACGCTGGTTACATAACACATGAGGACACGCACCAGTAACCCCAGCTCATGGCGACACTTGTATTGTTACACTTATTTCCTCACTTGTAAAAATAGGATTTAATAATGCAGTGTCCTTCTGGGATCCCTACGGGGCCTGTGGTTGATGGTCACCTGGCCAGTGCCTTGTGTTATACGGGATATTTATACTTTTTAAAAAAGTTTTCCTGTGTTTTCATATTCTAAATACACTGTATAAGGCATGGCTGGGAACAGAAGGATTACATACTTGTACATGTTACATACATACTGCCTGCATACAGGGGGAAGGGACCATATTCTGGTGATCTAGTTCAGCCTCTCTACTAAGAGGAAGAGCAGGTTAAAAGGGGTACTCCAGTGCAAAACATCTTATCTCCTATCAAAAGGCTAGGGGATAAGATGTTAGATTGCGGGGGCCTGCCATAGGGGACACACATGATCTCCAGGACAGCAGCAGCGGCGTCTGGAACACAGGAGCATGGAGCTCCTGTGTTCATGATGTCACGCCATGCCCCCACCATTCATGTCTATGGTAGGGGAAGTGATGGCTAGTACATAGCCATCACGCCTTCTCCCATAGACCTGAATGGAGGGGGCACGGCAGCTGTAGTCGCCAGTCATCCGGCACGGAGCGAATTGCTCTCCGTACACGGATGACTGAGTTTCAGCACCGGCGATCAGGGGGTCCCCAGTGGTGGGATTCCAGTGATCTAACAACCTATCCCCTATCCTTTTTCATGTTTTGCACCGGAGTACCCCTTTAAAGTAGTCTAGTGAATAGTGTGGAGTAAAGGGCCTTTCTCTTCGTTATCTTTCTCTTGGGACAATACCAGCTCCTCATAACTACAGTCCAGGATTCTACCTGGTCCCCCGCCTGAAAGCAAAAATTAGAAAAGAGAAAGAAGCAAAACAGGAATCTCAATATTCACAGAATATTATGTTAAAATACTTGCAAGCCATCTATATGTTTTCTGGCAAATGTGAGATACCTTGTATCCTTTTTGGTAAGCAGTGGTTTGAAATTCTCCTATGGGTGCCATGTTTGCCCAGTGTCTTATTGTTAAATAGTGTCAATTGACCTTAAAGGGGTACTCCGGTGAAAACCTTTTTTCTTTTAAATCAACTGGTGGCAGAAAGTTAAACATAATGAAGCCGGGACCCGCCTCAAATAGTGCTCGGCACTGATCGCAGTGCTGCATGCTATTAACCCTTTAGCCGCACACTCAAAGCTGAGCCGCGCGGCTAAAAACTAAAGTGAAAGTTGTTCAGGGAGAACAGGGAGCTGTTCGGGATCGCCGTGGTATAATTGCGGCATCCCGAACAGCTGTACTACAGGAGGAAGGTCTCTTACCTTCTTTCCTGCAGTCCGATCGCCGATTGAATGCTTCAAGCCTGAGATCCAATCGCCGAAAACACTGATTGATCCATTCCTATGGAGATGGATCAATCAGTGTAAAAGATCAGTTAATGCAATGTTATAGTCCCCTATAGGAGCTATAATATTGCATTAAAAAAGTGTAAAAAATCATTAACCCTTTCAATTATCCCTTCCCCTAATAAAAGTTTGAATCACCCGGCATTTCCAAGAATAAAAAAAACACAGTGTAAATAAAAATAAACATATGTGGTATCGCCGTGTGCGGAAATGTCCGAATTATAAAAATATACCACTTTTTAAACCGCACGTTCAATGGCGTACGCACAAAAAATTCCAAATAGTGATCGAAAAGTCTGATCCGAACATAAATGGTACCGCTAAAAACTTCAGATCACGGCGCAAAAAATGAGCCCTCATAGCGCCCTGAACACAGAAAAAAAAAAGTTATAGGGGTCAGAATATGACAATTTTAACCCGATAACGACCACGGACGAGTATAGACGTCCAGGTTGGCGGGCGTTCCCGCACCTGAACGTCTATACTCGTCCATTATTCTCGTGGGTGCTGCCCAGTGCACCCACGAGATCGCGGCAGGGACTCGGCTGTATCACACAGCCGGGACCCTGCTGCACTCCCAAGACCGAAGTAAACTTCGGTCCCGGCAGTTTTAACCCTTACAGCCGCGGTTGGAAGTGACCGCGGGCTGTAAGTGTTATGACAGAGGGAGGGAGCTCCCTCTGTCACTCCTGCAGCACCCCGCATCGCGATCGCGGGGTGCTGTGTGTGGCGCGGCTGGCCGGGACTTGCCGCACTGCCGGGAGTGAAGTTCACTTCACTCCCAACTGTTTAACCCTTACAGCCGCGGTCAGAAGTGACCGCGCGCTGTAAGGAGTTCTGACAGAGGGAGGGGGCTCCCTCTGTCTCCTCTGCAGCACCCCGCAGCGCGATCGCGGGGTGCTGCTGCATAACTGGGCAGCCGGGGGTCCTACAAAGACCCCCAGGTCTGCCCTAGGTACTGCCTGAAAGGACGTGCCAGAGGCACGTCCTGATATGCTGCCTGCTAGTGAAAACTGGCAGGCAGCATATAACTGCAATGCTTTGGAATACTAAGTATTCCAAAGCATTAAAAAGTGTAAAAATAAATAAATAAAATAAAAGTGTAAAAATAAATAAAAATGTAATAAAAGTGTAAAAAAATAAATAAATAAATAAATAAATAAATAAAAAAAAATAAATAAAAAAAAAAATATATATATATATATATTAAAAATACATTTATTAAATGAATCTAATAAAAAAAAATGCATAATGTGTAGGATCGCATTGGCGGACATCCGCAGCATTTAATATGCTGCGGATGTCCACCATGTGATCCTACACATTATGCAGCAGTCACGGTAATGAGCTCCCTGCTGGGTAGCTTTGTGTGTTCACTCATAGCGGCGGATTTCCCGCCGGCAGTCATGAGCGGACACACTGAGCTACCCAGCCGCAGCAGTGATGGATATATTCGCCATGAGCTGGTGCTTATTCCCACAACATGGCGGATATATCCATCAGGAGCCTTAACTGTCACTGACAGACGCGTTATACTGCCAGCCGACCAAGGACCAATCAGAGTGGTCCCTGGTTCAGCCAATAACTTGTAGGGGTGCGGTATATAAATGGGGTCACTTGTGGGGGTACTGTTCTGCCCTGAAAGCTAAATGGCGCTCCTCTCCTTCTGAGTCCTACCACACGGCCAAGGAACCATATATGGCCAAAGCGGGAGTATTTCCGAACATGGGACAAGCAGCTAAATAAAATATAGGGTGCATTTCTTTCAATATCAGAAGTGATGTACAAAAAATATGCCCCCCAAATGATGCATTTGTGAAAAATTGCAAATTTCACATTTTTAACACTGACTTTGTAATAATTCCTGCCAAAAAACTATGGTGTTAAAATACTCACTGTACCCCCTAGCGAATACCTTGAGGGGTCTAGTTTTTAAAATGGGGTCATTTGGGGGGGGGGGTGGTCCTATGTTCTACTACCTTTTAATTTCTGCAAACCTTGCATAGCACACAAAAAAAGATGTACTTTTCAAATTTTCAAAATTTTCAAAATTTCAAGTTAAATTGTTAGGCTTCTAACGAATTTAAAATGTTAATTAAAAACAAAAAAATGATGTCAAAATGAAGTAGACATCTGAACGTATAAGTTTCATAAACTATTTGGTCAGTATGTATAAATATATGCAACCTATTAGTGTTAAAATAGCAAAAAATCATAATTTTTTGTAAAAATGTCATGATTTTTTGCATTGTAAAAAAAAACTACAAATGATATCGGCTTACTTTTACTATGTACATGAAGGACAACTTGTGACAAAAAAACAATGTCAGAATTATCGTGATTGGCAAAACGTTACCAGAGTTATTCTCTAATAAAGACAGACATCCCCGATTTGAAAAAACAGGCCTGGTCTTTCAGGGGCGTACAGGTTTATTTGTATTGGTCCTTAAGGGGTTAAACGTATACATTTTCCTGCATGTATTCATGATTTTTTTCTGAAGTGATACAAAATCAAACCTATATAAGTAGGGTATCATTTTAATCGTATGGACCTACAGAATGAAGATAAGGTATCATTTTTGCCAAAAAATGTACTGCATAAAAACGGAAGCCCCCAAAACTTACAAAATAGTGTTTTTTCATCAATTTTGTCGCACATAGATTCACCGTAGATTTTTGGATAAAATGACTAATGTCATTACAACGTAGAATTAGTGACGCAAAAAATAAGCCATCGTATAGAATTTTAGGTGAAAATTTTAAAAGAGTTATGATTTTTTTAAGTTAAGGAGGAAAAATTGAAAATGAAAAAACGGAAAAAGCCCGGGTCCTTAAGGGGTTAAAAGGGTACTCCGCCCCTAGACATTCTACCCTCTATCAAAAGAATAGGGGATAAGATGAACGTGATATCCCTGCTGCACCCTGCATTAGTTTAGAGCGTCGGATGCATTGCCGGAGGCTTATGATGTCACAGACGCGCCCCACTCATGACGTCACGACCATGCCCCCTCAATACAAGTCAACGGGAGGGGGCGTGATGGTCATCACGCCCCCTCCCATAGACTTGCATTGAGGTGGTGTGGCCATAATGTCACGAGCGGACGTGACTGAGATGTCACGGACCTCCGCCCCGCATCAACAGTCATCCGGCATGGGGGGAAGTTTGCTCCATGCACTGGATGTTTTGGATGGCGCAGGCGAGATCGCGGGGGTCCCCAGTGGCGGGACACCCACGATCAGACATCTTATCTCCTATCCTTTGGATAGAGGATAAGATGTCTAGGGGCGGAGTACCCCTTTATCTGCTTTGGTGCCATCAGTCTGGGAGCTAAGAACTGTTTGCTGTTGTACCAACTGAAGTTATCTTATGTAAAATTGTGTTGCATTGTCTCCTCACCTCCCTGTGTCCTGCACCCACAACACCAAGGGCGCTCGGACTTCTACCTGCCAGAAGAGAGCGCCTAGAGGATTCCACTTGCACTGCCATTATGGGCCCTCCATTACAAAGGCTGTGTGTGGCTGGGGAGGTTACATGGGAGTGTTTGCCACTCAAAGCCATCCGTGACATACAAACACCATCAGGGTACAACTACAAGTCCCAACATTACCCCATGGGTCGCCACATGACAAATATGCATAAATAGAAAACATTATGGAGGGGGCAAATATTTTTTTTTTTCACAACACTGTGAATGCATGGGGAACAGAAACACTGTGTAGAATGACTCTATTGTGTGTTAGAGAACAGGATTCTTCTTTTCTTCAGATGTCTCTTTCCAATCGTTAAGCTCATCCAGCCCCTCCTCCTGTTCATTCTGCCCCTGAACTTTCTTGTTTTCCGGTGTCAGACAGGTTTCCAGCAGCCCATCACTTCATGGCAATGCTTTATTGGCTCTTTAGTTATTATGCAGTATAAATATGCATTGGTAAAATCACTGATATCTGAGATGAAATTATAGAAGATGTCTATGCAACATAACCTCCAGTGTGCAATATGGCTGGGGGCAGAGAATGCAAGAAAATGTCATTGTATATCCTGCCTGATAGTTCTGCTTATATGAATTTGCAATTAAACTGGAACTGCACAGAAGACATTTACATTTTATAGATTCATATGTTCTCAGTTGGAAAATTAAAGGGGATTATTCCACCAACCCACTTGCAAAATGGACTCCAGCCATGTACAAAAAAAACTAATTCTATGGTGAATGATCTCTACAATGCATGTCAGAAACAATTACTCCATCTTTTTTTTTCTTATACTTGACTGTCTCTGGTCTGGTGGGGGGTTCTCTCATTTTACTCAATCTCCCCAGACATTGGAATTGTTACTTAGTAAGAAGAGATCAATGTAAATCACAGAGCTGCAATTGGTTGGACACCAACTCTGAAGATGTGTAAACCATTGCCCGATAGAGGAGGAACAATGGAAGACAATTAGGGGCATTGGCTCTGCCACCATGTCAGTTTTTCAGCACAAATATAGATTTTTTATAATATATTTGTATTTAACCCCCTAGGGGACACAGGATGTAAATATACATCATGGTGCCCTGGTACCTACCTCACCATGATGTCCATTTACATCATGTACATGAAGATGGTGGGTCTCAGCTGGGACCTCACTGATAATGGCAGACATCAGCGATCATGTTGATGTTTACTAATAACTCTTTAGATACTGTGATCAATGCTGATCATGGCATCTAAAGCAGTTGCAGGGCTTTGGGGACACTCATCGGACCACCTGCAGCAAGACTGAGTCCAGTAAGTGAAGATGGCAACCTGAGGTCTCTTACCCTCATCTGTGCCACTCCGGAGAACTTCTTGTATAGTCTGCGATCAAGCAGGCTGTATGAGTAGAGCACCGATATTATTGGTCAGTGCTATGCCAGTTCATAACACTGAACTGTAATAGCAAATGAAAGATTGTTATTAATCTTAAAATATGTGAAACAAGTAGTACATTTTGTAATAGTGTTCTTTATTTTGTTTAAATAAATAAGCCCCTCCCCAATAAAATGTAATCACTCCATTTTCCCCACTTAAAAAAATGCAAAAAAAAACTAAATAAATAAATAAACATAATTGATATCGCCATATGCAGAAATGTCTGAACTATCAAAATATAACCTCAGTGATCAAGTACATTAAATGGCGTAAACATAAAAAAACACCAAAGTCCAAAACAGGTCACATGTACATAAAAGTGGTCAGAATACAGAAATTTTAAACATAATTATTTTGTTAAAAAACTTAAACTTTTTTTTTTAAAAGCAGGACAATAAAAGAAATGCATGTAAACATGGGTGTCGTATTACGGTAATTGTATTGACCCACAGAATAAAAATAATAAGTCAGTTTTACCATAAAGTGAACTGTGTAAAAATTAAATCCTCCCCTCTATATTTTTTTCATTGTACCATACATTTTATGGTTAAAATGAAAGGTGTCATTACATGTGATCCCCTCTCCCCCCTGGTGCGGCATGCGGCGTGCAGCGATCCTACGGAAGCCAGTGAGTTGCCTAGCAACATCTGGAGGGCTACAGTTTGGAGACCACTATATAGTGGTCTCTCAACTGTAGCCCTCCAGATGTTGCAAAACTACAAATCCCATCATGGTCAGGCATCAAACTGCTTTGTGGGCATGCTGAGATTTGTAGTATTTGCAACCGCTGGAGGGCTACAGTTTGGAGATCGCTGTGCAGTGGTCTCTAAACTGTGGCTCTCCATATCTTGCAAAACTACAACTCCCAGCATGCCCACACAGAAGTTTGCTGTCTGGGCATGCTGGGATTTGTAGTTTTGCAACATCTGGAGGGCCACAGTTTGGAGATCACTGTGCCGTGGTTTCTAAATTGTGGCCCTTCAGATCTTGCAAAACTACAACTCCCAGCATGCACGAACAGCAAACGGCTGTCTCGCCATGCTGGGAGTTGTACTTGCGTACCTCCAGCTGTTGTATAACTACATCTCCCAGCATGCCCCTCGGCGATAAGTTTTGCAGTTTTGCACACTGATTGGAACATACTGAGTTAGGTAATAGAACCTAACTGAAGGTTTTCCAACCAGTTTGCCTCCAGCTGTTGCATAACTACAACTCCCAGCATGCACAGTCTGTCAGTGTATGCTGGGAGTTGTAGTTTTGAAACAAATGGAGGTTTGCCCCCCCCATGTGAATGTACAGGGTACATTCACACGGGCGGGTTTACAGTGAGTTTCCTGCTTCAAGTTTGAGCTGCGGCAAGTTTTCCGCCACAGAGCAAACTCTTAGCGGGAAACTAACCATAAACCCGCTTGTGTGAATGTATCCTAAAAACACTACACTACACTAACACATAATTAAGGGTAAATAACTTCATGTACACCCCCTTACACTGTCCCCCCAATAAAAAAGAAAAACGTATCATGCGGCAGTGTTTCCAAAACGGAGCCTCCAGCTGTTGCAAACAACAACTCCTAGCATTTCCGGACAGCCACTGACTGTCCAGGCATGCTGGGAGTTTAGCAACAGCTGGAGGCTCCCTGTTTGGGAATCACTGGCGTAGAATACCCCTATGCCCCCCCTATGCAATCCCTAATATAATCCTCAAATGCTCATGGTGCTCTCTCACTTAGGAGTCCTGTTGTATTTCAAGGAAACAGTTTACAGCTACATATGGGGTATTTCCGCACTCAGGAGCAATTGTGTTACAAATTTTGGGGGGGCTTTTTCTCCGTTTACCCCTTGTGAAAAGGAAAAATTGGGGTCTACATCAGCCTGTTAATGGAAAGAAAAAATATTTTACACTAACATGCTGGTGTTGCCCCATACTTTTTATTTTCACAAGAGGTAAAAGGAAAAAAAGACCCCCAAAATTTCTAACGCAATTTCTCCTGAGTACGGAAATACCCCATATGTGGCCATAAAATGCTCTGCAGATGCACAACAAGGCTCAGGAGTGAGAGCGCACTATGTACATTTGAGGCCTAAATTGATGATTTGCACAGGGGTGGCTGATTTTACAGTAGTTCTGACATAAACGCAAAAAAATAAATACCTACATGTGACCCCATTTTGGAAACGACACCCCTCACGCAATGTAACAAGGGGTATAGTGAGCCTTAACACCCCACAGGTGTTTGACCTATTTTCGTTAATATAACGTAAATATATTTTTAACTAAAATGCTGGTGTTAGCTTACATTTTTCATTTTCATATGGGAAAATAGGAAAAAAAGCCCCCCAAAATTTGTAACCCCATTTCTTCTGAGTAAGAACATATCTCATATGTGGATGTAAAGTGCTCTGCGGGCGAACTACAATGCTCAGAAGAGAAAGAGCGCCATTGGGCTCTTAGAGAAAATTTTTCAGGAATGGAAGGCCACATATGTTTACAAAGCCCCCATAGTGCCAGAACAATGGACCCCCCCACATGTGACCCCATTAGGAAACTAGACCCCTCACGTAATGTAATAAGGGGTACAGTGAGTATTTACACCCCACGGGTGATTTTCATTTGCTCAACCCACTGTTCCAAAGACCTGTCAAATGCCAGTGGGGTGTAAATGCTAACTGCACCCCTTATTAAATCTTGCGAGGGGGTGTTGTTTCCAAAATGGGGTCCCATGTGGGGAGGGGGGTTCATTGTTCTGGCACCACAGTAACCGCACATGGCCCCCGACTTCTATTTCAACCAAATTTTCTCTCCAAAAGCCCAATGGCGCTCCTTCTGAGCATTGTAGTGCGCCAGCAGAGCACTTGACGTCCACACATGGGGTATTCCATACTCAGAAGAAATAGGGTTACAAATTTTGGGGGGCATTTTCTCCTATTACCCCTTGCAAAAATGTAAAATTTAGGGAAAAAACATCATTTTAGTGAATTTACACATCCAAGTCAGCAAACACCTGTGTGGTGTTAAGGCTCACTGGACCTTTTGTTACGTTCCTTGAGGGGTGTAGTTATCAAAATAGTATGCCATGTGTTTTTTTTTTTTTTTTTTTTTTGCTGTTCTGGCACCATAGGGGCTTCCTAAATGCAACATGCCCCCCAAAAACCATTTCAGCTAAATTTGCTTTCCAAAAGCCAAATGTGACTCCTTCTCTTCTGAGCATTGTAGCTTGCCCACAGAGCATTTTAGTGGGAAAAAAAAAATCATTTACACGTCCGACTTTAACAAAAAGTCGTCAAACACCTGTGGGGTGTTAAGGCTCACTGTACCCCTTGTTACGTTCCTTGAGGGATGTAGTTTCCAAAATATTATGCCATGTTGTTTTTTTTTTTTGCCATTCTGGCACGATAGGGGCTTCCTAAATGCAACATGCCCCCAAAAACCATTTCAGCTAAATTTGCTTTCCAAAAGCCAAATGTGACTCCTTCTCTTCTGAGCATTGTAGTTCGCCCACAGAGCATTTTTTTTGTCCTAACATGGGGTATTTCCATACTTAGAAGAGATGGGGTTACAAATTTTGTGGGGCATGTTCTCCTATTACTCCTTGTAAAAGTGTAAAATTTGGCGGGAAATCAGCATTTTAGTGAAAAAATAAAATAATTTACACATCCAATGTTAACGAAAAGTCGTCAAACACCTGTGGGGTGTTAAGGCTCACTGTTCCCCTTGATACGTTCCTTGAGGGGTGCAGTTTCTAAAATAGTATGCCATGTGTTTTTTTTTTTGTGCTGTTCTGGCACCATAGGGGCTTCCTAAATGCGACATGCCCCCCAAAAACCATTTCAGCTAAATTTGCTCTCCAAATACAAATGTGACTCCTTCTCTTCTGAGCATTGTAGTTCGCCACAGAGCATTTTACGTCCTAACATGGGTTATTTCCATACTCAGAAGAGATGGGGTTACAAATTTTGGGGGGCATGTTCTCCTATTACCCCTTGCAAAAATGTAAAATTTAGGGGAAAACCAGCATTTTAGTGAAAAAAATAAATAAAAATTATTTACACATCCAAGTCGTCAAACACCTGAGTGGTGTTAAGGCTCACTGGACCCTTTGTTACGTTCCATGAGGGGTGTAGTTTCCAAAATAGTATGCCATGTGTTTTTTTTTTTTTTTTTTTTTTTGCTGTTCTGCACCATAGGGGCTTCCTAAATGTGACATGCCCCAGAAAAACCATTTCAGAAAAACGCACTCTCCAAAATCCCATTGTCGCTCCTTCCCTTCTGGGCCCTCTAGTGCACCAACAGAGCACTTAATTTCCACTTATGAGGGTTACAAATTTTAGGAAGATTTCTCTCCTTTAACCCCTTGTAAAAATGCAAAAACTGGGTCTACAAGAACATGCAAGTGTAAAAAATGAATATTTTGAATTTTCTTCTTCACTTTGCTGCTATTCCTGTGAAACACCTAAAGGTTTAAAACACTTACTGAATGTCATTTTGAATACTTTGAGGGGTATAGTTTTTATAATTGGGTCATTTGTGGGGTATTTCTAATATGAAGGCCCTTCAAATACACTTTAAAGCTGAACTGGTCCCTGATATATTCCAATTTTGAAAATTTTGTGATCCTCCCCCCTCATTCTCCAAAGGTAAGAAGAAGAGGGGGGGGGGGGGATAACTGTTAAAAATAAATATATGAGTAATTCTAAAAATAAATAATTTGCAGAACCCCTAACCCCCCCCCCCCACACAGCACCTACCCCACACAGCACCCCACCCCCCACACACCCACATAAACACAGCAGACCCCCACACAGCACCCATAGCACCCCCACACACAGCACCCCTCAAACACACACAGCACCCCACAGACAAACACACAGCACCCCTCAAACACACACATCACCCCCACACACAGCACCCCTCAAATACACAGCACCTCAAACACACACAGTACCTCACATACACACACATCCCCTCAAACACACACACACAGCACCCCCACACACAGCACCTTTAGACACTCAGACACACACAGCATGCTAAAACACAGCACCTCACACACACAGCACTCCTCAAACACACACACAACAAAAGATGTTAATTAGTTAAGACTAAATATGTTAATTAGTTATGGCAATTGTATGAGTTGATTTTTTAAACTTAAACCTCAATATTCTGATTTAATTGCTGTGCTGGCACTTTGAGGGAAAAAAAAGTTGGCGTGCATTACGGTTTGGGCACTCGGGCTCAAAAAGGTTCACAATCACTGCAGAGAGTTTCTAAGTTAAAAAAAATGCTAAATTTTCAAATTTTTCTTCAAATTTTGGAATTTCTCACAAAGAAATGATGTAAGTTTCAACAAAAATTTACCACTAACATGAAGTAGAATATGTCACGAAAAAACAATCTCGGAATGAGAAGGAAAATTAAAAGCATCCCACAGTTATTAATGCTTAAAGGGGTTCTCCGGTGCTTACACATCTTATCCCCTATCCAAAGGATAGGGGATAAGATGCCTGATCGCGGGAGTCCCACCGCTGAGGACCCCCGTGATCTTGCACGCTGCACCCTGTTTGTAATCAGTCCCTGGAGCGTGTTCGCTCTGGGTATGATTACCGACGACCACAGGGCCGGCGGCGTGTGACGTCACGCCTCCGCCCATGTGTAACGTCACGCTCCGCCCCTCAATGCAAGCCTACGGGAGGGGGCGTGACAGCTATCATGCCCCCTCCCGTAGGCTTGCATTAAGGGGCGGAGCGTGACAGGGTACAAACAGGGTGACACGTGCAAGATCCCGGGGGTCCCCAGCGGCGGGACTCCCACGATCAGGCATCTTATCTCCTATCCTTTGGATAGGGGATAAGATGTGTAAGCAGTGGAGTACCCCTTTAAAGTGACAGTGGTCAGATTTTCAAAAAAGGTCTGAGTCCTTAAGGTGAAAATGGGCTGGTTCCTTAAGGGGTTAAAGGACACCTATCATTTTTAAAAACTTTTGAGATAAATACTGTATATTAACTTTGGATTAATGCAAGTCTTTGTTCTGTACCCCCATCACTAAACCGAAGAGACAGAAGCGCTCAGCTGAGCACCGTGCCCCTTAGTTTCTGATTGGTATCTCTTGGCATTCAATGTACAAATTCATAGAAAGTCTCAAAGGCTTCCTGTGATTCTTTACACCACATACTTGTCTTCATCAGAGACAATCAGAAATGAATTGTTTCTTAGCACTCAGTTGATCACTTTTTCCCCTTTGTCTTAGCCATTGTGGGGGTCTCCCCACCCATCAGAAAGATAGGTATCATTAAATGGACCAAGGAGTAGATCTACTTATCATAAACAAACATATACAGAACTTGTTCTTTCCAAAATGCATTGCCAGAGCTCAAGTAATCAGTTAGGGTTTTGTCTTTTAACAAGCTGTTGTCTGACAGCAACCAGCAGAATTATGAGTGCAGCTCTGAAGCATAATACATGCTAAGTGAGTCAATGTATCTACAAAGAATAGAATATATCGGTATATAAACTGTAAAACAGTTAAATAAATAGCCACTTTTAGTCAAGAGAACATTCTAAATATTTCTGTAACCTACTGTATACTTAAACCTTTTTAACACTGGTCTAGGTATCTTTGTAAAATGTGTTTATAGTTACATAGTAACATCTGAATATCATAAAGCTACAGGTATCTCCAAAGCAAATAATGAAGTAGAGTTTTATTTCTTCTGTAAGGCCGCAGTAAAATTTCCATATTTGACAGTGCGATTCATCCTTCCGGGGGGCACGGCATGTGATGTTACTCTCTTGATACTTTTAATAAGGTAATTACTGTAGAATATATTATTTTCTAAAGCCAACATTTTAATATATTATAAACACCGGTCTGTGATTTGCCTTTAGGTTATCTCATTAGTTTCACATTTTACATTTTGATGCTTTTTTAGATGTGCAATTTACTTTGACTATCTGTATAATATTGAGTTATTTCGTTAGAATTTAGCAAAGTGTATATACAGGTGACTAGATGTGCTGAAGCCTGAGGTGCCGAGGGCAATTTATACTGGCAGAGACTATAAAAAATGCATATGCACATTTGGAGCATTTTACAGTATATGAAAATGAATCCTACACATTCTTAGGCTTAATATCAGTTTCCTTACTCAAAATCAATTCCTTTCTTCCCTCACCTCCTCTTCTTTCCTTCCCTCCAGATGTCAAGAAAAAAAAGTGTGGTAACTTACCTAGGATTTCTAATATGCCCCTCCCCTCCAAGGTCCCCCCCAAAACAAAATCACCAAAAACATCCAGAACCGACTACCCCCACTTCCACAAATGACCATGTAGTGATAGACATCAGCTGTACGCAGTCTTTACAGTGATTACATACAATTACATCAGGTGACTTACATGTGACATCTCTAATTTGAGTTATTCACTTTCCTTTTTCTTTTCCATCAGGCCCAGACCGTCATGATGATTTCTTCCAGCCTAGACTCTTCCCCACAGGACCTGCCAGACAAACATTTTAGGCTCTTAACTTTTCCAGCACCTATAGTGCCCCAAACAGTAATAATACTCCCCCTGTAGGGATTACCAGCCCCCCTGTATAGACCCTATATAGCAGTAGGCCCTGACTGAAGTTAGTTATCATCACAGTCTGATTCCACAGTGGTGGCTGTTCTGCTCCTCATTGGTGGGCAGATGAGGGCCCGGTGTATTCTATCAGATGTAACTGTACGCAGCACGTCTACTTCCAGCAGCCATTGCCTTGTTAAAGTGGTAAAGGGTGGCTGTCACTCAAGAGTACACACTCTAAGAAACTACTTTTCTGATGACACACCTCCTCTGGAAAAAGTAAAGGAACACTGTTCCTTTGCGTTCCTGCAGGACTCGAGCCCTGCTTCCCTCCCTTTCTTCTCTCTCTCCTCATCTTTCTCTCTCACTTCTTATTTTCCTCCTCTCCCTTCCCCTCTCATTCCCTCCTTTTCCTCCTTCTCTCCCCCTCCTCCTTCTTTATGCCTTCCATTATTCCTTCCTCCCTCCCCCTGTTCTTCCAGACTTCCCTTCCACCTTTCTTCTTTTCTTTCTGGCCTACTTCCCTCTATCCTTCCTCTTCCTTTCTTTCCCCTTTTCTTCCTTCCTTTCTTTCTTCTTCCCTTTCTTTCTTCCTCCCTTTTCCCTCTTTTCCTCATTATCTCCTCCACCTTTTCCTTCTTCCCTCTCTTCCTTCCTCCTATCTTTTTATTCTTTCTCTCCCTTGTTCAGAGGAAAAGTTGCTGAGTTGCCCATAGCAACCAATCAGATCGCTTCTTTTATTTTTGAAAAGGTCTCTGCAAAATGAAAGAAGCAATCTGATTGGTTGCTATGGGCAACTCAGCAACTTTTCCTCAGGACAGGTTTTGATAAATATCACTCATTATCCTTAAATGGTTCCTATCATTAGTAATAAAATTAATATATTATAGATTAGACTATTTAAATTTCTTTTCTAACATATTTCTTAATACAATTTTGTAACTTTATGTATTAAATTAATCCTTAAAAGTTTGGGCACCAGGGGTCCTTCTTCTTGTTCTGCCTGCAGTCTTGCTTACAGACTGTCTATTGCAGCAGCCTGGCAGAGACAAAAGTCAGGAAATGCAGAAGAGACCTCAGCTCAGCTCAGTGTAAAAAAAAATGAAGCTGAATATTTCTGATCTGTTTCCCTTTGAGCTGAGCTAGTCTGTAGAGTCAGGATACATTCAGTGCTTAGTGCTGAATATTGTGCTAAATATTTCTACTCCCTTTGCAAGCTGCTGGGCAGAGCTGACACACTGTAGAGTTCAGTGCAGAGAGCTGGGGGGGGGGGGGGGGTATCAGTCAATCTCAGCCCATCTCCCACTGAACTGCTCTAGGCTGCGTGTAGCAGAGTGAGGGAGGAAGTTCTCCCCTGGGCTTCAGATGAAGTCACACCTGCTGTGGTACGTCCCTTCCCAGTCTGTGAATATGAGACTGAGCAGAAGATTCAGAACAATATCAAGGTAGAAAAGTGAAAAAAAAAAAAAATATATAGGCATGCGGGATGGTTTATAATGATGGGGGAGTGACCTGGGAGAATTATAAAATGTATCATGATCATGACAGGTACCCTTTAACCCTTTAAAGATGCAGACTTGTTTTGGCCTTGAGGATGTAGCCAATTTTCATTTTTGCATTTTCTTTTTTCCTTCTTGCCTTTTAAAATTCATTAATCTTTACATTTTTCACCTACAAGTCCATATGGGGCTTGTTTTATGCAAGATCAATTGTAAGTACATCACTCATTTTACCACAAAATCTACGGTGAGGCCAAAAACAATTTATTGGTGGGGTTTCGTTTAAATTGACGCAATGGGGTTGATTTACTAAGAGTGGAGTGTAATTTTCTGTGTGAGTTTTTTTTCCCCACAGGTATTATTCCACTGTATTTACGCCCTCCTTACTTCCCTGCCGGATCTTTGTGAGAAAGCATTTCTGTTATTGCCTTACTGTGTATCTGATCCTTTGCTCCATGATCTGACCTTGCTCCTTGCTGCCTGCCTACAGACCATTTGCTACGTTCCTGACCTTCTGCTATCCAGACTACGAGCTGTCTTATCTCTCATGTGCCTCGCATCTCCTCAGCCACTTATGTGGTCGAACAGGGGTAACAACCTGGGTGCCGCCTGCTGCAGCAAGTCCATCTCGCTTTGCGATGGGATGTGGTGAAATCCAGCAACACCTTACACTCCACTCCCTAGTACGGTCGAGTCATCTGCCACACAGGTCCAGCGGATCCACATCCACCAGGGTTCCTGTCTTCTGAAATGTGAGTGTTACAGGAAGTCATTAAGTCATTAAAATCCTAATAAAAATCCTGGTAGATAACATGAACAGGGCAATAATGAGGAACAATTATATCTGAGCACATCCAGCATTTGTACAAACATCAATGCTGCCTGTTACGCCGAGCGCTCCGGGTCCCCGTTCCTCCCCGGAGCGCTCGCCTCATCTTCGTTGTTGCAGCGCCCCGGTCAGATCCACTGACCGGGTGCGCTGCGGTCCCGCCTTCAGCCGGGATGCGATTCGCGATGCGGATAGCGCCCGCTCGCGATGCGCACCCCGGCCCCCGTACCTGACTCGCTCTCCCTCGGTCCTGTCCCGGCGCGCGCGGCCCCGCTCCCTAGGGCGCGCGCGCGCCGGGTCTCTGCGATTTAAAGGGCCAGTGCACCAATGTTGGTGCCTGGCCCAATCTTCCCAATTAGCTTAATTGGCTCCCACCTGTGCACTTCCCTATATCACCTCACTTCCCTTGCACTCCCTTGCCGGATCTTGTTGCACTTGTGCCTAGTGAAAGCGTTCCCTTGTCTGTTCCTAGTCCGTGTTCCTGACCTCCTGCCGTTGCCCCTGACTACGATCCTTGCCGCCTGCCCCCGACCTTCTGCTACGTCCGACCTTGCTTCTGCCTACTCCCTTGTACCGCGCCTATCTTCAGCATCTTCAGCAGCCAGAGAGGTGAGCCGTTGCTAGTGGATACGACCTGGTCACTACCGCCGCAGCAAGACCATCCCGCTTTGCGGCGGGCTCTGGTGAAAACCTGTAGTGGCTTAGAACCGGTCCACTAGCGCGGTCCTCGCCATCCCTCTCTGGCACAGAGGATCCACTACCTGCCAGCCGGCATCGTGACAGTAGATCCGGCCATGGATCCCGCTGAAGTTCCTCTGCCAGTTGTCGCTGACCTCACCACGGTGGCCGCCCAGCAAGCCCGACAGATCGCCCTTCTAACCCGTCAGCTGTCGGAAATGTCCACCATTTCGCACCAACTTCAGTCGCAACTTCTCCAGCAATCTTCTCCTCCTCCAGCTCCTGCACCTCCTCCGCAGCGAGTGGCCACTCCTAGCCTCCGCCTGTCCTTGCCGGACAAATTTAATGGGGACTCTAAGTATTGCCGTGGCTTTCTTTCGCAATGTTCCCAGCACTTGGAGATGATGTCGGACCAGTTTCCTACTGAAAGGTCTAAGGTGGCTTTCGTGTTCTGCCTTCTGTCTGGAAAAGCCCTGTCATGGGCCGCACCGCTCTGGGACCGCAATGACCCCGTCACTGCCTCTGTACACTCCTTCTTCTCGGAAATTCGAAGTGTCTTTGAGGAACCTGCCCGAGCTTCTTCAGCCGAGATTGCCCTGCTGAACCTGGCCCAGGGTGTTTCTTCCGTTGGCGAGTACGCCATTCAGTTCCGTGCTCTTGCTTACGAGTTGTCCTGGAATAGTGAGATTCTCTGCGCGACCTTTAAAAAAGGCCTATCCAGCAACATTAAAGATGTTCTGGCCGCACGAGAGACTCCTGCTGACCTACATGAACTCATTCATCTAGCCACTCGCATTGACATGCGTTCTTCCGGATGGCGTCTGGAGCTCCGCCTGGATATGGACTTTGTTCGCACGAAGCGTTTTTTCTCTCCGGCTCCTCTCTCCTCTGGTCCTCTGCAATCTGTTCCTGTGCTTCCCGCCGCGGAGGCTATGCAAGTTGACCGGTCTTGCTTGACACCTCAAGAGAGGACACGACGCCGCATGGAGAATCTTTGCCTGTACTATGCCGGTACCGAACATTTCCTGAAGGATTGTCCTATCCGTCCTCCCCGCCTGGAAAGACGTACGCTGACTCCGCACAAAGGTGACACAGTTCTTGATGTCAACTCTGCTCCTCCACGCCTTACTGTGCCTGTGCGGATATCTGCCTCTACCTTCTCCTTCTCTACTATGCTCTTCTTGGATTCCGGATCTGCAGGAAAATTTTTTTTGGCCTCTCTCATCAACAGGTTCTACGTTCCTGTGACCAGTCTCGCCAGACCCCTCTACATCTATTGTTTTTACAATAAAAGATTGGACTGTCTCGTACGTTTCCACACAGAACCCCTCCTAATTTGCATCGGACCTCATCACGGAAAAATTGAGTTTTTTTTCCTCAGGTTCTTTGGCCCCAAGAAGAGGGGGAGACCCAAGGGGGGGGGTACTGTTACGCCGAGCGCTCCGGGTCCCCGTTCCTCCCCGGAGCGCTCGCCTCATCTTCGTTGTTGCAGCGCCCCGGTCAGATCCACTGACCGGGTGCGCTGCGGTCCCGCCTTCAGCCGGGATGCGATTCGCGATGCGGATAGCGCCCGCTCGCGATGCGCACCCCGGCCCCCGTACCTGACTCGCTCTCCCTCGGTCCTGTCCCGGCGCGCGCGGCCCCGCTCCCTAGGGCGCGCGCGCGCCGGGTCTCTGCGATTTAAAGGGCCAGTGCACCAATGTTGGTGCCTGGCCCAATCTTCCCAATTAGCTTAATTGGCTCCCACCTGTGCACTTCCCTATATCACCTCACTTCCCTTGCACTCCCTTGCCGGATCTTGTTGCACTTGTGCCTAGTGAAAGCGTTCCCTTGTCTGTTCCTAGTCCGTGTTCCTGACCTCCTGCCGTTGCCCCTGACTACGATCCTTGCCGCCTGCCCCCGACCTTCTGCTACGTCCGACCTTGCTTCTGCCTACTCCCTTGTACCGCGCCTATCTTCAGCATCTTCAGCAGCCAGAGAGGTGAGCCGTTGCTAGTGGATACGACCTGGTCACTACCGCCGCAGCAAGACCATCCCGCTTTGCGGCGGGCTCTGGTGAAAACCTGTAGTGGCTTAGAACCGGTCCACTAGCGCGGTCCTCGCCATCCCTCTCTGGCACAGAGGATCCACTACCTGCCAGCCGGCATCGTGACACTGCCATTCTGTAGTGTTTTACCTCAGCTCTTAAACTTTCACACCGATCCCTTTCCTCATTATGGCAGCCATGATCTCTAATCCTCTCATGGACACTTAGATTCTAAGGTCAATTTAACTGGAAGCCGACAATTTACCTAAGCAGTGTGGGAAGAATCCAAAATGCCAGGAAGTAAACACCCAAGGACTGGGAGAATAGGAAATCCTAATAGGATTTAAAGAGAATCTGACAGCTATTTCACCCGCACTCAACCCAATATACTGAGATATGGTGCGGTCAATAGCTGTAAAAAGAAGGGTAACTTACATTTTAAGGTTAAGTATGTCCTAGGTTCTGCCCCTTATAATTGCATTGCTATTGCAATCCAGTGTGCAATGGAGGCATGGAGCCCAGCTCTCCTGTCTCTTCAATCTTCTGCCCTGCTACCCCCCCTTCCATGACGTGAGAGTCAGGTGTAACGTCAAGCAGAGCGCTCATTCCCCACTCCTCTACAGGCTCTTATGTCAGAAAAGGGGATGGGCCGGGGGCGGAATATTGATGAAGCATGGGAGCTGGGCGAGTCAGCTCCCCACCTTCATTGTGTGCTGGAGGGCAATCCCAGTACAATTATAATGAGCAGAACTTAGAACACACCTAACCTTAAAACGTAAGTTATCCTTCTTTTTACAGCTATTCATCTACACTATAACCCAGTATATTGGGATAAAGGAGTATTCCAGGATTTCTTTTTCATTTGACTATTCTACAGAGGCTGTAAAGTTAGTGTATTTCATATTATAGTGTCTGTGCCTGTGTTTGATGGTTGTTTCACAATTCTTCAGATTTTTTTGGCCCAATTTTTATTTTTAGCAGCATACAAAATGAGTGTCATCTCAGGTTTTCCCAGGTTGCAGTTCGGCCGAGACATTACATCACTAGCCAGGTGTATAGAGGGAACTTGTCTTTGCTTCAATGGGTGGAGTATCCGCTGGGTGGGAAGGAGATCATTCTGCAGTGAATTGTAGGTTTGCAACAGCTGGAGGCACCCTGATTAGAAACCACAGGTCTACTGCATTGAAGGGAGCATAGATGTGTTTCAGTGGGTGGGGTGGCTGATTTGTGGGAAGGAGAAAAATGACCTCACACTTACAAACAAGGAATTATGGTACTTGTAGTATAAGTGAGGGGCCTTCAACAGGTAAAAGCCAGTTCACAAAAAGATAGCCACAGTGTTATGGTTAACTCAGAACATAGCCATTTAGCCCCAAGATAAGCACTGGTCCTTCCTAAGCATGTCCATTACTGTCTGGCAGGTAAGTACTAAAATCACCTTGTGGTGGATAACCCCTTTAAGTGTGGGTGAAATAACGGTCAGATTCTTTTTAAATTCAGGAATACAGACAGTCTTGTAGAACACAGGAACCCCCATCAAACTTAAAGAGCACCTGTCATCAACTAAATTTTCCCTGATCCCCTCCCCATCTGTCCCTTACTCTAACTATGCCTATCGCTGTGTTTATTGAGGTTTAAAACGCTGTAGAAATACCTTTTTTTTATCCCTCTTCATTAACTCAGGAGCACTGTCTTTCTGAGGGGTGGAAGGAGGCGGGTCCCGGCAGGCATGATGTCACATGAAGCCTGACCGGGACTCTGCTTCTGCCAGTCTTCCTGCATGCTGCTCTCCCTCTCCAGCAGTGTTTCCCAAACAGGGTACCTCCAGCTGTTGCAAAACTACAACTCCCAGCATGCCCAGACAGCCAACAGCTTACAGTGTGCATACAGACTAAGTACAGGGGAGGGACGGCAGCCTCTGTCTCTCTCTCTCCTGTGTCTCTCTGTACTAAAAAGTCAATGCTTAGAACCAGGGCCGGTGGGAGCAATTACAGAGGCAGTATGTCGTGGGGGGGGGGGCACAGAGCAGGGAGTGCAGTAAGATAATACAATGTATAAGATAACGTGTGGTGAGGGGCAGGGAGAACACAGAGCAGGGGGGAGGGGGAGGTGACTGGCCTCTATTATAAGAGAGGCATGTGCAGGCTTGTAGCTCACAGTGCTGCTCCAGGCTGGGAGCGAGTCCTGAACTGAGAGTACTGAATGAAAAGCATAGGAAGCTGCCTGCAGACCAGGCATAGAAGAGAGACCCCTAGTGGCCAAAAGTATAAAATGAAAAAACTGGTATAAATATTAATATTTTTGATGAAGATATATTACAATATGTCTTCATTAATGATTATGAACAACATATTAAAAGTTTTTGTTGATGACAGGTAATCTTTAAGAGTTAGTCCCCTTTCAGGTTCTGCCTGATACCACTATAGAGTACATAACCAGGAGTTACCAGAGCCCCCACATTTTAACATCAGAAGAGGTGCAGGTTTTTATCACACAATAAAAGTGATAAAAAGAAGCAACAATCTGGAATGGGCTCTTTTCTCCAGGGGCCCCATAACAGCTGCATGATCTGTCATTATACTACGTCCACACTTGGCCTGGCTGGTCCAATATACTTTGCTACTTGGGTCCAAGAATAAAATTCTGCCTGAACCCCCCACTCCTGCAACTTGACATGCAACACTACCTTGTCTGTTAATGTACACAAAATAAATGGTTTTATACTTACTCCGCTGTGCCAGGGGAACACAATTCCATCAAAGTATGCTTGTGCAATATCACTAGCTGCCTCAACCATTTACAGAAGCTTTAACGACTCCAATTAGACTTCAGCTGTAGCAGGTGATGATGGAGCAGCCTTAATGTCTTCAATGTCTCCACCCAGGACCATGACATTAGAATTAAAAATATGTAAGTTACACCCCCAACCCCCCAAAAAACTAAAAATTGGGCAGTAAATTGCAACTACATATATATCATTTGTGGTGGTGTAAAAGATTTGGGGTGGCAAAGTGCTGCCCCAGTGGGATCCACTATAGGGCAGGCCCTGACCCTTTTCTCTAATACTGCATAGCATTACAGGGAAGCTTGTCATCACTTTCATGCTGTTGGAATCACTCGTCACTCCTCAGCAGCTTCTTCCTGCTCTCCCAGCCCCCCCCCCCCAAAAAAAAAAATAAAAAAAAAAATTAATATAAGTTTATTGAAATTTCCCAGGGTAATGATACAAAGAAGAAAGAAAATCAGGCACATATATGAACATGTAAGAATTCAAAAAGTTATGGACATCAAAAGGAATAAAGTAATAAAGTAAACAATCAGACATGGACAAAGCGTAGACCTCAATTTCCGTGAGTTATGGATTAAGGACTGAGATCATATGGAAAATATTCACCATGTCTGGCCTTACCCTTACAGAGTAAATTGGATTTTAGATATGTCACAAATTCTCATATTCATAGCCTGCTCTATGCTCATGAGAATGTGATACATTTTCACCATGGATTTCATTTCCACTCATGATTAAATTGTATTAAATTCTACTATGAAATCCTCATGAATTTTGCCATTCATTATGGTGGGGATCTTCAAAAGTTTAAATTTTACAACGTTTCTAGGGCTAATTCACAAGCATTTTTCCCTTAAAGAATAGCTGTTGTAGTGGTGACAAGGTGATTTTAGTGCCCTCACTTCTGTTATTAACCCTCTGAGAGCCCTCTCCATGGTGAACAGTTAAGTCTTTTTAGCTCCATTTCAGGGAAAGGGACCAGGGCTGGGCTGTTTGGATGTAGTACACATACATGGGCTTTCTTTTCCTTACTTCTCTGGCCAGTCACAACACAGCACATTCTCCTCTCTGTTATACATTGGAATAGTGCAGTTGAAAGTGCACTGGACTAAACAGGCTGGCTCTGTGCTGAGCTGATGATTTAACCAGTACAGTACTTGTGTGGGTTTTTCAAGGTATAATTTGCAAACAAAGAAAAGAAACAGCAGCAGGATCACAGCAATGAAAGGGCAACCCAAAGCACTGAGCTGCTACTATTGGTGCTGCTACTGAGAAACTAAACGGGGAGAGGAGTGGAGCGACATACAACAGGACAGATACAGCTGCCTGAAGCTTAAAGGGGTTGTGCGCTGCCCTAATTTTCGGAGCTCCGCTCACAGCGTCCGGAAGTTCATTACTCCGAACGCTGTGTGCGGGCTTCCGTGTTCGCGGCCGCCGGGCGTGATGTCACACCCGGCCCCTCGCCCCCCCCCTCGTGACATCTCGTCCGCCCCCTTGTGACGTCACGCCCGCCCCCTCTACCAAAGTCTATGGGAAGAGGGCGTGCCCCCTTCCCATAGACTTTCGTTGAGGGGCGGGCGCCCGGCGGCTGCGAACACGGAAGCCCGCACACAGCGTTCGGAGTAATGAACTTCCTAACGCTGTGAGCGGAGCTCCGAAAGTCAGGGCAGCGCACAACCCCTTAAAAGGGTGGTGAGAGATGAGAAGGAAGCTTTTATTCCCCTTTCAGGGATAGTGTGGATAATCTTCAGCAGACAGGCAGGCTCACTTTGCAGATACACAGCTCAAGTTTCCTTAGACTCTCCCCTTCTCTCTTGCATCCAGTACATGGTAAACCCCAACTCCACATAATTATTACTGATCTTGCTGTTGCTACAGACAGATTTTCCCTAACAAAATGCAGTGGGCAGCAGATTGCAGAGAAAGAAGAGAGACTTTAAAGGGGTACTCCGCCCCTGGCATCTTATCCCATATCCAAAGGATAGGGGATAAGATGTTAGATCCCCGCGGTCCCGCTGCTGAGGACCCCGGGGATCACCGCTGCGGCACCCCACCATCATTACTGCACAGAGCGAGTTCGCTCTGTGCGTAATGACGGGCGATACAGGGGCCGGAGCAGCGTGATGTCATGGTTCCGCCCCTCATGACATCACGGCCTGTCCCCTTAATGCTAGTCTATGGCAGGGAGCGTGATGACCGCCACGCCCCCTCCCATAGACTTGTATTGACGGGGGCGGGCCGTGACATCACGAGGGGTGGAGCCGTGATGTAACGATGCTCCGGCCCCTGTATTGCCCGTCATTACGCGCAGAGCGATCTCGCTCTGCGCAGCAATGATAGCGGGACCCCAGCAATGACAGCGGGACCCCAGCGATCTGACATCTTATCCCCTATCCTTTGGATAGGGGATAAGATGTCTAGGGGCGGAGTACCCCTTTAAGAGTGAAGAGTGGTTAAGACTTTAAAGCTGTTTTTGTGGGTAAGGCATCAATTTTGGTGAATTAAAGAGTACTTGTCATCAAACCATATTTTCTTACCTAATTCAGATTATATTCCTTGACTACTCCTAACACCCCTCCTGAGCTTAATTTTTTTTCCGAGCTTTAAAAAGCTGTGTATCATACCTTTCCCCTTGCTCACATTGTGTGAGCTCCCAGCATGAGAACGTGGGCGTACCCCAGCAGGTGCATCGTCACTGAAGCCTGCGAGCGCTGTGCCTCACTGTGCCCCGCACACACTTTCTGAGTTTGGTCTCCTGCCAGGCTGGGAGAAGACCAGACTAACTGTTTGACTGGTGGCAGTGAACAAAACAGAGCTGCCTAGTGTCCGTTTTTTCACATTAAAAACATAAAGGGGGAGATTTTTCAAAACCTGTCCAGAGGAAAAGTTGCTGAGTTGCCCATAGCAACCAATCAAATAGCTTTTTTTTATTTTTCACATGCCTTTTCAAAAATAAAAAAAGCGATATGATTGGTTGTGATCTGATTGGTTGCTATGGGCAACTCAGCAACTTTTCCTCTGGACAGGTTTTGATAAATCTCTCTCATAAAGGTTGAGAATTTTAACAGCAAATAAGCAGCAAAGTGTCCTATAATTGTATAAGAAATAATATATTAAAGTTTAGTTTGGTGACAGGTACTCTTTAAGTGATTTACAAATATGTTAGAAATCACATAGGTTGTCAAATAGAGAGAAAATGTTTGTAATGACAGTGACCATTTAAAAAGAATACTTAATCTGTGCAGTAGTTGTAGCGCTATAGCAAGTTAACATTTCCTTCCTATTGCGCAGCTTTGCGCAATGGAGACAGGGAGCCTGCTTGCTCAGCTCCTCTGTCTCATTCTTCTGTAACACCATTTATAATTTTGTGTGAAAACTGGCCTGCCCACGTGATGAATATGCTATTGTCTGCTGCCTTTCCGCCTCCACTTTGCAGAGCTGCACAATAGGAAGAAAACATTAACCTCTTCGCCAGCAATATAACCCAGTATGTTGGGTTTAATGCAAGTGAACTAGCTGTCAGATTCTCTTTAAAGGCATACTCCGGGGATAAGATGTCTGATCGTCGCTGGGTCCCCACCGCTGGGGACCCTAGCAATCTCTGCTGCAGCACCCATCTGTGTGTGCTCCACGCAGCGCTGGAGGCTCCGAGTCTGAAGCCTCATGACCATGTGGCCAGAGTATCGTGACATTACAAATCCACCCTCGTGTGACCTCACGCCCCGCCCCCTCAATGCAAGACCTTTGGATAGGGGAAAAGATGTCTTAGGGCCGGAGTACCCCTATAAAGAATAACTGTCATTTAGATTTTTACTCCATGAATCAATATTGTGAAACATTAAATAAATAGTGAAAAAAGAAAACTAAAACTAGCAGGCTAAGGCTGGGTCCACACTACGTTTTGTCCCATACGGGAGCGCATACGGCAGGGGGGAGCTAAAAGCTTGCGCTCCCGTATGTGACCGTATGCGCTCCCGTATGTCATTCATTTCAATGAGCCGACCGGAGTGAAACGTTCGGTGCGGTCGGCTCATTTTTGCGCCGTATGCGCTTTTACAACCGGACCTAAAACTGTGGTCAACCACGGTTTTAGGTCCGGTTGTAAAAGCGCATACGGCGCAAAAATGAGCCGACCGGACCGAACGTTTCACTCCGGTCGGCTCATTGAAATGAATGACATACGGGAGCGCATACGGTCACATACGGGAGCGCGAGCTTTTAGCTCCCCCCTGCCGTATGCGCTCCCGTATGGGACAAAACGTAGTGTGGACTAAGCCTAAGAAGAGATTTATTCTCAGGTTTACTAAGAGGTCAGGTTACAGCTGCTACCTAAAGAAGTCTATGGAAAGAGGAAGCAGCTGCAGGGATAGAGAGAGGGGCACACAGAAGATGACAGTAGCACTGGATAATTATGAAATTATTATAGGTATCACACTTCACTGGACCAGGTCCAATTGTCCATTGTGGTCAATCCATAATATGTGTCCCTGCATTTTTTTTGAAAATCTGAGGAAGGTTCTTGTAACCAAAATGTTGCAAGCATGAAGAGAAAGGAGAAGAAAAAGGCACAGTCACTCAGAGATGCTGCTGCTTTTAGTGTTTCACTGCTTCCCCTTAGTGCTTGATACACAGCAGCACTACTTATTACTTCTGTATAATGTCCTTCATGCTGTTGTTGCTTCTTAGAGTGTGTTATAAAGATATATAGGAAGTAGGTTGCGTGAATAGACTATTGGAAACACAATAGTAGCTAATATCTACCCACCCTGGAGTCAAGATTTAAGAAAACAAATTACAAATAAAGCCTACAGAAGGGGACAAGTTAAAAGTCATATAATAGTCAGGGATGTAGTCCACTGGGAACGCTGTATCTCCGGTTCTCCCACAGAGATACATGAAGGGGGCATGTCGGCTGCCAATTCATGGGGGCGGTCAACACAGTTCAGTTCCTGGGGACTGTTGGGGCACCGTGCAGGAGATTACGGGTAGTCCCAGAGGTTGGACCCCCTGCAAAACCAACATAGCTTTATCTCATTCACCTTCACTTCACAGAATGACAAATCATGTTGTTACAATGTTTATGTTATCTATTTAATCTATGTGTATATATATAAAATATATACATTATATATATATATATATATATTTTTTTTTATGTCAGATTTTACTGTTGTTGTAGGCTACTAAAGATATATATATTTATCACCAATTATACAATTTTTTGTTGTGTTTTTGCTATGTCTGACATCTTCCTTTGCATTTATCTTACACCTCCAATTCTACCCTGAATTGTCAACAGTATTGCACCATTATTTCTCTTTCCTGACTTTTCTAATCCATAATGTAAAAAAAAAATGTGTCTAACATTGTAAATAATAAATACATTTCTGTTTGATTTAATACTAACAGAGAGGCAGGAGACAGCTACTATTTATATTCTCAAACATTCACTCTGCTTGTTTAAGTCATTACCATCAGCCCTCCATATGTTTCTAGAGATACATTCATGGAGAAGTCAAAAGAATGGTTTACTGAGGTCTTGATATCGAGCCAGCAAGGATCGGGTCAATCGATTCCACAAAGATGTGAAGAGTTTTCATGCCACATTTACACATATGCTAAATTCTCTGGTGCTACGAGCAATTATAGGCAGCATAAAACATTAATCATCATTTCAAAGCCTCTAATATATACATGTAGCGGATGATAAAGGACACAGATAAAAGACAGGATTTGCTGCTGTTTATAGCCCCACTCGTCCTCGAGTGGGGAAAGTCATGATTAATTTTGTGGATGTCACAGATGGTTTAAATGGTGATGAACCCCATATGTCCCTTAGAGTTATTGCACTATTTGTCAAGGGTAAAAGGCTGCACTGTTGGTAAATAGTCTACATCCCCTGGGGCACTTCCCAGTGATTATGTTGAGGCTGGTGGTATTTGAAAGGCCTGTGATGTTATTTAAAGGAAATCTGCCATCAGTGTCACCTGCACTAACCTGGCGAGGAGACAGGTAAGGGCCCTCCCATGACCCACTCGGATGTCCCAATCAGCTCCGCTTAGCTAACCTTCATCTAGCTAACCTAAATTTTTTACTTTGATCGAAGTGTCTAAAGAGTTAATAATGGGCATCGGCCATTTAAGTGCCAGAACCAGTAAGCCCTTTTTAAGTGCCAGAACCAGTAAGCCCTTAGTCCTTAACAGGTTAAACAGCACAAAATATGCCATACTGGGACACTACATATGAGAGATAAATGAGCTTGGGAAGGATTAGAAATATACGAAGGATTTATAAATATTATCAGGCTGTTTTAGATTATTGGAAAGGTCAGTACAGAGAATGTGTTTGATTATTGTTTTATGTATTTTAAATAAATATTTAATATTAAACATGGCTGAAAAATTACTGAATTATTAATATGTTCACACATTATAAATCTGGCCTTTCCTAGGTTAGTTTGACTTATGCTGCTTTGGATTCCACTACAAATCCAAAGCAATTCTACCATGCCTAAGGGTGATTATATTAGATTGTGGTACAGACGGTGAATCTACATCCACCACATCATAACTGCCATTTTTTATATTTTATTTTTTATAGTTAAGGGTATTTTTCTAGAGGAATGCAACCATACCAGATTTTAGTTATATCTGGTTGTTGGAGTGCTTTTTGCTTTCCCAAGTTTTTTATGGACCAAATGCTGGTGATACTGGTTTTGCCAATCAGTGAGTCTGTACATCTGTGAAGCAATCATCCTCAGTGAGTAGTTGCTCACTCATCCTGCAAGTACTACCACACTTACATTTTCCAATTATTACTTTGGTGAGTAGTTGCACATTCTAGTATTAGTATGCCTACTGGTCAGCTTCTTCTCGCAGCGCTGGAGGTGTTGTTCTGTTGATAGGCCAACTAGCTCACAGTCGCCTGAGATTGTTACCTATTTCTGGTTTTTACCTTCCCTTCTGGTTCTGACCTTGGCTCTGGCTACTAACTACAGCTTTGGTTCTGATTCTGACATACCCATTCGAATCTGAATAAACTTGATGACTAGCCTTTCTTGCCGACTGTGACTCAGTTGGGGGCCATTGCCTGAGTGGGATACTCCAAGTATGTAGGGTAACACTTCCCTGTCCCCTCTCTCAGATCATGGGAGGCCAAAAAGTCTGCCTTGACAATCAAATGTGATAATTTTACAAAGGGGAAGGTGGGGGAGGGGGGAATCAAAGGCCAGACCGGACTGCTAAGGAGTTAAAGGTATTGACCACTTTCTAATATATTGCTGTTATATGCCTCAAAATAAAAATGTACTCATGCTGTGGAATATTATATTCTCCTTAACTGGCCCAATCAAGACTGAAAGCTGGGTAAATGTAAATAACCATGCAGTAATGGAAGCCTCAGTCACATGATGTGTTCATGATGTACCTCATGGTTGTGCAGGCGCTACCCTTATATTTCCATGAATTTTGTTAAAAGAGTAGTGCAGTGAAATATAATTTATCCTCTATCCAAAGGATAGGGGATAAGTTATAGATCACAGGGGATCCGACCGTTGGGACCCCCAGCGATCTCCTGAACGGGGCGCCGGCAGTCTGCCGGTAAGCGGCCGCTCCGACTCCCGCAGGAAGCCGCAGACGACACGCCTGTTCCATTTATCTCTAAGGAATACATGGAGGGGCTGTGTCGGCCACCGCTCTGTGCGGGGGACGGCATGCCCCCTTTTAGCAGACTGCGGGGGCCCGTTCAGCAGATCGTGGGGAGCCCCAGGGGTTGGACCCGTTGCGATTTACAACTTATCACCTATCCTTTGGATACACTACAGAACTCCTTTAAGGAACCCCACTGTGTCACAAACCCTTTGTGTCATAATATGAGTTCAGTACAACATGATACAAGAACTCCACTGGGTGGCTACAAATAGACACACACATAGCATATACTTTATATCTCCAGATAGAATTTTTTAAGGACACTCTTGTGCTTCTTATCTTGGTATGTGTCAAGCCAAGAGGAAAATAAAAGCAAGTATGCTTCTCTACTATACTTAAAGGGGTACTCTGGTAGTAAGCTTTTTTAGATAAGCATGTGGGACTTAAAAAAAATAAACATCCACATACCTCCCTACACTCCCCCACTGCCTCAGTATCGCTGCTCCTGATCCAGGTACACTCTTCTTCCCGATGCTGAAGTATGATCAATCATTTTGCTTCTCAGCCAATCACTGGCTGAAGCAGGAAACTGCTGTGGCCAGTGATTGGCGGAGCGGCACTGTGATGCATTGACTCCTACACCAAGAAGAAGAGCTTGGCTGAGACTGGGGCTGGAGGTCAATGCATCACAGTTGCCACTTAGCCCACCACTGGTCACAGTTGTGTCCCGCCTAAGCCAGTGATTGTCTGAGCAGCACTGTGATGGATCCACCCCAAAGCACCATGAAGAGGAGTGTATACCAGGACTAAGTATAAAGAAAAATTGAGGTAGTGTAGGGAGGTCTGTAGATAGTATATGTTTTTAAGTTACGCAGCCTGGACATGTTTGTCTAAAAAAAAGAATTCTGCTGGAGTACCCCCTTGAGTTGAGTTTTTATATGTCTGAGCATTTCCATTACATGATCCCTACCATTATTCCTGCCTCTGCAGTATTTCATTATGCCCCTGTCCCAATTGTATGTTACAGGTCAGGTGGCTGGGGACGCAGAATTAAATAACACATACCTATAGTAAGTTTCACACCTTTTTATTTGAAGGCACATATCAACTATATATTAGAAAGTAGATAATTCCCATTTTTCCCCTTTAAATATAATAAACTTTACAATCTTATAATGTCATATCTAGTGTGTGGGATTTGCCGCATTTTGCACAAAAGGCCATGTAAGAGGATCCTTGTGATCTGCGCTCGCACAGAACCAGCACGTTAAGGCGCAGTACATTCAAGCACCTGGAAGTTCTAAAACTAAATTGAATGAATAATATCCTCCTGCTGGTTGGGAATAAGTTTATATAGTGAGAGCGAATCATCGTGCGTCATCTGCTACAGTCGCTAATAGTCCAAAGTGCAAGCATTTAGAGCTGCAGCACAAGCTGTAAGTTACTAAGTCACGTCCTGTTCTGAATACATGGAAATATGAATGTATTTCCATGTATTAAATATCAAGATTGACATCGTAGTAAAATGTTGACAGTATGTTCTATAACCTTACAGCACAATACTCATCAATACATGTTACTGGATTTCACCAAGCACAAATGTTCCTACATAAATAGGGATGAGTGAATCGAATCTGACATATCCAAATTCGTTACTAATTTCAGGAAAAATTATATTCACAGCGAATGCAAAAATCGCTGCGATTCAATCACATCAATCGCTTCATTAAACTCCATTTAGTGCAGTCCAGGCTCCAGGGCATCTAAAATGGTGGATCCACATGTGTGGGAAGGCAGGATGACCCTGAATCCGATGCAGCATGCAGCCTATCAGCAGCCAGCCACCCCTGTGAAGTCACAGCCCTATATAATTGGCAGCCATCTTGCAGCCAGTCACATCAGCGTTTTATTGCAGAGAAAGAGGGACAGAGAGCAGTGTGTTGCACAGAAAAGCATTTTTAAAGCAGCGATTCATCTCAAGTCCAAATCCAGCCTAGAAGCACTGACAATTTTGGGTGTATTACACAGCGACTGTGTGTTGCAGCAGTGGTGTGTATAACAACTGAAAATCTAATAGTAGCCAGCCAGTTAGGGTGAGCAGAGCACACCTGCTGGTGTGGTAGACAAATACTGTTTTAAGCGTACTGTAGCGCATTGTACTCCACTCATAAGTGCATACCACATACGTACATCTAAGTGGTTTACCATTTTGTTTCTGTTAAAGTCTTAAGGGTCTAGTTACTGTGGAAGGCCAGACAATAGTACACACCTGCTGGTGTTGTAGACAAATACTGTTTTAAGCGTAGTGAAGCGTATTGTCCTCCCCTCATATACGCACTAAGTATGTCAGGCAGAGCAATGCCAGGACGTGCACAGAGGAGTGGCAGAGGCCTAAATTCATCAGGCATAGGCAGAGGTCACAGCAGACTAGGGGCGAGTGGCTGCAGAAGTTGCAGTGAGAGGCCTGAGCTCATTCTACCACTATATGGTCTCCTCATGCTTCCGCCACCTCGTGGCTGTGTCATTCAGCCACTATATGGTCTCCTCATGCTGCCACCAACCCGAGGATGTGTAATTCAGCCACTATATGGTCTCCTCATGCTGCCGCCAACTCCAGGCGGTGTCATTTAGCCACTATATGGTCTCCTCTTGCTGCCTCCAATTCCAGGCTGTGCCATTCAGCCACTATATGGTCTCCTCATGATTCTGCCACCTTCAGGCTGTGTCATTCAGCCACTATATGGTCTCTTCATGCTGCCGCCAACTCCAGGCTGTGTCATTCAGCCACCATATGGTCTCCACTTGTTGCCGCCAACTCCAAGCTGTGTCATTCAGCCACTATATGGTCTCCTCATGCTTCTGCCACCTCCAGGCTGTGTCACTGTACCACCATGTGGACTCCGCATTCTCCTGGCCCATTAAATAAACCATTTTAGGTTCATGTATTTTAAATACGCAATTTAAATGTAAAACAAATATCTTTAATATTTTCAATTGTGAGGCCCTATGGCCTTGTCTGGCTGTTGCCACCTCCAGGCTCTGTCATTGTGCCGCTCTTCGACAGTGATTCTAATAACAACGCCTCTAATCTGCATGTAATAGTGCATAACAGTATTATTTCACTAACCCAGCACACACCCTTACACCATGGCTAAGTGTTCTACACCCCTATTGAGGCTCTCTGTAGGCCAAAAATAGCCATTTTTTATAGAGATTGGCCGCAAATAAATTTGGACCAAACCAAATTTTTTCGGGAAATTTGGCGAATTGGCCGAATTGAATTTTTTGAAAATTCGCTCATCTCTACTCATAAACATCATTCATTGTGTTACATATAAGATGTAGCTATGGAAAATGCCTAGTGGCTTTGTAAACATGTTGCATTACTAATCTTGTCCTTGTCCTATGCTGCAACTGCTTGTGTTATAGCCCAGGGCTGAATTCTGAAAGCTTCAGAGCTGATATCCCCCAGCACTCATGGCTGCCTCAGTGTTCACACACAGCTTACAATACTGATTTGTTTCTATTAAAATGTCGTCTTGTCCAGGCACCTGATATAGGAAAATTTACCTTTCCAAATACATTCTAGTAGCTTAAATAGTGCAGAAGAGAAGATCCATAAAGCTTGGTTGGATGAGTTTGATGTAGAAGAACAAAAAATTATTATTTTTTTAAATCAACTGGTGCCAAAAAGGTAAACAGATTTGTAAATGACTTCTATTTAAAAATCTTAATCCTTGCAGTATTTACCAGCTGCTGTATGTTCCAGAGGAAGTTATTTTCTTTTTGAATTTCCTTTCTGTCTGACCAAAGTGCTCTCTGCTGACACCTCTGTCCATGTAAGGAACTTTCCAGGGCAGGATACGTTTCCTATGGGGACTTACTCCTACTCTGGACAGTTCCTAAAATGGACAGAGGTGTCAGCAGAGAGCACTGTGGTCAGACAGAAAAGAAATTCAAAATGAAAAGAACTTCCTCTGGAACATACAGCAGCTGATAAGTACTGGAAGGGTTAAGATTTTTTAAACTTTGCAGTTGAGTACCCCTTTAAATGAGTAGTCCAGCTTAGAAAATGTATCCCCAATCCAAAGGATATTGGATAAATGTCAGATCGTGTAGGGTGCAACCCCAGGAACTCTCCCCCGCCCACAATCTTCTGCATGGGTCCCCTGCTTTCCTGGAGATACATGAGTAGAGCGCTTCGGTTCCCCTTAGAGATAAATGGCAGGCATGTCCTGACCCCCACTCCATGCAGCGCAGGAGATCGCAGGGGGTCCCAGTGGTTTGACCCCCCATGATCTGACACTTATGGGTGGTAGAGGTTAGGGCTCTGTACAGCCAGATAAATTGGTAAGCTGGATAACGCATTTAACTGGCTGTACAGAGTCCTGACTTCAACATAAAACAACATTGAGACAAAGTAGGATTGAGATTCTGAATCATGCCCTCTTGTTCAACATCAGCATATCACAAATTGTCTTCTGGATAAATGGGCAAAAATTCCTACAGACACCTTTAATATCATGTATATAGTCTACAGTGGAGGCTGATATAACTGCAAGGGTGGGGATGTTGGGGGGCATCTCCATTATAAGGCCAATGGATTTAAAATTAAGTTGTCGTAAAGCTCCTGTAGGTTATACTGTATGTGCACAGTAGGTGTTTCAATACTTTTGTCCGTATGATGTATTTTTAAAGACATCAGTGCACAGTTTTGTCTTTGCAATGCTGAACTCTCTAGCAAGGGTTCCAGGAGTGAGACCCCCATCTGTGAGATATTGATAGTCTATCCTGACAGTAAACCATCAATAAAAAGTTCCAGGAAACCCTTTTAACTTGAAAAAGGTTTCTTGTCCAACACAAAACTGGTATATAATGTTATGTCTAGAAGCAGTGGCTTTATTACTGAGGCACTGTGCAGTACCGATCCAGGTTCTTCCAGGTTTCTGTCCACCCCCGCCGATATGTCTAGTCCTGTAGCCTTCATGTCCCTCTGGTGCTCTGCTCACACCTTTCCGATATTAATGCCTCTTCATAATTCTCCCCCATGACTACATGAGGAGGGGAAGCTGCTGCCCAGGTATATCTCCCAACATGGACAGGCAGAAAATACAAGCTGAAATCAAAGCCTGGAGAGTGGAGGAGGAGGCAGCCATGACATGGAATGGGTGGGCAATAATACTGTATGGAAAAAGCTGACAGAAATCTAAGCACCAAGAGTAAATTCTCTGCCGTCATGGCTTAAATTTGTAGAGTCCTAAAGGGAGGCTGTTTGAAACGATAGTGACCGTCTAACTTTAATGTATATGTGCCCAAAAATGGCAACCAAAAACAAACAACTTGGAAAGAGCAATGAGTTGTATAGCCATGTTGACCTAAACATAAAAATGTTAGGGCCTCTAAAAACTCCATCTCTTTCATGCCCTCATATAGAAGCTATTCTCTGCATATTGCTAGATGTAAAGAAAATATTCATTATTGTAGCTTCCTCCATATTGTTATTGTCTATTCATTGGGAGAGGCAATTTAAGTCATTGTTCTAATACTACGGATGAGTCTTGCTGAAGATGCAGCCAACACAATGGATTCTTAGTGCACCGCCAGCTGCAGCCTATATCTACAATGGATTAGTGTGTTGTAAGAATATGTGGAGTATATGCTAATTCCCCATGATTGCGCATAGGAATGCAACTTTGTAACATTTGCCATTTTCAATCATGATCAGGCAGTAATCTTCTTTCTTTCTTTAGTTGGTGGTTTTCATGACTGACGTAATAGGTATTTAATATTGGGTATGTATATGTTTGCAGCAAACACTTCAATATGTCAACTTGCTAATGCTCACATAAGGTACATGTCGTCATGTGAGCATTAAAGATATATGGAGGGGGCTAAGGAGGTGAGCCCACAACATACCTTGCAGGTTGACACCCCACCAAAAAGGATAAAAGACAATTCCCATCTTGACAGTTTTATCCCCTAGATGCTATGGTCAATAGGGAAATTGGCATCTAAGAGGTTAGATTCCAATTGCTTCATCTGTCAGCCCTCAATCATGAAGTACAGATCAGTTCTCATGGCTCCCAAGGGCTTTCTGATGGCCTCTGTGGCTGCCATGATAACTCCTATTACACACCTTTATAGGCAGAGTATAATAGCAGCTGTGTACTGTATTAAGCTATAGCATTTTTAAAAATATAAAAAATAGGCCCATAATAACAATTTATACGACCCCCTTTTCACATTTTTCAGAAAACCTAAATTCCAAAAATGAGCAAAATTAATACTAAGAAAGTGCCAAAACCATCAATATATAAAGTGATATAAATATAAAAAGTGATTTAAAAAATCCTATCTGTACCAATATGCTAATATTAAAGACTACAGCTCACTAAAAGAAATGAGCCCTTAAAAAGCTGTGCAATGGTAAAATAGAAAAGTTATAGGGATCAGAATATGGTTAGGCAAAACAATATAGAAAAAGGATTTCATTTTTTTAAATAGTAAATCAATTAAAAAAAAATGTATATTTGGGTATTGTTGTAATAGAACCAGGGCTCAAGTCCTGCAGGAACGAGTGGGAACTGAGTTCCTGCACTTTTTCCACAGCAGGAACACCATTCCCATTAGCAGGACCAGTCCTTGAGTGGAAGAGTTCCCACACTTTTTTTCCCCCCGGAATTGACCCCTGAATAGAACTCATACCAACAGTATAAAAGCATATAGTCCAAAGGTTAGGGGAGAAGGTGTCTGATCGCAGGGGTCCGGCAGCTCGATAGGGGATAAGATGTCTAGGGGCGAAGTACCCCTTTAAGCTAAAGTCAGGAGTCAATCCATCAAAGTATAGATCCTTCCTTTTCCATTTCTATTCCGTTTGAATACACTTTTCCCCTTGGTCTCCAAATTGTGGACATCCAGCTTGTTGCAAAACGACAACTACGGACGCCCAGATGCTGCAAAACTACAACTACCAACATGCCCAGACAGCCGTTGGCTGTCTGGGTATGTTGGTGGTTGTAGTTTTGCAGCATCTGGGCGTCCCTAATTTGGAGACCACTGTAATAGACAGAAGAGCTAAACATGGTCCAATGAAGATTATATCTGTTTCCAGACTGTGATAGAAGTCATATACATAGAGAGGGTGTGTAATGCACAACTATATAATGGATGACTTAATGGAGAAAAATTGTAACCTGTCGTCTTTCCGTATGATAAGATGGCAGCTCATTATGTTCTTTGTAGATTTTATACGCATTGTTATATGAGAGAAACTCCCAATGACTTCATATGTTACAGAATAGTATCGGAGAAGCTGAGACAGCAAAAGGTAACTCATTAAGTCAGCACATACTAAGTAGCTAAAAAAAATCAGTCATAAGTGTATCCTGATGCACCGGAGACCCAGGGCAAAAGTGTGACTCCCTCTATTCTGGTGTCCTATCTTTTCATGGGACAGAGGGGCCTGTGGATAAGCTCTGTCTCTAAACCCCACCGTGTCACAATAATGTACAAAAGTTTGACACACACTGGCCCTGATTTAGTGGAGTGGAGTTTTCTTTGTGGGTTTTAATTCCCTACAATTTTTTCCCCACTGTATTTACTAATATTTCCCTACATTTTGCACTTTTGCCTACATTTAGCTTTTTTTTACACATACTCTGATCTGTAGGGTTTCTCAAATCCACCACATTTTCTATGGAAACCTTAGTAAATATGTTGGGTTTTTGGGAAAATGTCGGGGGCACGCCCATTTTCGGCAGTCAAACCCCTTTTCCCGGTGGCTATGCCTCTTTTTCGAGTTTTCTCAGTAAAATGGAGAGCTAGTCTGTTTTTTTTTTTCAATTCTGACGCACATTCTAGTGCAGGTAGAATTTCTGGCAAAGTGCAAAGTCATAGTAGTAATAGGGTAATGTAAGTAGAAGAACTGAGTCTGGAGTCTGAGGTAGTTTGCCTTCAGGGGGACTTATGTTTTGAGGAAAATGCATGGGCTGCCCACAACATATTGTCTTGGAGATCTCCTGACATTGAGTATTCCCCTGGTTTTCACCCTTTATCCCACTCCAGCATGTAGAAGCTGGACTTAAGCGGCAAGGGACATACCAGATCGCTTCCAGCAAGAGTGACCCGACAAGTCAAAACGCCCTGGTGCCAAAAACCTGTGATAAAGACAGGAGGGGAGAGCTGGTGCTGTAGGTGGTAGTAGTGCAGCAAAGCAGAGTTCAGCATAGCAGAACTGAGTTGGTGTTAAAGCAGAGCTCGGTTCATAGAACAGCAATACTGAGAAGGTCAGATGCAGCCAGGTGGTGCAGGCTTGATGAGAGCACAGGCATGGTCAACAGTCCAGGTCAGGCACAGGAGGTCAGTGAGGTACAACAGCATCATACAGAGGCAGGGTCAGGAAACAGGCACAGGTCAAACACAGGATCACAGAAACAGAAGACAGACACCTTTGCTATGAAAAAACACAATATTGGTAAGAAAGGTAATACATTGAATTTTATTTCACAGGACATTGAACTGGTCCATAAAACTTGCAAAAGGAATTACTTTTTTACAAAAAAGTCCTGAAAGGGGTATTCTGTCCCCGACATCTTATCCCCATCTTATCCCCTATCCACTATGTTGGCTGCGGCACCCCAGACATCTGGTAAACAGAGCGAACTTCGCTCTGTGCCAGATGACTGGCGATGCGGGGCAGAGGCTTGTGACGTCATGGTCACGCCAAGTTGTGATGTCACAGCCATGCCCCCTCAATGCAGGTCTATGAGAGGGGGCGTGGCAACACGCCCCTCCCATAGATTTGCATTAAGGGGGCGTGGCTGTGACGGCATGAGCGGGGCGTGACCGTGATGCCACAAGCCTCCGACGCTGCACCCAATGCTCTAAACGAATGGCGGGTGCAGCAGGGAGATTGCGGGGTTCCCCAGCGGCAGGACCCACATGACCAGACATCTAAGATGTCTAGGGGCGGAGTACCCCTTTAAGAGGCACTGTAGATATAGAATGTGCATTGTTAGGCCACTGAAAAATATTGTTCTCATGCATTCTTTAGATATTTAATATAACGGTGACACCTACCAAAAATTCAACAGCTGCTAGACTCATCAGGATCCATGTAGGGGGGTAGGATCATGGAATATTGAAAAGGTTTTAGTGGTGTGGGTGCACCAGGCAATTCACCAGTGGCGTGTGTTATGCTAGATTGCATGCTGTGGGCACAAAACAGTATCCTAATAGCTCATTTTGTTACTCCCAATGCTGGCACCCCTGAAGACACACCATAAAGAAGGGTGGTACAAAAACTGTACATGTTGCGCTTTATGTAATTTTGAGAACAAAGATTTAAGGCAGACTCAAACATGGCTACATAGAAATACTTACCTAGCCTGATAGCTTTAGTTGACCAGTGACGTTCTAAGTTTTAGAAGTATTTATTAATAGTGTTGCTCACGAATATTCGCAAATTCGCGAATATTACGAATTTTGAGCTAAAAATTTGCTATTACGAATATTTGTCTTTTTTTCAAACTGTTTTAAAAACTGAGCACATTGTAGGGATCTCCTTCGACTGATAAATGCAAAAAACTTGTATCATTAAAGACCCAGGGATGAGACTGGGAGGCGAAAGGTTTATGCATGCGAATACTCTTTGAAATTCCGCCCTAATTATGCCTGTGAGCCAATGAGAGTTCTGCAAGCACAGTTGTCAGAGCTTAGCAACGTCCCTAGCAACCAATAGAAACTTGCTGGCACGACCAGTATATAACATCACTCCCCACCAGCATTCCTTTGCAGATTCACATGGTGGTACACAGATAACACAGTGATAACTCTCTGAGTACAGATAATGTAGTAGATGTGACCTGCAGTCCTATGTAACAGCACAGATAACACACTGATAACTCTCTGAGTACAGATAATGTAGTAGATGTGACATGCAGTCCTATGTAACAGCACAGGTAACACAGTGATAACTCTCTGAGTACAGATAATGTAGTAGATGTGACCTGCAGTCCTATGTAACACCACAGATAACACAGTGATAACTCTCTGAGTACAAATAATGTAGTAGATGTGACATGCAGTCCTATGTAACAGCACAGGTAACACAGTGATAACTCTCTGAGTACAGATAATGTAGTAGATGTGACCTGCAGTCCTATGTAACACCACAGATAACACAGTGATAACTCTCTGAGTACAGATAATGTAGTAGATGTGACCTGCAGTCCTATGTAACAGCACAGATAACACACTGATAACTCTCTGAGTACAGATAATGTAGTAGATGTGACCTGCAGTCCTATGTAACAGCACAGATAACACAGTGATAACTGAGTACAGATAATGTAGTAGATGTGACCTGCAGTCCTATGTAACACCACAGATAACACAGTGATAACTGAGTACAGATAATGTAGTAGATGTGACATGCAGTCCTATGTAACAGCACAGATAACACAGTGATAACTCTCTGAGTACAGATAATGTAGTAGATGTGACCTGCAGTCCTATGTAACACCACAGATAACACAGTGATAACTGAGTACAGATAATGTAGTAGATGTGACATGCAGTCCTATGTAACAGCACAGATAACACAGTGATAACTCTCTGAGTACAGATAATGTAGTAGATGTGACCTGCAGTCCTATGTAACAGCACAGATAACACACTGATAACTCTCTGAGTACAGATAATGTAGTAGATGTGACATGCAGTCCTATGTAACAGCACAGATAACACAGTGATAACTCTCTGAGTACAGATAATGTAGTAGATGTGACATGCAGTCCTATGTAACAGCACAGATAACACAGTGATAACTCTCTGAGTACAGATGATGTAGTAGATGGGACCTGCAGTCCTATGTAACAGCACAGATAACACAGTGATAACTCTGAGTACAGATAATGTAGTAGATGTGACATGCAGTCCTGTGTAACACCACAGATAACACAGTGATAACTCTCTGAGTACAGATAATCTAGTAGATGTGACATGCAGTCCTATGTAACAGCACAGATAACACAGTGATAACTCTCTGAGTACAGAAAATGTAGTAGATGTGACATGCAGTCCTATGTAACAGCACAGATAACACAGTGATAACTCTGAGTACAGATAATGTAGTAGATGTGACATGCAGTCCTATGTAACACCACAGATAACACAGTGATAACTCTCTGAGTACAGATAATGTAGTAGATGTGACATGCAGTCCTATGTAACAGAACAGATAACACAGTGATAACTCTCTGAGTACAGATAATGTAGTAGATGTGACCTACAGTCCTATGTAACAGCACAGATAACACAGTGATAACTCTCTGAGTACAGATAATGTAGTAGATGTGACCTGCAGTCCTATGTAACAGCACAGATAACACACTGATAACTCTCTGAGTACAGATAATGTAGTAGATGTGACATGCAGTCCTATGTAACAGCACAGATAACACAGTGATAACTCTGAGTACAGATAATGTAGTAGATGTGACATGCAGTCCTATGTAACAGCACAGATAACACAGTGATAACTCTCTGAGTACAGATAATGTAGTAGATGTGACATGCAGTCCTATGTAACAGCACAGATAACACAGTGATAACTCTGAGTACAGATAATGTAGTAGATGTGACATGCAGTCCTATGTAACACCACAGATAACACACTGATAACTCTCTGAGTACAGATAATGTAGTAGATGTGACATGCAGTCCTATGTAACAGCACAGATAACACAGTGATAACTCTGAGTACAGATAATGTAGTAGATGTGACATGCAGTCCTATGTAACAGCACAGATAACACAGTGATAACTCTCTGAGTACAGATAATATAGTAGATGTGACATGCAGTCCTATGTAACAGCACAGATAACACAGTGATAACTCTGAGTACAGATAATGTAGTAGATGTGACATGCAGTCCTATGTAACACCACAGATAACACAGTGATAACTCTCTGAGTACAGATAATGTAGTAGATGTGACATGCAGTCCTATGTAACAGCACAGATAACACAGTGATAACTCTCTGAGTACAGATAATGTAGTAGATGTGACATGCAGTCCTATGTAACAGCACAGATAACACAGTGATAACTCTCTGAGTACAGATAATGTAGTAGATGGGACCTGCAGTCCTATGTAACAGCACAGATAACACAGTGATAACTCTGAGTACAGATAATGTAGTAGATGTGACATGCAGTCCTATGTAACAGCACAGATAACACAGTGATAACTCTCTGAGTACAGATAATGTAGTAGATGTGACATGCAGTCCTATGTAACAGCACAGATAACACAGTGATAACTCTCTGAGTATAGATAATGTAGTAGATGTGACATGCAGTCCTATGTAACAGCACAGATAACACACTGATAACTCTCTGAGTACAGATAATGTAGTTGGTGTGACCTGCAGTCCTATGTAACACCAAAGATAACACAGTGATAATTCTCTGAGTACAGATAATGTAGTAGATGTGACCTGCAGTCCCATGTAACAGCACTGATAACACACTGATAACTCTCTGAGTACTGATGATGTAGTAGATGTGACCTTCAGTCCTATGTAACAGCAAAGATAACACACTGATAACTCTCTGAGTACAGATGATGTAGTAGATGTGACCTGCAGTCCTATGTAACAGCGCAGATAACACACTGATAACTCTATGAGTACAGATTATGTAGTAGATGTGACCTGCAGTCCTATGTAGCAGAACATGTACACAGATAATGTAGTTGATGTGACCTGCAGTCCTATGTAACACCACAGATAACACAATACTTTGGAGAGAAAATTTCGCTTCGGGGGGCATGTCGCATTTAGGAAGCCCCTATGGTGCCCGGACAGCAAAAAAAACCAAAAACACATGGCATACTATTTTGGAAACTAGACCCCTCGAGAAATGTAGCAAGGGGTACAGTGAGCATTTACTGGTATCTGACAGATCGTTGGAACAGTGTGCTGTGCAAATAAAAAATAAAATTTTTCATTTTCACAGATCACTTTTACAAAGATCTGTCAGACACATGTGGGGTGTAAATGCTCACTGCACCCCTCATTACATTCTGTGATGGGGGTAGTTTCCAAAATGGGGTCACGTGTTTTTTTTTGCATTTGTCAGAACCACTGTAAGAATCAGCCACCCCGTGCAAATCACCTCAAATGTACATGGTGCACTCTCCCTTCTGGGCCTTGTTGTGCCCCCAGAGCACTTTGCGTCCACATATGGGGTATCTCCGTACTCAGGAGAAATTGTGTTACAAATTTTGGGGGGCATTTTTCCCTTTTACCGCTTGTGAAAATGTAAAGTATAGGGCAACATCAGCATGTTAGTGTAAACATTTTATTTTTTTACACTAACATGCTGGTGTAGACCCCAACTTCACCTTTTCATAAGGGGTTAAAGGAGAAAAAGACCCCCAAAATTTGTTAGGTACATTTTCCTGAGTACGGAGATACCCCATATGTGGCCCTAAATTGTTGCCTTGAAATACGACAGGGCTCCGAAGTGAGAGCGCCATGCGCATTTGAGGCCTAGATTATGGATTTGCATAGGGGTGGACATAGGGGTATTCTATGCCAGTGATTCCCAAACAGGGTGCCTCCAGCTGTTGCTAAACTCCCAGCATGCCTGGACAGTCAATGGCTGTCCGGCAATACTGGGAGTGGTTTTGCAACAGCTGGAGGCACCCTGTTTGGGAATCACTGGCATAGGGGTGGACATAGGGGTATTCTATGCCAGTGATTCCCAAACAGGGTGCCTCCAGCTGTTGCAAAACTCCCAGCATGCCTGGACAGTCAATGGCTGTCCGTTAATACTGGGGAGTTGTTTTGCAACAGCTGGAGGCTCCGTTTTGGAAACAGTGCCGTACCAGACATTTTTCATTTTTCTTGGGGAGGAGGGCTGTGTAGGGGTATGTGTATATGTAGTGTTTTTCACTTTTTATTTAGTGTGGTGTAGTGTTTTTAGGGTACAGTCACACGGGCGGGGATTCACAGTAGTTTCCCGCTGAGAGTTTGAGCTGCAGCGCAAAATTTGCTTCAGCTAGAAGCACACTGTAAGCCCCTGCCCATGTGAATGTACCCTGTACATTCACATTGGTAGAGAGGGGGGGGGATGCAGCGAGTTGCACGCAGGGAGTTGTAGTTTTGCAACAGCTGGAGGCACAATGGTTGCAAAACACTGAGTTTGTTACCTAACTCAGTGTTTCACAACCAGTGGGCCTCCAGCTGTTGAAAAACTACAACTCCCAGCAGGCATGGTCTGTCAGTGCATGCTGAGAATTGTAGTTTTGTAGCATCTGGAGGGCCAAAAATTTGGAGACCCCTGTATAGTGGTTTGAAAACTGTGGCCCTCCAGATGTTGCAAAACTATAAGTCCAAGAATGGCCAGGCATGCTGGAAGTTGTAGTTCTGCAACATCTAGAGGGTCAGATGTATGCGAACGTTCTTGGTCCTTAAGGACCCTGAAGTCAGGACGTTCGCATACGTCCTATGTCCCCAACATGTTAATTATGTTAAATAGCATGGAAAGTGCCTAAACATACGTTTACCAAACAGAGTGCCTCCAGCTGTCCAGGCATGCTGGGAGTTGTAGTTTTGCAACAGCTGGAGACACACTGTTTGGGAAAGACTTCTATCTGATCTTATATCATAACTTTTAAACTACTCTAAAATGCAGTTAAATATAATGAAATTACAGTGGTGACATTACTTACACAAATCAGCAGTTTTTCCTCACTTGGTGAAAAGTTACTCCCCACCATCTTCGCAGGGCAGCAGAAAATTGCGATGCGAAATGCAACTGGCAAAGATCCAGGAAATTATCTCCATTCTCGCATGATGTTATAGCGCGCATGCGCAGATGAGCGAAATTTCGCAATAAAAAAACACGTCACGAATATTCGAATTTCATGAATATGGGACGAATATTCGTCCTCATATTCTCGAAATATCGCGAATTTGAATATGGGAATTTGAATATGCCGCTCATCACTATTTATTAATAAAGGGTTTCATCTATATAGATATATCTTTTGTCAAGCTACTTTCTTCATCAATGTTAAATACTTTTTAATGGTCCATGCAAATTTGGCTTTAGTTGCACAAGACTGCCTCTGGCATCTGTGTAGTATAAATCCAGTACATATGGCCCCAGTGGCAGGTGGAAGCTATATCCAGCTCTCATATAGATTTTTTTATAGCTGTATCATTGATTTATTAGAAAATCGTTAGGCACCTGTAAAAACTAAGGCTCCAGAGTCCTCCAGCCCTCCAGTACCACCTGTTCCTATGCTTCATTACAATCAAGTACTGAAAGATGAGTACTAATAACAATTTTATGTTTAAATAGTGCCAACATATTCTGCATCACTTAAAGGGGTACTACCGTGCTGACAACTTATCCCCTATCGAAAAGATAGGGGATAAGTTGCCTGATCGCGTGGGGTCCCGCTGCTGGGGACCCCCGCGATCTCGCACGCAGCACCCCGCTCTCATCAGGCCCCGGAGCGAACATCTGCTCCGGGTCTGATGACGGGGCCGGTGATTGTGACGTCACGCTCCGTCCCCTCAATGCAAGTCTATGGCAGGGGCGAAACAGCTGTCTCGCCAACTGCCATAGACTTACATTGAGGAGGCGTAGCGTGACATCACATGGGGGCGGAGCCGTGACGTCTCGATACTCCGGCCCCGTGATCGGCAGTCATCAGACCCGGAGTGATGTTCGCTCCGGGGCCTGATGAGAGCGGGGTGCTGCGTGCGAGATCGCGGGGGTCCCCAGCGGCGGGACCCCACGTGATCAGGCAACTTATCCTCTATCCTTTAGATAGGGGATAAGTTGTCAGCACGATAGTACCTCTTTAACAATACAGACAGGAGCACATACAATATAGAAAAAAAAGATATATACATATATATATATATATATATATATATATATATATATATATATTTATTTATTTATTTATTTATTTATTTTCTTTTCCCCACTGGCCAAGACAGCATTTATAAAACAAATTAAAGGGGTTGTCCAGGAATCGAAAAACAGACCTATGTTCTTTCAAAGGCCGCTCCCCGTCTGTCTCCAGGTTGTTTGGTATTATAACTTGGCTCTATTTACTTCAATGGAACTGAAAAACCTATAAATACGCCACTACAGCGTATAGGGTAAACCCACAAAGAATAAAAATGTATATAATAAAATAAATAAGAACATATTAATCTAATAAATCAATAAACATCAAGTTAATAAATATGGTTTTATTTTACAAAAAAGACATATATCATACACAAAAAACTATATTTAAAAAACTATATTTATTAACTTGATGTTTATTGATTTATTAGATTAATATTTTCTTATTTATTTTATTATATACATTTTTATTCTTGGTGGGTTTACCCTATACGCTGTAGTGGCGTAGTTATAGGTTTTTTAGTGGTTGTTTTGGGTTTTCCCCAATTTTATTTAGACCACAGTATATAGGACTTCTTTTTAAGTTGTTTTCAATGGAACTGAGCTGCAGAACCACACCCAACCTGGAGACAGACAAGGAGCTGTCTTTGAAAGAAATTAGCTCTGTTTTTTAATTCCTGACTAACCCCTTTAGGGTCTATTCACACGTACAGTATTCTGAGCATATTTTATGTGCAGATTTGATGCGCAAGATTTCAAGCTGTGTTCAGTCATTTAGTTTACATTGAAATCTGCAGCAGAAAATCCTGCACATCAAATCTGCACAGAATACTGTACGTGTGAATAGACTAAGATGCAGAAGTCAGTAGTCTAGCAGTATCCATGTATTTATGTACAAATATAAAGTACATAATAGTGCATAGCATAAAAATGATAATGTTGATTGTAAAGATGAGGGATTAAGGAAAAAAATTTAGAGGGGAAGGGGGGGGGGGGGGAGAAAAGGAGTCACTTTAAGTAATGTGGTAGCCTTGCCTAAAAATATATATATTTTGGCATGCTTAATGGAGTACTCCACTGGAAAACATTTTTTTTTTAATCAACTGGTGCCAGAAAGTTATACAGAGTTGTAAATTACTTACTAAAAAAATCCTTTCCAGTACTTATCAGCTGCTGTATGATCCACAGGAAGTTCATTTCTTTTTTAATTACCTTTCTGTCTGACCACAGTGTTCTCTGCTGACACCTCTGTCCATGCCAGGAACTGTCCAGAGCAGGAGAGGTTTGCTATGGGGATTTGCTCCTTAAATGGACAGTTCCTAAAATGGACAGAGGTGTCAGCAGAGAGCACTGTGGTCAGACAGAAAGGAAATTCAAAAAAGAAAAGAATTTCCTGTGGAACATATGACAGCTGATAAGTACTGGAAGGATTAAGATTTTTAAATAGAAGTAAATAGCAAATCTAACTTTCTGGCACCAGTTGATTAAAAAAAAAAAAAAAAGTTTTCCAGTGGAGTACCCCTTTAGGATACGTACACACTTACAGGATCCTGCGCAGATTTGATGCGCAGAATTTGTAACTGCCGATTAGAAGCTGTGCTAAGTCATTTAGTTTGCATTTAAATCTGCAGCAGAAAATCCTGCGCAACAAATTCTGTGCATTAAATCTGCGTACGCGTGAATGTACCCTTAAAACTGTGGAAGTTGGGATTTAATCTGATCCCGAATATCAACTTCCAGAAAACTGGTGCACAACGAGTAAGAGTGATCATGCGAACATCGCAGCTGACTTTATCCTGCCTAAATTAGTTCAGCTTTCAGGTGCTCCGGTGGGCTGGAGACTCTTTCCTAGGACTGTATCCACCTTTTCCAGCCCACCGGAGCACCTGAAAGTTGAACTCATTTATGTAGGCTAAAGTCAGCAACCGCCGAGCTACGATGTTCGCGCAGAATCGAATCACTGTAACTTTGCTCATCTCTAGGTGTCACCCATTGTGAAAAAATCCATCCGTTGCAGTGAATGCAAGGTAACGCTACATTACTTTCTGTGGAAGCAGCAGGTCACTTACCTAGTCTCCTAAGGTAACAGAGTTGACTAATGTGATGCTCCCCAGTTTCTAATATATACATGGCAACTCAGGACTGCAATGAAATATAACTTAGGATCAGTACAGGATAAGTAATGTAATGTATGTGCACAGTGACTCCCCCAGCTGAATAGTGAGTGCAGCTCTGGAGTATAATACTTGATATAACTCAGGATCAGTACAGGATAAGTAATGTAATATATGTACACAGTGACCTCACCAGCTGAATAGTGAGTGCAGCTCTGGAGTATAATACAGGATATGAAGCAAAATGAAAAGATGTCCAGCACCAGGAAGGCAGGTAAAATCTCTTCTTTATTGTGGCATCAGTAAAAGTAGGGTACACAGAGCAAGTAGCCTACGCGTTTCGGGCTGTAGTGCCGTTAATCATGGCATAAAAACTTATAGTAACACCATTGTATTTATACACATAGATGATAGATCACATGGGTGTTGCTAATTACACAAAGCTAAAAAATGCGGTATGGATTTCAACGGGAATTGGTTCTGGAGGTTATAAGACATGGATAGAAGGATTAGAACATTCAATATACAAACCTATTTAATACAAAGAAAAACTGTGGCTTCATATAAGGCAGAATATACAATATAACTAATATGTTAAAATAAGATCCTGTCTTAAATTCAAACCACTTGGTTCCCTACTCTCTATAAGAAAAATCAAAAAGGATTCCCTGTTTAGAAGTAATCTCCTCATGTTACCTCCCCTGATAGGCCTTCGGATTTTCTCTATACCCTGCACTTGTAGAGTGCTAGTGTCACCGACATGAATGTCCCTAAAATGTTTTGAAAGGGCAGATATATTATGGTTGAAATTCATTGTATTCTTGGAGTCTGAAATATGTCTATGGATTCTAACTTTCAGACTATTTGAGGTGCAACCTACATATTGTTTGTAGCATGTTGTGCAGGAGGCCAGATATATCAAATACTGGGAATTACAATTCATATAATCCCAAATTTGAAAACACTTTCCATTAGCATAAGATTGAAATTGCCTTGTAACTTGCATGTAGTTGCATGTGGTACAAATTTTATGTCCACATTTCCAATTTCCAGCATGTTGTAACCATGTAGATCCAGTAAATGGCCTATCTCTGGATCTGTTACTGTACATGCTGGGAGAAAGAATAGAACCCAGTGACGGTCCCTTTCTAGAAGCCATTTTAAAGTTTTCACAAAACAGGTTACCAATAATGGGATCCTGTTGTAATACTTGTAATATTGCCTATCTTATGATATTGTTTACTGTATTGAGTGACAAAAAATGGGGGATTTTTATTATCTGCTGTTTGTTTGGTTCTTTTTGTTTTTCTGGTGTTACATTGTGTAATCAGATCCTTCCTATCAAGTTTTTTGTCTCTTTCTCTAGCATCATTCAATACATTTGATGCATATCCCCTATTGCTTAACCTATCAAAGAGTGAGTCAGATTCACTGGAAAACATACTGTCCTCGGTACAATTCCCCGTCTTAATCTGTACCATTCCCTGTAGGGAATATTTTTCAGGACATGTTGTGGATGACAAGATGATGCCTGTAATATGGAGTTACCAGCATTTTCTGTAGGGTGCCGCCACAATTTTATTGTCATTACTGATTGAAAAACACACATCCAGGAAGGAAATTTGCTGCCTGGAGCAGGCCGAAGTGAAAGACAAATTTAAGGCATTGTTGTTAATGTATTTTACAAAATTTTCAAAATCACTTTGAGTGCCCCTCCAAACAAATATCAGGTCATCAATAAATCAACCCATCCATTTGATGTGAGGTTGGAATGGATTGCTGTCTGCAAATATAACATTTTCCTCCCATTGGCTCATGTATATATTTGCGAACGAAGGGGAATATTTAGCTCCCATAGATGCTCCCCTGGTGTGAAGGAAAAATTGGCCATTAAACATTAAAAAAAAATATTTTTTAACAGAAATTCTGTGGCCATTAAAATAAATTCCTTCAAACCAGGTGAGTATGTACTATGCATATCCATATGTTTGGCCAATGCCAAAAGTCCTTCCATCCAGGGGATAGAAGGATAGAGGGATGTAACATCACATGTGACCCAGGAGCAGGAAGATTCCCAATTAAGATGTTCCATAACATGGAGTACATGTGAGGTGACCTTAAGAAACGTAGGTGTCACTTTGTGAGAGGTTGGAGGTAGCTGTCAAACCAGTTCCCCAGTCTCTCCCCCAAGGATCCAATACCAGCCACAATAGGGCAGAGGGGAGGTGGGAAAACCCCTTTATGGACCTCGGGGAGAGAGTGGAGGACTGCCTTCCTGGTGCTGGACATCTTTTCATTTTGCTGTTTACCTACGGATGGAAACGCCCCCCACCAGTCCGAGCACGGGAACCAGAGGAGAGGGACGGAGCTGATACTACATTATTCCAATAATACAGGATATAACTCAGGATCAGTACAGGATAAGTAATGTAATGTATGTACACAGTGACTCCACCAGCAGAATAGAGAGTAGAGCTCTGGGATATAATACAAGATATAACTCAGGATCAGTACAGGATAAGTAATGTTATATATGTACACAGTGACCTCACCAGCAGAATAGTGAGTACAGCTCTGGAGTATAATACAGGATATAACTCAGGATCAGTACAGGATAAGTAAGGTAATATATGTACACAGTGACCTCACCAGCAGAATAGTGAGCACAGCTCTGGAGTATAATACAGGATATAACTCAGGATCAGTACAGGATAAGTAATGTAATGTATGTACTCAGTGACTCCACCAGCTAAATAGTGAGTACAGCTTTGGAGTATAATACAGGGTATAACTTAGGATCAGTACAGGATAAGTAATGTAATGTACACAGTGACTCCACCAGCAGAATAGTGAGTAGAGCTCTGGGATATAATACAAGATATAACTCAGGATCAGTACAGGATAAGTAAGGTAATATATGTACACAGTGACTCCACCAGCTAAATAGTGAGTAGAGCTCTGGGATATAATACAGGATATAACTTAGGATCAGTACAGGATAAGTAATGTAATGTATGTACACAGTGACTTCACCAGCTGAATAGTAAGTGCAGCTCTGGGAGTATAATACAGGATAAGGATGTAACAAGGAGTTAAAAGAATTAGAATGCCCATAATATATATATATATATATATATATATATATATATATATATATATATATAAATATAAATATATATATATATATATATATATATATATATATATATATAAGAAAAATAAACTGTACTAACCTCCAGTGAGTACTGTGCCCTGCTCCGGTCCCCTGGTGTAATCCTCTTTCTGAGCTGCAGCATGTTTTGGGCTTGGAGTAACTTCGTGGCCCAGTGTGTTATACTGCTACTGAGCCAACCACTGACCGTAGTGATGTCCCGACACGGCCAGGTAAGCAGCAGCACGTCACTCCGGGCCCAGGCATCCCAATGCAGCTCAGAAAGAGGACTGCATCCGGGGATCGGAGCAGGGCACAGCAGGAGCACTGGAGGCGAGTACAGGTTTAATTTTTTTTTATATACCTGTGGAATGGAAATGTATCTAAAACGCACTCTGAGCTGATCAGGTCCACCACAGCAAAATTGCAGTGTCCTGATTGCAGTGTTGATATGTGGTGTCGCCGCATGCGTAAATGTCCAAACTATTAAAATATATATTTTTAATTAAATAAAGCACTCGGTCAATGGTGTAAACTGGAGATGAGAGAATTTTTGAAAAATTAGTTTTATTCTGAATTTAATTGCAACAAATTTCTATTAAAAAGGGCTATTTCTGCCCTACAGAGAGCCTCAATAGGGGGTGTAGAACACTTTGCCTTGTCTTAACATGAATAGGGAGTGTGCTGTGTTAGTGAAATAAAACTGTTATTTGGTATGACATGCAGATTACAGGCATCACTATTAGGCTGGGTCCACACTACGTTTTGTCCCATACGGGAGCGCATACGGCAGGAGGGAGCTAAAACCTTGCGCTCCCGTATGTGACCGTATGCGCTCCCGTATGCCATTCACTTCAATGAGCCGACCGGAGTGAAACGTTCGGTCCGGTCGGCTCATTTTTGCGCCGTATGCACTTTTACAACCGGACCTAAAACCGTGGTCAACCACGGTTTTAGGTCCGGTTGTAAAAGCGCATACGGCGCAAAAATGAGCCGACCGGACCGAACGTTTCACTCCGGTCGGCTCATTGAAGTGAATGGCATACGGGAGCGCATACGGTCACATACGGGAGCGCGAGGTTTTAGCTCCCTCCTGCCGTATGCGCTCCCGTATGGGACAAAACGTAGTGTGGACCCAGCCTTAGAATCACAGCCGCAGAGCGTCTGGATGTTGCAGCAGGGAGACCATATGGCGTCAAAATTGAAGAGAATAAATCGATTTCAATGTAATTTTTATTTATTTTTATTTTGAATTTATTTCAATTCTGGTCAGCATCGAGCTGGTGATCCGCCACAAGGCGAGCTACCACCTGTTCCAGCCCCAGCCTCTCAACCCCCCCCCCCCCCCCTCCACTGTCTTACTCTTTGTGGAACTGCAAATGTTTCATTTAATTAGTTATGGATCATTGTTATCGCTACAACCTGTTTCATTGGATTCTTGGGGTAATTCCACAGCTAATATGTGACGTCGACAACCATAGGACCTCAGTCTTGAAAAAATTACATTGTTTGAAATTTAAATTTAAGAATTTGAAATGTTCACATAGTCGGTCCAACATATGGAGAGTGGAATTCCAATGCAAATCAGACTATGTTGGGGGATGCCGTTCTGACGCTGCAGCTCAAGGAGGGTGTGCATTGCAGTGTACGAATGGCTGAAGTTTCCTTCCCAATTTTAGGATGTCTTGCATATGGGGGGAACATTTCAGGAACCGCTTGACAACCAGATTGAACACATGTGCCATGCAGGGCGCATGACTCAGCCTTCCCAGTCGCAGCGCAGTCCCGTTGTCAGTCACCATGGTTGCCATTTCCAATTTTCGTGGAGTAAGCCATGATTCAATTTCTTGATGAATGACTTTTAGCAGTTCTTCCCTGTGTGACTCCGTTCGCCAAGGCAAACCATGTGAAGGATAGCGTGACACCGCCGTGCCCTGCACACATGGTATGCTGGAGGGTAACTGAGACTTGTCCGTGCAGTGGAGGCTGAGGACACGATGGAGGATGAGGAGGCGGAGTCGCACACTGTCACAGGACCAACGGCCTGAGAACGTGGATGCAGAAGAGATGTGACCTGTCCAAGTTGCTGTTGTTGTGGCTGTGAAGAAACCACATTCACCCAGTGGGCTGTTAAGGACATGTATTTAGTGTTGCTCGCGAATATCACATATTCACGAATTTGCGAATATTCGCGAATATAGCACTATATATTCGCAATTGCGAATATTCATATATATTTTTTTCACAGTACACATCACAGTGATCATCCCTCTCTGCTTCCAGCGTGTGTGGTGTAAAGAAGGCTCTAATACTACTGTGTGAGACTGGCGTATGAATTTTTGCATATGTGAAAATTTGAATATGCTAATTTTTGCATATGCGATTTTTCGCTTATGCTCATTTTTTGCATATGCTACTTTTCGCATATGCAAATTTTTGAATATGCAAATTTTCACATACACGAAAATAAAACGCAAATATTACGAATATGCGAATTTAGCGAATAAATGACGAATATTCGTCCATATATTCGTGAAATATCGCAAATTTGAATATGGCCTATGCTGCTCAACACTACATGTTGTCACGATGCCGGCTGGCAGGAGGTGGATCCTCTGTGCCAGAGAGGGATTGGCGTGGACCGTGCTAGTGGACCGGTTATAAGTCACTACTGGTTTTCACCAGAGCCCGCCGCAAAGCGGGATGGTCTTGCTGCGGCGGTAGTGACCAGGTCGTATCCACTAGCAACGGCTCAACCTATCTGACTGCTGAAGATAGGCGCGGTACAAGGGAGTAGACAGAAGCAAGGTCGGACGTAGCAGAAGGTCGGGGCAGGCAGCAAGGATCGTAGTCAGGGGCAACGGCAGGAGGTCTGGAACACAGGCTAGGAACACACAAGGAAACGCTTTCACTGGCACAATGGCAACAAGATCCGGCGAGGGAGTGCAGGGGAAGTGAGGTATAAATAGGGAGTGCACAGGTGAACACACTAATTAGAATCAGCGGCGCAGTGGCCCTTTAAATCGCAGAGACCCGGCGCGCGCGCGCCCTAGGGAGCGGGGCCGCGCGCGCCGGGACAGGACCGACGGAGAGCGAGTCAGGTACGGGAGCCGGGGTGCGCATCGCGAGCGGGCGCCACCCGCATCGCGAATCGCATCCCGGCTGGAGGCGGTATCGCAGCGCACCGGGTCAGTGGATCTGACCGGAGCGCTGCAGTAGCGAGAGTGAAGTGAGAGCTCCGGGGAGGAGCGGGGACCCGGAGCGCTCGGCGTAACAGTACCCCCCCCCTTGGGTCTCCCCCTCTTCTTAGAGCCTGAGAACCTGAGGAGCAGACTTTTGTCTAGGATATTGTCCTCAGGTTCCCAGGATCTCTCTTCAGGACCACAACCCTCCCAATCGACTAAAAAAAAGTTTTCCCTCTGACCTTCTTGGAGGCCAGTATCTCCTTAACGGAGAAGATGTCCGAGGAGCCGGAAACAGGAGTGGGAGAAACAAGTTTGGGAGAGAAACGGTTGATGATGAGTGGTTTAAGAAGAGAAACGTGAAAGGCATTAGGAATACGAAGAGAAGGAGGAAGAAGAAGTTTGTAAGAGACAGGATTAATCTGGCACAAAATTTTGAAAGGACCAAGATAGCGTGGTCCCAATTTGTAGCTAGGGACACGGAAGCGGACATATTTAGCGGAGAGCCATACCTTGTCTCCAGGAGAAAAAATGGGGGGAGCTCTTCTTTTTTTATCAGCAAACTTCTTCATGCGTGATGAAGCCTGTAAGAGAGAATTTTGGGTCTCTTTCCATATGGTGGAAAGATCACGAGATATTTCATCCACAGCGGGCAAACCAGAGGGCAAGGGAGTAGGGAGGGGGGGAAGAGGGTGACGGCCGTACACCACGAAAAATGGGGATTTGGAGGAAGATTCAGAGATTCTGAAGTTATACGAGAATTCGGCCCATGGTAGAAGATCTGCCCAGTCATCCTGGCGGGAGGAAACAAAATGCCGTAAATAATCACCCAAGACCTGGTTAATTCTTTCTACTTGCCCATTGGATTGAGGATGATATGCAGAAGAAAAGTTTAATTTAATCTTGAGTTGTTTACAGAGAGCCCTCCAGAATTTTGACACGAATTGGACGCCTCTATCCGAGACGATCTGCGTGGGCAACCCGTGAAGACGAAAAATGTGTACAAAAAATAGTTTTGCCAACTGAGGCGCTGAAGGAAGACCAGGAAGAGGGATGAAATGTGCCATTTTGGAGAATCGATCAACGACCACCCAAACAACAGTGTTGCCACGGGATGGGGGTAAGTCTGTAATAAAGTCCATACCAATCAGAGACCAAGGCTGTTCGGGGACAGGCAGAGGATGAAGAAGACCAGCGGGCTTCTGGCGAGGAGTCCTATCCCGGGCACAGACAGTGCAGGCTCGCACAAAATCCACGACATCCGTCTCCAGAGTCGGCCACCAATAGAAACGAGAGATGAGTTGCACGGATTTCTTGATGCCCTTTTTTAAATTTTCCTGGATGTACTCAGACATAGCAAGAGTCTCTGGGGCAGAGAGAGGATAAATTCTGCCCCGGGGTGGAGTAGTGCCCGGGAGGAGGTCAATAGGACAGTCATAAGGCCTGTGAGGAGGTAGAGTCTCAGCTTGTTTTTTGCAAAAAACATCCGCAAAGTCCATATAGGCCTTAGGGAGACCGGTTACAGGGGGAACCACAGAGTCACGGCAAGGAGTACTGGGAACCGGTTTAAGGCAGTCCTTGAAACAAGAGGGACCCCAACTCTTGATCTCTCCAGTGGACCAATCCAGGGTTGGGGAATGGTGTTGAAGCCAGGGTAGTCCAAGGAGAATTTCGGAAGTGCAATTGGGGAGGACCAAAAACTAAATTTTCTCGTGATGAGGTCCGATGCACATTAGGAGGGGCTCCGTGCGGAGACGTATGGTACAGTCCAATCTTTCATTGTTAACACAATTGATGTAGAGGGGTCTGGCGAGACTGGTCACCGGGATGTTGAACCTGTTGATGAGAGAGGCCAGAATAAAATTTCCTGCAGATCCGGAATCCAAGAAGGCCATAGTAGAGAAGGAGAAGGTAGAGGCAGATATCCGCACAGGCACAGTAAGACGTGGAGAAGCAGAGTTGACATCCAGGACTGTCTCACCTTTGTGCGGAGTCAGCGTACGTCTTTCCAGGCGAGGAGGACGGATAGGACAATCCTTCAGGAAGTGTTCGGTACCGGCACAATACAGGCAGAGATTCTCCATGCGGCGTCGTGTCCTCTCTTGAGGTGTCAGGCGAGACCGGTCGACCTGCATAGCCTCCACGGCGGGAGGCACAGGAACGGATTGCAGGGGACCAGAGGAGAGAGGAGCCGGGGAGAGAAAACGCCTCGTGCGAACAAAGTCCATATCCTGGCGGAGCTCCTGACGCCTTTCGGAAAAACGCATGTCAATGCGAGTGGCTAGATGAATGAGTTCATGTAGGTTAGCAGGGATTTCTCGTGCGGCCAGAACATCTTTAATGTTGCTGGATAGGCCTTTTTTAAAGGTCGCGCAGAGGGCCTCATTATTCCAGGATAGTTCTGAAGCAAGAGTACGGAATTGTACGGCGTACTCGCCAACGGAAGAATTACCCTGGACCAGGTTCAACAGGGCAGTCTCAGCAGAAGAGGCTCGGGCAGGTTCCTCAAAGACACTTCGAATTTCTGAGAAGAAGGAGTGTACAGAGGCAGTGACGGGGTCATTGCGGTCCCAGAGCGGTGTGGCCCATGACAGAGCTTTTCCAGACAGAAGGCTGACTACGAAAGCCACCTTAGACCTTTCAGTAGGAAACTGGTCCGACATCATCTCCAAGTGCAGGGAACATTGGGAAAGAAAGCCACGGCAAAATTTAGAGTCCCCATCAAATTTATCCGGCAAGGATAGTCGTAGGCCTGGAGCGGCCACTCGCTGCGGAGGAGGTGCAGGAGCTGGCGGAGGAGATGATTGCTGAAGCTGTGGTAGTAGCTGCTGTAGCATCACGGTCAGTTGAGACAGCTGGTGGCCTTGTTGCGCTATCTGTTGTGACTGCTGGGCGACCACCGTGGTGAGGTCGGCGACAACTGGCAGAGGAACGTCAGCGGGATCCATGGCCGGATCTACTGTCACGATGCCGGCTGGCAGGAGGTGGATCCTCTGTGCCAGAGAGGGATTGGCGTGGACCGTGCTAGTGGACCGGTTCTAAGTCACTACTGGTTTTCACCAGAGCCCGCCGCAAAGCGGGATGGTCTTGCTGCGGCGGTAGTGACCAGGTCGTATCCACTAGCAACGGCTCAACCTCTCTGACTGCTGAAGATAGGCGCGGTACAAGGGAGTAGACAGAAGCAAGGTCGGACGTAGCAGAAGGTCGGGGCAGGCAGCAAGGATCGTAGTCAGGGGCAACGGCAGGAGGTCTGGAACACAGGCTAGGAACACACAAGGAAACGCTTTCACTGGCACAATGGCAACAAGATCCGGCGAGGGAGTGCAGGGGAAGTGAGGTATAAATAGGGAGTGCACAGGTGAACACACTAATTAGAACCACTGCGCCAATCAGCGGCGCAGTGGCCCTTTAAATCGCAGAGACCCGGGACGCGCGCGCCCTAGGGAGCGGGGCCGCGCGCGCCAGGACAGGACCGACGGAGAGCGAGTCAGGTACGGGAGCCGGGGTGCGCATCGCGAGCGGGCGCCACCCGCATCGCGAATCGCATCCCGGCTGGAGGCGGTATCGCAGCGCACCGGGTCAGTGGATCTGACCGGAGCGCTGCAGTAGCGAGAGTGAAGCGAGCGCTCCGGGGAGGAGCGGGGACCCGGAGCGCTCGGCGTAACACATGTATTGTCCCTGACCGTAGTTACAGCTCCACACGTCGGCACTGCCGTGCACTTTGGTAAACACCGGCAGGCTCGAGGACTGGCCCACCTTCTGTTCCACAAATTTTGCTGGGCTGGTACTGCCTTCTTCGCAAGAAATCTCCACCTCGGCTCGGCACAAGCCATCAGTTCTCCGAAAGGTGTAGAGTTCACTACTTGAAAGGGGAGGGAATGCAGTACCAGCAAGTTGGACAGGAGCACATTCAGATTCTGCGCCATTGGATGAGTGGGCGCATACTGTTGTCTCTTGGACATAGTTTAGCCGATGGATTGCTGGCAGAATTACTGACTTGAAGTAGGATGAGCAAGAGAATCTGGAGTGACAGAGGATGGGTATGACACACAGCTCCCTTCGGCCGAGGTGGTGGAGCCTTGGCTGGCTGAAACAGAGGGGCGGCGTGCCACTGGGTGATACAGCAGACTTGACCACCACATCAGAGCCACGGTTCTCCCAGGCCGCTTAAAAAAAAATGCCACACCGCCGAGTAGCTGATTTTCCCACCAACAGTCCACACTGATTGACTGCTACTGTCGCCAACTGCAGGAACCCCTGTTTCACTACCTCCCGGGAAGGTATGCTGCCGCGAAGCTGGTGGTTTACCCCGGGCACTTTTGACTCCAGATTTTCCACTTCTGCCACCATGCTGACTGCCAACCGTGCTACCGCCTTGCTGGCTCAGCTGCTGCCTCATGGGCAACCTGCAACCTTCTTCACCTGATGATGATGAAGCTCCTTCTGCACCTGGCTCCTAAGTGCATTCAGCTTCATCCTCATCATTTATTTGTGTCTGCACATCACTGATGTCCTCCTCAGGTTCCTCAACAGTGTCTGCTTCAGGAGCCTGAATGCTCGCAACACCACCTGCTCACTGTCCTCTAGATCATCCTCACTAAATAAGGGAGCTGAACCCACTTCTGTGGAGGAGGGAACAGCATAGGACAGAGGAAACGGGAGGACAGGGACTGCTCCCAGGCCATACCAACTGAGGGTTGTGTCTGAGGAACCCACCAACTGTTGACTGGGGGTGTCAGATGTCATTTATGATGAAGTGGATGACCGTGTAAACCAATCGATGACTGCAGATGAGTAGCTGGTCGAGACATGACCGCTAGTTGATACCGGGAGCTCAGGCCTCTCGCTGTGACTCCTGCTTCCACTCGCCCCTAGTCTGCTGCAACCTCTGCCTGATGAATTTAGGCCTCTGCCACTCCTCTGTGCGTGTCCTTGCACTTCTCTGCCTGACATACTTAGTGCGTATATGAGGGGAGTACAAAATGCTCCACTACGCTTAAAAAAAGTATTAATATACAACACCAGCCAGTGAGTACTTTTGGCTGGCCTTTCACAGTATCTAGGCCCTTAAGACTTTAACAGGAACACAATATTACACTACTTAGATGTATGTAAGTGGTACACACTTATAAGGGGAGAAAAATGCACTACAGTACGTTTAAAAAAGTATTTGTGTACAACACTAGCCGGTGAGTACTTTGTCCCCATCTTTCACAGTACCTAGGCCCTTGGGACTTTAACCTGTTGGGGACTGAGGATGTACCTGAACGCCCCTCACCCACTCCCTTTCTATAATATGGGGCCACGGCGTGGTAGCGGGTCGGGCCCGTCCTCTAACAATGGCCTGGACCCGTGGCTAATAGCGCACAGAACTGATTGCGGTGCCGCATGCTATTAACCCATTCAAAGTTGAAAGTGAAAGTAAACGAATGCCGGTTAGCTCAGGGGGCTGTTCGGGATTTCGCCGCATCCCGAACAGCTGTTGGACAGCAGGAGGATCCCCTACCTTCCTCCTTGCTGTCCGATCGCCGAATGACTGTTCAGTGCCTGAGATCCAGGCATGAGCCATCAAGCGGCGGAATCATTAAACAATGGTTTCCTATGAGAAACCATTGATCAATGTGAAAGATCAGGGTGTGCAGTGTTATATCCCCTATAGGAGCTATAACATGCAAAAAAAAAAGATCAATAAAAAAAAAAGATCAATAAATTAAGAAAGATCATTTAACCCCTTCCCTAATAAAAGTTCGAGTCACCCTCTTTTTCCCATTAAAAAAAAAAACAGAGTGAATAAAAATAAAAAAAAGCATATGTGATATTGCCGCGTGCATCAATTAAACTGCACGGTCAATGACGTATGCGCAAAATGTCCAAAATAACTTATTTTGGTCACTTTTTATATCATGAAAAAATGAATAAAAATCAATCAAAAAGTCCGATCAATACAAAAATGGTACCGCTAAAAACTTCAGATCATGGTGCAAAACATGAGCTCCCATACTGTCCCGTACGCAGAAAAATAAAAAAAAGTTATAGGGGTCAGAAGATGAAAATTTTAAACGTATACATTTTCCTGCATGTAGTTAGTTGAAACGGAAGCCCCCAAAAGTTACAAAATGTGTTTTTTTCTTCAATTTTGTCGCACAATGATTTATTTTTCCGTTTCATAGCAGATTTTTGGGTAAAATGACTGATGTCATTTCAAAGTAGAATTGGTGGCACAAAAAATAAGCCATCATATGGATTTTTAGGTGTAAAATTGAAAGGGTTATGATTTTTAAAAGGTTAGGAGGAAAAAAAACGAAAGTGCAAAAACAGAAAAACCCTCCATCCCGAACAAAATAGTACACCACTTAGGTGTACGTATGTGGTGTGCACTTATGAGTGGATAAAAATGCACAACACCAGCAGTACACACCAGTGCTGCAGCACACAGTCGCTGTGTACTACACCCAAAATTGTACTTTCTCTCTCAATCTCACTCCCTTCCCTATCAGTGCTTCAAGGCAGGATTTGGGCTTGTGCTAAATCGCTGCTGTCCTGTGCAACACACTGCTCTCTGTCCCTCTCTGTAATAGAATGCTGATGTGACTGGGAGGTGAATCGCTGCAGTAAGAATGCTTTTCTGTGCAACACACACTGCTCTCTGTCCCTCTCTTTGTGCAACAGAACGCTGACTTGGCTAGGAGGTGATTCGCTCCTGGAAAAAAGCTTTTCTGTGCAACACACAGCGCTGTCTGTCCCCATCTATCTCTCTGCAGTGAAAGGCTGAAGTGACTGGCCGCAATATGGCTGCCGATTATATAGGGCTGTGACATCACAGGGGTGACTGGCTGCTGATAGACTGCATGCTGCATGTGATTCAGGGTCACCCCGCCTACCCTTATTCCCGCCTTCCCAGGATTCCTTGCCCCAAGTCCTCACATGTGTATGCTCTTTTAGATGCTCTGGAGCCTGGACCGCACTAAATGGAGTTTAATCAAGTGATTTGTGCCATAGAATCGCGGCGATATTCACATTTGTTGCAAATTGAATTTTTCCTGAAATTTGTAACAAATTCTGATTCGGCAGATTTGATTCGCTCATCCCTAGTGTAAACATAAAAAAAAATGCCAAAGTTCAGAACTGATGATTTTGGTCACTTCATATACCATAAAAAAATTTATAAAACATGCTTAAAAAAATCCCATTAAGACAAAAATGGTAAAAAACTAAAGATCATGGCACAAAAAGTCCTCATACATCCCTGTATGTGGAAAAATAAAATTGTTATAAGGGTCAGAAGAGGACAATTTTAGGCACACTGATTTTCATACAAAAAGTTGCAATTTTTAACAAGTTGTAAAATAGAACAAAACCTATATAAATTGGGTATTGTTGTAATCATATAGAATAAAGATAAGGTGTTATACTTTTTAAACCGAAAAGTGCACTACGTAGAAAGCGAAGCCCCCAAAAACTTACAAATGGCTTTTTTTTTTTTTTCGCCCTTCAAATATTTTTTTTTTTGTTTTTTACTGTATATTTTGTGGTATAATGAGTGATTTCATTACAAAGTACAAATGGTGGTGCAAAATACTTTGCTTTCATTATGCCTGGGCTGCCAACATCTAAAAAAAAACGAACACGATACCAGTCGTAGCTTTCTTGGTGCCCCGGTATCACCGATCCAGTCCTCTGCTGCTGTTTCCTTCCTGGTTGCCTCAGGTCAACATTTCACAGCTAATCACTGGCCACAGCTTGTCTTGCCAAGTCCAGTGATAAGTTGAACGAAAATGTGATGCATTAAGCCTCGGCACCAGGAAGAAGACCAGTGCCAGGGCTCAATGCATTACACTGCAGCTCAGCCTATCACCGCCCTAGGCCGGCGATTAGCTGAGCTGCAGTATGATGCATTGACCATGGGCAACCAGGAGAAGACAGCAGCGGAGGACTGGCGTGGCGATGCTGGGACACCAAAAGAGCTATGCCAGGTAAGTCCAGTTTGTTTTATATCATATTAGCCTGGGCATAATGGCTGAAAAAACCTGGACACATCTACTTTAAGGGGTTAGGCTAGTGATTCCCAACCAGGGAGCCTCCAGCTGTTGCAAAACTACAACTCCCAGCATGTCTGGACAGACAAAGGCTGTCCAGGCATGCTGGGAGTTGTAGTTTTGCAACAGCTGGAGGCACCCGGGTTGGGAAACACTGGGTTTGGCCCTAAGGGGTACTGCGGGTAAGAAAAATGTATCTTACAACCCTCAATCTTTTCCCCAATTAAACTTTTATCCCCTATTCCTCGGATAAGGGATACATTTTCATAACCTGAGGTACCCCGAGGATGCAGTAATCAGGTAGGAAGGTGGGTGGGGTGGTTAGGCATGTGGGGCCTGGGGAGGGGTTTATTGGGGTAGGCAGTTGGGGGGGTGGGGGAGTAGAAGGGGGAGCCGCTGGTGGGAGGGGGGTTACCTATATGTTGGCACTAGCGGGAGGCCTGGCGCTGCAGCAGCACAGAAAGTCAGTCAAGCGGTGCCGCGGCAGTGCAGGAACAGATGAGGTAAGGGTATGAAACTTACAGCGGGCGCAAGCGCATCTCCTGCCCTCTCCTCTCTGCAGACACCATGTCACACGTCATCACTGACGTGATAGCTCGCACTACTCCCAGGCAGCCACTGCAGTACTCTCGGGCCACACACCACAGGCTGGGAGGTAACAAAGAACAAAAAGGGGGAACACGTCTACGCCCCTTTACAGAGGCTCCGCAGCTGCGGCCTGGGGGATAAAAAATAAATAAAAGGGAACCACATCTGAGCCCCTTCTACAGAGACTGTAGCTGCGCCTGAGGCGATTGCCTCAGACGCCTCATGGCAGCTACGGCTCTGGTCAGCACCATCTGTTTTGGAGTAGATATGCCATGATTTTTGAATGGAACTACTGTGGGTTTTCCACTAGTGTATATAGGTGAGAGATCTACTGATCTAGATAGAAATTTAAGATATAAAAAATGATCCCCTATCCCAAAGATAGGGGATAAGTGTCAGATCATGGGAGGGGTCTGCCCATAGCAACCGAGAACCACCAGGTTTAACCCGTCCTCTGCTGGTGAGAACGGTTTAACCTGGTAAACGAGACCAGGGCATACAGGTACACCCTGAGTCCTTAAATACCAGGACGTCAGGGCGTACCTGTACACCCTGCATCCTTAAGGGGTTAAAGCAACAGGTACATAGAAATGCCAGAACATAAACCATAGCATAACGTTACATTATATTGAGTCCTGAGTAATATGGGCCCAAGATGGACACTGAAGGTAACATCTGCCACACAGGATGGGAAGTATGCTATATTCTGTACTGGGTCACCACATGTACACTTGTGTAATTTTTAATAGTTATCTGAAAGTTAAGGTATGCTTTAACTGCAAGACTCTAAACAATATGACAAGCTGGTTAGGCTAATGTACAAAATGTTACATTTTCTTAGATAAGGATAATGTTGATGCACATGGATATCAAGTCCTGGTGGAATTTATCACTGGTTTTAACCTGTTTTAGTTGTGTTCTATATGCACCACCCATAATAAATCACCCCCCCCCCCCTCCCACCAAATCCCCACATAGTAAAGTAGCCAGGGCCTAACTTTTTAAGAATTCAACCTGATTTGGAGCTTCATTGTGAATTGGAACTAAGGTATGTGATTATAAAATGTCAATGAGGCTTAGACTTTTCTATTTCAGTGCAAGTGTGAAATAATTTGTCATACTTGCTTTAATATATTTCCTTCAAAACAGAGATTTGCTCATGTAAGCTAAAGTTAATTCATTGGAACCAGATGCCATTGTTGCAGACATCATTTAATTAAATTGTTTATTATTTACTTCTATTTAATTATTATTTTTATTATGTTTACTTTTTATTTATTTTTATTTATTTATTTGTTTATTGATTTTAAATATACAATGTATTTCAAATTCTCTCCTCCTGACCTTCAAGGCGAAAAAATAAACAAAAACACATGAAGTAGGAGTCTTATTTAGGCCTACTGATCCTTGCAATTCCTCTGAATTCTTGATGTCCTGGGTTAGATTCCCAAAAGGTATATATATCAGGATAATGGTGGCACATGAGGCCATAAAGATCCAGGAGGCTGAATTCTTAATTATTCCCAATACTTTGTACAGTTAATTTTCACCTTTTCTTACAACCTAATATTATCCACGTTATAATGCACAGAACGGAACATAGGGTATTTCTCACTTCACATCTCAGTCTCGCGCATGAAGCAATTTTATAACCTGAGAAATATTTTAACAAGAGATTAAGGTGATCATGTTTGGAAGTGGAAAAATGCGATTTTATGTTGACCCCGTTCTGTCTTTTGTAAATTTACAGCACCTGCAGTTATGCCATCTGCAAGGTTTTATAATAGCAGAAGAACATAGTTTGCTTTATTCTTGGAACAGTGCCGCCCTTGAAAGGGACCAAGCTACAATACCACACAGCCTATGGACAAATCATTACATTACAAAATGACAACTTGAAATGCGTATAGCAAAAGAACAAAAACAACATAAAAGAAACATTTTCTGTGGAGACACAGCATCTGAAACAAATTCCAAATTCCTCTACAAGAACGTAAGGAACTTTTAAAGGAATTTGGAATTTGTTTCAGTTGCTGTGCCTCCACAGAACACCTTGCAAAATACTGTAAGGCCATCATTAAATGCATGGAATGCGGTAGTGACAGCCACGTACAAGCTCTTCATCTGTACCAACACAGTTCTACTCCATCCACAAACACCTCTCTCGAGGTAAAGCATGGCAGGGAGCACACTGAACGAACAGCTGCCTCGACCCCAGTATTCTTTACATGCACTGAAGTCTGTGGGGAAGGACTTTGTGAGAGACCCTGTGCAATGATATGCTTGATTCGTGTCTACTCAAAGGTCCAACCTGAAAGGGCCATAAGAATGTATACCATTCTCGACAATCAGAGCAGCCAATCTCTTGCAAGCACAAGAGATGGTCTACCTTATACCCTGGGTACTTGTGCAGGCATTACAGAAGACGGGGAGAAGAGACAGTGGCCTCATAGTTGCTCCTCTCAATAGCAACATAGAAATGCCCTTGCCCACTATCATCGAATGTAATCAGATCCCAACTAACAAACATGAGATCTCCACTCCTGAAGCTGCCCTGCACTATTCACACTTGAAGGACATAGCTAATAAAATGCCAGCCTTTGTTGAAAATACTGATATCCTTCTGTTACTTGGGAGAGACATTCTAAGGCTAGGTTCACACTGCAGAATTTCTGGGCAGAATTTCTGCCGTAGATCGAGCCGGCGGCACTAGGACCGCGCGGACTACATTGCCGTCCCAGTAGATGGCAATGTATTTCTGAGCAGATCTCCCAAAAAATCCACCCAGAAATGCATTGCCATTTATGGGGGCAGCAATGCAGTCTGCTCGGTCCTAGCGCCGCCGGCTCGATCTCCGGCAGAAATTCTGCCCAGAAATTCTGCAGTGTGAACCCAGCCTAAGAGTGCACAAGGTTAGCCAGCAAATCAATGGCCCACATGATTCACCTTATGTCCAGCATCTGGATCTAGGCTGAATCATCATAGGCAACGTCTGCCTTATAATGTCAGGAAACCGTTCTCAGTTTCTTCCCTTAACAAGACAGGATGTAAATATACGTCCTGGTGCGTTGGCACTTAACGCACCAGGACATACATTTACATCATGTACATGACCACGAGCATCGGAGCAATGTTCTGGTCATGTGCCGCAGTTCCCGGCTGCTGACAGCAGCCAGGGACCCGCCGGTAATGGCTGACATCCGTGATCGCGCAGATGTCTGCCATTAACCATTCAGATGCCGTGATCGATACAGATCACGGCATCTGCGGGAGTGCGGTCAGAAAAATGCATGATCGGATCGCAGGCAGCGCTGCCGCAGCAATCAGATTGTCTGTAAAGGGGGAGGGAGGTCCCCTCCCCTGCCTCCATCCGTCTCCCGACGTTTTCTGCTCTGGTCTGAGATAGAGCAGACCAAAGCAGAAGATAGCCGATAATATTGATCAGTGCCGTGCCCTATGCATATCACTGAACAGTATTAGCAATCAAATGATTGCCACGTGTGTAAATATCTGAACTATTAAAATATAATGTTAATTATCACATACGATGAACGGCGCGAACGTAAAAAGTCCAAAATTGCTGCTTTTTCATAACATTTTATTCAAAAAAATAAAAAAAATGTATTAAAAGTTTCATATATGCAAATGTGGTAAAAAAAAAGTACAGATCATGGCACAAAAAAATAGCCCTCATACCACTGCTTATAAGAAAAAATGAAAAAAGTTGTAGGTCAGTGAAATAGAGGGATTTTAAACGCACTAATTTGGTTAAAAAGTTAGCGATTTTCTTTAAGCGGTACAATAATAGAAAAGTATGCAACTATGAGTATCAATCGTATTGATCCACAGAATAAAGAAAACATGTCTATTTTACCGTAAAGTGTACGGCATGAAAACGAAACCTTCCACAGTTTGCAAAATTGTAGTTTTATTATCAATTTCCCAACACAAATAGTATTTTTTTGATTGTGCCATACATTTTATTGTAAAATAAGTGATGTCATTACAATGAACAACTGATTTCACAAAAATCAAGCCCTCATACTAGCCTCTGGATGAAAAAATTAAAGAGTTCTGATTTTAAAAAGGTGAGGAGGAAAAAACGAAAACATAAAAATTAAATGTAATCCTTAAGGGGTTAAAACACACGTTCTGCCAAATGGACGCATTACTTGTTTCCCACATTGACAACATCACTACAGTGTGAAAGAAAAGCTGTTTGACAAAGGTACACAAGAGTTCATCATACTAAAAGATAGGAAAGCATTTGTCTTCCGGGTTGACAACATTGGTAGCACAGTGTTTGAAGTGACCACAAGAGACAATGGGGAGACAATGGGTTAGCAGCCACGATGTAAGACAAGGAATTCTTGAGAACCATGAGCAAAGAGTTCGACCAAGATGATTCCAACAGCTGGGTGACACTGCTACTGTTTCGCAACCCGAGGAAGAGGATTCCAAACAATAGACAATATGCAGATTCACAGTTTATCTCTTTAGAACACAACTTGAACCGGAAACCGGAGATGAAGAAGCATGTTGTCGACTTTATGCAGAAAGTATTTGGGAGAGATCATGCCGAGCCTGCACCCCCTCTTACACAAGGAGAGGAATGCTGGTATCTACCGTGTTTTGGTGTCTACCATCCTCGCAAACCTGACCAGATTAGGGTGGTATTCGACTCAAGTGCTTGTTAGGAAGGCATTTCTCTCAATGACAATCTTGTTACTGGGATTCCCTGAACAACAACCTCTTATGAGTCTTACTCCGCTTTAGACAGGAACCAATTGCCATTATGGTGGACCTCCAAAACATTTTTCATTGTTTCATTGTCCGTGAAGACAATAGAAACTTCCTCAGGTTCCGATGGTACCGCAATAATGATGTCAATGACAAGGTTATAGACTATTGGATGAAAGTACACGTTTTTGGTAATAGTCCCTCCTCCGCTGTTGCCATTTATGGACAGCCCAAGAAGGAGAACAAGAGTTCGGGTCTGATGCCCGTCAGTTTATGGAAAGGAACTTCTATGTAGACATGTCTCAAGTCTCTACCTACGGAGGAAGAAGCCATCGACCTTCTCACCAGAACTCAGAACATGCTCGCTACTGCTAACTTCCGACTACACAAAATCATCTCCAACAGCAATAAGGTTATTTCCTTCTGATGATCATGCCATCAGTGTTAAGAAATTCCAATTAGGGTCTGACCTTACCCTTACTCAACGCAGCCTTGGGTTGCTGTGGGATGTTAAACAAGGCATATTCATATTTCAAACATCGGTCTGTGACAAGCCCTTCACAAAACGGGGAGTACTGTCTGCAGTAAACAGTATCTACAATCCCTTGGGATTTATAGCAACCCTTTACTCTACAGGGCAAGATATTACTCTGACAACTTACTTCAGAGAACACTGACTGGGATACCCCTTTACCCAAAGAGAAATAACAAAGGTGGGAATCCTGGAAGCAGTCTCTCCAAGGATTGGAACAGTTTAAGATACCACAATCTTACACTCTTGCATCCTTAAAGAATGGCACCAGACTAGAGATCCATGTCTTCTCTGATGCATCCATGGAATCCATAGCTGCCGTAGCCTATCTCCGAGTTGTATACCCCAAACGTGAAATAGATGCAGGATTCATCAAGGGCAAGGCCAAGCTAACTCCAAAACCTGCACACACTATTCCTTCCAAGGCTCGAACTCAGTGCAGCCAAGTTAGCTGTTGAAATTGCTGACATTATAAAGCACGAAATAGACTTTCATATTGACCCCTTTGACTTTTATAGAGACAGCAAAATTGTGCTAGGATACATACACAATCAAACAAGACAGTTTCATGTGTTTGTCGGCAATTGAGTAGGACGCATAAGGAAATTCTCCATACCAGCACAATGGCACTATGTGCCTACCTGCTGCTGCTTTTCTGGATACATCGTGGATATCTCCACCAGTACTCTTGAATGAGAACTTCTTCAATGATAACAAGTGTAAATGGGAATTCAACCCACCACAATCCTCACATATGGGAGGCTCTGGGGAATGCATGATTGGGATTTCTAGGAAAATCCTGGACTCTATGCTGCTGGATCACAAATTTTCCCAGCTCACACATGAAGTCTTCGTCACCTTCCTTGCAAAGGTGTCAGCAATAATTAATGCAAGACCACTTGTTACTGTTTCCTCAGACCCAGAGTCTCCAGTATTGCTAACTCCAGCCACTCTTTAAACTCAAAAGATTGGAGTAGCCACTATTCCTCCTCAGGACTTCGATTGTCAAAATGTTTACAAATACATAGTTACATAGATACATAGTTAGTATGGCTGAAAAAAGACATACGTCCATCAAGTCCAACCAGGGAATTGAAGGGAAGGGTGTAAGGGGATAAGGGAAAGGGATGTAGTTTTATAATTCTGCATAAGCATTAATGTTATTTTGTTCCAGGAATGTATCTAACCCTGTTTTAAAGCTGTAAATTGTTCCTGCTGTGACCAGTTCCTGAGGTAGACCGTTCCATAAATTCACAGTCCTCATGGTAAAGAAGGCGTGGCGCCCCTTTAGATTAAACCTTTTCTTCTCCAGACGGAGGGAGTGCCCCCTCGTCCTTTGGGGGGGTTTAACCTGGAACAGTTTTTCTCCATATTTTTTGTATGGGCCATTTATATACTTATATACGTTTATCATATCCCCCCTTAAACGTCTCTTCTCAAGACTAAACAATTGTAACTCCTTTAATCGCTCCTCATAGCTAAGATGTTCCATGCCCCATATTAGTTTAGTCGCGCGTCTCTGCACCCTTTACAACTCCGCAGTGTCCCTTTTATGAACAGGCGACCAAAACTGAACAGCATATTCCAGGTGAGGCCGTACCAATGCTTTATAAAGAGGGAGTATTATGTCCCTGTCCCTTGAGTCCATGCCTCTTTTGATACATGACAATATCCTGCCGGCTTTGGAAGCAGCAGCCTGACATTGCATGCTATTCTGTAGTCTGTGATCTACAAGTACACCCAGATCCTTCTCTACCAGTGACTCTGTCAGTTTAATCCCCCCAAGACATACGACGCATGCAGGTTATTAGTACCCAGGTGCATAACTTTACATTTATCCACATTGAACCTCATTTGCCAAGTGGATGCCCAGACACTTAGTCTATCCAAGTCATCTTGTAACTTATGCACATCCTCTATAGACTGTACCGTGCTACAAAGCTTGGTGTCATCTGCAAAGATAGAAACAGAGCTGTTAATACCATCCTCTATATCATTGATAAATAAATTAAACAACAGCGGGCCCAGTACTGAACCTTGGGGTACACCACTAATAACCGGGGACCAATCAGAGTACGAATCATTGACCACCACTCTCTGGGTACGATCCATGAGCCAGTGTTCAATCCAGTTACAAACTAAAGTTTCCAAGCCCAAGGACGTAAACTTACCTGTCAGACGTCTGTGAGGGACAGTATCAAACGCTTTGGCAAAATCCAGAAACACTATATCCACAGACATTCCTCTGTCAAGGCTTCTACTCACCTTTTCATAAAAGCAAATTAGATTGGTTTGACAACTTCTATCCTTAGTAAACCCATGCTGGCTATCACTTATAATACTATTATCCCCTATGTATTCCTGTATGTAATCCCTTATAAGTCCTTCAAACAATTTACCCAAATTCACGTTAGACTTACCGGTCTATAATTGCCTGGAGAAGACCTAGAGCCCTTCTTGAAGATTGGTACCACATTAGCCTTGCGCCAATCCCTTGGCACAATATCAGACACCAGAGAATCTCTAAATATCATTAACAAGGGTACAGATATTACTGAACTTACCTCTCTAATAACTCTTGGGTGTAGTCCATACGGCCCTGGAGATTTGCTTACATTTATTTTACTTAACTTACCTTGTACCCTCTCTACATTAAGCCAGTTCAATACATTATATGATGTGTTACCAGCACTAACCTGGCCAATGTCAGCTCCTTCTTCCATAGTATATACAGAACTAAAGAACCCATTCAGTAGCTCCGCCTTCTCTTGATCGCCTGTGACAACCTCCCCATTATCATTATTAAGGGGTCCTACATGCTCTGTCCTTGTTTTTTTTGTATTTATATATCTAAAAAAAATATTTAGGATTAGTTTTGCTTTCTTTGGCCACCTGTCTCTCATTTTGAATCTTTGCTGTTTTTATTACATTTTTACAGATTTTATTAAGCTCCTTGTACTGTTTAAATGTTATCGCTGACCCATCAGATTTGAATTTTTTGAAGGCAATTTTTTTGTTGTTTATTGCTCTTTTAACCTCATTTGTCAGCCATGTAGGATTTAGTTTTAATCGTTTATATTTGTTCCCCTTTGGTATATATTTAGCTGTATAGTTATTTAGAGTTGATTTAAAGATGTCCCATTTACCTTCTGTATCAGTATTTGAGAACACCTCCCCCAGTCTATGCCCTGTAGTGCAGCTCTCAGCCCAGGGAAATTTGCCTTTTTAAAGTTATATGTTTTTGCTTTCCCCGTCTGTCTTTGTTTTCTACATTTTAAGTCAAAAGTAACTATATTGTGGTCGCTATTACCAAGGTTTTCCCGCACAGTTACATTACCAACCAGCTCTGCGTTGTTGGAAATGATCAGATCCAACAAGGCATCACTTCTTGTTGGGTCCTCCACAAACTGGCCCATTAAATTATCCTGCAATAAATTTAGGAATTTTCTCCCCTTTGTAGTTTTAGCCAGCCCCTGGCCCCAATCTATATCTGGATAGTTAAAATCTCCCATTATTACCACTGTACCTGCCCGGGCGGCCCTCTCTATTTGTTTATACAGACGACCTTCTATCTCTTCAGTGATATTAGGGGGTCTGTAGATTACACCAAATATTATTTTTTCAGTATTTCCCTCCTTTTGTAATTCTACCCACAATGATTCCACATCCTCAGAATCATCACACACTATGGCATCGTTCACACTAACTTTCATACCACTTCTTACATACAGACAGACTCCACCACCTTTTCTGTTCATTCTATCCTTGCGAAACAATGTAAACCCCTGCAGATTAACAGCCCAGTCATGCGAGGAGTCCAGCCATGTCTCAGTGACCCCAACTATATCAATATGTTCCTCAAGTATCAAGGCCTCAAGCTCCCCCATTTTATTTGCTAGGCTTCTGGCATTTGTGAACATACACTTTACATTTCCATTAAGTTTTACACATATAGTCTCACTAATGGGATTTTCAGAGTTATTGGGGTTAATGTTATTATTTGAGTTATAAGGGCTAATTGTACTATTTAAGTTATTGGGGCTAATGGGATTTTTTGAGTTATTGGGTCTAACGTTATTATTTAAGTTATTGGAGCTAATGGGATTTTTTGCGTTATTGCGTCTAACGTTGTTATTTAAGTTATTGGGGCTAACAGTATTTTTTGAGTTAATGGGGCTTATTGTAGTTGTTGAGTTATTGGGGCTAATGGAATTTTTTGAATTATTGGGATTACAATTTTTCGGGCTACATTTATTTTTACAGCTGGTTTGTAACGCATGAATCTCCTTATCCACTGCTCTTAACCTCCCCCCACAGGACTCCTCTCCACCCACCATTATGTCCTGACCCCTCTCTAACCTATCCATCCCACTGTCTGCTTTCTTTGCTTTATTATCCTCCCCCCACTCACATAGTTTAAATACTCAGCCACCCCTTCCAGGATTCTCTCCCCCAGCACAGCAGACCCCCTTCCATTCAGGTGCAAATTATCCGTAGAATAGAGTTTGTACCCCAATGAAAAGTCAGCCCAGTGCTCTAAAAACCCAAACCCTTCCCCCTCACACCACGACTTAAGCCATGCATTTAACTCCCTAAGCTCCCGCTGTCTTTCCTGCGATGCGCATGGCACAGGAAGTATTCCAGAGAACACAACCTTAGAGGTCCTTCCCTTCAGCTTGGCACCTAGTTCCTTGTAATTATTCTTCAAGGACCTCCACCTACCATGTATTCTGTCGTTGGTTCCCACATGGACCACGACAGCTGGGTCATCCTCAGCCTCCCCTAGTAATTTGTCCACCCTTACCACCACATGCCGAACCCTGGCACCAGGGAGACAGCAAACCATTCGGTTGAGGTGGTCTTGGCGACAAATTATTCTATCCGTCTTCCTGATTATAGAATCCCCTACCACAACTAACTGTCTTGGCCTACCTGCATTACCATCCCCCACACTACTAGTTGAGCTGTTCCCCCGGCTGTTAGGGAGACCAGTATCCACTAGGGTTGCCATCTCTGCTACTGAGGCCCTCGCATCATCGCCCAACTTACCAATGGAAACATCTTACTGATGGGTTTTGAAGCCATTGGAAGATGGAATACCTTTGCAATATTTAAAGACAAAGAAAATGGCAAGTCAGCAAACCCAACCTGCAAGCCGGGGAAATAGTTCTCCTGAAAGAAAGGGATGCTCATTGTAACAATTGGCCTATGGGTCTTATTACAAAGACTATTTCAAGTAATACACACTAAGCAGAGAAACACCTGGCACTGCTCTGGGACAGCTGATTAAGTCCTTGATGCGATCAGTAGGCTAAGCGCTAGTTTATATCAGCTAGTTTATATCAACTATTGCTTTGCAGGGATCAGTGTAAAAGATCAGTGTGTGCAGTGTTATAGGTCCCTATGGGAGCTATAACACTGCAAAAAAAGTGGAAAAAAAAGTCAGTAAAGTTCATTTAACCCCTTCCCTATTAAAAGTTTGAATCACCCCCCGTTTCCCATAAAAAAACTGTGTAAATAAAAATAAACATGAGGTATCGCCGCATGTGGAAATGTCCGAATTAAAAAAATATATCGTTAATTAAACCGCACGGTCAATGGCGTACGCGCAAAAAAATAGCGTATTTTTGGTCACTTTTTATATCATGAAAAAATTAATAAAAAGCGATCAAAAAGTCAATCAATACAAATATAGTACAGATAAAAACGTACGGATTACGGCACTAAAAATGAGCCCTCATACTGGCCCGTACGTGGAAAAATAAAAAAGTTAAAGGGGTCCGAAAATTTGAATTTTATGATTTTTTTATGATTATTTTAAGAAGTACGACAAAATCAAACCTATATAAGTAGGGTATAATTTTAACCGTATGGACCTACAGAATAAAAATAAGAGCATTTTTACCGAAAAAATGCACTGCGTAGAAAGGGAAGCCACCAATTTTGTTGCATAATTAATTTTTTTTCCATTTTGCCATGGATTTTTTGGGTAAAATGACTGCAAATGTCACTGCAAAGTAGAATTGGTGGCACAAAAAAAAAAAAAAAAACATCATATGGAATTTTATGTGCAAAATTGAAAGCGTTATGATTTTTAGAAGGTGATGAGGAAAAAATTAAAATGCAAAAACGGAAAAACCCTTCGTCCTTAAGTGGTTAAATGTGCCCTCAATTTTTCTTTTATTTTATTGGTTGGATCACACTTTAATTCCTCATACACCATGATGTTCCCCAATTGTAGGGTGGCTTTGGTCTCATAATCATGTCTGTACCATACAACGACTGCACCTCCCTTATCTGCTTTTGAAACCACGACTTCTTCATTGTTTGCTAACCATTTTAGAGCATCAAGCTCTTTTTTAGGTAAATTGGGTTCTGGTTGCAGGAAAAAGAGTGCATGTGCATCTCTGAGTACTGTCTTATAGAAAATATCAACCGCACTGCCTCATTCAAATGGGGGGTGAAATTTAGATTTATTCCCTTTTGTGAAATGACCTTTACTGGGTCCTTGAGCTTGGACTTGGTTTCACCGCTGGGCCATATCCATGTCTGTTATAGTGAAATCTTTAAACATAGAAGACCCCAAATTTCCAATCACACAAGGTACATTACCCTCTTTAGTAGTTTTTCTACTGCTGTATTCATTTTATTTGGACCTGAAAAAAACTTTTTAAGATTAATTTTTCTGATGGCCTTATCAATCTCAAACTGGACAGGGTCAAATGCTTCTTTCATGCCAAATACAATCCTTTGCTGATTGATCTCTGTAAGGTCATCAGAAAAAATCAGGTCCAAATAAAACTAATACAGCAGTAGAAAAAACGACTAAAGAGGGTGATGTACCTTGTGTGATTGGAAATTTGGGGTTTTCTATGTTTAAAAATTTCACTGTAACAGACATGGATATGGCCCAAATGCTGGAGGATCTAGCCAGCGATGAAACCAACTCCAATCTTAAGGACCCAATAGCGGTCAGTACAGTGAAACTTTTTATAAAAGGGAATAAATCTAAATTTAACCCTCCAAATGTGGGAGGCAGTGTGGTCGATATTTTCTATAAGACAGTGCTCAGAGACACACAAGCACTCTTTTACCCGCAACCAGAACCCAATTTACCTAAAAAAGAGCTTGATGCTCTAAAATGGTTAGCAAATAATGAAGAAGTTGTGGTGTCAAAAGTGGATAAGGGAGGTGTAGTTGTTGTATGGTACAGACATGATTATGAGAGCGAAGCCACCCTACAATTGGAGAAAATTGTGGTGTATGAGGAATTAAAGTGCGATCCAACAAATAAAAGAAAAGAAAAATTGAGGAAACATTTAAGGAAATTCACAGAAATGGGTGTCCTCTCAGACAACACAGCCAATAAATTGTTCCCTGAATATCCACAACGCCCCCCACTGGTACATCTTGCCTAAAGTCACTGAGCCAGCCCCCAGACCGCCCTATTGTGGCCGGGATTGGCTAAGTGACCGAGACAGCGAACCTGATTGAGATCCTCAAAGATTTCTATTGGCAGGAGGAATATCATCTTGCCTCTATAGACATGGAGAGCCTGTACACCTGCATCCCACATGATGCGGGTGTACAGGCTATCCGAGAAGTCTTGTATGGCCAGGAAAAGTCAGCAGACTTTATCCAATTTGTTGAGGAATCCTTAAGGTTTATCCTGGAAAACAATGCTTTCCAATACGAGGGTACCTGGTACTGACAGAGACAGGGTACGGCTATGGGGACTCTGGTCTCCTGTACTTTTGCCAACCTGTTTCTGTCTGTAAACCTCATTGTTTAGGTAGGTGACTTGGCATCCCCATGGCTCCAACACTTCCACTCGGACGCAATCTGGTAGGTACTATTATTTATTACTATTTATTCCTGTCTATCCATATATGCCCTGTGCATGTTTCCACAATATTTACACCTTACTACCCACCCACAGGTATTGCCCTAATCTTTATGGTAGGATCATCATTTTGTGGGTGACCATATAGAAGTTCCCTCATATAAAGGTAAATATATTGCCCCTTAATACATCCACCCTCTAACTGGTATGTCTATTAGATGTATTAATTTTAAAACATTTCTGGTAGGCTCATCTGTATCAGCCTCCATCAAGTGACTCATGTTATGTACTTGTGAACCGATCGCCCTGCACACATATACCTGCCGCACCTTTCAGAGGTAGGTTACAGAAACTATCTTTAACTAAAATTCCCAAAGCCAAACACTTCTCTACATGTATTACCTCTATCTACCCACAGGACTGCATATACCCAATATCTACCTACAAGAGGGAACATAATCCTTGGACCACCACCTACTTCTTAAATAAATTCTACCTGGGCCTCTCTATCTAAGCACACCAGTGAACTATCTTTACTTCTGGTTATTGTATCACAAAAGAATCATTATTCAGTGAGATAAGTAACAGGAGAAACTATACTCCTTCCTCCTCTGCACTTGTCCCTGAAGAGTTGTGCCACTTTGAAATGCGCCACAACGAAACGCATTGGATTTATGTGGCTTAAATTGTACTAACATTGTATGTAATCACTGTACAAAATATAGATGTGCTTACAAATTCTATACTCACTGAATATTTTGTGGAGGTTTTCTACAAACCAGCTAGTAAACTATTCGTGGCTTGCTATACACACTGCACCCGGTGCCTCCATTCCCTCCATAACCAGGGAGAGATAGGAGGTTTCTGTTGCAGGTTGGCATTCTCCAGGAAGGCCTCCCTACAGTAACAGGTAGGGGGTCCTAAGGGACTAGAAAAGCCAGTATAGCCTAACCCTAGTAACAGTCCCAGTACCTAGGATCAGCTGTGTTTTTAAAAATATAACCTTTTTTTATCAGCTTTTGACATTCTTTATTTAATGTGTGCCTATATTTTAATTGTATACCAATAAAAGTATGTTTTTATGACCCAAGTATTATTCCTACTGTACTACAAGTCTACATGCAGGTCTACACATATCATTCGTTCCTTCCTATTCTATTCTGTCTGTACTGGAAAGAGAGGTTGTACTCAACACCAAAAATACATTTATAAAAATATTAAATTATTCAAACGTTTTGTAGACAATATTTTGGTGGTTTGGGAGGGCACAGAAGAGTTTTTGCTGAATTCGTTGGATGTCTCAATAATGCCAACCAAGTAAATATGACACTTACACACCTTTATGGTGATTTGTCCCTTGAATTTTTGGACATTGAGATATTCATCGAAAACGGTAAAATCAAAACAAAAGGTTTCAGAAAGGGGATAGCAAAAAATGCCCTATTACATTACTCCAGCTCCCATCCTAAAAACATGAAAGAAGATATACCATACAGACAGTTCAGACTGAAATGGATTAATTTCAGGAAGGACACATATTTACAACAATCAGATGAATTAAAAAGTAGGTTTCATGTTAGAGGTTACCCAGCTAGTGTGGTAGAAAAAGATTTTGAAAGAGCCGAACAAAAATCTAGGAGAGAGTTAATATATAAGAAAAAGAAATAAAAACGAAAAAAGAAAAATTTGTCTTTTCTTTTTGCAACTCCCCAATGAATCAAACACTGTCCAGTATTATCCATCGAAATTGGTATATTTTAGAACAAGAAAGAACAAGAAGCAGCAATAAATAGTCCAATTATCACATTTAAACGAAACAGAACAATAGGAGATTACATCAAAAACATAGCCAAGAAGAGAAAAATGAAAAAATAAAAAAAATAAAAACACCAGAGTGGCTAACAGATAGGAAACCGCAAGGGAATTTTTTATGTGGGCATTGCTCCATGTGTGAATTTAATCTTAGCAAGGTAACATTCAGATTAGGTCCAAAAATGGTTGAGGTTAAACAATTAATAACCTGCAAAACTACCCACGTAATTTATAGTCTGATATGTCCCTGCAGTTATTTTCACATTGGTAAAACGAAGAGGAGGTTATTTAAAAGAATATGAGAACATGCAAGGTCATTAATAACCGGGAAGGGAGTACGCAGATTCATTACACATGTAAAAGAGGCCCATAATGGGAACTTCAAACAGATTAAATTTGCTGGTCTAGAGAGGATCGATCCGAATGAAAAAGGAGAAGACAGACATAGAACACTTCTGGAAAGGGAAGCCCGCTGGAGTCCACAGGTGCAATTGGTTTAAATGAACTAAACAAATTTTCAGCTTTTCTTTAACCCCTTCCCGCAGAATGGCATATATAAACGCCGGGTTGTGCAGTGCGTTCGCGCATCCCGGCGTTTATAAATGACATTCAGTTAACCAGGCGATGCGCAGCATCCCACGGGTTAACTGGCAGAAGTCCCGCTGTTTCCAGCAGGGGACAACTTCTGCTTCACCCCCAGAACCATCCATTGATGGTCCTGGTCAGCGATCACTGTGATTGGTCCCTGTGGACCAATCACAGTGATCTAGGGTGAAAGTTCAGATCCCCCGCACTGCCCGCCCCTGGAAGTCGGGCAGAACGGGGTACGATGGCTGCGGGGGCTCGCAGCATAGGTGGGGGAACACGTGGGGACCGGCAGCCTTACCCGAACCAGCGGCGGGACCAAGGAGCAGCGCGGGACCGGCCACGTGGACAAGCAGCGACGGGACCGGCAGGTGAGATCTTCACTGCTGCTTCAAGGAGTCTGAAAACTACAACTCCCAGCATGCCTAGACAGCCTTTGGCTGTCTGGGCATGCTGGGAGTTGTAGTTTTGCAACATCTGGAGGGCCCCAGTTTGGAGACCATTGTATAATGGTCTCCAATCTATGCTCTTCCAGCTGTTGCAAAACTACAACTCCCAGTATGCACTGACTGTCCAGGCATGCTGGGAGTTTTAGTTCAGCAACATCTGGCCCTTCAGATGTTGCCGAACTACAACTCCCAGCATGCCCTTCAGCTGTCTGGGCATGCTGGGAGTTGTAGTTTTGCAACAACTGGAGACACACTGGTTGGGAAACATTGTCTGTTTCTAACTCAGTGTTTCCTAACCTGTGTGCCTCCAGCTGTTGCAAAACTATAACTCCCAGCATGCACTAACAGACCATGCATGCTGGGAGTTGTGGTTTTGCAACAGCTGGTGCACCCCCCCCCTGTGAATGTACAGGGTACATTCACATGGGCGAGGCTTTTACAGTGGGTTTCTCGCTGCAAGTTTGAGATGCAGCAAATTTTGCGCTGGGAAACTCACTGTAATCCCCCGCCCATGTGACTGTACCCTAAAAACACTACACTACACCTACACAAAATAAAATAAAAAGTTAAAAACACTACATATACACATACCCCTACACAGCCCCCCTCCCCCAATAAGAACGTCCGGTACACCACTGTTTCCAAAGCAGAGCCACCAGCTGTTGAAAAACAACAACTCCCAGTATTGCCGGACAGCCGTTGACTGTCCACGCATGCTGGGAGTTTTGCAACAGCTGGAGGCACCCTGTTTGGGAATCACTGGCGTAGAATACCCCTATGTCCACCCATATGCAAATCCCTAATTTAGGCCTCAAATGCACATGGCGCTCTCACTTTGGAGCCCTGTCGTATTTCAAGGCAACAGTTTAGGGTCACATATGGTGTATCGCCGTACTCGGGAGAAAAGAGGTAAAAGGGAAAAAAGCCCCCCAAAATTTGTAACGCAATTTCTCCCGACTACGGAGATACTTCATATGTGGGCGCAAAGTGCTCTGGGGGCGCACAACAAGGCCCAGAAGGGAGAGCGCACCATGTACATTTGAGGTGATTTGCACAGGGGTGGCTGATTGTTACAGCGGTTTTGACAAACGCAAAAAAAACAAAACCCCACATGTGACCCCATTTTGGAAACTACACCCCTCAAGGAATGTAATAAGGGGTGCAGCGAGAATTTACACCCCACAGGTGTCTGACTGATCTTTGGAACAGTGGTCCGTGAAAATGAAAACTTGTACAGCCCACTGTTCCAAAGATCTGTCAGACACCAGTGGGGGGCAAATGCTCACTGTACCCCTTGTTACGTTCCTCAAGGGGTCTAGTTTCCAAAATGGTATGCTATGTGTTTTTTTTTTTTTTTTTTTGCTGTCCTGGCACCATAGGGGCTTCCTAAATGCGACATGCTCCCCGAGCAAAATTTGCTCTCAAAAAGCCAAATATGACTCCTTCTCTTCTGAGCATTGTAGTTCGCCCATAGTGCACTTCAGGTCAACTTATGGGGTACCTCCATACTCAGAAGAGATGGGGTTACAAATTTTGGGGGGTATTTTCTGCTATTAACCCTTGGAAAAATGTGACATTTGGGGGGAAACACACATTTTAGTGAAAAAAATAATTTTTTTTTTTACATATGCAAAAGTCGTGAAACACCTGTGGGGTATTAAGGCTCACTTTATTCCTTATTACATTCCTCAAGGGGTCTAGTTTCCAAAATGGTATGACATGTGGTTTTCTTTTTGCTGTTCTGGCACCATAGGGGCTTCCTAAATGCGACATGCCCCCCGAGCAAAATTTGCTCTCAAAAAGCCAAATATGACTCCTTCTCTTCTGAGCATTGTAGTTCCTAAATGCAACATGCCCCCCAAAAACCATTTCAGAAAAACGTACTCTCCAAAATCCCCTTGTCGCTCTTTCCCTTCTGAGCCCTCTACTGCGCCCGCCGAACACTTTACATAGACATATGAGGTATGTGCTTACTCAAGAGAAATTGGGCTACAAATATAAGTATACATTTTCTCCTTTTACCCCTTGTAAAAATTCAAAAATTGGGTCTACAAGAACATGCGAGAGTAAAAAATGAAGATTGTGAATTTTCTCCTTCACTTCGCTTCTATTCCTGTGAAACACCTAAAGGGTTAAAATTATGACTGAATGTCATTTTGAATACTTTGGGGGTTGCAGTTTTTATAATGGGGTCTTTTGTGGGGTATTTCTAATATGAAGACCCTTCAAATCCACTTCAAACCTGAACTGGTCCCTGAAAAATAGTGAGTTTGAAAATTTTGTGAAAAATTGGAAAATTGCTGCTGAACTTTGAAGCCCTCTGGTGTCTTCCAAAAGTAAAAACTCATCACTTTTATGATGCAAACATAAAGAAGACATATTGTATATGTGAATAAAAAATTTTTTTATTTGTAATATACATTTTCCTTACAAGCAGAGAGCTTCAAAGTTAGAAAAATGCAAAATGTTCAAATTTTTCATCAAATTTTAGTTTTTTTCACAAGGAAAGGATGCAAGTTACCACAAAATTTTACCACCATGTTAAAGTAGAATATGTCAAAAAAAAAACAATCTCGGAATCAGAATGATAAGTAAAAGCATTCCAGAGTTATTAATGTTTAAAGTGACAATGGTCAGATGTGCAAAAAACGCTCTGGTCCTTAAGGCCAAAATGGGCTTGGTCCTGAAGGGGTTAAGTTATAAGTACAGTGTTTGTTTTTATGTAGTCTATATGTATCAGGCAACTCTTATCTGTTATTATACTTAGAGCCATTGTATACAAGGTCTATATAAATAGAGGCAGTACCTGTGGTGTGATGTCAATTCCGGGCCTGAGGAAATGCCCAGAGGGCGTGAAACGGTGCCATTGCTGCCTTTCCATTCGTCCATGTATAGCCACTCTGTACACTTTTGAATAAAGTACACAGCACTGCAATTTTCGTCAGTGATCCGCATTTTTCTTTTCTATCTTTCTGACAATTCCAAGTAATGACGGCAAGGGCGGAAAGTAGAAGTTAAAGTAATGAAAGAAGGTTCTACAAGATACTACTTGAGACCCATTAACGAGCTGGTACTGCTCCTTCCTAAACAGGAAGATCAACCCCTCACACCGACCTGATGAGGAGAGAGATGTTCCAGAAGAAGAAACATCTATTATACATGGACTTAACTAAAGTTTATTGTTGTTATTAGAAATCATAGATTTCGACGGGGAGTGTCACATTACATATGCAAGGCCTTTTTATTCTGTGTCCCTTCTCTCTCCCCTTCATTCTGTTCTCTGTTTTGACTCCTCCGCTCCCTTCACTCTTGTCTTTATGCTTCATCCTTCATCTCAGCCCATGTTACCTGTTAGCTGCTCACTAGAGATGAGCGAACTTACAGTACATTCGATTCGTCACGAACTTCTCGGCTTGGCAGTTGATGACTTATCCTGCATAAATTAGTTCAGCTTTTAGGTTCTCCCGTAGGCTGGAAAAGGTGGATACAGTCCTAGGAGACTCTTTCCTAGGACTGTATCCACCTTTTCCAGTCCTCCGGAGCACCTGAAAGCTGAACTAATTTATGCAGGATAAGTCATCAACTGCCGAGCCGAGAAGTTCGTGACGAATCAAATTTACTGTAAGTTCGCTCATCTCTACTGCTCACAGCATGATCTTTTGACCTATCCATTTGTTCACCGCTGTATGATCTTCACAGTTTGGAATAAACTTCATCACAATCTTCAAGGTGTCTTTTGGATCAAGTCACTGTCAGCCAATTCAACTAAGATTCAACTATCTCATCACAAACTGTAAGTTTCAGAGATCACACTTTCAATACTTAGACTGGAGAGGCAGAACAGTTTATTATTTACTTCTATTTAATTATTATTTTTATTATGTTTATTTTTTATTTTTTTATTTATTTGTTTGTTGATTTTAAATATACTATGTATTTCATATTCTCTCTTCCTGACCTTCAAAGTGAAAAATTACAAAAACACATGAAGTAGGAGTCATATTTAGGCGTACTGATCCTTGCAATTCCTCTGAATTCTTGATGCAGCATAACATAGTTGGCTCCATTCTTGGAACAGTGCTGCCCTTGAAACAGATTCCCAAGAAGAATATACATCAGGATAATGGTGGCACATGAGGCCATAGAGATCCTGGAGGCTGAATTCTTAATTACTCCCAATACTTTGTACAGTTAATTTTCACCTTTTCTTATAACCTAATAATATCCACATAATAATGCACTGAAAGGAGCATAGGGTATTTCTCACTTCATATCACATCTCATTTGGCGTAGTTGCTTTAATATATTTCCTTCAAAAGAGAGATTTGCTCATGTAAGCTAAAGTTAATTCATTGGAACCAGATCCCATTGTTGCAGACATCATTTAATTAAATTGTTTATTATTTACTTCTATTTAATTATTATTTTTATTATGTTTACTTTTTATTTATTTTCACTTATTTATTTGTTTATTGATTTTAAATATATCATGTATTTCAAATTCTCTCCTCCTGACCTTCAAGGCGAAAAAATAAACAAAAACACATAAAGTAGGAGTCATATTTAGGCCTACTGATCCTTGCAATTCTTCTGAATTCTTGATGTCCTGGGTTAGATTCCCAAAAAGTATATATATCAGGATAATGGTGGCACATGAGGCCATAAAGATCCAGGAGGCTGAATTCTTAATTATTCCCAATACTTTGTACAGTTAATTTTCACCTTTTCTTACAACCTAATATTATCCAAGTAATAATGCACAGAACGGAACATAGGGTATTTCTCACTTCACATCTCAGTCTCGCGCATGAAGCAATTTTATAACCTGAGAAATATTTTAACAAGAGATTAAGGTGATCATGTTTGGAAGTGGAAAAATGTGATTTTATGTTGACCCCGTTCTGTCTTCTGTAAATTTACAGCACCTGTAGTTATGCCATCTGCAAGGTTTTATAATAGCAGCATAACATAGTTGGCTCCATTCTTGGAACAGTGCCGCCCTTGAAACAAATAGAAAAAAGATTTCAGCACTACTAAGCTCATTCCCAAACATTGGGTGCCAGCTCCAAAACAACATGATCAGGGTCCTCACAGCTATTTCTCAAAAAAGAAGGTGCAACACTCCATATACATTCAAGGTGCAAATTTATTCACTTCATGTCAAGCAGCAACATTTCAGATCACACAGGATCCTTTTTCAAGCTTAGCAGATACACACATTAAGGGGTAATATATACCCATGTGAACAATTACCAATCACAAAACAATTCAAGTGTCAATCAAATATAAATTAATATAAAGCGCAAAAAATGTGCATGATCATCTATGTAAACATCAATAGCTGTGTATAAATATACATTTAGTGCCAGATAGTGTATTAAAATCATTAAAAAATAGCTTCAAAAACTCTAAAATACATAGCAGAATGCATAATTGTTTAACTGTGAGCACCTGTATATCATTATGTATAGAGATGAGCAAATCGAAGCAGATGAACCCGAATTCATTACGAATTTCATGATTTATTCGATTTGCAACGAATGTGAATATCGCCAAGATTCTATCACGCAAATCACTTCATTAAACTCCATTTAACAGAATTCCAGGCTCCGGGACACCTAAAATGGTGGATCCACATGTCAGTACATGGGGCAGGGGATGCTGGGAAGGCGGGAAGGCAACACGGCAAGGGAGGTAGGCGGGATGACCCTTAATCACATGCAGGAGGCAGCCCATCAGCATTCATTGACTCCTGTGATCTCACAGCCCTATATAATCGTCAGCCATTTTGTGGCTGCTCATTTCATGCCATACACTGTAGTGGGATAGGAGGGACTGCGTGTCTCTGTGTGTTACACAGACATGCTGGTGTTTTAAAAAAATAATGAGTTTTTAGGCGTATTGTAGCGCATTTTTCTGTCCTCATCAGTGCATACCGCATACATACATCTAAGTAGTGTACCATTTTGTACCTGTTAATCTGTCAAGGGCCTACATACTGTGAAAGTCCAAGCAAAAGTAATTTCCGACTGGTGTTTTACGAAAATACGTTTTCCAAGTGTTCTGTAGCAGATTTTTTGGCCCTCATACGTGCATACCACATACCTACATCTAAGTAGTATACCATTTTGTACCTGTTAATCTGTCAAGGGCCTACATACTGTGAGCGTCCAAGCAACAGTACTCACTGGCTGGTGTTTTGCAAAAATACAGAGTTTTTGGGCGTATTGTAGTGGATTTTTCTTCCCTCATCAGTGTATACCGCAGACGTACATCTAATTAGTGTACCATTTTGTACCTGTTAATTTGTCAAGGGCCTACATACTGGGAAAGTCCAAGCAAAAGTAATCACCTGTAATCATCAATAATTTTGATGCATTACTTAGGATACTTGCTCGGCCCGACACAATTGGTCTACCTGGTGGGGAGGTTAGAGCTTTGTGAATTTTCAGTAACATATTATAGTGATGAGCAGTAGGGGCCATATTCGAATTTGCGATATTTTGCAAAAATATTGACTGTTATTCGTCCTATGTTCACGAAATTCTCATATTTGCTATGTTCATTCACTTTTTTTCTATGCGGAAACTGACATGAAAAATTCACATAAAAATTTGCTTGTGAAAAAAAACAAAAACAAAAATTTGCATGGGAAATTTGCATAAAAATGTGCATGTGAAAAAAACAAAAAAAATAATATTAGTAATTGCGAATATATAGCACTATATTCTAAATATTTGCAAAATCCGATATTCGCGAAAAAAATTAGCATTACGAAAATTCATGCTCAACGCTAAACATATATAACACCGAAGTAACCGGGTATTTTATCACCAAAAATTCACTAAGGCCCTGATCAATCAAATTATCTTTAAATGCTTGTTGAAAAACAACAATAAGTTTCCTAAGAATCTCTTTTTTTGGGCCATGATCTAATTTGCAATATGTAATGGAATAATTCAGTTGCCTATACTTCTTTTTTGTATTCACTGGTATCAATAACCACCACCCCACCCCCTTTATCATGGTGAGGTTTAATGGTGAGGTCGTGGTTATGGATTAACTCTTCAAGGGCCGTCTTCTCATCCCTAGTAAGATTGTGCTTCACAGTCATCTGTCCTGCATTGTCATTATTCAGTCTTTCTACGTCTTGTGTAACCACATTAATGTATGTTTCTAAGGGGGTGTGATATGACTGGGGGATTAAATGAGCTTTTTCCACAAACACATTTTTTTTTGAGAGGAGGAAGAAAAAGAAACAGGTCCAGAAAGAACAAGGAGTCAAAATAGAACTCCACAATCGCAACCACGATTTCAGAAAAACAGGAGACGGCGGTAAATATTTCCTCTTATGCCTTAACAGATGCTCAAGTCTCTTTATTATCTAAGGGGTTATCTTTTTGTCCGATTGACAAAACAACAACTCCCAGCATTTCTGGACTGCCACTGACTGTCCAGGCATGCTGGGAGTTTAGCAACAGCTGGAGGCACCCTGTTTGGGAATCACTGGCATAGAATACGCCTATGTCCACCCCAATGCAATCCCAAATTCAGTCCTCAAATGCGCATGGCGCTCTCTCACTTCGGAGCCCTGTCATATTTCAAGGAAACAGTTTAGGGCCACATATGGGGTATTTCCGTACTCGGGAGAAATTGCACTACAAATTTTGGGGGGCTTTTTATCCTTTTACCCCTTATGAAAAGGAAAAGTTGGGGGCTACACCAGCTTGTTAGTGTAAAAAAAATAATAATTTTGCAATAACATGCTGGTGTTGCCCCATACTTTTTATTTTCACAAACGTTAAAAGGAAAAAAAGACCCCCAAAATTTGTAACGCAATTTCTCCTGAGTATGGAAATACCCCATATGTGGGCGTAAAGTGCTCTGCGGGCGCACAACAAAGCTCAGGAGTGAGAGTGCACTATGTACATTTGAGGCCGAAATTGGTGATTTGCAAAGGGGTGGCTGATTTTACAGCGGTTCTGACATAAACGCAAAAAAAGAAATACCCACATGTGACCCCATTTTGGAAACTACACCCCAAACGGAACGTAACAAGGGGTATAGTGAGCCTGAACACCCCACAGGTGTTTAATGAAAATTTTTCAAAGTTGTAAGGAAAAATAGGAAAAAAGCCCCCCAAAATTTGTAACTCCATTTCTTCTGAGTAAGATGATACCCCATGTGTGGATTTAAAGTGCTCTGCGGGCAAACTACAATGCTCAGAAGAGAAGGAGCACCATTGGGCTTTTTAAGAGAAAATTTGTCCGGAATTGAAGGCCACGTGTGTTTACAAAGCCCCCAAAGTGCCAGAACAATGGACCCCCCCCATGTGACCCCATTTTGGAAACTACCCCCCTCACGTAATGTTATAAAGGGTACAGTGAGCATTTACGCCACACAGGTGTCTGACAGATTTTTGGAACAGTGGTCCGTGAAAATGAAAAATGTAATTTTTCATTTGCACAGCCCACTGTTCCAAAGATCTGTCAATCGCTAGTGGGGTGTAAATGCTCACTGCACCCCTTATTAAATTCTGTGAGGGGTGTAGTTTCCACTGTTCTGGCAGCACGGGGGACTTTGTAAACTCACATGGCCCCTGACTTCCATTTCAAACAATTTTTTTTCCCAAAAGCTCAATGGCGCTCTTTCTCTTCTCTTCTGAGCATTGTAGTGCGCAAGCAGAGCACTTGATGTCCACACATGGGGTATTTCCATACTCAGAAGAGATGGGGTTACAAATTTTGGGGGGCATTTTGTCCTATTATTCCTTGTAAAAATTTTACATTTGAGGGAAAACTAGCATTTTAGTGGAAAAAAAAATTATTTACACATCCAACTTTACCTAAAAGTTGTCACACACCTGTGAGGTGTTAAGGCTCACTGGACCCCTTGTTACGTGCCTTGAGGGGTGTAGTTTCCAAAATAGTATGCCATGTGTTTTTTTTTGCTGTTCTGGCACCATAGGGGCTTCCTTAATGTGACATGCCCCCCAAAAACCATTTCAGAAAAACTCACTCTCAAAAATCCCACTGTCGCTCCTTCCCTTCTGAGCCCTCTACTGCGCCCGCCGAACACTTGACATACACATATGAGATATTTTTTAACTTGAGAGAAATTGGGTTACACATTTTAGGAAGATTTATCTCCTTTTACCCCTTGTAAAAATTCAATAACTGGGTCTACAAGAACATGCCAGTGTAAAAAATCAAGATTTTGAATTTTCTCCTTCAATTTGCTGCTATTCCTGTGAAACATCTAAAGGGTTAACAAACATTTTGAATGTCATTTTGAATACTCTGAGGGGTGCAATTTTTATAATGGGGTCATTTGTGGGGCATTTCTAATATGAAGGCCCTTCAAATCCACTTAAAAACAGAACTGGTCCCTGAAAAAATCAGATTTTTAAAATTTTTTGAAAAATTGGAAAATTGCTGCTGAACTTTGAAGCCCTCTGATTTCTTCCAAAAGTAAAAACATGTCAACTTTATGATGCAAATATAAAGTAGACATATTGTATATGTGAATCAATATATAATTTATTTGGAATATTCATTTTCTTTATAAGCAGAGAGCATCAAATTAAAAACAAAATGCTAAATTTTCAATTTTTTCATCAAATTTTGGAATTTTTTACCAAGATGTGATGCAAGAATCTACAAAATTTTACCACTAACATTAAGTAGAATAAGTCAAGAAAAAACAATCTTGGAATCAGAATGAAAGGTAAAAGCATCCCAGAGTTATTAATGGTTAAAGTGACAGTGGTCAGTTGTGTAAAAAATGGCCGGGTCCTACAGTGAAAATTGGCTGGGTCCTTAAGGGGTTAAAGGGGTATTCCAGGATTTTTTTTTATTTGACTATGCTACAGGGAGATTGTCTGCTTCAATGGGATCAATCTGCAACTACTGCAACAGCTGTAGGCACCCTGATTGAAAACCACAGGTCTTTTGTTTCAATGGGTGGGGTGGCTGATGTGTGAGAGGGAGAAAAATGGCATTGTGGGATTTGTAGTAAAAAAAAGTTTGCGAAAAGCTAGCCACAGTGTTATGGAATCTCATGACATAGCCATTTAGCCCCAAGACAAGCACAGATCCTTCCTAAGCATGTCCATTACTGTCTGCCAGGTACGTACTAAAATCACCTTATGTTGGATAACCCCTTTAGGGGTTCATAGCAATTTTCCAGATTTTCAAGAAAATTGCAAAATAAGATTTTTTCAGGGACCAGTTAAGTTCGGAAGTGGAATTGAGGGGCCTGTATGTTAGATAACCCCATAAATCACCACATTTTATAAACTGCACCCCATAAAGTAGTCAGAATGACATTAAATAGGTTTATTAACCCTTTAGGCATTTCACAGAAATAAAAGCAAAGTGGAGGCAGAATTTTTAAATTGTATTTTTTTTTTGTAGATTTTTCATTTTAATCCATTTTTTTCTGTAACACAGTAGGCGTTGACAAAGAAATAAAACTCAAGATTTATTCCCCGAATTCTGACGTACTTAGAAATATCTGATACGTGGCCTTTGTGCGCTATGTGTCTCTCACACAGGCCTCAGACATGAAAGCGTGCTGTGTGGATTTTGGGGCATCCTTTTAGTTTAGGATATAAAATTACAGGGGCCTTGGGGTGCAAAAATATTTTTGAGAGACAAGTTGATGCTTTCATTGGTACCATTCTGTGGTACTTGTGACACTCTGATCGTTTTTTATTTAATTTTTTATGAGGTGGTATACATCAAAACAATCTATTCTGCGGTTGTTTTTTATTTAACTTTTTTAGGTCGTTCGTCATGTGGTATAAATGACATGTTAACGTTACAGTGCAGGTTGATACGATTATGGTGATTCCAAATTCATATAACTTTTTTTTTATATTTTAGTTCGTTTATGGCATATTGGTCCATGGCTGACATTAGGTACATGTACATGGGAAGTTATTCCTAATCACGACATACATGTACATGATTTTGCAGGAAGAGGTTAATTTGGTTAAACAAGACATAGAAAGACTGAAAGATGACAATGCGGGCCAGATGACTGTGAAACACAATCTTACTAGGGATGAGAAGACGGCCCTTGAAGAGTTAATCCATAACCACAACCTCATCATTAAACCTGCTGATAAAGGGGGTGGGGTTGCGGTTATGGATACCAGTGAATACAAAAATATTGCAGATTAGATCATGACCCAAAAAAAGAGATTCTTAGCTGTCACGCCCCCTCACATTGGCTTGCATTGAGGGGCGGAATGTGACGTCACACGGGGGCAGAGCCGTGACATCACAATACTTCGGCCGCGTGAACGGCAGTCCTCAGACCCAGAGCGAACATGCTCCAGGGGCTGATGGTAACAGGGTGCTGTGTGAAAGATCACGGGGGTCCCCAGCGGTGGGACCCCCGCGATCAGGCATCTTATCCCCTATCCTTTGGATAGGGGATAAGATGTCTTAGCGCCAGAGTACCCCTTTAAAAGTTGCATTGAAAACAGAGTGGTCTGAATGTGATATAAATGCAATACCTGGACTACCTCTGGATTTGATTTATGGGTATTTTTTATTTTCTTCTATATATTTTTCTTTTTATTTCATTTTAATTATTTTATTACTTTAATATTATTATTATTTTTTATTTTATATTTATCTGTATTTTTTCTTTTTCATATTATATATTTTATTTTGCTTATTGTCTTTATTTTATGTTTATTATTTACAAATTGTGCCTATCTTCTAATACACCTCATTTGTCCACCTATGTCTCGGCCATATATATATATATATATATATATATATATATATATATATATATATATATGTGGTGCCTTGGGGGGGGTGTATGTCAGCTGGGGTGTTGCTGTGAGGTATATCACGGTTATAATTAACTCGTCAGTCGTGATGCCAGGGTGAGGGTTAAATGCTGTATGGCATGGCCTATCGCCACCCTTCCCAAGAGCGATAGGTAGATGCAGAATAAAGTATTGTCCACAACCAGAGCTTTGCTGAAAACTTGCGTAAACTTTACTGAAGATTTTCTGTAACATGCGAACATAAGCAACCGTCTTTGTAACAGAGTCTATGAACAGCTTAGCTTAGATGGACAATTGGTTGGGACTTTAGTAAGTTCCTCAGCTTGTAGGGATTTAGTATGCGCAGATCCGCTGGATTTAGGGTTATGTTTAGGTCCAGAGTCCTTGCTGATATTTGCGGGGAAATTTAGAAGAACTCACTAAGTGATTCAGCCGAGGCCGCAAGGCTTTGACCTAGTAATAGTCGTTGAAAGTTGCGGAGGTCCTACCTCATTCAGTGACAGCAACCCAAGAGAGCGAATAATGGCCGCAGCTCCCTTACATGGGCAGGGGCTGGCCATTTTAGGATTGATCTACGCCATCTGTCAATCAGCTGTCACGAACCGGCAGGACAGGTAGTGGATCCTCTAGACCAGAGAGGCAATGGCGCGGGTCGTACTGAGGGATCGGTTCTAAGCAGTTAATGGTCTTCACCAGAGCCCGCTGCAAAGCGGGATGGATTTGCTAGGGCTGTAACTACCAGGTCGACCTCTATGGCAGCTGATTTGGCGTTGTACACAGGGAGCAGGCAAGAGCGTAGTTGGACGTAGCAGAGGTCAGGGCAGGCGGCAAGGGTTCAGAAGCGAGTAGTCGGTAGCAACGGGTTCGGCAACAGGCAAGGCAATACAAGGCTACACTTTTTTTGCACTTTATATGAATTTATATTTGATTGACACTTGAATTGTTTTGTTATTGGAAATTGTTCACATGGGTATATATTACCCCTTAATGTGTGTATCTGATAAGCTTGAAAAAGGATCCTGTGTGATCTGAAACGTTGCTGCTTGACATGAAGTGAATAAATTTGTACCTTGAATTTATATGGAGTGCTGCACCTTCTTTTTGGAGATATATATATATATATATATATGTTTGAATTTCTTTCTTTATGGTGACATAATATACCCTGTGTGTCCTCTTTCTTACGTTTAATGACGACATTGGTTATGTGCACAGTTAGTGATGAATCAGTCAGTACACTCCATACATCTATTTATTGAGCTTAAAATCATTCCAGAGAAACCATGGTCTATTGACCTAAAAAGTCAGTATAAAATACCTTACTGCCAATATTATCTTATTTTATTATTGATTTTCTGACATGGCCTGTAGGAAAATGAATGTCTTTATAGTTGAGGATGAGGGCAATTTATGTGTGAATATTCCACCCACCAAAAGAAGGGTGATAAAAATAGATATATTTGCTAAGAATTGAAATTATCATAAGACGTATAAATGGAAAACTAAAAAGAGGGCTGTAAGGGGCAGTAGGTGTGGATCCGCTGTGCTACAGAAAGAAGTCTGGTTTTGGGCCAGACTTGGGAGTGAAGTTTAAGTACCGTCTAGGTTTTCATCCTTTATCCCTCTCCATGATTTGGAAGCAGGACTTCTTCAGCAAGAGGGCCCTAGGTTGCTCCACAAGTGTGGTGTTGTTAGAAGACCAGATGGTCTGGCACCATGTGGCACCAGGAGGTCTAGAAGGTCAGCCGGCTCATTCATACACTGGAGATTCAGAATGGTACCCAAGGATGAGGTAAAAGTGTAGTCCAATACAAGTGCTCTGGTTCTCCCGCTTTCTTCCTCCATTGTAGTTTAAATTCCAGGCCGACTTGGAGCATGGGCGGAGTTTCCTGACCTGTCACCGCTGCTGCTTTTCTGCTGTGTCCCGCTGCTAGCAAACAGTAGTGGTCATGTCAGGAAGCTGCGCCCATGCTCCAAGTTTTCTCAGAATTAAAACAACAATTTGGAAAGATAGTGGGAGAACCGGAGAACGGAATGGGACCACGTAAGTATGGTTGTCATCTGTGTCACCTGCACTACCTGTGTGAACTGATAGGTTAGTGCAGGTGACACTGATGACTGATTTCCTTTAGAGTAGGGTCACACGTAACGGATCCGCAGTGTATTTTATGCTGCCGGTCTGCCGGTGACCTGATTCTATAGTGTGCTCCAGCTATTACATCCCCTGTGTCGTTCTTGCAGCAGCAATCCTTCACTACGGGCAGCCACACAGGGACTAGCAAGCCGCTCCACGATGTCTGAGTACACTGCGAGTGTGCGCATTCAACACTGGAGGCGCACTCTAGGGTTCAGTCACTGGCGGATCCACAGTGTAATATATGCCCCGGATCCGTTACGTTTGAGCCTACCCTTAATCTGAAAATGCCCACTACAGGAATATATATATATATATATATATATATATATATATATATATATATATATATATTCCTGTAGTAGGCATTTTCAGATTAAGGGTAGGGTCAAACGTAACGGATCCGGGGCGTATTTTACACTGTGGATCCATACATTTTATCCTCTTCTCCTTTGAGCCAATCTTGTTTTGTATTAAAATCTGTAAGACAACTGACTTCAGCAGAAGCCCTCCACCAGCACCACCACCATAATGTCTCCAATAGGAAACCATACATTTTTAGCCCCATTGCTCAATGATGTCTTACCATTTCCATTCAAAATTTAAGGGGCCCAAAGAAACCCTAAAATCGCTGGTTAAGTGTTCTTTTAACTAAATCACCCCATACAGATCATTGTCTGTCCCAGTGTTTCCCAACCAGGGGGCCTCCAGCTGTTGCAAAACTACAACTCCCAGCATGCCCAAACAGCATTTGGCTGTCCGGGCATGCTGAGAGTTGTAGTTTTGCAATAGCTGGAGGCCCCCTGGTTGAAAAATGCTGGTTTATCCTGTTTAAGCTTGTTCTGAAACTGTGACTTTGCTTCTATAACCTTTTTGGCAATTACAAATTGCTCAGAGAAACACAACCAGCTCTAATCTATAAAGCTTATTTGGAGTCAAGTGAACCAGGATACATGAAATAGCACAAATTAAAATATATTCATTTAAGTGTAAAAGGAAGACTCAAGAGGAGGATAAACTGCAATAAAAGAACAAGAGGCGCTTCCTTGTGTGATATCCTCCAAAAGCTAAAAGCAAATGAAAACGGACACCAGATTTCAAAGCCGGACCGCCTTCTTTCTCAAATATGATACAAATAAAAAATAAAAATAAAAACTCCAAACCGATATACACAGAGAACCACCCACATTAGGGAGTCACATGACCGGAAATACTAAGTACTGCATAATTCATAAAAATATATAGTAATATAATAAAAAAATATAATAAAACAGCACAGAAAAAGTCTGAATGACCTAGCAAAACCAATGTTTGTACATCATTTGCATATATACATTACAAATGCGAAATACAAAGTATTGCATAATTCATAGAAAATATATAGTTATATAATAAAATATAATAAAACTGTACAAAAAGAACCTAAATGACCTAGCAGAACCAATATTTATACACCGTTTACAAAATAAAAACATATATACACTACAAGTGCGAAAAGTCCAGAACTCACACACAGCGAATCAGATAGGAAGTCTCAGATGGTAGTATGTTCAGTGATCTCATTGAGATCATCAGGAGTTACATAATTAAACATGAATATCCAAAAGGATTTGTTTACTTCTGGTGATATGGACTCAATGATAGATAAATGTAGTACATTAATGTTTCTGTCATGTTTCATGCAAACATGCCGGGAAACACTGTGTTGCATAAAAGAATTCTGGATATTTGCCCTATGTTTGTTCATTCTTTGCCGCACAGTCTGTACCGTGCGGCCAATATATTGACTTCCACAATCACATATAAGTAAATAAACAACATAATGGGAACTGCATGTGGATGTCCCCTTTAGTTCAAAACACTGACCTGTAGAATTAGAATGTAGACACTGATTATCAGAGGTGGATATCCAGGAGCAGCAGAGACAGTGTTTACTGCCACAATGGAAAGTCCGCCATACTTGATCACCTTAACAGGGTTTAAACCATTTTAACAAGTGGAGAACTGTTTAAACCCCGTGGGTCCAGAGTGCTATCAGCAGCCAGGACCCAGGGCTAATGCCAGGCCGATTGGGCCAATGCCCGGCCTTAACCCTTTAGACGCCGCAATCAAAGTTGATTGCGGCATCTAAAACAAAAAGTATCCCTGCAGCTCAGCTGAGCTGATTGGGACTATGACGACATAATTTCGATGTCCCGATCAGCTCACTGGATGACAGGAGGGTCCTCAGCTGCCTCCCGGTCGTACGATCGTCGATCTGCTGCTCCAAACCTGCTCAGCAGGCTAGATAGACAGAGCGCCAAGAACACTGAACAATGCTATGCTATGGCATAGCATTGATCAGTATATGCAATCAGAAGATTGCATGTTGTAGCCCCCTTCCCTGTTGAAAGTTTAAATCACCCCCTTTTCCCATTTTTTAAATAAAGTAATGTAATAAAAAATAAAAATAATCATATGTGGTACGGCCGCATGGGTAAATGTCCGAAATATTGAAATATATGGTTAGCTAAACCGCACAGTCGATGGCGAACATGTAAAAAAATACCAAAGTCCAACATTTTTGGTCCCTTCCTATACCATAAAAATATTAATAAAACGCAATCAAAAAGTACCATCAAAACAAAAATGGTACCAATAAAAACTACAGACCACGATGCAAAAAGTAGGCCCTCAAATAGCCATGTTTGCGGAAAAAATTAAACGTTATAGGGGTCAGAAGATGACAATTTTAAACATACTAATTTTGGTGCAAGTATTTTTTTTTTTTAACCTCTTAAAGACTCAGGGCATCACACCGGGTCTGTCCCGGCTGCTAGTCATAGCCTGGACCCTGGGCTAATAGCGCGCGACACCGATCGTTGTGCCGCGCGCTATTAACACTTCAGATGCAGCTATCAAAGTTGTCCGCCGCGTCTGAAAGTGAAAGTAAACGCTTCCTGGCAGCTCAGTCGGGCTGATCGCGACATTGCGATAAAATCGTGATGTCCCGATTAGCTAGGACGCGAGCAGAGGCCACCTTACCTTGCTCCGTCCCGTCTGATCTGGGTTTGATTGCTCCAAGCCTGAGCTACAGGCTTGAGCAATCGAGCCCCTATCTTGCTGATCCATGCAGTGTGTGCAGTGCTATAAGTCCCTATGGGAGCTATAACACTGCAAAAAAAAGTTAACAAAAGGTCATTTAACCCCTTCCCTAATAAAAGTTTGAATCACCCCCCTTTTCCCATAAAATAAAAGTATGTAAATAAAAATAAACATATGTGGTATCGCCGCGTGCCTAAATGTCCAAATTATAAAAATATATTGTTAATTAAACCGCACGGTCAATGGCGTACGCTCAAAAAAATTCCAAAGTCCAACATAGCGTATTTTTGGTAACTTTTTATATCATAAAAAAAATGAATTAAAAGCGATCAAAAAGTCCGATCAATGCAAAAATGGTACCGATAAAAACTTCAGTTATAGGGGTCAGATGATGACAATTTTAAACGTATACATTTTCCTGCATGTAGTTATAATTTTTTCAGTACGACAAAATCAAACCTATATAAGTAGGGTATCATTTTAAAGGGGTTATCCAGCATAAGGTGATTTTAGTACATACCTGGCAGACAGAAATGGACATGCTTAGGAAGGATTTGCGCGTGTCTTGGGGCTAAATGGCTATGTTGTGAGATTACCATAACACAGTGGCCAGCTTTCTCTGAACTTGTATTTCCTGTTTTCAGTTTTCTTGTTTGCCTACAAATCCCATGATACCATTTTCCTCCTTCCCACACATCAGCTACCCCACCCATTGAAACATAAATGAGCTGCAGACCTGTGATTTTCAATCAGCGTGCCTACAGCTGTTGCATTAGTTGCAATTTGATCCCTCTTCCACCAAGCGATCCCTCCACGCATTGAAGCAGACAGGCTCCCTGTCATCAGCTGACTAGTGAGTCAGGTCTCGACCGCATTGCAAGCTGGTAAAAATCCGAGACAGCAGTCATTTTGTATGCTGTTAAAAATAAATACTGGGGTGAAAATCACATAAGAATTGTGAGAAAACCGTCACACACTGGTACAGACACCATATTATGAACTACACTAACTTTACAGCCCCTGTAGCATAGTCAAATAAAAAAAAATTCCCGGAATACCCCTTTAACCTTATGGACCTACAGAATAAAGTTAAGTTGTCATTTTTACCGAAAAATGCACTGCGTAGAAACAGAAGCCCCCAAAAGTTACAAAATGAAATTTTTTCTTCAATTTTGTCGCACAATGAATTTTTTTTCCGTTTCGCTGTGGACTTTTTGGTAAAATGACTAATGTCACTGCAAAGTAGAATTGGTGGTGCAAAAAAGAAGCCATCATATGGAATTTTATGTGCAAAATTGAAAGAGTTATGGTTTTTAGAAAGTGATGAGGAAAAAATGAAAATGGAAAAACGCTGAGTCCTTAAGGGGTTAAGTAGTTAAATAAAATAAAACCTACATAAAGTGAGTATCCATGTAACCGTATGGAAATGGAAGTAAATCCACTTATGAAAATGACAGCTACTAGCAACCAGTAGACTATTAACGTCTACCTTCTTAAAATGCGTACAGGTCCAAACCCCTCCCTCCGGGTTCTTTAATACCTCCAAATCTAAAAACACCATGTGAGAATCAGAAATATTAAGAGTAAAAGTGAAACCCCCAAAGATAGTCATTGAAAAGTGCAATAAAATCAAGAGCCCTCTCCCTAGTGAGGGCTCTTGATTTTGGCAGACCACCGTGACTGCGCAATATATTGGGACTCGAAACACCCCAGAGGAGGATAGGCAGACACGACACTGCTTTCCTGTAGCAACTGATGTACGGTGTAGAATTCATAAAAGAGAAAAACTACTTGGCCTACTTGATTAGCCTATAGTACTTGTCTGTAATTTTCCATCAGCTTAGCGATTCTTTTTAATGTTTTTATATCTCATATTTTTCAAAGTAAAAAAAAATACTTTTAACCCCTTTCTGGACTATTTTGGCCTTTAAGGTGACCTGTCAGCAGAAAGCAGGTGTTGAACCAGCCAATGGTTAAATAGGGCAAGTCATGAGGATTCAAAGCATACTTTTATTTTTTTTTACTTTTCATAGTCCTTTCTAGCACCAAGATATAAGCCTTGCAAATATACAAATAAGAGTAAAGGGCAAAGGGGGCAGGAGCCCAGGCCAATGAAGACCATGCCCTTTTTTCACCTCCCCATGGTTCACTTGCATTTGCCTATCCCTGTCTAACTGACAGCCACTAGATAAATAGGACATGGAGAGGCTAACCCTGGGCTCTTGCTGTGCTGGGAATGCCTCTTGGGCACTTGAGCCTGATTTGCATATTAACAAATATGACCTACAGCCTTTTTATAGGATGTATTTACACACTCACTCTGGTGCATAGAACAATCATACAATCCCAGTGAAATGGGATCACTCTACCCCCTTGTTTACCCCACCTAAAACATAACGTTTATTAGACATTTATTAAAAAATGCTTGTACAAAAACGCTTTAAAAATCTATATTGCCAGAGTATAAATATTAACCCCTTAAGGACTGAGCCCTTTTTCACCATTCTGACGACTTTCAGTTTATGCATTAATAACTCTGGGATGCTTTTATCGATTATTCTGATTCCGAGAATGTTTTTTCGTGGCATATTCTACTTTAACATAATGCTAAATTTGAGTTGTTACGTGCATCCTTTCCTGGTGAAAAATCTCAAAATTTCACGAAAATGTTTAAAATTTAGCCTTTTTCTGACGTTGAAACTCTCTGCTTGTAAGGAAAATGGATATTCCAAATAAATTATATATTGATTCACATATAAAATATGTCTACTTTATATTTGCATCATAAAGTTAACATGTTTTTACTTTTGGAAGACATCAGAGGGCCTCAAAGTTCAGCAGCAATTTTCAAATTTTTCACAACATTTTCAAAATCTGAATTTTTCAGGAACCAGTTCAGTTTTGAAGTGGATTTGAGGAGTCTTGACATTAGAAATATCAAATAAATGACCCCATTGTAAAAACTGAACCCCAAAAGTATTCAAACTGACATTCAGAAAGTGTGTTAACCCTTTAGGTGTTTAACAGGAATAGCAGCAAGGTGAAGGAGAAAATTCTAAATCTTAATTTTTTCACACTTGCATGTTCTTGTAGACCCAGTTTTTGAAATTTTACAAGGGGTAAAAGGAGAAAAAGCCCCACAAAATTTGTAACCCAATTTCTCTCAAGTAAGGAAATACCTCATATATGTATGTCAAGTTCTCTGTGGATGCACTACAAGGCTCAGAAGGGAAGGAGCAACAATGGGATTTTTGGAGAGTGAGTTTTTCTGAAATGGTTTTTGGGGGGCATGTCACATTTAGGAAGCCCTATGGTGCCAGAATAGCAAAAAGAAAAACAACATGGCATACTATTTTGGAAACTACACCCCTCAAGGAACATAACAAGGGGTCCAGTGAGCCTCAACACCCCACAGGTGCTTGACAAATTTCCGCAAAAATGTGAAAATGAAAAATTGGACGTGAAAATACATTTTTTTATTTTTTTCACTAAAATGCTAGTATTACCCAACATTTTTCATTTTCACAAGGGGTAATTGGAGATAAAGCCTCCCAAAATTTGTAAATCCATTTCTTCTGAGTATGGAAATACCCCATATGTGGATGTAAATTTCTCTGTGGGCGCACTACAATGCTCAGAAGAGGAGTGCCATTGAGCTTTTGGTGAGAGTATTTGGTTGAAATAGAAGTGGGCGGCCCTGTGTGTTTACAAAGCCCCTGTGATGCCAGAACAGCGGACCCCCCCCATGTGACCCCATTTTGTAAACTGCACCCCTCACAGAATTTAAAAAGGGGTGCAGTCAACATTTACACCCCACTGGCGTTTGACAGTTCTTTGGAACAGTGGACTGTGCAAATGAAAAATTTAAATTTTTCATTTTCACGGACCACTGTTCCAAAAATCTGTCAGACACCTGTGGGGCGTAAATGTTCATTGTACCACTTATTACATTCCATGAGGGGTGTATTTTCCAGAATGGGGTCACATTTGGGGGGGGTTCCACTGTTCTGACACTATGGGGGCTTAGTAAACACACATGGCCTTCAATTTTGGACACATTCTCAATACAAAAGCCCAAAGGCGCTCCTTCTCTTCTGAGCATTGTAGTTTGCCCTCAAAGCACTTTACATCCACATATGGGGTATGTTCTTACTCAGAAGAAATGGGGCTACAAATTCTGGGGGGCTTTTTCCCTATTCTCCCTTGTGAAAATGAAAAATGTAGGGTAACACCAGCATTTTAGTGAAATTTTTTTTTTTTTCATTTTTACATCCAACTTTAATGAAAATTAGTCAAACACCTATGGGGTGTTAAGGCTCACTATACCCCTTGTTACATTCTGTGAAGGGTGTAGTTTCCAAAATGGGGTCACATCTGGGTATTTATTGTTTTGCGTTTATGTCAGAACCGCTGTAAAATCAGCCACCCCTGTGCAAATCACCAATTTAGACCTCAAATGAACATAGCAAGCTCTCACTCCTGAGCCATGTTGTGTGCCCGCAGAGCACTTTACGCCCACATATGGAGTAGTTCTGTAATTGTGTTACAAATTTTGTGGGTCTTTTTTTCCATTTACCGCTTGCAAAAAAAAGTATGGGGCAACACCACCATGTTGGTGTAAAAATTATAATTTTTTACACTAACATGCTGGTGTAGACCCCAACTTTACCTTTTCATAAGGGGTAAAAGGAGAAAAAGACCACCAAAATGTGTAAAGCAATTTCTCCCAAGTACGGAGAAATTATATATGTGGCCCTAAACTGTTTCCTTGAAATACGACAGGGCACCAAAGTGACAGTGCACCATGCACATTTGAGGCCTAAATTGGGGATTTGAATCAGCCACAAAAATACCCTATGACAGTGTTTCCCAAACGGGGTGTCTCCAACTGTGACAAAACTCCCAGCATGCCTGGACAGTCAGTGGCTGTCCGGCAATACTGGGAGTTGTTGTTTTTCAACAGCTGGAGGCTCCGTTTTGGAAACAGTGTTTTTTTTATTTTTTATTAAGGGGCACTGTGCAGGGGGTATGTGTATATATGTAGTGTTTTACTTTTTATTTTGTGTAGGTGTAGTGTAGTGTTTTTAGGGTATATTCACACGGGCGGGTTTACAGCAAGTTTCTCGCTGGCAGTTTGAGCTGCGGCGGAAAATTTGCCACATCTCAAACTTGCAGCAGAAAACTCGTAAACCCTGCAGGTACACTCTCTCAGTGCATGCTGGGAGTTGAATTTTTGCAACAGCTGGAGGCACACTGAATGCAAAACACTGAGTTAGGTAACAAACTCGGTTTCACAACCAACGTCTCGAGCTGTTGCAAAACTGTAACAATCAGCATGCATTGACAGTCGAAGGGCATGCTGGGAGTTGTAGTTGGAACTTCAGCTGTTGAAAAACTACCGCTCCCAGCATGCCCTTTGACTTTGCATGCTGAGAGTTGTTGCTAAGCAACAGCAAGAGGTGAACAGGCCTCACCTTCTGCTGTATCCTGCCACCAGGACTGCCGCCGGTGCTGCCACCGATCCTGCTGCTCCTGTCGCCACCACCGCACCAGAGATGACCCCCGCCGGATCAGGGAAAGGTAGGAGACCCCCGCCACCCCCGAACGCTGCCATGATCGCCGCCCAGCAGGGTCGTGATTGGTCGGTCGTTCCGACCGATTAATCACGTGATCTTGAGGCGGCACACTCTTTTGCACAGTCATCCCGGTCCCCGCCTGTCAAGCGATGGGGAACGGAATTCCCACGGGGGTACCCATACGCCCTCAGTCCTTAAGGACTTTGAAACTGGGGTGCATGTACACCCGGCGTCCTTAACCTCTTAAGGACGCCGGGCCTATGCATAAGCCCTGCATCCCGAGTCCTTAAGGACGTGTTGCGTATGCATACGCCCGTGGGTATTCCGGTCCCCGCTGCTAGCCGGTTGGGGACGGGGATGCCTGCTGAAATCATTCAGCAGGCATCCCGGCACATGGCCGAGGGACCCCCCTCCCCCCATGTCGGCGATCGCAGAAAATCGCATGTTAATTCACACATGCAAATTTCTGCTCTTCGGGGCTGATCGGGTCTCTGGTGACCAGATCACCCGGAAAATAGGGATGATAGGAGCTGTCAGTGACAGCCCCGATCATCCCGAGGGATAGGAGCAAGGTCGCAGTGCTGCGATCTCCTCCTATGCCCTGCCATTGGTCAGAACTGATTCTGACCAATGGCAGCACAGGATACTGGGTTGTCATGGCAACCCCCCGTTCTGCCCTACCCTGGATGTCGGGCAGAACAGGGGGAGAAGATGGAGGCCGGTACCTGCAAAGAACAGTGGTGCCCAAATGGTAGCCCCCCAGATGTTGCCAAATTACAACTCTCAGCAGGCCTAGACTGCCCAGGCATGCTGGGAGTTGTAGTTCTGTAACATCTGTCCCTTCAGATTTTGCAATTTTCATGAAATGTTTAAAAATTGCTGCTCTACTTTGAAGCCCTCTAATTTTTTCAAAAAGTAAAAATATGTCCATTTTATGATGCCAACATAAAGTGGACATATTGTATTTGTGAAGAAAAATAAGATTTATTTGGAATATCCATTTTCCTTACAAGTAGAGAAAAATGTTCTAAATTTTCATGAAATTTGGGGATTTTGCACCAAAAAGGATGCAAATAACGACAGAAATTTACCACCAAAATAAAGTAGAATATGTGACGAAAAAACAATCTCAGAATCAAAATATTCGGTAAAAGAGTTTTAGAGTTATTAATGCATAAAGCAACGGTGGTCAGAATTGAGAACAAGGGCTCAGTCCTTAAGGTGAAACAGGGCTGCATCCTTAAAGGGGTATTCCAGGACAAAACTTTTTTTATATATCAACTGGCTCCGGAAAGTTAAACAGATTTGTAAATTACTTCTTTAGATTAAAAAATCGTAATCCTTCCAATAGTTATTTGCTTCTGAAGTTGAGTTGCTGTTTTTTGTCTAACTGCTTTCTGATGACTCATGTCCCAGGAGCTGTGCAGCTCCTGTGGGGATATTTTCCCATCATGCACAGCTCCCGGGACGTGACATCTTCATTGAGCAGTTAGACAGAAAACTTCAGAAGCTAATAACTATTGGAAGAATTAAGATTTTTTAATAGAAGTAATTTACTTACTGTTTAACTTTCCGGAGCCAGATGATATATATGTAAAAAAGTTTTTGCCTGGAATACCCCTTTAACGATGCAGGACGTATATTTACATCCTGCGCCGGCTCCCGCGATATGAAGCGGGATCGCGCCGCGATCCTGCATCATATCGCGTCGGTCCCGGCGCTCATCAACGGCCGGGACCCGCGGCTAATACCACACATCGCCGATCGCGGCAATGTGCGGTATTAACCCTTTAGAAGAGGCGTCAAAGCTGACCGCCGCTTCTAAAGTGAAACTGAAAGTGACCCGGCTGCTCAGTCGGGCTGTTCGGAACCACCACGGTGAAATCGCGGCGTCCTGAACAGCTGATCGGACACCGGGAGGGCCCTTACCTGCCTCCTCGGTGTCCGATCGACGAATGACTGCTCCGTGCCTGAGATCCAGGCAGGAGCAGTCAAGCGCCGATAATGCTGATCACAGGCGTGTTAATACACGCCAGTGATCAGCATAGGAGATCAGTGTGTGCAGTGTTATAGGTCCCTATGGGACCTATAACACTGCAAAAAAAAAGTGAAAAAAAAGTGTTGATAAAGGTCATTTAACCCCTTCCCTAATAAAAGTTTGAATCACCCCCCTTTTCCCATATAAAATAAAACAGTGTAAAAAAATAAATAAATAAACATATGTAGTATCGCCGCGTGCGTAAATGTCCGAATTATAAAAATATATCATTAATTAAACCACACGGTCAATGGCGTACGCGCAAAAAAATTCAAAAGTCCAAAAAAGCGTGTTTTGGTCACTTTTTATACCATTAAAAAAATGAATAAAAAGTGATCAAAAATTCCGATCAAAACAAAAATCATACTGATAAAAACTTCAGATCACGGTGCAAAAAATGAGTCCTCATACCGCCCTGTACATGGAAAAATAAAAAAGTTATAGGGGTCAGAAGATGACATTTTTAAACGTATAAATTTTCCTGCATGTAGTTATGATTTTTTCCAGAAGTGCGACAAAATCAAACCTATATAAGTAGGGTATCATTTTAACCATATGGACCTACAGAATAATGATAAGGTGTAATTTTTACTGAAATATGCACTGCGTAGAAACGGAAGCCCAAAAAAGTTACAAAATGGCGTTTTTTTTTCGATTTTGTCGCACAATGATTTTTTTTTCTGTTTCGCCGTGCATTTTTGGGTAAAATGACTAATGTCACTGCAAAGTAGAATTGGTGATGCAAAAAATAAGCCATAATATGGATTTTTAGGTGGAAAATTGAAAGGGTTATGATTTTTAAAAGGTAAGGAGGAAAAAACGAAAGTGCAAAAACTGAAAAACCCTGAGTCCTTAAAGGGTTAAGGGGTTTATGTGTGGGACAGGGCTGAATAGTGTATACCACAATGGTGCCTATAACTGTACACTGTATTGCACAACCCTATCGGCCTCTTCTATTGTCAAACACACTGCCCGGGCAATGAAGGAGTGGCTTCGTAAGAAGCATTTCAAGGTCCTGGAGTGGCCTAGCCAGTCTCCAGATCTCAACCCATAGAAAACCGGAGTTGAAAGTTCATGTTGCCCAGCGACAGCCCCAAAACATCACTGCTCTAGAGGAGAAAAACCTTGTGAAAACCTTGTGAAGACTTACAGAAAATGTTTGACCTCTGTCATTGCCAACAAAGGATATATAACAAAGTATTGAGATGAACTTTTGTTATTGACTAAATACTTATTTTCCACCAGAATTTGCAAATAAATTATTTAAAAATCAGACAATGTGATTTTATGGATTTTTTTTATTCCTCATTATTATAATATATGGACAAATATATAATGTTCGCAAAAGTCGCATATTAGTTATGTTCAATTTTTTAGTTTTTTGTCATGCGAAAATGAAATTCGTAATGAAATTCGCATAGTGCGCATGCGCAATTATATTTTTCACCTTAAAGAAGAGAGGGATCAGTGTTCAGTCTGGAAGTGCCAATATTTTCATAAATGTTTGCATAAATTAGCATTAAAAAAACACGGATATTCGTCATTTCGAGCATATATATTACTATATTCTAAATATTCGCGAAAACGCAAAGTGCTGATATTTGTTGTAAAATTAGCATTTCAAATATTCACGCTCAACACTACTCATTACGTCTCTAATAGTTGAGGTATGCCTAATATGAAAATGACAGGCCTCTCATCTTTTTAAGTGGGAGAACTTGCACAATTGGTGGCTGACTAAATACTTTTTTGCCCCACTGTATGTATGTGTTACAAGTAGATGAAATAAAGGGAAACATTTGTAATAACCAAATTAAAATATGAGCATCTTTGTCCACTTAAAAAATTTAAAAATTAAAAAAAAACATATGTTATACATTATATGAATTCAGCTCTAAAATCTATGAACATGTCTAGGACCAATAGTTTTCTATAATGTACATGTATATATATAAAAAAATATTTATTTATTCCTAGTTTCATATTTATATATTTTTTTATTAATATATTTTTATATAATTTTGTATATTAATTTTGTTTTTGCAGTATTTTGTATCCATTCACTCACACTTCTCACCATGCATTAATATTTATTTATTTTTCACTATACTATACACTTACACTCACTCTTTTCACCATGCATTTATATTTATTAATTCTACTTAATATTACTTCACATATATTCATCACATGTCTATTCATTATCACTTTTTTCATTCACACACTTTACACATCATTTGCTATTTATATTCTTCTATACACCATTCCTAATTGAGGTTACATCATTACAATGATCACACTATGTTAAGGGCAAATTTCTCCCTTGCTCAAGTTGGCTGTGGGTGGCTGTGCGCTTCAGCGCGCATGCGCGTCACGGCCCTGCAGGATGTCGCGAGACAACGCTTCCTGCGCCTTTGTTGGTGCTCTGGTGACGTGCGTCCGGACGGGGTGGTGGCGTGTGGCGCGCGCGAAGCGCCCGATAATGGCAACCGCCTTGCTCTCATTGGCCATCTATCATTACATTCAGGTATTTAAACCCCTCTGCATCCCCCCACCTCACCGCTCCTGGACAAAGCAGCAGTGAAATTGCGTTGGAGAGTGAGGTGAGGTGAGGGGGGGGGGGGGGTACGGTGCAGTTTTTGGGTACAATCTTATTGTTGGTTTTCAGTCCTCCACTTGTAGTTATCTATACAGGTATATAGAGGAATGTGTTATCTGTATGGCACTTTATTATTGTTATGTGATTGAGCTATGTGACTATATATTATTATTGATTGCACCTTACCTTTAGTTCAATACACTTTATTCTTAAGTGCAATACACCTTGTTATGCAATATACCTTGTTGTACAATATAATCATATATTTTGCAGTCTTTGGATTTAGTGCAATATCTTTTTTAGTGCAATACTATATATTATTGTGTACATACAGTTTTTTTCTTCTATGCACTTTATGTATGGTGCAATATTACATCTGTTTACATGCCATATATATTGAATAATTATTCATATGGAGCTTTTCTATATACATATTTAGTATCCTAGTTGATTAATTATTATTATATGTACACTTCTGATATTTTTGATTGTCCTGCACTGTACCCCTCCATCCTATAGAAAATATATTATAATGGTCTTATGTGTATGTGTTTTTTATGGGTTAATATTGGGTAAACTTTATGTCTAAATAAAAATTTATTTTGTATAATATGTGTTGTGTATCATTTTTTGGACTTATTCTATAGGAGATATGCTGCTCTATTTGTGCAGCTTCCATCTCAAAACCCGAGTCCGCAGAACAATTCCATTGGGTAGATTTCTGGTAACATGAGCAGGGGCACATGATGACGCATGCAGAATAGAGTTAACGCCATGCTTTTCCTATATGTAGACGTAATAACCCATTTTGTCTCAGTGTCACCCTTCAAACGCAAATCCAGAAAAGTAACCCCTTCTGTCTCATATGAAACTGTAAATCTCCGGTTGTGGAAATAATCATTCAAATACTTAATAAATTCTGGTATGGTCGCTACCACCGACCCCCAAATAAACAGGAGGTTGTCTATGTGGCGACCATACCAGATAATGGATGACAAATAAAGATTTGTAGGGGAGAAGAGTGTCCCCCTCTCTCAACAAAACATAAATGTTAGCTAAGAGAGTAGGAGAACTGTTATACTTTTTTCACCATCTACTTGTGAGGCATACATATGAACATACCTTTATTATATGATGTGGCCGTAGATATATTATCATGGCCCTCTGCAAGGAAGGAGTGTTGTGCTTGATTGATGGTTACGACTTACCTGCATGCAGAGGGTTGGAGAGGATTAATAGCAATAGCAACTCCCAAATGAGTGTAAACATTGCTTCACCCTCTCTATAAATGATTTGTTTGTATTTTTATAACTTGTATGACTAAGGCTCAGTTGTGGGGCTGAAACGCGTCACCTGTCCATACTGTCCATGCACTGAGGTGAACTATGTAATAAAGCATCGTTTGGAAAGGAGTTGCGCTGGACATTTCTTCTTTGTTCATAAGTTGTCATTGGCGAAGTCCACGCCAGTCCAGGTGCTACAGGACACAGGGTTGAGCTGGGAATTTGCCTGTATTCGCTCCTAACACACAATGCATCCCTTACCTAAAACACACCAAAGACCTTCCGTCCGATCCCCTTTCCTCATTAACTCCATCCCTAATCAAACTCACAAATTATCTTTTTCTCCACTATGGTTATTTTTATCTGATTAGTTGATTAATCGAAACAATAATCGGTCAACTAATCAATAGAGATGAGCGAATCGAAGTTGACGAACCCGAATTCGTTACAAATTTCATGAAAAATTCGATTTGCAACGAATGCGAATATCGCCACGATTCTATTGCGCGAATCGCTTCATTAAACTCCATTTTACAGCGTTCCAGGCTATTGGAGACCTAAGATGGCGGATCCACATGTGAGTACATGGGGCAGGGGATTATGGAAGGGCGGGAAACAGTGGCTGGAATGAAGGTAGGCGGGCTGACCCTGAATCACATGTGAGATGCAGCTTATCAGTGTTCACTGACCCCTGTGACGTCACAGCCCCTATATAATCGGCAGCCATCTTGCTTCTCTTCATTTCATCTATGCACTCAGATGGAGAGGACGGGACTGTGTGTGTGTGTGAATAGCTCATACCACAGCGTTACACTGCAACTGCTAGTCACATCAGCATTAGGGGAAGGCTGGAGTGCAGAGTGCTTTGCTGTTACACTGAGAAGGATCATTGATAGCTAAGCCTCCTATTCACGTTATTGAGCATTGCAGCAGAGAGGGGCAGATAGCTGTCAGCTGCCTCATACAGATCTCCAAGCTGCCTGAAGTTTCTGAAGCATCTTATCATGTCCTCATTTTTCAGAACAATTGAGTTTATTTTTATTTGCTCCACAAATCTTCTGCTGCTCAGAATTGTGTGACAGAGTGCAATTTAGGGTTTAATCCCTGGATTTTTTTTTATTTTTTTTTGTGGCGCTGCACTGTTGGGTCCTGCTGCTGTTCAGAAATATGTGATTGTTCAGTGGACTGTAGTGCATTTGTACCATTTTGTACCTGTTCATCTGTCAAGGGTCTGGCTACATACTGTGCAAATCTTTACGGTGTATAAATCTTAGCTTGGGACTCTTATTGAGAGCTTGCTCTTCTGAGTGTTGCTGTGTAAGAGGGGGCGTGAAAGAGGAGTTTCAAAAACAGGAGTTTGAAAGCAGGAGGTTGAGATCGCTGTGAGTGTTAATTTCTGAACCCACAAGGTCTACAAAAAATTTGAAGTGTAATTTTGCCTATACATTTGTGAAATCCCTATAACTAGATGGCCTCCATGTTGGAAAGTGCAGTCCAATGTACATCCTGTTCAATGTATGCAATCCTTGAACAACAGTTTGAGGGGGCATATTGTTGTGCGAGATGTGTGCTAGTTGTCCATTTGGAAGACAGGATCCTGCGTCTAGAGGGGCGACTGGCAACAATGAGAAGCATTAACAACATGGAGAGGAGTCTCCTGCTCCCTGAGCAGGCACTCTCGGGAGTAGAGGTGGGGGAGGACAGTGGGACGAAGTTGCAGGACAGTCAGGCAGTTAGCTGGGTTACAGTTAGAAAGCAATGTAGGGGAAAAAGAGTGAGGGAGGCTAGTCCTGAACTGGAACACCCCAACAAGTTTGCCTGCTTGGCAGATGAGGGGGATGCCATTACAGAGCTAGCAAAACTGCAGCAGGATACTGCCTCTGACCGCCAGGGGGGTGTCTGCTCCAGTAAGGAGGGAGGGAGGAGTACAGGGCAGGCCAGACAGGTACTAGTGGTGGGGGACTCAATTATTAGGGGGACAGACAGGGCAATCTGTCACAAAGACAGGGATCGCCGAACAGTGTGTTGTCTGCCTGGCGCACGAGTTCGGCACATCGCGGCTTGGGTTGACAGATTGCTGGGCGAGGCTGGAGAGGATCCAGCAGTCATGGTACATATTGGCACCAATGACAAAGTAAGAGGTAGGTGGAGAGTCCTTAAAAATGATTTCAGGGACTTAGACCGCAAGCTTAAGGCAAGGACCTTCAAGGTAGTATTTTCTGAAATACTACCAGTACCACGAGCCACACCAGAGGCAGCGGGAGATCAGGGAGGTAAACAAGTGGCTCATAAGCTGGTGTAGGAAGGAAGGGTTTGGGTTCATGGAGAACTGGGCTGACTTCGCTGTCGGTTACCGGCTCTATCGTAGGGACGGGCTGCACCTCAATGGGGAGGTTTCAGATGTGCTTGGGGAGAAGATGGCTAGAAGGGTGGAGGAGTGTTTAAACTAGGGACTTGGGGGGAGGGAACCTACAGCAAAGAGGGGGAAGATAGTGTAGATAGAGAGGTGGGAATTATAAATGTACTTGGGGGTGGAGCGGAGGGAGGGGTTAGAATAGTTAATAGGAATAGGCTTCATAGGAAAATAAAACTTACACCCTTGAATCCCATTAACCCCAATAACATAAAGGATGGAAATGTAAAGTGTATGTTCACAAATGCCAGAAGCCTAGCAAATAAAATTGGGGAGCTTGAGGCCTTGATACTGGAGGAACATATTGATATAGTTGGGGTCACTGAGACATGGCTGGACTCCTCGCATGACTGGGCTGTCAATCTGCAGGGGTTTACATTGTTTGGCAAAGATAGAATGAACAGAAAAGGTGGTGGAGTCTGTCTGTATGTTAGAAGTAGTATGAAAGTCAGTGTGAACGATGCCATAGTGTGTGATGATTCTGAGGATTTGGAATCACTGTGGGTAGAATTACAAAAGGAGGGAAATACTGAAAAAATAATACTTGGTGTAATCTACAGACCCCCTAATATCACTGAAGAGATAGAAGGTCGGCTGTATAAACAAATAGAGAGGGCCGCCCGGGCATGTACAGTGGTAATAATGGGAGATTTTAACTATCCAGATATAGATTGGGGTCCGGGGTTGGCCAGTTTGTGGAGGACCCAACAAGAAGTGATGCCTTGTTGGATCTGATCATTTCCAACAACGCAGAGCTGGTTGGTAATGTAACTGTGAGGGAATACCTTGGTAATAGCGACCACAATATAGTTACTTTTGACTTAAAATGTAGAAAACAAAGACAGACGGGGAAGGCAAAAACATATAACTTTAAAAAGGCAAACTTCCCTGGGCTGAGATCTGCACTACAGGACATAGACTGGGGGGAGGTGTTCTCAAATGCTGATACAGAAGGTAAATGGGACATCTTTAAATCAACTCTAAATAACTATACAGCTAAATATATACCAAAGGGAAACAAATATAAATGATTAAAACTAAATCCTACATGGCTGACAAATGATGTTAAAAGAGCAATAAACAACAAAAAAATAGCCTTCAAAAAATACAAATCTGATGGGTCAGCTATAGCAGTACAGTACAAGGAGCTTAATAAAATCTGTAAAAATGTTATAAAAACAGCAAAAATTCTAAATGAGAGACAGGTGGCCAAATAAAGCAACACTAATCCTAAATATTTTTTGAGATATATAAATGCAAAAAAACCAAGGACAGAGCATGTAGGACCCCTTAACCCCTTAAGGACCGGGGGGTTTTCCGTTTTTGCATTTTCGTTTTTTGCTCCTTGCCTTTAAAAAATCATAGCTCTTTCAATTTTGCACCTAAAAATCCATATGATGGCTTATTTTTTGCGCCACCAATTCTACTTTGTAATGACGTCAGTCATTTTGCCCAAAAATCTACGGTGAAACGGAAATAAAAATCATTGTGCGACAAAATTGAAAACAAAACGCAGTTTTGTAATTTTTGGGGTCTTCCGTTTCTACGTAGTACATTTTTCGGTATAAATGACACCTTATTTTTATTATGTAGGTCCATACGATTAAATTGATACCCTACTTATATAGGTTTGATTTTGTCGGACTTCTGGAAAAAATCATAACTACATGCAGGAAAATTAATACGTTTAAAATTGTCATCTGACCCCTTTAACTTTTTTATTTTTCTGTGTATGGGGCGGTATGAGGGCTCTTTTTTGCACCGTGATCTGAAGTATTTATCAGTACCATTTTTGCATTGATAGGACTTATTGATCGCTTTTTATTCATTTTTAAATTATATAAAAAGTGACCAAAAATGCACTGTTTTGGACTTTGGAATTTTTTGCGCGCACGCCATTGACCGAGCGGTTTAATTAATGATATATTTTTATAATTCGGACATTTCTGCATGCGTTGATACCATATATGTTTATTTTTATTTTTATTTACACTGTGTTTTTTTTTTTTATTGGAAAAGGGGGGTGATTCAAACTTGTAATAGGGGAGGAGTTAAATGATCTTTATTCACTTTTTTTTTTCCACTTTTTTTTTGCAGTGTTATAGGTCCCATAGGGACCTATAACACTGCACACACTGATCTTCATCATTGATCACTGGTTTCTCATAAGAAACCAGTGATCAACGATTCTGCCGCATGACTGCTCATGCCTGGATCTCAGGCACTGAGCAGTCATTCGGCGATCGGACAGCGAGGAGGCAGGTAGGGGCCCTCCCGCTGTCCTGTCAGCTGTTCGGCTATCCCGAACAGCCCAACTGAGCTAGCCGGCCACTTTCGGTTTCGCTTTTAGCCATGCGGCTCAGCTCTGAGCGCGCGGCTAAAGGGTTAATAGCGCGCGGCGCCGCGATCGGCACTGCGCGCTATTAGAGGCGTGTCCCGGCTTCACTATGACGCCGGGCCCGCCGTGATATGACGCGGGGTTACGGTGTAACCCCGCGTTATATCAGGAGAGCAGGACCAAGGGCGTACCTGTACGCCCTTGGTCCTTAAGGGGTTAATAATGATAATGGGGAGGTTGTCACAGGCGATAAAGAGAAAGCAGAGCTACTGAATGGGTTCTTTAGTTCCTTATATACTAGGGAATAAGGAGGAGCTGACATTGGCCAGGTCAGTGCTGGTAACACATCATATAATGTACTGAACTGGCTTAATGTAGAGATGGTACAAGGTAAGTTAAGTAATATAAATGTAAGCAAATCTCCAGGGCCAGATGGATTGCACCCAAGAGTTCTTAGAGAGGTAAGTTCAGTAATATCTGTACCCCTGTTGATGATATTTTAGAGATTCACTGGTGTCTGGTATTGTGCCAAGGGACTGGTGCAAGGTGAATGTGGTGCCAATCTTCAAGAAGGGCTCCAGGTCTTCCCCAGGAAACTATAGACCGGTAAGTTTAACGTGCATTGTGGGTAAATTGTTTGAAGGACTTATAAGGGATTACATACAGGAATACATAGGGGATAATTGTATTATAAGTGATAACCAGCATGGGTTTACTAAGGATAGAAGTTGTCAAACCAATCTAATTTGCTGTTATGAAGAGGTGAGTAGAAGCCTTGACAGAGGAATGGTTGTAGTGGATATAGTGTTTCTGGATTTTGCTAAAGCGTTTGATACTGTCCCTCTTAGACGTCTGACAGGTAAGTTAAGGTCTTTGGGTTTGGAAATTTTAGTTTATAACTGGATTGAACACTGGCTCATGGATCGTACCCAAAGAGTGGTGGTCAATGATTCATACTCTAATTGGTCCCCGGTAATTAGTGGTGTACCCCAAGGTTCTGTACTGGGACCGCTGTAGTTTAATTTATTTATCAATGATATAGAGGATGGCATTAACAGCTCTGTTTCTATCTTTGCAGATGACACCAAGCTTTGTAGCACGGTACAGTCTATAGAGGATGTGTATAGGTTACAAGATGACTTTGGATAGACTAAGTGTCTGGGCATCCACTTGGCAAATGAGGTTCAATGTGGATAAATGTAAAATTATGCATCTGGGTGCTAATAACCTGCATGTGTCGTATGTCTTAGGGGGGATTAAACTGGCAGAGTCACTGGTAGAGAAGGATCTGGGTGTACTTGTAGATCACAGACTACAGAATAGCATGCAATGTCAGGCTGCTGCTTCCAAAGCCAGCAGGATATTGTCATGTATCAAAAGAGGCATGGACACAAGGGACAGGGACATAATACCCCCCCTTTATAAAGCATTGGTACGGCCTCACCTGGAATATGCTGTTCAGTTTTGTTCACCTGTCCATAAAAGGGACACTGTGGAGCTGGAAAGGGTGCAGAGACACGCGACTAAACTAATATGGGGCATGGAACATCTTAGCTATGAGGAGCGATTAAAGGAGTTACAATTGTTTAGTCTTGAGAAGAGACGTTTAAGGGGGGGATATGATAAACGTATATAAGTATATTAATGGCCCATACAAAAAATATGGAGAAAAACTGTTCCAGGTTAAACCTCCCCAAAGGACGAGGGGGCACTCCCTCCGTCTGGAGAAGAAAAAGTTTAGTCTCAAGGGGCGACACACCCTCTTTACCATGAGAACTGTGAACTTATGGAACAGTCTACCTCAGGAACTGGTCACAGCAGGAAAAATTAGCAGCTTTAAAACAGGATTAGATACATTCCTGGAACAAAATAACATTAATGCTTATGAAGAAATAAAAAATCCCATCCCTTCCCCAATATCGCGCCACACCCCTATCCTTCAATTCCCTTGTTGAAATTGATGGACATATGTCTTTTTTCGACCGTACTAACTATGTAACTATGCAACTATGTAACTAAGTCCAAACAATACTATTCACTGTCTTTTTTTTTTTAAATAGCTTTTTCTGCGTATAGTTACGCATATAACTGCCCTCATCAGTGCATACCGCATAGGTACATCCAAGTATTGTACCATTTAGCACCTGTTATGCTGTCAAGGTGCTCCATACCGTCAAAGTCCAAACCATAGTATCCACCGGCTGGTGTTTTTCAAAAATACAGAGTTTTTTCTGCTAATAGTTAGGCATATTACTGCCCTCATCAGTGCATAGCACATAGGTACATCCAAGTATTGTACCATTGAGCACCTGTTAAGCTGTCAAGGTGCTCCATACCATCAAAGTCCAAACCATAGTATCCACCGGCTGGTGTTTTTCAAAAATACAGAGTTTTTTCTGCTAATAGTTAGGCATATTACTGCCCTCATCAGTGCATAGCGCATAGGTACATCCAAGTATTGTACCATCTAGTACCTGTTAATCTGTCAAGGGCCTACATACTGTTCAAGGACAGCTGTGAGTAATCAACTGCTGCTGTTCTAGACAAATACTGTTTAAAGAGTAGTGTAGCGTATTGTAATACCCTCATAAACACACTAAGCATGTCAGGCAGAGAAGTGCCAGGACATGCACAGACGAGTGGCAGAGGCCTAAATACTTCAGGCAGAGTTGGCAGCAGACTTGGGGCGAGTGGCAGCAGGAGTCGCAGCGAGAGGCCTGAGCTCCCTTTATCAGCCAGCGGTCGTGTCTCCACCAGCAACCCATCTGCTGTTGTGGATTGGTTAACACGCTCATCCACATCATCACAAGTGACATCTGACACCGCCAGTCAACAGTCGGTGGGTTCCTCAGACACAACCCTCAGTTGGCATGGCCCGGGAGCAGTCCCTGTCCTCCCATTGCCTTTGTCCTATGCTGTTCCCTCTCCTAAAGAAGTATCTTATGCTGTAGGTTCAGCTCCACTATTTACTGAGGACGATCTAACAGAGCACGGTCAGCAGCTACTGGACAGGCAAGAAGGGGAGGAGACATGCGCTGCTTGCTCCGCTAGGCGGCCAAGTAGTGATGCGGAGAGTGACTTGGGAGGAGGTGTTGCAAGTGTTCAGGGTCCTGAAGCAGACACTGTTGGGGAACCTGAGGAGGACATCAGTGACGTGCACACAACTGTTGATGATGATGAAGCCGATCGCAATTGGGAGCCGGGTGCAGAAGGGGCTTCATCATCATCAGGAGAAGAGAGTTGCAGGTTGCTCTTGAGGCAGCAAGGCGGTAGCATGGTTGGCAGTCAGCGTGGTGGCAGTAGTGGAAATTCAGGAGCCAAACATGCCCGGGGGAGACCACCTGATTAGCGGCAGCCTACCTTTCCGGGAGGTAGTGGAACAGGGGTTCCTGGTGGTGGCGCCAGTAGCAGTCCATTAGTGCGGACTGCGGGTGGGAAAATCAGTTACTCGGCGGTGTGGAAGTTTTTCATAAGGCATCCGGAGAAGGTTCACGTAGCCACATGCAAGATTTGTCGGCAGAAGGTGAAGCGTGGCCAGGGTCCCAATGTCGGCACCACGACCCTGCATCAACACATGCTTTGCCACCATAAAGCAGCCTGGGAGAACCGTGGCTCCGATGTAGTCGTCCAGCCTGCTGCATCACCCAGTGGCCATCCGCTCCCTCCCTCATCCAGCCAAGGCTCCACCACCTCAGCCGAAGGTAGCTGTGTGTCAAACCCTCCTTCTATCGCTCCTGATTCTCCCAGACCTTGAACCTGTCGGTGTGTGTTCAAAAGTGCACGGCAGCGCCGACGTGTGGAGCTGTAACTACGGGCAGGGACAATACTCGTCTCTTACGGCTCACTGGGTAAATGTGGTCCCTGCACAGCCACAACAGCAAATTGGACAGGTCACACCGCTTCCTCCTCCATGCTCTCGCTCCCAGGCAGTTGGTCCTGTTACACTGTGCAACACCGCCTCCTCATCCTCCACCCTGTCCTCAGCCTCCACTGCACGGCCAAATCTCGGTGGCCCTTTATCGTACCATGTGTGTAGGGCACAGCGGTGTCAAGCTGTTCTTCACATGGTTTGCCTTGGCAACTGGGGAGGAACTGCTAAAGTTCATTCGTAAAGAAATCCGAGAATGGCTTACTCCACGAAATCTGGAAATGGGAATCATGGTGACCGACAATGGGAAGAACATTGTGTCCGCGCTGCGACAAGGAAGTGTGAAACATGCGCCCTGCATGGCACACGTGTTGAATCTGGTTGTCAAGCGCTCCCTCAAGTCTTCACCCCATTTGCAAGACATCCTGAAAATGGCAAGGAAACTGTGCATGCACTTCAGCCACTCGTACACCGCCAAGCACACCTTCCTTGAGCTGCAGCGTCAGAACGGTATCCCACAACATAGTCTTATTTGTGACGTCACCACACGTTGGAATTCCACCCTCCATATGTTGGACAGACTATATGAACAGCCATCACCAATTTCTTGATGATCCAAGCAGATAGGAGTACTCCCCTGTGTAACTTCAATGTGAACCAGTGGCAGCTCATACGTGACACCTGCCGTTTGCTGAGGCCCTTTGAGGAAGCCACATTATTTGTGAGTAGCCTGGATTATGCCTTGAATGACGTAATTCCACTCCTACAATTCCTACAACAAATGATTGAAACCATGGCTGGTCACGGCAATGGAGACATTGTACCTACATCTCCAGGCTACATGGGCCCTGTGGGGGCTGAACTGGAGGAGGAGGATAATGAGGGGCAGAGCAGAGCACAGTTTAGGTTGTATGAGATAGCCGGTGTTTCTAGTCTTCATACAGGAGAGGAGGAGCAGGAGCAGCCAGGAGAGCTGGAGGGTTATGAGGAAGTTGAGACAGAGGACCCAGACACACCGTGGCAGAATGCAGTGGAGATGGAGGCAGGTAGTCCCTCCGAGTCACTGGCGCAAATGGCACGATGCATGCTCAGTTGCTTGCGTAGTGACCCACGAATTGTCAAAATTCGTCAGCGGGATGACTTCTGGATATCCACCTTATTAGACCCACGCTACCGTCCCAAAATGGGGGCCTTTTTTACACCCACTGAGAGGGAGGACAAACTGACCTACTACACAGAGTTTCTATATAGTCAGTCAGCCACATGGTCCATCCACTCGCAGGTCTGACTCGGGGGGCTCTCTGCGCTCACCTTCCACTGCCATGGCTGCTGGGGAGGGGAGGGGTGGCAGGAGCAATACCAGCTCAATCAGCAGCACCCTGAGTCTACAGTCGCTGATGAGTAGCTTTCTTCACCCGCATAGTGAAGCAACTCATCAGCAGCAGATAGACATGGAGCAGGACCTGAACCAGCAGGTGGTGGCATACCTTGACATGGCCATGCCAACAACCGTTGAAGATCTTCTGAACTTCTGGGCAGACAAACTTGATTTATGGCCACAACTAGCAGAGTTTGCCCTGGAAAAGCTTTCCTGCCCGGCCAGTAGTGTGCCATCAGAGCGGGTGTTTAGTGCGGCCGGTGCCATAGTCACCCCAAGGCGAACTCGTCTGTCCACAAAAAATGTGGAGAGACTGACGTTTGTCAAGATGAATTAGGGATGGGTCAGCCAGGATTTCCAGCCACCAATGCCAGATGACTAGGAGTAGATTGACCATGCTCCTACAACAAAAATTTCTCAATTATGGATGGTTATGAAACCCTCTGGGGCAGACCTAGGCATTGTATGGCCCGCTTGCCATATATGGTCCTTTGATTGGCTCTGACCGGCCCGCGCTGACTGGGGGACAACTATGCTGCCTAATCTGGGGGACATCTATGCTGCCTTATCTGGGGGACATGTATGCTGCCTCATCTGGGTGACATCTATGCTGCCTAATCTGGGGGACGAGTATGCTCCTAATCTGGGGGACATCTATGCTGCCTAATCTGGGAGACAAGTATGCTCCTAATCTGGGGGACATCTATGCTGCCTAATCTGGGGGACATCTATGCTGCCTAATCTGGGGGACAAGTATGCTCCTAATCTGGGGGACATCTATGCTGCCTAATCTGGGGGACAACTGTGTTCCTAATATGGGGGAAACTGATGCTTCTGGCCTATAATTTTTTGACTTTTAGCAGTAGCTAAATACATGCTTAATGCAAATGTCAACATTGATCTTTAAATGTAAAGGGTTATGAAACCCTCTTGGGTACTGCGAATGACTGCTCTAGAATCATTCTGTGTCTTTCAGGAACTACTTGCCTCCCTGGCGCCTCAGACCTTGGGCTTATAATTTTTGGAAGTTTAGCAGTAGCTAAATACATGCTTAATGCAAATGTCAACATTGATCTTTAAATGTAAAGGGTTATGAAATCCTCTTGGGTACAGCGAATGCCTGCTCCGTACTCATTATGTGTCTTTCAGGAACTACTTGCCTCCCTGCCCTCAGGCCTTGGGCCTTCAATTTTTGGATGTTTAGCAGTAGCTAAATGCATGCAAATTTCAACATTCATCTTTAAATGTAAGGGGTTTAGTGACCAGATGCTTCTGTGTTGTTCTACTGTCCATATTGTTTGACTCATGAAGTGTGAACCCTGACTTACTTCCCTGGGTACCCCTTGACGTCTCTGTATTCCCACCCTTATCCTATCCTGTTCCCCTTATAAGTCTTTATGTTAGCGAATGCCGGTCTTCTCCCCTTCATTCATGTTGCTAGATTGAGGAAAGATCGCATTGACTACATTGTATTGCATGATGTGTTATTGTTGATGGCAACCATGGTGCCTCTGACCTTGGGCCTTAAATTTTTGGATGTTTAGCAGTAGCTAAATACATGCTTAATGCAAATTTCAACATTGATCTTTAGTGAAGGGGTTATGAAACCCTCTTGGGTACTGCGAATGCTTGCTCCTGACTCATCCTGTGTCTTTCAGGAACTTCTTGCCTCACTGATGCTTGGTGCCTTGGGCCTTTAATTTTTGGATGTTTAGCAGTAGCTAAATACATGCTTAATGCAAATTTCAACAATGATCTTTAAATTCTCGGCGTTCTGTCAGGGCCGTGGCCTACCCCGCCGGGGCCGATCCGAGGAACTCACTAAACCATCCAATCGGTAGTAGAGACAGGCGGTGTGTACAAAGGTCAGGGACTTGATGGACCCGAGCTTATGACCCACACTTAGATGGAATTCTTCTTTCATGGCAAATAATTGCAATCCCCAATCCCAATCCCTATCACATGGTTCAGCAGGTTACCCGCACCTGTCGCTTGAAGGATACACACAGGCTGGTCCGTTCAGTGTAGCGCGCGTGCAGCCCCGGACATCTGAGGGAATAACACACCTGTTATTGCTCGATCTCACAATTGATGGTGCAATGTAAGGGGTTATGAAAGCCTCTTGGGTACTGCTGATGCCTACTCCTGACTGCTCCTGTGTTTTTCAGGAACTACTTGCCTTCATGATGCTTCTGGGCTTGGCCTTTCAATTTTAGGATTTATGAAATAGATGCATACATGCTTAATTTAAATTTCAACATTTATGGTGCAATGTGTTGGGTTATTAAACCCTCTTGGGTACTGTTTTTTCAAAAGTTTCTGATACTATTTTTGGTAATAAACTTGAATTTTCCAGAGTACTAACCATTACACCATGGAACGCTTGTTGTGTATGATTTTTTTAATTTACATTTTCAAAAATAATACGGAGAGGGATGAACTCTGCTTCTTTATTTCAGAAAAAATTACTTTAGAGAAGAATGTCTTTTGGTGGTCCACCGTCCTCCATTATAGAGTCTTCTGGACTCTTGGATATACACTTGTTCTTAAACAAAGGTACAAAAACAAAAAATGGCCGGTCAGGGCAATGGAGACGTCTATATCTCACGGCCACATGAGCCCTGTGGGTGCTTGTGACATTACGTCCTTTGTATCCACACGGCGGGGTCCGGGACACAAATTTTGATCTAAATAAAAAATAAAAAAAAGAGACATTTCAATGGTCTCCTCATGCTTCAGCCCACTCCAGGCTGCGTCATTCAGTTAATATATAGGTAGCACCCGCTGTCTTAAATTTTCGTAAATGATTTTCGTCAAAAATGTTTGTTTTTTTTTGTAGGGATTGCGAAGCTTTGGTGCGTACTCATGCATCAGCCAACTCCAGGCTGTGTCATTGAGGTATATATAGGTTGCACACGCTATCCTAAATTTTTGTAAACATTTTTTGTAAAAAATGTTTGTCTTTTTTCTTAGGGATTGTAAAGCTTTTGTGCGTACTCATGCATCAGCAAACTCCAGGCTGTGTCATTGAGGCAATATATAGGTAGCACCCACTGTCCTAAATTTTCGTAAAAAATTTCCATCAAAAATGTTCAGGCAATATATGGTTTACTGATGGCGCTGCTGGGCCTGGGAATTTCAAATTTTCTCATAGGTAGCACCCACTATCCAAAATTTTTTTCAAAAATTTCGAAAAATGTTGTGTTTTTTGGGGTGGGATTGTGAAGCCCTATTGTGTACTCATGAATCAGCCAACTCCAGGATGTGTCATTCAGCCAATATATGGTTTACTGATGCCGCTGCTGGGCCTGCTTCTGGGAATTTCAAATTTTCTCATTAGGTAGCCAAAATCTTTTTCAAAAAATTCAAAAAATGTTGTGTTTTTTTTTGGGGGGGGGGGGGGGGGATTGTGAAGCCCTTCTGTGTACTCGTGAATCAGCCAACTCCAGACTGTTATTCAGGCAATATATGGGTCACTGATGCCGCTGTTGGGCCTGGGTCTGGGAATTTCAAATTTTCTCATAGGTAGCACCCGCTATCCAAAATCTTCGGTTTAAATTTCTTAATTAATCTTTTAAACTTAGGGATTCTGAAGGCCTAGTGCCTACTCATGCTGCTGGCAACTCCGGGCTGTGCCATTCATCCACTATATGGTCTCTTCATGCTGCCAACACCTCCATGTTGTGTCATTCAGCCACTATATGGTGTCCTCATGCTTCAGCCTCATCCCAGCTGTGCCATTCATCCACTATATGGTGTCCTCATGCTGCCAACACCTCCATGCTGTGTCATTCAGCCACTATATGGTCTCCTCATGCTGACAACCAGTCCATGCTGTGTCATTAAGCCACTATATGGTGTCCTCATGCTTCAGCTTCATCCAAGCTGTGTCATTCAGCCACTATATGGTGTTCTCATGCTGCCAACACCGACACGCTGTGTCATTCAGCCACTATATGGTCTCCTCATGCTGCCAACACATCCACGATGTGTCATTCAGCCACTATATGGTCTCCTCATGCTGCCAACACATCCATGATGTGTCATTCAGCCACTATATGGCGTCCTCATGCTGCCAACACCTCCACACTGTGCCATTCAGCCACTATATGGTCTCCTCATGCTGACAACTTGTCCATGCTGTGTCATACAGCCACTATATGGTGTCCTCATGCTTCAGCTTCATCCAAGCTGTATCATTCAGCCACTATATGGTGTCCTCATGCTGCCAACACCTCCACGCTGTGTCATTCAGCCACTATATGGTGTCCTTATGCTGCCAACACCTTCACGCTATGTCATTCAGCCATTATATGGTGTCCTCATGCTGCCAACATCTCCACACTGTGCCATTCAGCCAGTATATGGTGTTCTCATGCTGCCAACACATCCACGCTGTGCCATTCAGTCACTATATGGTCTCCTCATGCTGACAAGCTGTCCATGCTGTGTCATTCAGCCACTATATGGTGTCCTCATGCTTCAGCTTCATCCAAGCTGTGTCATTCAGCCACTATATGGTCTCCTCATGCTGACAACCTGTCCATGCTGTGTCATTCAGCCACTATATGGTGTCCTCATGCTGCCAACACCTCCACGCTGTGCCATTCAGCCACTATATGGTCTCCTCATGCTGCCAACACCTCCACACTGTGTCATTCAGTCATTATATGGTCTCCTGACACTGATGCCACCACCAGGCTCTGTAATTGTGCTGCTGTGCGGCAGTGATTCTAAAAGCGAGGCCGGTAATCTGCATGTTACTCTGAATAACAGTATTATTTCACTAACCCAGCACACTCCATATGTGTTTTAGAACACAGCAAAGTGTTCTATACCCCTATAGAGGCTGTATGTAGGCTAAAAATAGCCTTTTTTAATAGCGATCCGCCGCGAAAAAATTCGAAACTAAACAAACTTTTTCTGAAAATTCGGCGAATCGGCCGAATCGAATTTTTGAAAAGTTCGCTCATCTCTACTAATCAATTATGAAAGCCCTACTTGAGGTTCTACAGGGTACAATGAAATCTCAAAACTATCAAGGCATTCTGGAGCAAAATCTGCTACCCAGTGTTGGTCTCAGTGGCAGGTCATGGGTTCTCCAACAGGATAAAGACCCAAAATACACAGCTAAAACACTCAAGAATGGCTAAGAGCAAAACATTATTCTGAAAAGGCTTCTATTTGCGCTGATCTGAATCATATTGAACATCTGTGGATGGAGCTGAAAACTGCAATCTGTAGAAGACACCTATATATCTGAGACAGTTAGAGCAGTATCTTATGAGGAGTGGGCCAAGATACCTGCAGTCTGACGAAGACCCCTTTACACCTAAAAAACAGCTGGAGCAGGATATTATGAGGAGTGGGCCAAGATACCTGCAGTCTGGAGAAGACACTCTCACACCTGAGACAGCTGGAGCAGGATCTTATGAGGAGTGGAGTCAAGATACCTGCAGTCCGGAGAAGACACCCTCACACCTGAGACAGCTGGAAGAGGATCTCATGAGGAGTGGGCCAAGATAACTGCAGTCTGGAGAAGACACCTTTACACATGAGACAGCTGGAACAGTATCTTATGAGGAGTGGGCCAAGATACCTACAGTCTAGAGAAGACACCTTCACACCTAAAAGAGCTGGAGCAGTATCTTATGAGGAGTGGAGCCAAAATACTTGCAGTCTGGAGACACCTTCACACCTGAGACAGCTGGTGCAGTATGGTATGAGGAGTGGGCCAAGATACCGGTCATCTGAAGAAGACACCTTCACACCTAAAAGAGCTGGAGCAGTATCTTATGAGGAGTGGAGCCAAAATACCTGCAGTCTGGAGACACCTTTACACCTGAGACAGCTGGAGCAGGATTTTATGAGGAGTGGGCCATGATACCTGCAGTCTGGAGAAGACACCTTCACACCTGAGACAGCTGGTGCAGTATCGTATCTGGAGTGGGCCAAGATACAAGTCATCTGGAGAAGAAACCATCACACCTGAGACAGCTGGAGTAGTATCTTATGAGGAATGGGCCAAGATACATGTCTTCTGGAGAAGACACCTTCACACCTGAAAGAGCTGGAGCAGTATATTATAAGGAGTGGGCCAAGATATCTGCAGTCTGGAGAAGACACCTTTACACCTGAGACAGCTGGAGCAGTATCTTATGAGGAGTGGGCCAAGATACCTGCAGTCTGGAGAAGACACCTTCACACCTGAGACAGCTGGTGCAGTATCGTATGTGGAGTGGGCCAAGATACATTTCATCTGAAGAAGAAACCATCACACCTGAGACAGCTGGAGTAGTATCTTATGAGGAGTGGGCCAAGATACATGTCTTCTGGAGAAGAAACCTTCACACCTGAAAGAGCTGGAGCAGTATCTTATGAGGAGTGGGCCAAGATATCTGCAGTCTGGAGAAGACACCTTCACACCTGTGACAGCTGGAAGAGGATCTTATGAGGAGTGGGCCAAAACAACTGCAGTCTGGAGAAGACACCTTCACACCTGAGACAGCTGGTGCAGTATGGTATGAGGAGTGGGCCAAGATACCGGTCATCTGAAGAAGACACCTTCACACCTGAGACAGCTGGAGCAGGATAATATTCGCATTTCGAATTTTTCTCGTGAATATTGCTAATATATTCTCTATATGTTAGAATATTAGCTTTTTCTCCGCATATGCCCATTTGCGCATATTCGCATATTCCTTCTTTTCACTTGTGGGCCAATTAGAATGATGCAAATACACTTGTCAGAGGTTATCAACAACATCCCTAGCAACCAATAGTAAAGTTCCCCACCCCCTCACTGTTTTCTTCCTCGAATACGTGAATATGCAAATATTCGCATATGCGAATATTCACATATGCGAATATGCAAATATAATTAATGCGCAAATTCGCAAATATAGGAGGAATATTTGTCTATATATTTGCGAAATATCGCAAATTTGAATATGGACAATGCCGCTCATCCCTAGATCTTATGAGGTGTGGGGCAGGATAACTGTAGTCTGGAGAAGACACCTTCACACCTGTGACAGCTGGAAGAGGATCTTATGAGGAGTGGGCCAAAATAACTGCAGTCTGGAGAAGACACCTTCACAACTGAGACAGCTGGTGCAGTATCGTATGTGGAGTGGGCCAAGATACCTGTCATCTGGAGAAGACACTGATAGGGATGACCCTTATGTTTCTAATGACTGATCAATATATTAATATTAAAATGCCATTGCTGCTGGAAAAATATCTGTTCCCTTAACCTTTAACCTAGATACATCAGAATGCTAACTACAAAACATTTCATCTTATCGCTTTTCCTGTAACTAAGAAATCTTGGAATGGAGACTCTGAATATAGGACGTCTAAACATTGGACTTCGTGGAAAGATTAACAAATCTCAAGCTAGATTTCTTGCAAGATAAAGACTTATGCTACGCCACAAATGACTAATCAGCATATAGAATGACGCATAGTTTTATCCTTCAACCCGTATACTCAGAATACTATCTGCTCGTGACTCTACACCGAGGCCTTGTCATGACGCCATGCAAAGACTAAACATCTGATGAGCAGAGAACTTTTTCCAAGAAATTAATGGACACTAGATATGCTAATATATACGGACGCAATATTTGAACAACCAATCAAACTATAAAATATTAATTGTGATGTCATAATCAATCCTCCTACTTTGCACAATGTTAAAACCAACTTTTTCTTCATGAATTAAAGCAGAACTCCCTGGGGTACCGAGGAGGGAACTCATACAAACCTGGCTTGGTGTGAATTCTCTTACATCGGAAATTAGTATAGCAGTAGTCACTCACAGATTAATCCATCCTTAACAACACCATCACACCTGAGACAGCTGGAGTAGTATCTTATGAGGAGTGGGCCAAGATACCTGTCTTCTGGAGAAGACACCTTCACACCTGAGACAGCTGGAGCAGGATCTTATGAGGAGTGGGCCAAGATACCTGCAGTGTGGAGAAGACACCGTCACTCCTGAGACAGCTGGAGCAGGATCTTATGAGGAGTGGGCCAAGATACCTGCAGTGTGGAGAAGACACCTTTACACCTGAGACAGCTGGAGCAGGATCTTATGATTAGTGGGCCAAGATACCTGCAGTCTGGAGAAGACACCGTCACTCCTGAGACAGCTGGAGCAGGATCTTATGAGGAGTGGGCCAAGATACCTGCAGTGTGGAGAAGACACCTTTACACCTGAGACAGCTGGAGCAGGATCTTATGATGAGTGGGCCAAGATACCTGCAGTCTGGAGAAGACACCTTTACACCCGAGACAGCTGGAGCAGGATCTTATGAGGAATGGGCCAAGATACCTGCAGTGTGGAGAAGACACCTTCACACCTGAGACAGCTGGAGCAGGATCTTAACAGGAGTGGGCCAAGATACTTGGAGACAAGGACAGAAGTCTCATTGAGAGTTACAGACATTGCTGGATTGTAGTAACTTCCTCAAAAGGCTGTTCAACAAAAATATTACATTCAGGAATCATCATTTTTGTCCAGGAAAGGTTCCTTATTTATTTATTTTTTTCACAGCGATTCTGTCGAACCACAATTCACAAGCAATGTCTGATTTTCATCAGGTAATTTTTAGCACATTTTTATTCATTATTACTTTCAAGTTCTTTCAAGGAACGTTGTGTAGTGTTCTAATGGCTCATTCACACAGCCGTCTGCCCCCATAAATTTATGCCGTTCTGCAATCCGTTTGATATTTTTTAAACGGGTTACAAACGGCTGTAAAATAATCCCATTGATGTCAATGGGATTTTTTTACAATCCTTTATCACCCGTTTGCACCCGCTTCCTTCCTGTTCCGTTTTTTTTACAGGGAAAAAACATTGCATTCAGTATTTTTTCTCCCTTCAAAAATAACGACATAGAAACGGATATTAAAAATTAAACATTGAAGTCTATGGCAACCGGATGAGCATATAATGTGCACCCAGTGCACCCAGTTTTTAATATCCATTTTTCAACCATTATTACTTCTGAACATGCTCAGGATCTATAGGTAGCGCAGCAGTGCAGTGGGCAATATACAAAGCTAGCGCAGTGGGGGGCCAGACATATAGCGCTATATGTATAATGCCCCCCCGCTGCTCTAGCTATGTATAATGTCCCCCACTGCGCTAGCTATGTATATTGCTCCCTGCTGCACTTACATATGTCCCCCCAGGGAGCACATACATAAATCCCTTGAGGCTATCTGTGAATAGCATGCTATCAGCAGCGCATATGCTGGCCAGGAAGCGGGCGGCATTGCGCTGACTTACCAGGCCAGCAGCATGATGTGCTGCTGATAGTATACTATTCACAGACAGCGCTGCAAGGGATTTATTTATGAGCTCGCTGGGGGGACATATGTAAGCGCAGTGGGGGAGAGGCATTATACATAGCTAGCGCAGCGGGGCACATTATACATAGCTAGCGCAGTGGGAGGTATTATACATATAGCGCTATATGTCTGGGCCCCCACTACGCTAGCTTTGTATATTGCCCACTGCTGCGCTACCTATAGATCTTGCCCTCCTGCAGTGCAAAAGGGCAGCCGAGGAACGCAGCACAATGCTTCCCCAGCTGCCAGTGTAGTGCAACATTACAATCCTCTAAAATGACTTTAACCCCTTAAGGACTCAGGGTTTTTCCGTTTTTGCACTTTCGTTTTTTCCTCCTTACCTTTTAAAAATCATAACCCTTTCAATTTTCCACCTAAAAATCCATATGATGGCTTATTTTTTGCATCACCAATTCTACTTTGCAGTGACATCAGTCATTTTACCCAAAAATTCACGACGAAATGGAAAAAAAATCATTGAGCGACAAAATCGAACAAAAAATGCCATTTTGTAAATTTTGGGGGCTGCCGTTTCTACGCAGTGCATATTTCGGTAAAAATGACACCTTATCATTATTCTGTAGGTCCATACAGTTAAAATGATACCCTACTTATATAGGTTTGATTTTGTCGTACTTCTGGAAAAAATCATAACTACATGCAGGAAAATGTATACGTTTAAAAATGTCCTCTTCTTACCCCTATAACTTTTTATTTTTCCACGTACAGGGCGGTATGAGGGCTCATTTTTTGCGCCGTGATCTGAAGTTTTTATCGGTACAATTTTTGTTTTGATCAGTCTTTTTGATCACTTTTTATTAATTTTTTAATGGTATAAAAAGTGACCAAAATACGCTTTTTTGGACTTTGGAATTTTTTTGCGCGTGCGCCATTGACTGTGCGGTTTAATTAACAATATATTTTTATAGTTCGGACATTTACGCACGCGGCGATACCACATACGTTATTTACACTGTTTTATTTTTTTTATGGGAAAAGGGGGGTGATTCAAACTTTTATTAGGGAAGGGGTTAAATGACCTTTATTAACATTTTCTTTTTACTTTTTTTTGCAGTGTTATAGGTCCCATAGGGACCTATAACACTGCCCACACTGATCTCCTATGCTGATCACTGGCGTGTATTAACACGCCTGTGATCAGCGTTATCGGCGCTTGATTGCTCCTGCCCCGATCTCAGGCACGGAGCAGTCATTCGTCGATCGGACACCGAGGCGGCAGGTAAGGGCCCTCCCGGTGTCCTGCAAGCTGTTCGGGATGCCGTGATTTCATCGCGGCGGTCCCAAACATCCCGACTGACTAGCCTGGATACTTTCATTTTTGCTTTAGAAGCGGCGGTCAGCTTTGACCGCCGCTTCTAAAGGGTTAATACCACACATTGCCGAGATCGGCGATGTGTGGTATTAGCCGCAGGTCCCGGCCATTGATGAGCGTCGGGACACGGCTGTGTGAACCTAGCCTAACAGAAGGGTACCAAATTGCCAATAATTTTGTCAATGTCTGCATATATGCCTAAGTTAAGTTATAACAATTGTTGCACATGCATTCATATTTTTTTACAATATGTATTTCAGCTCATCTTTTCCAATTTGTTCAATTTCTCAGCCTGGTGGCAACAAACCAGTGATTGCTAACACAAAATCAAAGAACGGATGTGGCCGGCACAAAAACAGAATTATTATCAACTAAAACAATGGGGGGTCAAGAAGCCACATATTTAATGTTGTGTTCTTGTTATTCTTTGATCCACTGGTAACTCCATACACAGGGAACTGCTGATATTAAGAATGCACTTCACAATAGGGAGTCTAGCTAATATGCACTCTTCAAAATTGCTGTGGTTTTTGCTGTCCAGTTCTGAAGGGCTTTTAGAGATTTTTTTTTTAACTTAAAATAAAGAAAAGGAAGACACATTTTACAATATATATTTGGATATTTGGTATTGGGTTTTAAGCCAGGTCAAAACGAAGGAAACAGTTAAAGTCTTGTGAACCCTTCAGAGTTTTCTTTTTTTTTCATGTCTATGAAAATTGTAGATTCACACTGAAGGCATCAAAACTATGAATTAACACATGTGGAATTATATACATAACAAAAAAAGTGTAAAAATATGTAATTCTAGGTTCTAGACACCTTTTGCTTTGATTACTGCTTTGCACACTCTTGGCATTCTCTTGATAAGCTTCAAGAGGTAGTCACCTGAAATGGTCTTCCAACAGTCTTGAAGGAGTTCCCAGAGATGCTTGGCACTTGTTGGCCTTTTTTGCCTTCACTCTGCGGCCCAGCTCACCCCAAACCATCTCGATTGGGTTCAGGTCCGGTGACTGTGGAGGCCAGGTCATCTGGCGCAGCACCCCATCACTCTCCTTCTTGGTTAAATAGCCCTTACACAGCCTGGAGGTGTGTTTGGGGTCATTGTCCTGTTGAAAAATAAATGATGGTCCAACTAAAAGCAAACCGGATGGAATAGCAGCCGCTGCAAGATGCTGTGGTAGCCATGCTGGTTCAGTATGCCTTCAATTTTAAATAAATCCCCAACAGTGTCACCAGCAAAGCCCAGCCCCCCCACACCATCACACCTCCTCCTCAACACCAGCACACCTGTGAAGTGAAAACCATTTCAGGTGATTACCTCTTGAAGCTCAACAAGACAATGCCAAGAGTGTGCAAAGCAGTAATCAAAGCAAAAGGTGGCTACTTTGAAGAACCTAGAATATGACATCTTTTCAGTTGTTCCACACTTTTTTGTTATGTATATATTTCCACATGTGTTAATTCATAGTTTTGATGCCTTCAGTGTGAATCTACAATTTTCATAGTCATGAAAATAAAGAAAACTGTGAATGAGAAGGTGTGTCCAAACTTTTGGTTGGTACTGCATATATATATATATATATATATATATATATATATATATATATATATATATATATATACAGTCATGGCCGTAAATGTTGGCACCCCAGTATTTCTCACAGAAAAGGATTGCAGTAACACATTTTTGCTATACACATGTTTATTCCCTTTGTGTGTATTGGGATTAAACAAAAAAAAAGGAACTGGACATAATGTTATAGCAAACTCCAAAAATGGGCTGGACAAAATTATTGTCACCCTTAACTTAATATTTGGTTGCACACCCTTTGGAAAAACATAACTGAAATCAGTCTCTTCCTATAACCATCAATAAGCTTCTTATACCGCTCAGCCAGAATGTTGGACCGCTCTTCCTTTGCAAACTGCTCCAGGTCTCTCTTATTGGAAGGGCGCCTTTACCCAACAGCAATTTTAAGATCTCTCCACAGGTGTTCGATGGGATTTAGATCTGGACTCATTACTGCCCACTTCTGAACTCTCCTTGTTGCCATCCTTTTCTGGGTGCTTTTTGACGGATGTTTGGGGTCATTGTCCTGCTGGAAGACCTAACATGTATACATATTTTAATACTTCCATCCATTCAGCATGTCCCCATCCATCCACACTCTCCTTAATATGTCCCCCCTCCATCAATACCATGGCCCTTTCCTCAGCATGCACCCATTGATTCCCCCCATTTCGCCCATTCCTCAGCATTTTCCCATCCATGCACTCTGTGCCTCTTCTTAAGAATGCCCCCATCCATTCATACTGGCCCCCCTTTGCATGTGTCCAATCCATCCACACCTTGTCACCTCTCCTCAGCCTGTCTCCCATCCATCCACACCGTGTCTCCTCTCTTCAGCATGTCTCCCATCCATCCACACCATGTCTCCTCTCCTCAGCATGCCCCCCATCTATCCACACCGTGTCACCTCTCCTCAGCCTGTCTCCCATCCATCCACACCGTGTCACCTCTCCTCAGCCTGTCTCCCATCCATCCACACCGTGTCTCCTCTTCTCAGCATGCCCCCATCTATCCACACCATGCCCCCCACAGCATTTTTTCCATCCACACTGTGTCCTCTTTCCTCAGCATGCATATACCCCATCCATGTACACTGTGACCCCTCTTCTGCATTGTCCCTGTCCATCCATAGTGCGCCCCCTCCAGCATGCCCCCATCCACACTTTAACCCCTCAACCTTTAACCTGTTTCCCATCAATCTATACTCTGCACCCCTCCTCAGCATGTACCCAATCTATTCACACTGTGCACCCCTCAGCATGCCACCGATTCATCCACATTGTGCCCCCTCCTAAGCATGTCCTTCATCTATCCACCCACACCGTATCCCCCCTCCTAAGCATGTTCCCATCCATCTATACTGTGTTCCTCTCTTTTCAACAAGTGTGTATCCATCTACATCATGTCTCCCCCAGGTTGCTCCCCATCTAACCACACCTTGCCCCCATCCTCAGCATTTCTCCTATCCATCCACACGTCTCCATCAGCATGTACCCCATTCACCTACACTGTGCTCCCCTCCTTAGCATGTCCTCCATACATTCACATGATGTCCTTCCTCTTCAGCATGTCACCTACCGATCCACACCATGCTCACTCCCCCTATACACCAAATTGTGTCCCTCCCTGTGTCCAAACTGCTTTCCGGGCATGATGCAAGTTGTGGTTTTCTCAATATCTGGAGTGCCACAATTTGGAGAACCTTGATCATTGTGATTGCTGACAACTACTTATTTGACCTTACTTTGAACTTTTTAGTGAAGAAGCAGACCACACATATGATGGATACTATTTAATCTATATATGGGTCCATAGTAAGATCTCTTAATAAATTGAGTATTTTTTTACTCATTCTGTATTACACACCTTCGTGGTGTATGCCATTGGTTTCCAAAGAGGACCTTCTGTATGGATCTGTCACTTGTATATACATTAACCCCTTAAGGACCAGGCCATTTTACACCTTAAGGACCAGAGCATTTTTTGCAATTCTGACCACTGTCACTTTAAACATTAATAACTCTGGAATGCTTTTAGTTATCATTCTGATTCTGAGATAGTTTTTTCGTGACATATTCTACTTTAACATAGTGGTACATTTTTGTGGTACCTTGCATCCTTTCTTGGTGAAAAATCCCCAAATTTGATGAAAAAAATGAAAATTTAGCATTTTTCTAACTTTGAAGCACTCTGCTTCTAAGGAAAATGGATATTCAAAATACATTTTTTTTGTTCACATATACAATATGTCTACTTTATGTTTGCATCATAAAATGTATGAGTTTTTACTTTTGGAAGACACCAGAGGGCTTCAAAGTTCAGCAGCAATTTTTACATTTTTCCCAAAAATTTTCTAACTCACTATTTTTCAGGGACCAGTTCAGGTTTGAAGTGGATTTGAAGGGTCTTCATATTAGAAATACCCCACAAATGACCCCATTATAAAAACTGCACCCCAAAGTATTCAAAATGACATTCAGTAAGTGTTTTAACCCTTTAGGTGTTTCACAGGAATAGCAGCAAAGTGAAGTAGAAAATTCAAAATCTTCATTTTTTACACTCTCATGTTCTTGTAGACCCTATTTTAGAATTTTTATAAGGGGTAAAAAGGAGAAAATTTTTACTTGTATGTGAAACCCAATTTCTCTCGAGTAAGCACATACCTCATATGTCTATGTAAAGTGTTCGGCGGGCACAGTAGAGGGCTCAGAAGGGAAGGAGCGACAAATTGTTTTTGGGGGGCATGTCACCTTTAGGAAGCCCCTATGGTGCCAGAAGAGCAAAAAAAACACATGGCATACCATTTTGTAAACTATACCCCTTGGGGAACATAACAAGGGGTAAAGTGAACCTTAATAACCCACAGGTGATTCACGACTTTTGCATATGTAAAAAAAAAATAAAAAATTTACCTAAAATGCTTGGTTTCCCCAAAATTTTACATTTTTAAAAAGGGTAATAGCAGAAAATACCCCCCCAAGATTTGAAGCCCAATTTCTCCTGATTCAGAAAACAACCCATATGGGGGTGAAAAGTGCTCTGCTGGCGCACTACAGGTCTCAGAAGAGAAGGAGTCACATTTGGCTTTTTGAAAGCAAATTTTGCTCTGGGGGCATGCTGCATTTAGGAAGCCCCTATGGTGCCAGAACAGCAAAAAAAAACACATGGCATACCATTTTGGAAACTAGACCACTCGGGGAACGTAACAAGGGGCAATGTGAACCTTAATACCCCACAGGTGTTTCACGACTTTTGCATATGTAAAAATATATATATATATATATATATATTTTACCTAAAATGCTTGGTTTCCCAAAAATTTTACATTTTTAAAAAGGGTAACAGCAGAAAATACCCACCAAAATTCTAAGCCCAATTTCTCCTGATTCAGAAAACACCCCATATGGGGGTGAAAAGTGCTCTGCTGGCGCACTACAGGTCTCAGAAGATAAGGAGTCACATTTGGCATTTTGAAAGCAAATTTTGCTCTGGGGGCATGCCGCATTTAAGAAGCCCCTATGTGCCAGAACAGCAAAAAAAAAAAGCCAACATGGCATACTATTTTGGAAACTAGACCCCTTGGGGAACGTAACAAGGGGTAATGTGAACATTTATACACCACAGGTGTTTCACGACTTTTGCATATGTAAAAAAAAAAAAAAATGCTTGGTTTCCGAAAATTTTTACATTTTTAAAAAGGGTAATAGCAGAAATACCCCCCAAAATTTGTAACACAATTTCTCCCGAGTACGGCGATACCCCATATGTGACCCTAAACTGTTGCCTTGAAATACGACAGGGCTCCAAAGCGAAAGAGCGCCATGCGCATTTGAGGCCTAAATTAGGAACTTGCATATGGGAATTCTACGCCAGTGATTCCCAAACAGGGTGCCTCCAGCTGTTGTAAAACTCCCAGCATGCCTGGACAGTCAGTGACTGTCTGGCAATACTGGAAGTAGTTGTTTTGCAACAGATGGAGGCTCCGTTTTGGAAACAGTGGCGTACCAGACGTTTGTCATTTTTATTGGGTAGGGGAGGGGGCTGTGTGGGGGTATGTGTATATGTAGTGTTTTTTACTTTTTATTTTATTTTGAGTTAGTGTAGTGTAGTGTTTTTAGGGTACAGTCACACGGGCGGGGGTTCACAGTAGTTTCTCGCTGACAGTTTAAGCTGCGGCAGAAAATTTGCCGCAGCTCAAACTTGCAGCCGAATACTTACTGTAAACCTCCGCCCATGTGAGTGTACCCTGTACATTTACATTGGGGGGGGGGGGGGAGAAACATCCAGCTGTTGCAAAACTACAACTCCCAGCATGTACGGTCTATCAGTGCATGCTGGGAGTTGTAGTTTTGCAACAGCTGGAGGCACACTGGTTGTGAAACACCGAGTTTGGTAACAAACTCAGTGTTTTGCAACCAGTGTGCCTTCAGCTGTTGCAAAAGCTACAACCCCCAGCATGTTCAGAAAGTGGAAGGGCATGCTGGGTAGTTATGCAACAGCTGGAGGCATACTACTTTGGCTGGGGATTGTAGTTATGCAACAGCTGGAGACACACTGGTTTGCTACTTAACTCAGTGTTTCACAACCAGTGTGCCTTAAGCTGTTGCAAAACTACAACTCTCAGCAGTCACCGACAACCAACGGGCATGCTGGGAGTTGTAGTTATGCAACCAGCAGATGCACCACTACAACTTCCAGCATGCACTTTAGCTGATTGTGCAAGCTGAGAGTTGTAGTTATACAACAACTGAAGGTACACTTTTCCATAGAAAAAATGTGACTCCAGCTGTTGCAAAACTATAAGTCCCAGCATGCCCATAAGGGAATGCTGGGAGTTGTGGTGGTCTGCCTCCTGCTGTTGCATAACTACTGCTCCCAGCATGCCCTTTTTGCATGCTGGGAGCTGTTGCTAAGCAACAGCAGGAGGCTGTCACTCACGTCCAACTGCTGATCCACACTGCAGGTCGGTCCCTCTCCGCCACCGCTCCTGGGGCCCCGATCCCAACAACAGGGACACCGGAGATCGGGGTCCCCAGCTGCCGGGGTCCTCTTCCCGCACCCGATCACGTTCTCCGGAAGAGGGGCGGAGCGGGTTGCGGGAGTGACACCCACAGCAGGTGCCCTGATTGGTTGGCTGGTAAACCGGCCGTCGAATCAGGGCGATCGTGAGGTGGCACCAGTGCCACCTCACCCCTGCTGGCTATGGCTGTTCGGGGCCGTCAGAGACGGCCCCGATCAGCCAGTAATTCCGGATCACCGGGTCACTGGAGACCCGATTGACCCGGAATCCGCCGCAGATCGCTGGGCTGGGCGATATGCCGCGATGCCTGCTGATCGATATCAGCAGGTATCGGGCACCGGCTCCGCTCCAGCTGGCTGCGGGGGGCCGGGAATGGACAGGACGTACTCCTACGTCCTCGGTCCTTACGGACTCGGAAACGGGGGCGTAGGAGTACGTCCATTGTCCTTAAGGGGTTAAAGGGGTACTCTGGTGGAAAACATTTTTTTTTTTTAATCAACTGGTGCCAGAAAGTTAAACAGATTTGTAAATTACTAATATTAAAAAAAATCTTTATCCTTCCAGTACTCATTAGTGGCTGTATAATACAGAGAAAGTTATTTTTTTCTGTCCACAGTGCTCACTGCTGACACCTCTGTCTGTATCAGGAACTATTCAGAGCAGCATAGATTTGCTATGGGGATTTGCTTTTGTTCTGCACAGTTCCTGATACGGAGAGGGGTGTCAGCAGAGAGCACTATGGACAGAAAATTTTTTTTTAAAAGAAAAGAACTTTCTCTGTGGTATACAGCAGCTAATAAGTATTGGATGGATAAATATTTTTTTTTTATATAGTAATTTACAAATCTGTTTAACTTTCTGGCACCAGTTGATTAAAAAAAATTATAATTTCCACCGGAGTACCACTTTAACTCTTTATAGATTTGTGGAGATATTCCCTGTTGTCATTTATTTTTTCTTGGTAGTCACACCAAACATTACAGTGCAGCTCAGGTAAAACACAAATGAAACAGCTTCTTGTTGGATATGAAGACTGATCGGTGTCAGATTTAAGTAATACTTAGAGTTGTTCTCCCACAGTTCACAAATTGTTATATACATGTGCAGCCTGGCAGGCCATTATTTTATTGTTCTTTGTTTTTTTGGTATTGCATTTTTATTAATAACACTATTGTAAGTGATCACCACGTGAATTATATTTGACACCTACTCTATACCAAGGTCACCTCACAACCATGTCACGGCTTAAAGGTAAATCTTGAAGCCTTATTTTACATTGCATTACTGCTGTGTTTGCTACAGTATATGGGTACGTTCACACAAGCGGATCCCCAACACGTCTTACGCTGCCACTGAAGGAGTGCTGTAAACTGCCTTTACAGGTGCCTGCTTGGAGCGGCAATATGCTGCTACGAGCAGACACACTGAAGCGATGTGCGAGTTGCTGTGCGCATGCACTGTGTACTCACACACCGCGGCGGCTCCCCCTGCTCTATGAGCTAGGCCGAGAGCTGCCGCCATGTGTGAGTATACTGCGCATGCGCACGGCAACTCGCACATCGCTTTAGTGTGTCTGCTCGTAGCGGCGGATTGCCACTCCGAGTAGGCACCTGTAAAGACAGCATACAGCGGTCCTTCATTGGTGGATCCGCAGCATAATACGTGCTGGGGATCCGCTCGTGTGAACGTACCCTATGAGGTCCTTTTTATACATTTGAGTGGGCTCACCTGTCAGTAGGTGACCTCCTTCAGATAGGTCCCAACACTCTCTTAAAGGGCTACTCTACTGGCCAGCATTGGCCACGTCCCCTTGTGATGTCACACCACACCCCCTCAATGCAAGTCTATGAGAGGGGGCATGGCAGCTGCCACTCCCCCTCTCATAGACCTGTATTGAGGGGGCATGGCGTGACGGCCTGAAGGGGCATGGCTGACCCCCGCAGCACGCACACAGCCTCCAGACGCTGGCCAGTGGAGTACCCCTTTTAAGCCTCAGCCTACTTGATGCATACAAGGTAGGTGGAAACCATTTTATTTCAGTACTAATTGAAAACAAATTATGGACGAATGACATAAGTGACCAACTAATATGGAAGCTACTGCCGCCACCTCCAAAAGTACATTTCAACAGACCAAGGTAAAAATAATATCCTAAAAAAAAGTGCAATAAAAAAAATATGCATTGTTGTTGTTCCTTGTAAATATAATTTTATCTGCTTTATCTGTTATCTTAAAGTGTACCTGTCTGATCACACAAAAAATAATATGTTGCTCAGTGCCTAAACCTTTTTATGCCTCTACCACCTATATTAATTATAAAAAATCCCTCTTTTCATTAGCTCACAGTGTTAAAAATCCTCTCAGGGAAAGGGGGCGTGTCCCTCCCTTGTGGTGGTGGGATGTGATTCGTGTATCTGGTCATGCAGCTTTGTCCATGACTGATAGACAAGCCTGATGCTGCTGTAGCACTGGTTAGTGTCCCACTAGGTATAGGGACCCCCCAGTGGTGGGATTTTCAGTAGCTTTTTTCTTTATTAAATATACAAAAAAATTTAAACTAACCATATTACAAAGGTATTTAATTTTCATGAGTAACAGCATATAAAACGTTTTTGGATCTGACAGTGCCCATTTCATTTTCATGACATACACGTTCATCATGGTGGCATTAACCCCTTAAGGACCGGGCGTTTTTCGGTTTTTGCTCTTTCGTTTTTTCCTCCTTACCTTTAAAAAATCATAACTTTTTAAATTTTGCACCTAAAAATCTGTATTATGGCTTATTTTTTGCACCATGAATTTTACTTTGTAATGATATCAGTCATTTTACCCAAAAATCGACGGTGAAACGGGAAAAAAAATCATTGTGTGACTAAATTGAAAAAATACAGCCCTTTTGAAAATTTTGGGGGCTTCCGTTTCTACGTAGTACATTTTTTGGTAAAAATGACACCTTATCTTTATTCTCTAGGTCCATACAGTTAAAATGATACCCTACTTGTGTAGGTTTAATTTTGTATTACTTCAGAAAAAAATCATAACTACATGCAGGAAAAGTTATACGTTTAAAATTGTCATCTTCTGACCCCTATAACTTTTTTATTTTTCCCGTGTTCAGGGTGCACTGATCTGAAAGTTTTGTCGGTACTATTTTTGCATTGATCTGACTTTTTGATCGCTTTTTATTCATCTTTTCATGATATAAAAAGTGACCAAAAATACGCTATTTTGGACTTTGGAATTTTTTGTGCGTACACCATTGACCGTGCAGTTCAATTAGTGATATATTTTTTTAATTCAGACATTTCCGCACGCGGCGATACCACAAATGTTTATTTTTGTTTTTATTTACACAGTTTTTTTTATTATTGGAAATGCCAGGTGATTCAAACTTTTATTAGGGGAAGGGATAATTCAAAGGGTTAATGATTTTTTTGCACTTTTCTTTTACAATATTATAGCCTCCATAGGGGGCTATAACATTGCATTTACTGATCTTTAGCAGTGTTCAATGCATCTCCATAGGGATGCAATGATCAGTGTTTTCGGTGATTGATTGCTCAAGCCTGGATCTCAGGCTTGAAGCATTCAATCGGCGATTGGACTTAAGGAAGGAAGGTAAGAGACCTTCCTCCTGTAGTACAGCTGTTCAGGATGCTGCAATTTCACCACGGCGATCCCAAACAGCTCCCTGAGCTAACCGGCAATTTTTACTTTCACTTTTAGCAGTGTGGTTCAGCTTTGACGCCGGTACTTTTTACTTTCACTTTTAGCCGCGTGGCTTCACTATGACATCGGGCCCGCCGTGATATGATGCGGGGTCACCGTGGGACCCCGCGTTATATCACGGGAGCAGGACCAAGGACGTACTCATACGTCCTTGGTCCTTAAGGAGTTAAGGATATATGGATTGGGCCTGGGAGCCGAGCCTTTACATACCTGGTGACTGTTTTGCGCTCAAATGCAGCTGTCGATGAGAGCAGCCTCTTTCTTTGGCTGAGTATATGGAATAATGAGAGTTTTTGGAATTAAGAAAGCAAAGAGGAAAAAATGAAATAAATAAATAAAAGTGAAAAATAATTGTGTCCTTTAGAGGTTTATTGAACAGTTACACTACTATTACACTATTATAGATGGCATGTGAGTAGAGGGGTTGATGCACTAAGTTTACAAAATTCTATATGAGCAGAAAGGATCACAGCAAAGAAGGGGTTACATCATAAAAGCAGCCCTGGTCTATGCAGTGAACTGGAGATGATGATAATGATCAACCTTCATCTTCTGCTGCTGATAATGACAAGCTAAAGTGAGGGGCAGAGGGGATTATATTTAAGAGACATCATTGTGTGTATAGCAATAACAGCATGGTCATAAATAAAATGGAAGTCATGATTTTGCCTTTAGGGCACAGTTTGGACCCCCTGGTGGAGGCAGGCAGTCTCAGATTGCATGCACACAGTCCGGGCTCTCTTCCCTGCATATTATAAGTCCTGCCCCCATGCCTGTTTTCCACATTGGTCTCTCTGCAGCTAGAGAAGGAATTTCCCTAACAATAGCCTATGGACAGCAGTTTGCAGGGAAATGAGACGTGTAATGGACAAGACTTTAGAATATTTTCATTTGGGGTATTAAGTATTTTTTTTGTAAATGACGCAATTTACAAGTATGTTAGAAATCACATAGACTATTAAACGGAGAGAAGTTTTTATTTAACTGTTCACTATTAATTAGTATTTGTACAAGAACACACTCAACCTTATACAGTCAATGTTACCCAATGAATATACTTATAAAATTAATGTTAATTGCAGGTTTAAAAAAATAAATAAAAAATGACCCTCTCCGATCCAGCAGTGACCCCCTGTTCAGGCAGTCTGGTCTTCTTTTAGGAGTGGATGTCACATGACTGTGACCACTACAGCCAGTCAGTCATGTGCCTTACTGTGGGCATCACTGCTTAGTGATGGGAGCCATGATGCAAGGAGCATGGCATATGACCGCTGAGGTCACTGATTGGCTGTGGCAGTCACATGATGTGCAATCCGTAAAGAAGGCTGGGAAGCCTGAATGGGGGACCAGTGCTGGATCAGAGAGGTCAGTTACTGTTGGTTTGTTATTTGAATGCATTTGGGACACTTTCACAACTTTTTCTAAAGCCTGGATAACCTGTTTAATGGTCTTTGTACAGCTCTGCGGAATATGTTGCTGGAGTATAATGCAAAAACAAAAGTATGAATAATTATACTGTGTAATACCTTCCTAGCATTACATGCATTGATGCGTTTAAATTGAATACAGTATTATAAGTGCGTTTGGGAATTTAATAATTGCTTTTTGATACTGTTCATTTTTTATTCACAGTATGAAATTTGGGTCAATAAGGTATTATCCCCTTTCTATTGCAGGCGATTGTACAGTATTTACTGTGCCTGTTGCTTTTACTAGCTCTCTGTGTATTGTTTGTCCCGATAGAACATTTGTTTTATAATGTTCCTGTTACTCGGTAATAGAATAATGTGACAACAAATGGAGTCAGGGGGTAATTAAAAAGGGTTCAGTAGTTTGTCAATTAAAATTCTTCAAATAATTTGCATTTATAGACGTTTCAAAAAACACTTTTATAAATGCAGAATTCTATTACAGGGACACAATTTCACGGAATCTGCGAAAGGGTTTAATTCAATCATTTTAGTAAACCCCGGGGAAATCTGCAAACCAAATTAAAAATACAAATGTTTTCCATTACAATTCTAAAATTCAGATTTAGTTCCTCCAACGTTACATTTTATTTAGGCAAGACATAACAATTTTGGTTGTTTTAGAAAGTAGAACAAAAAAAAAAAAAGCTTAAAAAAGAATTTTTTCATTAACATTTTCAAGAAAAGTACATTTCATTTTTACTGTCACTCCACTGATAAAAGTGAATTATCCCTCACTTATTGTTTTGTGATAGTAAGAAGATAATTTTTGTTGCAAGAATTAATTTAAAAATCTTTAATTTTGTCTCCAAAAAAAGAGGGCAATATAACAAAAAAGTTAACCCCTGTAGTGTAGAAATACATATTCCACAAACAAGAACACTATAACAAGATATGATCAAATATCAAGTATATTACTTTATTGAACAAAATATAAAAAAGGATATCAATCACAGAATATTAATAAATAAGGCACCCAAACCACCTCAAAAGAAACACAATATAGTAAAAAGGTAAAAATAACCATTTGTTTACAAAACGAGACCAATATTAGCCACATACATAGACCATACCCTGGTGTGTGCAGACCCCAACGTACTTTTTTCTTCTACTGAGCTTCATCAGGGTTCGCAGCTAACTCTGGGTTCAGACCCGGTTTATATTCACACATTTAACCAATCCCACATTTTCACGCATGTTCAATTATAGAACCAATAGTGACCACTCATTTGGATGTACACACAATTTGTCCACCTAGGTGAACAAAAATAGGGACCAATTTCTCAGTAGTTAAAGAGGATTTTATCAACAAAGGTGTCTATAAAACTTACCTTTTATTAGATATATAAATTAACTAAAATATCACAGGAGGAAATAAGAATATAAAAATTACAGTACCATAGCTAATGTCATGATATGTATATATATATATATATATATATATATATATATATATATATAGTAAACAAATAGGCAACAGCACTCCCATAAGGTGCAAAAAAAAGGTTCCTTATTTTACATAAACGTGGAGGTGGCCACGTTGTCGTGGAGGTGGCCTCCTTCGACATTGTCAGCCTGTACACCTCCATAACCCACGATGGGGGTGTACAGGCTGTATCCTCTACCATCGCAGGGGATTTTTCACCTGAGAAGAGGACATTTCTTATGGAATTGTTGTATACTGTGACTAAAAATCATTTCATGTTTAATGACAAACATTACATACAACACATGGGTACAGCCATGGGGACCAATGTGGCGCCAACATACGCTAACATCTATATGGCACACATTGAGGAAAACATCATCTATACATGCCACCACTTCAGCCATGTGCTGAGGTGGTGGCATTATATAGATTATGTTTTCTTGATATGGACTGGGACAGAGACTCAAATACATGCATTCTATGAATTTCTAAACTCTATGATTGACAGCATTAAATTTACTTTGACCCTTTCTTCTACTTCAGTTAACTTTCTGGACACGGAAGTCACCATTACTGGACATCATTTGGACACAGACATCTTCATAAAACCAACGGACTGTAATTCGACATTAAGGTTTGACAGCAACCACCCTAGGAGCATGATACGCACGCTACCGGTCAGTCAAATGATCAGAGAAAAGCTTATCATTAGCACACAACAACATGTAGACCGGGCACTAGACAATGACAAGTAACTTCATACGTAGGGGTTATCCTAGGAAACCTGTGTATTTATTCACACATGTCTCAGTACAGCAACGTTTCTGCCATTGGAGCCATTTTCAAGCCTAGTGATACATACAACATAGGGGGTATATATACCCAAACAAAGTGCATAGTACAATCATGATCAAACAGGTGATTCCAAAATTTCATTAATACATAATTAAATACAAAAATATTAAAAAACAATGTGCTAAATTCATAAGTGCATATTTAAGTGTTGTGCCATAAAGTGCATATAGTAATACCAATGTATATATAATAAAATTACCGTATTTATCGGGGTATACCATGCACCGGCCTATAACACGCACCCTCATTTTACCAAGGATATTTGGGTAAAAAAAGTTTTTTACCCAAATATCCATGGTAAAATGAGGGTGCGTGTGCGCGCGTGTATACAACGATACACCCCCAGGAAAGGCAGGGGGAGAGAGGCTGTCCCTGCCCGCTTCTCTCACCCTGCCTTTCCTGGGGTCTAGAGCCCTGCTGCCGTCCCTTCTCTCCCCCTGGCTATCGGCGCCGCTGCCCGTTCTGTCCCCCTTACTATAGGTGCCGGCACCGATAGCCAGGGGGAGAGAAGGGGCAGCGGCACCCATTGCCGGCACCGCTGCCCCGTTGCCTCCCCCCATCCCCAGTGGCATAATTACCTGTTGCCGGGGTCGGGTCCGCGCTGCTGCAGGCCTCCGGCGTGCGTCCCCTGCGTCGTTGCTATGCGCTGCACGGCGCGGCATTGGTAGCACCTACTAACCAAATATTTGAAATTAACAGACCCAGGCCCCACCTCTGCGGCATCAGTAACCCATATATTGCCTGAAGGACACAGCCTGGAGTTGGCTGATGCACCAGTACACACCAGGGCTTCACAATTCCCCCTCCAAAAACAACACAATGAGAAATTTTTGTCAAAAATTTCTCATTGGTAGCACCCGCTATCCAAAAATTTGAAATTTCCAGAACCAGGCCCCACCCCTGCGGCATCAGTAACCCATATATTGCCTGCATGACACAGCCTGGAGTTGGCTGATGCAAGAGTACACACCAGGGCTTCACAATCCCCCTCCAAAAAACAACACAATATATTAAATTTTTGACAAAGATTTCTCATAGGTAGCACCCGCTATCCAAAAATTAGAAATTTCCAGACCCAGGCCCCACCTCTGCGGCATCAGTAACCCATATATTGCCTGAAGGACACAGCCTGGAGTTGGCTGATGCACCAGTACACACCAGGGCTTCACAATTCCCCCTCCAAAAACAACACAATGAGAAATTTTTGTCAAAGATTTCTCATTGGTAGCACCCGCTATCCAAAAATTTGAAATTTCCAGAACCAGGCCCCACCCCTGCGGCATCAGTAACCCATATATTGCCTGAAGGACACAGCCTGGAGTTGACTGATGCACCAGTACACACCCGGGCTTCACAATCCCCTCCAAAAAACAACAACATTTTAGAAATTTTTTAAAGAAATACCTTTGTGTAAGAACAAGCGCATATCCAACAGTTCACAAGACTCTATAATGCAGGACGGTGGACCACCCAAAGACGTTCTTCTCAAAAATAATAAACCACACAATGTTTGAAATTTTTTTACAAAAACCAATGCAATATGTGTGTAAGTGCATCTGTCTCCAAAAGATCAGATCACCAAAGGACTTTTTTTGCCCAAAATGATGAAGCATAGTTAATCCCTGTCCGTTTTTTTGTTTTGTTTTTTGTTTTCATTAAAAAATCACACGCAACAAGCGTTCCGTTGTGTAACGATTAGCATTCTGGAAAATTCAATTATATTACCGATAAAATTATCAGTAAATAAAAAAAAAAAACACTACTCAAGAGTGTTTAACCCCTTCAGGACGGAGCCCATTTTGGCCTTAAGGACCGGAGCGTTTTTTGCACATCTGACCACTGTCACTTTAATCATTAATAACTCTGGAATGCTTTTAGTTATCATTCTGATTCCGAGATTGTTTTTTCGTGACATATTCTACTTTAACATAGTGGTAAATTTTTGTCGATACTTGCATCCTTTCTTGGTGAAAAATCCATAAATTTGATGAAAAATTTGAAAATTTAGCATTTTTCTAACTTTGAAGCTTTCTGCTTGTAAGGAAAATGGATATTACGAATACATTTTTTTTTGGTTCACATATACAATATGTCTACTTTATGTTTACATCATAAAATTGACGTGTTTTTACTTTTGGAAGACACCAGAGGGCTTCAACAGTCAGCAGCAATTTTCCGATTTTTCACAAAATTTTCAAACTCAGTATTTTTCAGGGACCAGTTCAGGTTTGAAGTGGATTTGAAGGGTCTTCATATTAGAAATACCCCATAAATGACCCCATTATAAAAACTACACCCCCCAAAGTATTCAAAATGACATTCAGTAAGTGTTTTAACCCTTTAGGTGTTTCACACGAATAGCAGCAAAGTGAAGGAGAAAATTCACAATCTTCATTTTTTACACTCACATGTTCTTGTAGACCCAATTTTTGAATTTTTACAAGGGGTAAAAGGACAAATTTTTTACTTGTATTTGTAGCCCAATTTCTCTCGAGTAAGCACATACCTCATATGTCTATGTAAAGTGTTCGGTGGGCGCAGTAGAGGGCTCAGAAGGGAAGGAACGACAAGGGGATTTTGGAGAGTACGTTTTTCTGAAATGGTTTTTGGGGGGCATGTTACCTTTAGGAAGCCCTTATGGTGCCAGAACAGCAAAAAAAAAACACATGGCATACCATTTTGGAAACTAGACCCCTCGGGGAATGTAAAATGGGATAAAGTGAACCTTAATACCCCACAGGTGTTTCACGACTTTTGCAAATGTAAAAAAAATAAATAAAATGTTACCTAAAATGCTTGTTTTCCCCAAAAAAATTTTATTTTTAAAAAGGGTAATAGCAGAAAATACCCCTAAAAATTTGAAGCCCAATTTCTCCCGATTCAGAAAACACCCCATATGGAGGTGAAAAGTGCTCTGCTGGCGCACTACAGGTCTCAGAAGAGAAGGAGTCACATTTGGCTTTTTGAACGCAAATTTTGCTCTGGGGGCATGCCGCATTTAGGAAGCCCCTATGGTGCCAGGATAGCAAAAAAAAACCACATGGCATACCATTTTGGGAAACTAGACCCCTCGGGGAACGTAACAAGGGGTTAAGTGAACCTTTATACCCCACAGGTGTTTCACGACTTTTGCATATGTAAAAATTTTTTATTTTTTTTACCTAAAATGCTTGTTTTCCCAAAAATTTTACATTTTTAAAAAGGGTAAAAGCAGAAAATACCCCCCAAAATGTGTAACACAATTTCTCCCGAGTACGGCGATACCCCATAAGTGACCCTAAACTGTTGCCTTGAAATACGACAGGGCTCCAAAGTGAGAGCGCCATGCGCATTTGAGGCCTAAATTAGGGATTGCATAGGGGTGGACATAGGGGTATTCTACGCCAGTGATTCCCAAACAGGGTGCCTCCAGCTGTTGCAAAACTCCCAGCATGCCTGGACAGTCAACGGCTGTCCGACAATACTGGGAGTTGTTTTGCAACAGCTGGAGGCTCCGTTCTGGAAACAGTGGCGTACCAGACGTTTTTCATTTTTATTGGGGAGGGGAGGGGGGCTGTGTAGGGGTATGTGTATATGTAGTGTTTTTTACTTTTTATTTTATTTTTTGTGTTAGTGTAGTGTATTGTTTTTAGGGTACAGTCGCACGGGCGGGGGTTCACAGTAGTTTCTCGCTGGCAATTTGAGCTGCAGCAGAAAGTTTGCGGCAGCTCAAATTTGCAGCCAGATACTTACTGTAATCCTCCGCCCATGTGAGTGTACCCTGTACATTCACATTGGGGGGGGACATCCAGCTGTTGCATAACTACAACTCCCAGCATGCCCGTTGGCTGTCGGTGACTGCTGAGAGTTGCAGTTTTGCAACAGCTGTAGGCACACTGGTTATGTATCACTGAGTTTGTGACCTAACTCAGTGTTTCACAACCAGTGTGCCTCCAGCTGTTGCAAAACTACAACTCCCAGCATGTACGGTGCATGGTGTACGGTGACTGCTGAGAGTTGTAGTTTGCAACAGCTGGAGGCACACCGGTCGTGAAACACTGAGTTAGGTAAAAAAAAACTCTGAGTTTCACAACCAGTGTGCCTTCAGCTGTTGCAAAACTACAACTCTCAGCAGTCACCGACAGCCAACGGGCATGCTGGGAGTTGTAGTTATGCAACCAGCAGATGCACCACTACAACTCCCAGCATGCACTTTAGCTGTTTGTGCAAGCTGGGAGTTGTAGTTATACAACAGCTGAAGGTACACTTTTCCATAGAAAGAATGTGCCTCCAGCTGTTGCAAAACCATAAGTCCCAGCATGCCCATAAGGGAATGCTGGGAGTTGTGGTGGTCTGCCTCCTGCTGTTGCATAACTACAGCTCCCAGCATGCCCTTTTTGCATGCTGGGAGCTGTTGCTAAGCAACAGCAGGAGGCTGTCACTCACCTCCAACGATCCAGACGCTGCAGGTCAGTCCCGCCGCCGCAGCTGCTCCTGGGGCCCCGATCCCAACAGGGGCGCCGGGGATCGGGGTCCCCAGCACCGGGGGTCGTCTTCCCGCACCCGCTCACGTCCTCCAGAAGAGGGGCGGAGCGGGTGCGGGAGTGACACCCGCAGCAGGCGCCCTGATTGGTCGGCCGGTAATCCGGCCGACGAATCAGGGCGATCGTGAGGTGGCACCAGTGCCACCTCACCCCTGCAGACTCTGGCTGTTCGGGGCCGTCAGAGACGGCCCCGAACAGCCAGTAATTCCGGGTCATCGGGTCACTGGAGACCCGATTGACCCGGAATCGCCGCAGATCGCTGGACTGAATTGTCCAGCGATCTGCGGCGATCGCCGACATGGGGGGGCATAATGACCCCCCTGGGCGATATGCCGGGATGCCTGCTGAACGATTTCAGCAGGCATCCGGCTCCGGTCCCCAACCGGCTAGCGGTGGGGGCCGGAATTCCCACGGGCGTATGGATACGCCCTCGGTCCTTAAGGACTCGGGATTCAGGGCGTATCCATACGCCCTATGTCCTGAAGAGGTTAATTACCCCATACATTACACCAGGAGCAGTCAGGAGTAGGCCTCAGCAGTACCCAAGAGGCTTTAATAACCCCCTACCTTTGCACGATCAATTGCGAGATCGAGCAATACCAGGTGTGTTATGCCCTCATATTTCCGGGGCCGCAGGAGCGCTCCACTGAACGGATTAGCGTGTCTCTATCTTTCATCGACCGGTGCTGGTAACCTGCTAACTCCCATAAAGGTAAGCTGCCGCGAAGCAGGTGGTCTCCCCCGGGCACGTTTGGCTCCAGAATTTCCACTACTGCCACACCACGCTGACTGCCAACCGTGCTACCGCCTTGCTGACTCAAGGGCAACCTGCAACTCTCTTCTCCCGATGATGAACCCCCCTTCTCCTGAGATCGAGCAATAACAGGTGTGTTATGCCCTCAGATGTCCGGGGCCGCAGGCGCGCTCCACTGAACGGATTAGGGTGTGTCCATCTTTTTTGGTAGCACCCGCAATCCAAAAATGTTTAATTCCCAGACCCAGGCCCCTCCTCTGCGGCATCAGGAACCCATAGATTGCCTGAAAGACATGGCACGAGTACACACCCGGGCTTCACAATCCACCCCAAAAAAACGCCAAATTTTATTGAAATTGTCTGACAAAATACCTGTTTTTTTAAAAACAAGCGCATATACAGCAGTTCAGAAGACTCTATAATGCAGGACGGTGGACCACCAATAGACATTCTTCTCAAAAAGAATAAACCACACAATATGTTCAAGTTTTAAAAAAAAATTGAAATTCCAAGACCCCACCTCTGCTGCATCAGTAACCCATATATTGCCTAACGGACACAGACTGGAGTTGACTGATGCACGAGTACACACTACACACCGGTCACCCGGGCTTCACAATCCACCCCAAAATAACGCAAAATTTTTGTGAAATTGTCTGACAAAATACCTTTTTTTTTTTTTTTTTTTTTAAACAAGCGCATATAAAGCAGTTCAGAAGACTCTATAATGCAAGATGGTGGACCACCAAAAGACATTCTTCTCAAAAACAATAAACCACACAATGTTTGAAATTTGGTTAAAAAAATTATTACATGTGTGTCCCCCAGATAAGAAGCATAGTTGTCCCCCAGATTAGGCAGCATAGATGTCACCCAGATTAGGCAGCATAGATGTCCCCCAGATTAGGCAGCATAGATGTCCCCCAGATTAGGAGCATAGTTGTCCCCCAGATTAGGCAGTATAGTTGTCCCCCAATCAGCTCGGGCCGGTCAGAGCCAATCAAAGGGCCGTATGTGGCAAGCGGGCCGTACAATGCCCAGGTCTGCCCCAGAGGGTTTCATAACCAACCACAATAGAGAAAATTTTGTTGTAGGAGCATGGTCAATCTACTCAGACCCATCTGTCATTGGTGGCTGGAAATCCTGGCTGATCCATCCCTGATTCATCTTGACAAACGTCAGTCTCTCCACATTTTTAGTGGACAAACGAGTTCGCCTTGGGGTTACTATGGCCCCGGCTGCACTAAACACCCGCTCTGATGGCACACTACTGGCCGGGCAGGACAGCTTTTCCAGGGTAAACTCCGCTATTTGCGGCCATAAATCGAGTTTGGCTGCCCAGAAGTCCAGTGGATCTTCAACGGTTGTTGGCGGGGTCATGTCGAGGTAAGCCACCACCTGCTGGTTCAGGTCCTGCTCCATGTCCACCTGCTGCTGATGAGTAGCTTCACTATGCGACTGAAGGAAGCTACTCATCAGCGACTGTAGACTCAGGCTGCTGCTGATTGAGCCGGTACTGCTCCTGCCACCCCTCCCCTTCCCAGCAGCCGTGGCAGTGGAAGGTGAGCGCAGAGGGCCCCCCGAGTCAGACCTGCAAGTGGATGGACCATGTGGCTGATAGGCATCGGCCAACCGACTATGTAGAAGCTCCCTGAAGTAGGTCAGTTTGTCCTCCCTCTCAGTGAGTGTATGAAAAGGCCCCCATTCTGGGCCGGTAGCGAGGGTCTAATAAGGTGGAGATCCAGAAGTCATCGCGCTGACGAATTTTGACAATTCGGGGGTCACTACGCAAGCAACTCAGCATGCATCGTGCCATTTGTGACAGGGACTCGCTGGGACTATCTGCCTCCATCTCCACTGCATACTGCCACGATGTGTCTGGGTCCTCTGTCTCGCCTCCCTCCAGCTCATCTGGCTGCTCCTGCTCCTCCTCTCCTGTCCAATGACCAGAAACACCGGCCATCTCATCTACCCTAAACTGTGCACCGCTCTGCCCCTCATCATCCTCCTCCAGTTCATCCCCCACAGGACTCATGTAGCCTTCTGATGTAGGCGCAACATCTCCATTGCCGTGACCAGCCATGTTTTCAATAATTTTTGGGTGTAAATGTAGGAGTGGAATTACGTTGTTCATGGAGTAATTCGAGCGACTAACAAAAAATGTGGCCTCAGCAAACGGCAGGTGTCACGTATGAGCTGCCACTCGTTCACATTGAAGTTACACAGGGAGTACTCCTATCTGCTTGTATCATCAAAAAATCTGTGATGGCTTTTCTTCGTTCGTATAGTCTGTCCAACATATGGAGGGTGGAATTCCAACGTGGGGCAACATCACAAATGAGACTATGTTGTGGTTTACCGTTCTGACGCTGCAGCTCAAGCAAAGTGTGCTTGGCGGTGTACGAGTGGCTGAAGTGCATGCACAGTTTCCTTGCCATTGTTAGGACGTCTTGCAAATGGGGTGAAGACTTGATGAACTTCTTGACAACCAGATTCAACATGTGTGCCATGCAGGGCGAATGGTTCACACTTCCTTGTCGCAGGGAGGCCACAATGTTCTTCCCATTGTCGGTCACCATGGTTCCCATTTCCAGATTTCGTGGAGTAAGTCATACTCGGATTTCTTCCCTAATGAACTTTAGCAGTTCCTCCCCTGTGTGACTCCGTTCGCCAAGGCAAACCATGTGAAGGACAGCTTGACACCGCTGTGCCCTACACACGTGGTACGATGAAGGGCCACCGAGATTTGGACATGCAGTGGAGGCCGAGGACACGGGGGAGGAGGAGGAGGCACACACTGTAAATGGACCAACTGCCTGGGAGCCAGAGCGTGGAGGAGGAAGCGGTGTGACCTGTCCAAGTTGCTGTTGTGGCTGTGTAGGAACAACATTTACCCAGTGGGCCATAAAAGACATGTATTGTCCCTGCCCGTAGTTACAGCTCCACACGTCGGCGCTGCCGTGCACTTTTGAACACACCGACAGGCTCAAGGACTGGCCCACCTTCTCTTGTACAATCTTATGCAGGGCTGGTACTGCCTTCTTCGCAAAGAAATTATGGCTTGGGACTCTCCACCTCGGCTCGGCACAAGCCATCAATTCCCTGAAAGCTGCAGAGTCCACCAGTTGGAAAGGGAGGGACTGCAACACCAGCAACTTGGACAGGAGCACATTCAACTTCTGCGCCGTTGGATGAGTGGGCGCATACTGTTGTCTCTTGGACATGGCTTCGCCGAGCGATTGTTGGCGGAATGGCTGACTACTAGCGGAAGAAGCAGGAGCGCAAGAAGGAGGGTTTGACACAATGCTCCCTTCGGCTGAGGTGGTGGATCCTTGGCTGGATGACGGAGGGAGCGAATGGCCACTGGGTGATGCGGCAGGCTGGACCACTACCTCGGAACCACGGTTATCCCAGGCTGCTTTATGGTGGCAAATCATGTGTTGACGCAGGGCCGAGGTGCCGAGATTCGGACCCTGGCCACGCTTCACTTTCTGCCGACAGATTTTGCATGTGACTACGCTAAGGTCCTCCGGATTCTTTATGAAGAACAACCTCACCGCAGAGTAGCTGATTTTCCCACCCGCAGTTTGCACTATTTCACTGCTATTGGCGCCGTCTCCAGGAACCCCTGTTCCACTACCTCCCTGAATGGTAGCTTGCCACGAAGCAGGTGGTCTCCCCCTGGCACGTTTGGATCCTGAATTTCCACTACTGCCACCACCATGCTGATTGCCAACCGTGCTACCGCCTTGCTGCCTCATAGACAAAGAGCAAATCTCTTCTCCTGATGATGATGAAGCCCCGGCTTCTGCACCCGGCTCCCAATTGCGATCGGCTTCATCATCATCAAAAGATGTGTGCACGTCACTGATGTCCTCCTCGTGTTCCACAACAGTGTCTGCCTCAGGACCCTGAAAAATTGAAGCACCGCCTTCCACGTCACTCTTCATAAGCAAAGTGGCCTAACAACCTTATAATTGTATATAAGGTACACAGTAAGGGGAGACTATTGAACAGGCTAGTTATGACTTAAAGACCCAATCAAGGATTATTATGGACTAGGCTGAGAGATGCTGGGCAGGCACTATTGCTGGGCTGCTAGGGGTTAATGGGATAGAAGTAATCTTCAGGGAGGAGTGTTCATCGTTCAGGGATATGTAGCAAGTGACTGACCGGGGGTGCAGATCCAAACATATACTGTAGCAATTGCAATACTTGGAAGAAATAACTTACGCTGACCGCATCTCTCTACCTCCATCTGGATATGTTTTAGAAGTTACCAAATAAAGAGGACATTTTAATTACCTAGTGAGTGTGATCTGCTATTTCTTCCAAGTATTGCAAGGGTTATTATGGGATGCATAATTTCTTGCAATGACTGCCAGTGGAGATATACCTCTAGATGTTGTGACCACTCTTAACTAGCTTTGTACAGCAATCCTTATACAGAGGTAAGGAATATGATCAAAGCTTAGTCTGGCTAATGATAATGTTGCCAGGCCCTACCTGCAGTACTGCAGTTTATTATCAGAACAGATTGTCTAATGGAGACTTATGTGTAGGAGTGACACCTAGCCAGTGTAATGCTGCCTTACCCCAGGAGGGGGAGAGGAAGGCAAGCCACTCCTGCACCATGTCTCTACATGTAGTGTGTGCTCATAAGAGCTGATTCTGCTGAATAGTATGGTATAAATTCAGAAACAAAGCTGGTGCCGAGCTAAAATCTTAAAGGAAAACGGTCATCCCATTCACCCACAATAAACCCAATACACCGAGATATAGAGTGCTGGTGAACTGGAGACTGATGCAGGCTTTCTGACTAATATACATACCTCCAGTCTGGTGTCCGGTCCCTTTAACCTCTTCAGGACCCATGACGTATGCATACGCCATCACACCCTGGGTCTTAAGGACCCATGACGTATGCATACGTCATGGCGTTTTCCGGTCTCTGCCGCTCGCCGGGCAGAGATCGGAACCGGATGCCTGCTGAAATCCTTCAGCAGGCATCCAGGGCAAACGCCGAGGGGGGCCATGTAGGCCCCCCATGTCAGCGATCGCCGCAAATCGCAAGGGAAATCGCCCTTGCGATCTGCGGCGATACCGGGCTGATCGGGTCTCTGGGACCCGACCACCCGGTAATTTCGCATGATCCCGGCTGTCACAGACAGCCAGGACCATGCTAACGTATAGGAGCGAGGTGGCAAGCCGGCCACCTCCTCCTATACCCTGCGATCTGTCGGTTAGTTAACCGACCAATCGCAGGAGGGGGGGCGGTTACTTCCTCCCGTCCTGCCCGGCCCCTGAAAGTCCGGAGAGGACGGGAGGAAGACCGGAGGACGCGGAGGGGGACGGGGGAGTGCTGGGGACCGGCCCCGGTACTTACCTCGTCCCTGAAGACCCGGATCCCGGCGAGGAAGATGGCGGCGGCGGCGACAGGTGAGTAGATCTTCAGCCGCGGTCGGGCCCTTTACAGCAATGCACGTCGCCGTAAAGCGACATGCATTGCTGTAATAGGACCCTGTAAACTACAACTCCCAGCATGCCCAGACAGCCCTTGGCGTCTGGGCATGCTGGGAGTTGCAGTTTTGCAACATCTGGAGGTCCACAGTTTGGAGACCACTGTGCCCTTCCAGATGTTGCAAAACTACACATTCTCAGCATGCCCTTACTGTCCAGGCATGCTGGGAGTTGTAGTTCTGTAACATCTGGCCCTTCAGATGTTGCAGAACTACAACTCCCAGCATGCCTGGACAGTTTTGGCATACTGGGAGTTGTAGTTTTGCAACATCTGGAAGGGCACAGATTGAGAACCACTGTATTAGTGGTCTGCAAACTGTAGTCCTCCAGATGTTACAAAACTACAACTCCCAGCATGCTGGGAGTTGTAGTTCGGCAACATCTGGCTCTAAAGATGTTGCAGAACTACTACTCCCAGCATGCCTGAGAATGTTTGGGAGTTGTGGTTTTGCAACAGCTGGAGGCACACTGGTTGGGAAACATTGTTTCCTAACTCAGTGTTTCCCAACCCGTGTGCCTCCAGCTGTTGCAAAACCACAACTCCCAAACATTCTCAGGCATGCTGGGAGTAGTAGTTTTGCAACAGCTGGAGGTCCCCCCCTGTGAATGTACAGGGTACATTCACATGGGCAGGGGGCTTACAGTGAGTATCGGGCTGCAAGTTTGCGATGCAGCAAATTTTGCGCGGCAGCTCAAACTCGCTGTAACCCCCCCGCCCATGTGACTGTACCCTAAAGACACTACACTACACTTACACAAAATAAAATAAAAAGTAAAAAAACACTACATATACACATACCCCTACACAGACCCCCTCCCCTCCCAATAAAAATGAAAAACGCCTGGTGCGCCACGGTTTCCAAAATGGAGCCTCCAGCTGTTGCAAAACAACAACTCCCAGTATTGCCAGACAGCCGTTGACTGTCCAGGCATGCTGGGAGTTTTGCAACAGCTGGAGGCACCCTGTTTGGGAATCACTGGCGTAGAATACCCCTATGTCCACCCCTATGCAAATCCCTAATTCAGGCCTCAAATGCGCATGGCGCTCTCACTTCGGAGCCCTGTCGTATTTCAAGGCAACAGTTTAGGGCGACATATGGGGTATCGCCGTACTCGGGAGAAATTGACTAACAAATCTTGGGGGTCTTTTTCTCCTTTCATCCCTTATGAAAAGGTGAAGTTGGGGTCTACACCAGCATGTTAGTGTAAAAAAATAAACTTTTTACACTAACATGCTGGTGTTGCCCTATACTTTTCATTTTGACAAGAGGTAAAGGGGAAAAAAGCCCCCCCAAAATTTGTAACGCAATTTCTCCCGACTACGGAGATACCCCATATGTAGGCGTAAAGTGTTCTGGGGGCGCACAACAAGGCCCAGAAGGGAGAGTGCGTCATGTACATTTGAGGTGATTTGCACAGGGGTGGCTGATTGTTACAGCGGTTTTGACAAACGCAAAAAAAACAAAACCCCACATGTGACCCCATTTCGGAAACTACACCCCTCACGGAATGTAATGAGGGGTGCAGTGAGAATTTACACCCCACAGGTGTCTGACAGATCTTTGGAACAGTGGGCTGTGCAAATTAAAAATGTTGTACAGCCCACTGTTCCAAAGATATGACAGACACCAGTGGGGGGTAAATGCTCATTTTATGCCTTGTTACGTTCCACAAGGGGTCTATTTTCCAAAATGGTATGCCATGTGGGGGTTATTTTGCTGTCCTGGCACCATATGGGCTTCCTAAATGCGACATGCCCCCCGAGCAAAATTTGCTCTCAAAAAGCCAAATATGACTCCTTCTCTTCTGAGCATTGTAGTTCGCCCGTAGTGCACTTCAGGTCAACTTATGGGGTACCTCCATACTCAGAAGAGATGTGGTTACAAATTTTGCGGGGTATTTTCTGCTATTAACCCTTGCAAAAACATGAAATTTGGGGGGAAACACACATTTTAGTGAAATTTTATTTTTATTTTTTTACATATGCAAAAGTCGTGAAACCCCTGTGGGGTATTAAGGCTCACTTTATTCCTTGTTACATTCCTCAAGGGGTCTAGTTTCCAAAATGGTATGCCATGTGGGGGATTTTTGCTGTTCTGGCACCATAGGGGCTTCCTAAATGCAACATGCCCCCCAAAAACCATTTAAAAAAAACGTACTCTCGAAAATCCCCTTGTCGCTCCTTCGCTTCTGAGCCCTCTACTGCGCCCGCCGAACACTTTACATAAACATATGAGGTATGTGCTTACTCGAGAGAAATTGGGATACAAATATAAGTATACATTTTCTCCTTTTTCCCCTTGTAAAAATTCAAAAATTGGGTCTACAAGAACATGCGAGTGTAAAAAATGGAGATTGTGAATTTTCTCCTTCACTTTGCTGTTATTCCTGTGAAACACCTAAAGGGTTAAAACGCGGACTGAATGTCATTTTGAATACTTTGGGGGGTCCAGTTTTTATAATGGGGTCATTTGTGGGGTATTTCTAATATGAAGGCCCTTCAAATCCACTTCAAACCTGAACTGGTCCCTGAAAAATTGTGAGTTTGGAAATTTTGTGAAAAATTGGAAAATTGCTGCTGAACTTTGAAGCCCTCTGGTGTCTTCCAAAAGTAAAAACACATAAATTTTATGATGCAAACATAAAATAGACATATTGTATATGTGAATAAAAAAAAAATTATTTGGAATATCCATTTTCCTTACAAGCAGAGAGCTTCAAAGTAAAAAAAAATGCAAAATTTTCAAATTTTTCATAAAATTTTGGGATTTTTCACCAAGGAAGGATGCAAGTTATCACAAAATTTTACCACTATGTTAAAGTAGAATATGTCACGAAAAAACAATCTCGGAATCAGATTGATAATTAATAGCATTCCAGAGTTATTAATGTTTAAAGTGACAGTGGTCAGAATTGCAAAAAATGCCCGGGTCCTGAGGTGTAAAATGGCTGGGTCCTTAAGGGGTTAAAGGGGTACTCCGGTGAAAACCTTTTTTCTTTTAAATCAACTGGGAGCAGAAAGTTAAACATATTTGTAAATTACTTCTATTAAAAAATCTTAATCCTTCCAGTACTTATTAGCTGCTGAATGCTACAGAGGAAATTCCTTTCTTTTTGGAACACTGATGACATCATGAGCACAGTGCTCTCTGCTGACATCTCTGTCCATTTTAGCAACCGTGCATAGCAGATGTATGCTAAGGGCAGCATGGTGGCTCAGTTGGTTGTGGGGTAGCAAATCCCACTAACGACAACAATAATAATTAAATAAAGACTTATTATTATAATAATAACGTCAGCAGAGAGCACTGTTCTCGTGATGTAATCAGAGAGCATTCCAAAAAGAAAAGAATTTCCTATGTAGTATTCAGCAGCTAATAAGTACAGGAAGGATTAAGATTTTTTAATAAAAGTAATGTAAAAAATCTGTTTAACTTTCCGGAGCCAGTTGATTTAAAAGAAAAAATGTTTTCACCGGACTACCCCTTTAAAGATCGGCTTCTTTCTGCACTGAATTGTGCGCTGGAGGTTTGCCTGCTGGCTGGATTTCAATATTCATGGGCGCTGGTCATGTGAGCCTACAGAGCACTCACGTGAACAGCACCCATGAATATTTAAATCCAGCCAGAGGGCCCGTCTCCAGTTCGCAATTCAGTGCAGAAAGAAAAGGTTCTTCAGAGGGACCGGGCACCAGACTGCAGGTATGTATATGAGTTAGAACGCTTGAATCGGTCTCCAGTTCACCTGCACTATAACCCAGTGTATTGGGTTTAGTGTGGGTGAATGGGTGATTGTTTTCCTTTAACCATATTTCCTCCTCCCCTCCACCCCCCGATATTTCACTCTACCTTCGGCTTTAACAAGGGTTAGGATTTTGCACCTGAGGAACGTGCCTTCCGTGGTGCATATTAGACACTGCTGGCTTTGTTCTGGAAGGTGAGGTGGAGACACAATGTAACATGAACAATCACGTGATGCAATAGGGTTTAATTCAATCATTTTAGTAAACCCTGGGGAAATCTGCAAACCAAATTAAAAATACAAACGTATTTCATTACAATTCTAAAAATTCAGATTTACTTCTCCAACATTACATTTCACTTAGACAAGATGCAAAAATTGCATTTGTTTTAGAAAGTCAAAAAAAAATTATAAAGAATTGAGTTTTCTTTTCAACATTTTCCAGAAATGTAACATTCAGTTTTTCTTACTTCACCAGAAAAAGTTTACTGTCCCGCACTTATTGTTTTGTGATTCTAATGAGAAAATTATTGTTGCAAGAATTAATTTAAAAAAATGTAATATTAAAAATATATAGTAACGCTTTTATTTTGTTTCCTCCTGAGCAGAAAAAAATTCTACTTAGTAACCAGCAGATACATTTTAAATAGACTTATTAATTATAGCAGTACATAACAGAAGGATCAAACTAAATAGAATGTTTGTGTTCTGGAACCATACAGACTAGTGTTGAGCGAGCTTTTCAAAAAGTTTTGGTTTATGGCAAACAAGTCCTACCCAAACGGGCAATGCAATAACCCTCAAAACAAGTGTATAACACTGCCTAAGAGCTCTAAAGCCCTGCATAACTCTTAATGGGTCAGTATGTTTAGAAGGCTGGGTTTGGGCAGCTGGAGAAGTGATGTCACGCAACAGCCCCTCCACTCATGTCTATGGGAGGACTTAACGTCATGCCATGCCCCCTCGTGATGTCACACGGCGCCCCTCCATTCATGACAATGGGAGGGGGCATGACGGTCATCATGCCCCCTCCTATAGACATAATTGGAGGAGGCATTAGGTGTGACATCAGCAGTTGTTATGCATGTTCATATGTAAACTCTGACACATCTGATGTCATAATATGTTATATGTTACATTTCTTATGTTTATAAAATTCAATAAAAATATTGTGAAACATAGACATCATGTCTTCGGCGCCCAAATTCAGTGTTCTGAACAAACTGTTTAGAATGCCGGGTGTGGCTCGTTTGCTGCATGGAGATCGCAGGGGTCTCAGCAGTGGCCCACCATGATCAGACATCTTATCCCTTATCCTTTGGAAAAGGGGATGTGCCTTTAAAATGCTGGAAGAGGCTGAAAAGCATCCCTGAGGAAGTTGCGATGCAATGTAACGTGTAAGGTTTATATTTGACCCCGTACCTGTTACTTAGTCACTTTCTTTGTTATCCCTTTAAACTCTGATTGGTTTCTGTTAGCTAGTTCATATTGTTTCCTATATTGGATGTTCAGTTTTATTGCTTGCATATCTTATTCTCCTGAGGGATGTCCTCCCAGACCTGGACTAAAGCATCCGCAAACTCCTGGACAGTCTGTGGTGGATGAAGCGAGACGTCCCAGATGTGCTCAATCGGATTCAAGTCTGGGGAATGTGAAGGTCAGTCCATATCATTAATGCCTTCCTCTTGCAGGAACTGCTGATGCACTCCAGCCACATGAGGTCTAGCATTGTCTTGCAGGAACCCAGGGCCAACCGCACCAGCATATGGTCTCACAAGGGGTCTGAGGATCTCATCTCGGTACCTAATGGCAGTCAGAGTACCTCTGGCAAGCACATGGAGGGCTGTGCGGCCCTCCAAAGAAATTACTAACCCACCGCCAAACCGGTCATGCTGGAGGATGTTGCAGGCAACAGAACATTCTTCACAGTGTCTCAAGACTCTGTCACATCTGTCACATGTGCTCTGTGTGAACCTACTTCCATGTGGGAAGACCACAGGGTGCCAGTGGCAAATTTGCCAATCTTGGTGTTCTCTGGCAAATGCCAAATGTCCTGCACGGTGTTGGGCTGTAAGCACAACCCCCACCTATGGACATCGGGCCCTCATACAACCCTCATGGAGTCTGTTTCTGACCGTTTGAGTGGACACATGCACATTTGTGGTCTGCTGGAGGTCATTTTGCAGGGCTCTGGCAGTGCTCCTCCTACTCCTCCTTGCACAACGGTGGAGGTAGCGGTCCTGCTGCTGGGTTGTTGCCCTCCTACGGCCTCCACCACATCTCCTGATGTACTGGCCTGTCTCCTGGTAGCGCCTCCATGCTCTGGACACTATGCTGACAGACACAGCAAACCTTCTTGCCACAGCTCACATTGATGTGCCATCCTGGAGAAGCTGCACTACCTGAGCCACTTGTGTGGGTGGTAGACTCCGTCTCATGCTACCACTAGAGTGAAAGCACTGCCAGCATTCAAAAGTGACCAAAACATCAGCCAGGAAGCATAGGAACTGAGAAGTGGTATGTGGTCCCCACCTGCAGAACCACTCCTTTATTGGGGGTGTCTTGCTAATTGCCTATAATTTCCACTTGTTGTCTGTTCCATTTGTACAATAGCATGTGAAATTGATTGGAGTGACAGTGTGATTTCACAGAAGTGTGATTGACTTGGAGTTACATTGTGTTGTTTAAGTGTTCCCTTTATTTTTTTGAGCAGTGTATATTGGGTGTGCATGGTTTATTGTGCTTTTTTTTTGGTTATCCTTTTCTTCTTTCTTTTCTTAGCACTCCATAGCACCCCTACAATACATATTAGCTGAGCCCCCCTTTCCTGTTGTTTTGTACATCTATAGAATATGGACAGGGGACAATACTTTCTAGGATTCTACTGTTATAAAAACTGTGATTGTGGGTTTTTCCTATAATGTATAAATGAACTGTCATAGCAGAGATAATATGTAGCATATAAAATACGAGAAATGCTTCCAAGCCTGAGAATCATGGAGAAATAAATATCCCTTTCAGCTTGAATGAGAGTCACTTCTATAGGGAAACTTTGTGCTGTAATACAATATGGCCAATGGTGCCATCATAATAATGTTCAAGGCAGCGCTAGGGATAACTACTTCATCATCCTCCCAACATAAAATATATAATTTCCTCTTTATTCTTAGAAAAGATATAAGACAGGATCATGGGCGGCTGACGTTTATATCACTATTATTTGTTACACTGGAGATTTTCTTCTAGTTGTAATAATGAAACTGAGTTCAGATTATTACTTATTAAAGGGGTTCCTACCGAGTCCATTATGTTTGTGACAATGACGTTTTTGGGGCTGTTTCTGTCTTATGCTTTGATACTTATATCTGTAAACATGAAGAACGGGTATCCACTTTGAAGGGCTCATCATATCATCATAGCTGAGGATTCTTTACTGTAAGAGCAGTAAAACTGTTGATGTTTCTACAACAGTATGTAGGCTTTATACTATAGAGGGGATGGCAAGTGCACTTATATGACTCCACTGTGCCGGAGGCCATAGTGAATCTACAGATCCACAATCTAAGTATGTCCTTTGGTTTTGAAGTGTCACGCTCCGCTCTCCGGCCGCCTGGGCATTGTTCCCTTGTTCCCGGCTGCGATTCGCATTGTGGGACGTGTCCGCATGCGAATCCCAGCCCATCTCTCACCTCTTTCCCCTGCTGCCTCTGCTGTGTCTCGGCTCTGGTGCGCGTGTCCCTATCCCTTAGGGTTTGTGCGCCGGAGCTCAAAAATTTAAAGTGCCAGTATGCCCAGAATTATTGTGTACACCTGACACCATTCTATAAGTCCATGCACCTCCTACACTTCCCTGATGTATCTTCAGTGCACCTAGCCTGAGATTAAGCGACCCTTATAGCCTGTTAGCCTTACCCGTATACCCAGACCTTCCGCTATGTTATTAGACTCCGCACCTTTGACGCCTGCCTTGATCTTCTGCTACGTTTGACTGTGCTACTGCATTAGCCTTCGGTACCTCGCCATCCTGCCTTGCGGCGGGCTCTGGTGAAGACCAGCGGCACCTTAGACTCCGCTCCCCAATACGGTCCGAGTCATCAGCCACACAGTTTAGAGGATCCACATCCAGCTCAGTTACATGAAGGGTCATTTAACAAAGGAAGATGAATTGCCTGTAGCAAGCACTGATTGATAATACAGGAAATACGTTTTCCTTAATTTACGGTGGTCAATTGGACCATGATTTAATCCCTGATTGCACAGATAATGCAATAGGGCCTTAAAGGGGTATTCCAGTTATACAAAACCTATCCCCGATCTACAAGATAAGGGATAAGTGTCTGAACGAGAGGGGGGCGTGTCTAATCGGGACCCACCATGATCTCCAGAACAGGGTTCGCCTCTTACATATGAGCGCAAACGCCAACCCCCCCCCCCCCCACACACACACACACACACCTTCCCAGATGAACTGGTCTCGGGAATGACAGCCCAACCTACTAATTACCAGCCACAGTGATGTCCCGCCTCCGCCGATGATTGGCTAAGCAGGGATTCACTCTCAAGACCAGTTCATCTTGGAAAGAGCACTCAAAGGTAAAAGACAGGCCAAACTCTCGAGATCACAGAGAGTCCCAGCAGACGAACTTGCCCACGGTTAGACACATATCCCCACTCCTGTGGATATAGGGCCCCTTTCACACTATAAAGTTGTTCCGTTAAAAGATCCGTTATAAACGTCCGTTAGAAAAGCCATGTTAAACGCTGTTATAAAATCCCATTCAAGTCTATGGGATTTTTTTATTATCCATTATCACCTGTTTTGTGACGGAAGAAAAAACGGCATTAGTTGTGATGGAAAAAAAAACGCCACATGCAGAAATTTTTCTTCCATGACAAGAAACGGGTAAATTAACGGCCGTTACTTTTAACATTGAAGTCTATGGCAGACGGATTAGCCTTCATGTCATCCGTTTGCACCCCGTTATTACTTCTGAGCATGCTCAGAAGAGGTGACATCAACAGACTCCTGCAGTGCTGAGGGACTACTAATACTACCATCATGGAACAGACTTGTTTCCATGATGGGAGTAGTAATTCCCCGACTGCGGGAGTCTGCCGGTGGTTGGGGAGGCTATATTACTGTTTGTACTACAACCCCCATCATGCAACATACTCTGTTCCATGATGTGGGTTGTAGTACAGGGGTTGAGGGAGACCCGATGAGATTAAAAGTTACTAAATATAGTAACATAGTAACATAGTTCATATGGTTGAAAAAAGACAAGAGTCCATCAAGTTCAACCTATAACCCTAATGAGTCCTTACTGAGTTGATCCAGAGGAAGGCAAAAACCCCTCATACTAGAGGTAAAAATTCCTTCCCGACTCTAAATATGGCAGTCATAAAAAATCCCTGGATAAATGTTCTGTCCCTATAAATCTAGTATACATAACCAGCAATAATATTACTCTCCAAAAATGCATCCAGACCCTTTTTGAACTCTTTTACAGAGTTCACATGACCACCTCCTCTGACAGAGAATTCCATAGTCTCACTGCTCGTACTGCAAAGAACCTCCACCTGTGCTGGTGTAGAAACCTTCTTTCCCCTAAACGTAGAGCCCCCTTGTTACAGGGGAGCGGACGGCATGCTCCACTCCCCTGCGATGTACAATGTATTTTACTTTCATTTTTAAATTCCCCGTCAGTAGCCCTGAATGGCCGGTACTGAGAAACCATTCAGGGCACCAGGCGGGGCTTTCAAATAGGAGTGCTGCGGTGGTGAAAGATATATAGAATCGCTGGGGGGGGGGTGTATATGTCTGCCCCCCGCAGTGCTTCTATATATTTTCCCCCCCTGCTGCGCTATATAAGTCTTGCCCCCCGCAGTGCATATATATATTGTCTCCCGCAGCGCATATATTGCCCACCGCATTGCATATATATATATATATATATATGTACATTGCCCACAGCAGAGCATATATATATTGCCAACCGCGGCGCATATATATACATATATATATATATATATATATATATATATATATAATATATTGTCCCTCGCAGAGCATATATATATATATATATATATATATATATATATTGCCCACCGCAGCGCTATCATAAACCCATGGCAGCTCTATGAATCAAAAGTATTCTAACAGTGGCACATCTGGGTGGGAAGCTGGCACAATGCGCTGTTGAAAGAATACTTGTCATTCATAGTGCTGCAGCGGCATCTGTATATAGATGCGATGCGGGGGTCAGACATATATCCATATGTCTGGCCCTCACAGCCCTTCTATAATATTATGCCTTTGCATCGCTATGAATGAAAAGTATTCTATCAGCAGCGCTCCTGGCCGGGAAGCCGGCCGGCGCGATGCGCTGCTGATAGAATACTTTTCATTCATAGCGCTGCAGAGGCCTATGATTATAGAAACGTTGTTGGGGCTCGACATATAGCGTTATCTGGCCCCCACAGTGCTTCTATGTACATATGCGGCCGCAGCGCTATGAAAGGCAAGTATTCTTTCAGCAGCGCATCACGGCTTCCCGGCCAGATGTGCTGCTGTTAAAATACTTTTCATTCATAGCGCTGTGAAGGCATGCGATTATAGAAGCGCTGTGGGGGCCAGACATGTCGATATGGCTGTAGCGATATGAATGAAAAGTATTCTTTCAGCAGCGCATTGCGCCGGACGGTTTATGATAGCGCTGCGGGGGGAATATATATATGAGCTGGAGTGGGCAATATATATACGCGCTGCGGGGACAATATATATATATATATATATATATATATATATATATATATGTGCTGTGGTGGGCAATATATAAATGTGCTGCAGTGGGCAATATATATATATATATATATCTATATATATGCACTGTGGTGGGCAATATATATATGCGCTGTGGTGGGCAACATATATATGCGCTGCGGTGGGCAACATTTATATGCGCTGTGGTGGGCATGACTTACATAGCGCAGCAGGGGGCAAGATATATAGAATCTCTGCAGGGGCCAGACATATATTTCCCCCCCCCCCAGCGGTTCTATATATCTTTCCCCACTGCAACGCTTCTATTTGAAAACCCGGCCAGGAGCCCTGAATGGCTCCTCAGTACTGGCCATTTGTGGATCCCGGCGGGGAATTTAAAGATGAAAGTAAAATATATCATACATCACAGAGGAGTGGAGCATGCCGCCCACCCCTTGTTTAATAACTTCTAATCGCATCGGGTCTCGATGACTCCCTCAGCCCCTTTACTACAACTCCCATCATGGAACATAGTCTGTTCCATGATGGGTATAGTAGTACAAAACAATAATGTAGCCACCCCAGCCACCGACAGACTCCAACAGCCGGGGTATTACTACTCCCATAATGAAGACAAGTTTGTTCAATGATGGGATTAGTAGTAGTCCTGGCTGTTTGAGTCTGTAGGCAGAGGTAAAACGGCTGTACATGATGGCTGTTATAACGGGTCTTAACAGATGAATATGCCCGTTATTTTGACAGACACTATTCAGCTATGAGCACATGTTATTTCATCCGTTATTATACATCCATTTTTATACAGAAAACGGATGTTTAACCCCTTAATAACCATGGACATAAATGTACGTCCTTGTGTGGCGGTACTTAGCGCACCAGGACGTACATTTACGCCCTATGTGTGTCCGCGAGCATCGGAGCGGTGCTCGCATCATACACGGCAGGTTCCAGCTGCAAGCAATGACATCCGAGATCGCGTGGATGTCCGCCATTAACCCTTCAGATGCCGTGATCAGTACAGGTCACGGTACCTGCAGCAGTGCACATGTTAAAATAGATGATCGGATCGCCCGCAGCGCTGCCACGGGGATCTGATCATCTGTAATGGCGGACAGAGGTCCCCTCACCTGCCTCTGGCCGTCTCCCAGTGTCTTCTGCTCTGGTCTGAGATCGAGCAGACCAGAGCAGAAGATCACCGATAATACCGATCAGAGCTATGCCTTATGCATAGCACTGAACAGTATTAGCAATCAAATGATTGCTATAGATAGTCCCCTATGGGGACATAAAAAGTGTAAAAAAAAAAAAGTTGAAAATGTACAAATAAAAGGTAGTACTGTTCAGTGTTTTTTTTGTGGTGAAGGCGTTTTTTCGGGTTATAGCATCTTTTTTATTTAATTTTTTGCACCTATAGTCGGTCCGTGCCACCAGTAGCAGGCCTGTGCTGTGTGGACGGACCGTACCTGTTTGTGCAGCCTGCCCCACCGCTGTCAGTGATTTATCACGGATCAGCGTTTTTTTGGGGGTTCAGGCGGGTGCTTTTTTTTCGGGTTTTAATCGTTCTTTTTTTTGCGTTTTTTTTGTGTGGGGGTCGGTGTATGTGCCACCAGCCACTGTTCTGGGCTGAGTGGCCAGACCCTCCACTGACTTCTGCGCCCCTTGTCGCCACCAAGCGCTAATCAGTGTGCACTGATTAGGTGAACACTTTTTTTTTGGCGCAGGTTTTTTTGCGTTAGAAGTCTTTTTTTTTTTTTAAGTTTATTTTTCTTTTTTAGTTTAGTTTTATTTTATATTTTTATATTTGTGTTCTTAGAGCGGGTTAGTTAGTTAGGTTAGGGCGGGTTAGGGTGGTATTATCGCACCACACCACACGCAGCACACACACCAGTAAAGTTTCCCCCCATATTTATACATTTCACCCCCCATTAGAGTAGGGGAATGGCCCGCAGGGCGCTTTCAGCGGAAGAGGGAAATGCCATACTTGCCTCCGGCACTCCTCAGAGGACGAGGAAGACCCCACCTTCCTTATTTCTTCGTCCTCCTCATCATCTTCTGATGATGAGCCACCAAGGCGGCGGAGCAAACCTCCTCTGCTCCTGACCCTGTGCCCCATGCTAGTATGAGTCCCCTGGCGCTCAGACTAATCAAGCCCCCCAGCTAAGTTCACTGGTGCCCCATACCAGAGAACTTGTCTCGACTCAGCCAGCGGACCACGAGCCCGTGATTCCTGAGTTTGTTGGCGACATCGTTGGGTTCACTGAAATGGACAATTTCAGGTTTTTTTTCATTGACGAATTTGTCAATCTGATGGTTGACCAGACGAATCTGTACGCCCAACAGTTCGTCGCTGCAAACCTGGGCTCCTTTTTAGCTAGACCCAATGAGTGGTACCCAATCAATGCAGCCGAAATGAGGACCTTTTTGTGCCTCGTGCTGCATATGGGTCTAGTTAAATAGCATAGTGTCAGGCAATACTGGAGTGGGGACGTCCTTTACCAGACCCTGCTCTACAGTATCGCCATGGCACATCCCCGGTTTGAGGCCATTCAGAGATGATTGCAATATGCTGATAATGCGGAATGTCCCCCCCGAACTGATCCCGCGTATGACCGCCTGTATAAAATCAGGCCGGTCATCAATCACTTCGGGGCCAAATTTTGGGATGCCTATGTCCCAGGGCGGAGGTCGCTATTGATGAGTCTCTCATCAGCTTTAAGGGGAGAGAGTCAGTTACCGGCAATACATCCCTACCAAGCGAGTGTGGTATGGCGTGAAGATGTTTAAACTTTGCGAGAGTACCTCAGGGTACACTTGCAAGTTTATGGTGTATGAGGGACGAGATTCCCGTATTGAACCCCCAGAATGTCCCCTCACTCCGGGTGTTAGCGGGAAAAACGTTTGGGGCCTTTTGCACCCATTGCTAGATAAGGGTTACCACCTTTAACTAAATAACTTTTATACTAGTATCCCTCTCTTCACATCCCCCGCCGCCAGATCCACAGTCGCTTGTGGGACAGTCTGGAAGAATCAAAGAAGTCTTCCCTGCACGCTCCTATCCCCCAGGGTGAGTCCCGTGCTTTTCCCATGAAAACCTGTTGCTGGTCAGGTATAAGGACAAGAGGGATGTCCTTATGCTCACCACAATTCATGGGAACGGCAGCACCCCTGTCCCTGTGTGAGGTACCTCGGGACCGGTACTCAAGCCCGATTGTATTCTGGACTACAATCGGTATATAGGGGGGAGTTGATCTTTCTGATCAAGTCCTCAAGCCATATGATGCCATGCGGAAAACACGGACATGGTACAAAAAAGTTACGGTCGGGGCGTGGCCTGGACGCGCATGGCGGAGGTCGCATAGTCAGTGAGCTCCATCTAGACCCGGCTTATCAGCGGCACTAACCGGCAAAATCCTGCACCAAATTGCTCCATCAGCTCCGGAACTGTCCTACCCTCCCAGCGAAAAAAAGGGAAGAAAAGCCCACTGAAGCTAACGCAATTCTTCCCCGCTGCCGAATCACAAGATGGCGCCGGCGGCCTGCAAGCCTCCGGCGCAGCTACAAACCAAGAGGCTGGATGCTCTCCTACCTGTGTGAGTGCTATGTCGAGGGGAGCCCAGCTAACGGACTCACCGTCACCCCATGCACCGGTTCCCCCTGCTAGCCCGAATCTCTCACCCTCGCTCTGTTCAGCGCAGGCGGCTGGCGTTGCTCGGCACGGGACCGCGCCGGCCCTCACTGCAGTGGCTCTGCTGGCAGTGGCAGCCGACATTACCTCCTCGATCCGGACTGAAATCCGGTCAGCAGTCTCCAGCATCCAGAAGGAGCTTCAAGCCCTTGGCTCTCACACTGCTCACCTGGAGACTAAAATGGGTGAGCTGACATCAGCGCACAACACTGTTGTGGATAGTGTTAACAGCATGGAGGACGAGATCGCAGCGCTGAAGGCTAAACTTGCAGAGGTTGAGGATCGCTCACGGAGGAACAACCTCAGGATCCGAGGTGTTCCTGAGGAGGTCAAGCCTGAGGATCTAGAAAATTTTGTGACAGATTACTTTGCAGCTCTATTGCCCTCCGCATCGTCTCCCTAAACCTAAATCTATCCCTGCATCCTCACCTAGAGATGTGATAATGCGAGTCCATTTCTACCATATCAAAGAGAAGCTGGTGATGGCAGCCCGATGACCTAGTGATCTACCTGAAAGGTTCTCCCGCTTGTCTATCTTCGCTGACCTCTCACCTGCCACCCTGGCGAGGAGGAGGGAATGTGCTAAAGGTTCAGCTATTCTGAGGGCCAATAATGTCCCTTATAAATGGGGATTTCCCACTAAATTAATCATCATTCATGATGGCGCTAAACATGTGGCTGTTATTTCAGAAGCATTACTTCAGCTTTGCCAAGCCTGGCACCTGTCGTTACCCACCACTGGAGCCCCCGAGGGCCCCACTCGTTCTCCACGGAAACTCTCCGATGACTGGACTCTGGTACAGTATGGTAAAAGACGTTCTGAATAATTGTCTATTTTTTTATGCAGGTTTCATCTTGTTTAGCCGGGCACATGAGATGGTACAGGTCTCTTTCTTTACCTGTATCCCCCGACAGTGGTTCTCTACCTGATCCACTATGGCACTGGTATTTTCGAATCTATTTTCATTTTTGCACCCTGTTGGTGCGCCTTCGAGTTTATATTTCTTATGTTTATGTTTCCAGTACACTCATTGAACACCAGTATGATCTATTCAACTCATTTGTATTGTTGCACACATTTCATACTAAATGTACTAATGCATTGACGCCGCGGTCGTCCTCTCGGCCGCCATGGTAATTAATATAACATCCCTTAATGTTAGGGGACTCAAATCCCCTTTCAAGCGCTCTCAGGTTTGGCCGGAGGCTCAGCGCCTCCGTACTGACCTGCTATGCCTACGAGAGACGCATTTGTCGGAGAGAGACTCTGTCCGGTTGAGACATAGGAACTTTCCTAACATTTTCTATGCCCACGCTTCTCATATGAAGCACAGCATGGCCCTAGCTATTAGAGACACGGTGGCAGTCACCGACATGGTGGTGGAGTCGGACAATTGCGGCAGATGCATTATTGCTAAATGTTCACTTAAAGGGAACCAATCATCAGATTTTACCCTATATAACGCTTGGCAAAGTGTTATATAGGGTAAAATCTTTATTTTCACCATTCCCGGGGGACGCTCCTGCCCCCAGGGATGGTGAAGATATGAAGTTATAAACTAGTCACCGACACCGCCGTAAGTAGTCACCTGGGCGGGGAGCTCTTCTCACCTAGTCCCGTTCTTCGGCCGGGAGTGCCGCCCCATCCGCTTGATTGATGGGCAGCGTCATTGTTCCACTCACTGAACAGACGGAGCAGAGCGATGACGCTGCCCATCAATCAAGCGGAGGGGGCGTCGCTCCCGGTCGAAGAACGGGAGTAGGTGAAAAGAGCTCCCCGCCTGAGTTGACTACTTACGGCGGCAGCGGTGACTAGTTTATAAGTTCATATCTTCACCATCCCTGGGGGCAGGAGCCTTTAATGCTATAGCCTATACTATTGCAGTGATATATGCGCCGAACAGAAAGAAACATAAGTTCTTACAACATGTTCTGTCTAAGGTGGCGAGGTCCAACCCAGCGGCACGTCTCATTGTGGTAAGTGATTTCAATTCCACTTTATGGCCCTCTATGGATACAACCTCCCAGACGCACTGCACTGAGCCCTCCCCTCTATTTGATACGATCTCCAAGCATTCTCTGTTTGATGTGTGGAGAATCCAGCACCCTAGTGATAGAGATTTTTCTTTTTTCTCCCATCCGCATAATATTTACACCAGGATTGACTTTTTCTTAGTTAGCAAACCATTAATTCATTACATTTCCAATTCACGAATCTACACCATAGATTGGTCCGACCACGCACCCATTTCCATTTGTATAGATGAACAATTGCCCCCGTCCAGAACCTCTCTATGGAGAGCTAGCTCTTATATACTTCAACATCACACCTATAAACTCAAATTACAAGACGCTATTACTTCCTTCTTTGATATTAATAAAAACTCGGTTTCTAGGGAGACCTCGCTGTGGTGCGCGTTCAAAGCTACTTTATGGGGGGTGCTAATTAGTCAATCAGCACATCATGGAAAGTTGGTGAGGGAAAAGAGACTTGCTGTGCAGACTGACCTTGCCGCCTTGCACAGGCAAAACAAAACTCGCTACTCTCCTTCCACTGCTGCCAAAATTTCTTCTATCACTACTGAACTGTACATAAATTTGATCTGGCTCTTAGACGCCACCAGCTTGACTCCTACTGGTGCGCTAACAAGCCAGGAAAAGTTTTAGCACTTACGGGAAGCTAAGAGTCGTATCGCTCATTTATCATTACCGGATGGTAATAAAGCCTTTGATCCTCAGTCAATTGCTAACGCTTTCGCTAAGTATTACCAAACTCTATATAACCTTTCTGACTCTGTCCCCTCCCTTACTCCCACCTTGTCGTCTATTTCTACTTTTCTCTCCTCTGTTTCTCTACCTACTCTTCCCTCTACAGCCGCTGAATTGTTATCTGTCCCATTCTCTAACTCTGAAGTGCTCAGCGCGATTAGGGCGTTAAAAGGGGGCAAATCACCAAGACCTGATGGCCTTGTTAATGAATTGTACAAAATACACGCCACTCACATTGCCCCACATTTAACTGATCTTTTCAACGAAATTGCTAGGACCGGCCACATACCGGCAGAGATGCTAGAGGCTGTCATAGTAACTCTCCCCAAACCGGGTAAGCCGCCTACTGAGCCCCCAAACGTTCGCCCTATTTCTTTACTAAACTCGGACCTTAAACTTCACTCCAAACTGTGGGACACGAGAATAGCTGAAATTCTGCCGTCTTTGATCTATGGGGACCAAGTAGGATTTGTCAAGGGCCGTCAAACTTCTGATGGCACGAGGCGTTTTATTAACATACTTGCTGAAGCCCATAAGAGTCGGACGCCTTCTCTGCTCCTGTGCTTGGACGTGGAGAAGGCGTTCGACCGGGTGCACTGGGGTTATCTGGAGGCTGTCCTTATTAAATTTGGCTTCCCCCCACCTGTAATTTCTGCGATATTGGCCTTGTACTCTTCCCCGTCCGCTAAGGTCTTCACATCTGGAGCCCTTTTGTTACCGTTTTGCATCACTAATGGGACAAGGCAGGGGTGTCCCCTTTCCCCTGTACTCTTTACATTGGTGATGCAGCCTTTTGCGGAACACCACAGGTCGGATACGACCATCCCAGGTATCATGATAGGTGGAGAGGAACATAAAATAGGGCTTTTCGCGGATGATGTCCTGATCGTGCTGACCTCCCCACTTCACTCTCTACCACAGGTCATTAAGCTTATTGATTGTTTCAGTGCTGCTAGCTTCTACAAACTCAATATTTCTAAAACCTCTGTTCTTCCCCTGTGCTTAGATTCCTCTATCATTTCCACTCTACAGGCTACCTATCCCTTTACGTGGGCGACGTCAGGAGTCACCTACCTTGGAGTCTTCCTGACTGCTTCTCCAGCATTATTGGTTTCTACTTACATCCCAACTCTCTCTGATCTCATAGCCGGGGAAATGAACAAATATTGCCACTTGCCCTTATCCTGGTTAGGACGCATCGTGGTAACTAAAATGTTTGTCTTGCCTGTTATACTTTATCTGTTCCGAAATTTGCCAGTCAAAATACCACTCACGGCCATCAAAAAATTGCAGTCACAAATAATAAGTTTTATATGGAAGAGAGGCAGGGCTAGAGTCTCCACCAAAATTCTCTACTTACCCACTGGGAGGGGAGGTTTGGGCTGCCCTGATTTAGTCACCTTTTACCGGGCTACACATTTGGTAGGATTGAAGCAAAGATGGATGGCAGAATCTGACGCCAGATGGCTCCCTATGGAATTGGCCATCACTGATGCACCCTCTTTCCAACACCTATTGTGGAAAGTAGCTGTTACTAAAACTCATGACTATACCCTCAGTCCTACTATTTCAGCTGCCTTGGATGTGTGGCTCTTCGCCCTTTCCTCTGATGTACTCTCACCTATCTCCTTTGCTTCCACTCCTCTCTCTATTCTGCATCTTCTTCTTCCGCGTGTTTCTTTCTCTGACTGGATCTCCCTTGGGGTTCACTGTCTAGGGGATCTCTGTGCACATGGAGCATTGCTACCCTTTGACACTCTCAGGTCTAGGCTTTCTCTCCCAGTTCATGATTTTTATAAATATCTTCAACTTAGGCACCTCATATCCTACACTACATGGCCTGACGACTCAGGGGATAAAGTATATACCAATTACTTTACTACTCATGTGGGAACTAGGGGAGGGATAGCGATTTCCTACCGAGCCTTGCAACACTCATCCTCCTCTGTGTCAATGCCCTTTAAATCAGCTTGGGAGAAGGATTTGGGTTTCCCAATTAGAGAGGACCAATGTTCGCACATTTTCTCCCTACCATTTACCTTATCTAAGTGTGTTAACCATATTGAATCAACTAAGAAACTTATGTATAGATGGTATTATACACCTGAGTGTTTGTCAAAGATATTTAAAGGCACGAATTCTACATGTTGGAGATATGGAGACGGAGTGGGGTCCCTCTTGCATGTGTGGTGGTCTTGTCCAACTATCACCTCTTTCTGGACAGCTATTTTACACCTTCTCATCAAGCTCCTGGGACCGCACGTGCCTTGGGGCCCAGGAGTAGCCCTACTGTCACTCCAACTGCATGACATACCGGTTGATGCTCGAACTGTTACTTTCCATGTCCTTACTGCAGCACGTGTTCTTCTTGCATCCTTATGGAAAACCCCGGAAGTCCCAAATATTCCGTCTGTAATTGCTAAGGTTAACTACTCATGTACTATGGAGAAGCTTATGGCGAAACGTCGCAACAAAGAAAGCCTCTTTTTACGGTCATGGGGCCCTTGGCTTGCATCAGGTTTTTATGGTTTGACAAACTCATAAAGCATGTCTAAGGCATTTGCCTTGCTTATGGGACTCATAAAGATTTTCATTCTAGGTTGAGCTCTGTTTACTACAATTTAATAGGCTGTTTACAATGTACCTGTTCTCTGCAAAGTGTGTGCTTCCCTGCTATGCATATAATTTGCTGACCTAATGTAACCCTTCATTATCTGTGATGTACTATGCTGTTAAGAGTTGTGTTATGTATTTCTCTTTCTCTATGGGGTACTGCGCTACCCCTTTTGTATGTCACTTCCTTTGGTAAACTTCAATAAATAAAAGTTTGAAAAAAAAAGTTGCGGTCTACATGGTACAGGTTGCGATGTACAAACCTTTTGTACTGTCCAAGTATGCTGGCAACTCAGGGACATTCCTGCAGTTTCAAGAGGTAGTTCTACAGGTCCTCATCTTTGGTGGCCGCCAAGGAGCAGGTCAGAGCACCTCTGGAACTGTGGGCCCCCGGATCGTCCCCAGCCAATACTTTCCAGGTGAGGTCCCCCACACTGGAAAGAAGGGACGATCCCAGAAAAAATGCAGAGTGTGTCACAGGAGGGGGATTTGGAAGGACACCACCACTCAGTGTGACACTTGCCCAGATCATCCGGGCGTCCGAATTAAAAACTGGTTCAGGGAGTAGCACACTTCCATGGAGCATTACATTTTTAATCCTTTTCCCTAATTTTAATTCCTCAGAATTCGACTCCAATGTACCAGTCCAGAGTACATTGTCTTCAAAAAAAAAAAAGTAAAACCAAACCCCCCCCAAAAAAAATTCCAAAACCTCTTTCCCAATACCCCTGATATCTTACCCCCCCCCCAAAAAAAAAATGGGTCATGGGACACAGAGTCAACAGCATTGGGGGTTTGCAGTTGCCTCAAATGTGCATCGCTCTCTTCCCACCTGAGCATGGTGTGCATTTGAGGTAACATATTAGGGATGGCCACACACATCACATTCCCAGAATGATGATCCAGAGTATAGGGTTTGGGGCGGGCATCATTTCTACTTTCGGCTATACTCTGGGTCATCATTCTGGAAATTGGAATATCAGTATTAAAATTGCAATTTTCTCCCCCCCCCATAGTACACTTCATCCATTCCTGGAAACTAAATTTAGGGAACACCCGTCTGTTCCAAATGTCCACTTCACCCCTATACATCTTCCCTAGGGTGTGTACTGTTTGTAATATTCTCACATGTGGGTGTTCCTTTCTTGTATTTTCCTCTGAATGTATGTTACTTTTAGATCTGTAAGAAACATCGGCCTCAAATGCGAAGAGTTCTCGCTGAGCTCTGTCGTATTTCCAGGCGACAATTCGGAGTCACATGTTAGTTGTTCCTAGAAAGATGAAGCAGAGCATAGGTTGAAAATTGCAATTTTCAAAAGCTACCCTTCATCCATTCCTGGAAAATAAATTTAGGAAACCCCTGTGCGTTCAAAATGTCCTCTTTACCCTTATATCCATTCCTCAGGGGGGTACTTTCTGTAATAGTGTCACATGTGGGTGTTTAATTTTTGTATTTTCCACTGAATGTATGTAACCTTCAGCTACTGATATGCCATAAGTCTCAAATGCAAACAGACCTCTATGACTTTTGAACCTTGTTGTGCGCCAGCCCAGCACGTTACCCCATATGTAGATGTGTTTCCATAGTCAGGAGAAAAAGCCCTCTAAAAATTGTAACCCAATTTCTCCAATTACCCCTTATGAAAATGTAAAAATTGGGTAACCCCAGCATTTTAGTGTAAAAAAATCTCATTTTTCATTTTACAGCCCACTGTTCAAAAAACTTGTGAGGTATAAGTACTCACTGTACCCCTTGTTTCCTTCTTTGAGGGGTGTAGTTTCAAAATTGTGGTCACTTCCCGGGTTTTTTTTAGATTTTATGCCAGAACCTCAACCATTGCAGTGCAAAGCACCACTTTAGGCCTCAAATCTCATTGGTGCTGTCTCACTCCTAAGCCCTATTTTGCACCCGCAGAGTGCTTTACTGCCATATATGGGGTATATCCTTATTCTGGAGAAATTGGGCTACAAATTTTGTGTAGTTTTTTTTTCCCTTACTACTTGTGAAACTAAAAAAAATTTGGTTAATACCAGCAATTGAGTATGAAAAATCTAATTTTTCACTTTTATGGCCCACTGTTCAAAAAAACTGTGAGGTGTAAGTACTCACTGTAACCCTTGTTACATTCCTGGAGGGGTCTAGTTTCCAAAATGGTGTCACATGTGGGGGGTTTCTGCTGTTCTCGCTTCATGGGAGGTTTGAAAATGCACATGACCCCCGACTTAAATTTCAGCAAAATTCTCTCTTCAAATGACCAATGGCGCTCCTTCTGTTCTGAGACCTGTAGTGCACCAGCAGAGCACTTAACATCCACATATGGGGCATTTTCTTAATCGGGAATAATTTGGCTTTAAATTTTGGGGTCCATTTTCTCCTATTACACCATGTGAAAATGAAAAATTTGGAGTAACACCATAATTTTAGTGTTAAAAATAAAATTTTTCACTTTTACAGCCCACTGTTCAAAAACCTGTGAGGTGTACGTATTCACTGTAACCCTTGTTACGTTCCTGGAGGGGTCTTGTTTCCAAAATGGTGTCACATGTGGGGGGTTTCTGCTGTTCTGGCTCCATGGGAGGTTTGAAAATGCACATGCCCCGACTTCAATTTCAGCAAAATTCTCTCTTCAAAAGACCAATGGCGCTCCTTCTGCTCTGAGACCTGTAGTGCGCCAGCAGAGCACTTAACCACATATGGGGCATTTTATTAATCGGGAAAAATTGGGCTTCAAATTTTGTGGTCCATTTTCTCCAATTAGCCCTTGTGAAAAAGAAAAATTTGGGATAACACCATCAATTTAGTGTTAAAAATCAAATTTTGCATTTTCAAGTCCAAACTCAACGCAAAGTCGTCAAACACCTTTGAGGTGTTAAGGCTCACTATACCCCTTGTTACGTTCCTTGAGGGGTGTAGTTTCCATAATAGTATGCCATGTTTTTTTTTTTTTTTTGCTCTTCTGGCACCCTGGGGACTTTCTAAATGCAACATACCCCCTAAAAACCATTTCAGCTAATTTCTCTTTCAAAAAGCCAAATTTTGCTCTTTCTCTTCTGAGCATTGTAGTGCCTTAGCAGAGCACTTAACGTCCACATTTAGGGCATTTTCTTAAATGGGAGAAATTGGGATACACATTTTGGGGTCCATTTTCTCCTATTACCCCTTGTGAAAATTAAAAATTTGGGGTAGCGATAAAAATCAAATTTTCCATTTTCACGTCCAACTTCAACGCAAAGACGTCAAACACCTGTGAGGTGTTAAGGCTCACTATACCCCTTGTTACGTTCCTTGAGGGGTGTAGTTTCAAAAATAGCATGCCATGTGTTTTTTTTTGTTTTTTTTTGCTGTTCTGGCACCATGGGGGCTTCCTTCTTGCAACATGGCCCCCAAAAACCATGACAGCAAAATTCATTTTAAAAAATCCCACAGTTGCTCTTTCCCTCTTGAGTCATGTTGTGAGCACACAGAGCACTTTATGTCAACAAATGAGGTATCTCCATACTCGAGAGAAATTGGGCTACATTTTTTTTCACCTGATACCACTTTTAAAAATGAAAAAAAAAAGAGGCTACAAAAACATGTTAGTGTAAAAAAATGCAGATTTTGATATTTCTCCACTTTGCTGCTATTCTTGTGAAACACCTAAAGGGTTAACAAACTTTCTGAATGTCAGTATGTATTTTCTATAATGGGGTCATTTATGGGGTATTTCTTACAGAAAGGCCCCTTAAATCCACTTCAAACTTAACTGGTCCCTGTAAAATTCAGATTTTGAAATTTTTGTGAAAATTTTTTTAATTGCTGCTATACTTTGAAGCCCTCTGATGTCTTCAAAAAGTAAAAAAAAATGTCAACTTTATGATGTCAACATAAAGTAGACATATTGTATTTCTGAATCAATATAACATTTATTTGGAATATCCATTTTCCTCACAAGCAGAGAGTTTAAAAGTTAGAAAAATGCAAAATTTTCTAACTTTTTATTAAATTTGGGGATTTTTCACCAAGAAAGGATGCAAGTAACAACAAAAATTTACCACTATGTTAAAGTAGAATATGTCACGAAAAAACGTTCTCGGAATGAAAATGATCAGTGAAAGCATCGCAGAGTTATTAATGCATAAAATTACAGTGGTCAGAATTGCAAAAAAGGGCTCAGTCCTTAAGGTGAAAAAGGGCTCAGCGTTAATGACTCACTCACAAAGTGGGTGAAGCTTGGCATCAATGGGTGTGAAAGGAGGGGTGGCTTCATGCAATCACAATTTATGCTACAGAGGTGACATAAATTGACATTACGGTAAATTTTACACCAGCTCAGCGCTCTTCAGGCCACTTCACTGCCTTATTTATAGGAGGTTTTACTTCTTAATAAATTAAGGAAATGGAAAGCAATGCACTTTTACGTTTAGATTGGCATGTGGAACAGCAGTCTTAAATTCCATATTTGCAACAATTTTTTTTCACTTCTCTAATGAGTCTAAAAGAAAGCAAGTTTGCACATAGTCTTTAGTAAAAATGTTATGTCTTGTGTATTTGCAGCTTATGCTGGCCCATTTGTCTCTATGGTAACAGACTACAAACATCCTATGCTGCGGAAAGTACAGTCGCATCTCTGGTAAATGTCTTCTACATCTTTCTGACACATATTTGCTGAATTAGCAAGTTATAGAGGATTGATTGAAGGATGTATGACTGCTGATGCATCGGACTACACAAAGCTTAATTGTTGTCTGTTTCTATGGAAACTCATAGAGGTGTATCAACACAAAATGGTCGGACATTATGAATAAATATCTGCAAACTGGCTTTCCTATTAATTCTATGAAAGTGCTAGGGTGAACATAGCAGAGTACAAAGAGATTACTGTAGAAACAGATTACATACAGGGTTTCTTCATAGTCTATAACCATAGAGTCATCTATAGGAAACAGTTGTTTATTTTGAATGTAGATTGCTAGCAAATTGTTTATTTTTTTTAAATTTTGGATCCATTTAAAGGGCTACTCTGTTACTCCAGCATTCGGAACATTTTGTTCCAAACACTTGGAGCGGGCGGCGGGGGGTCATGATGTCACTGCCATGCCCCTCATGACATCTTGCCATGACCTCTCAATGCAGGTCTATGGGAGGGGGCTAGGCAGTCGCCACACCCCCTCCCAATGACTTGCATTGAGGGGGTGTGGTTAACGTCACGAGGGATAGAGGATAAGATGTCTAGGAACAAATTACCCATTAAAGCTTTAGAAAATCGGTTGTTGAAGAATTACACAACCTGAAATGCAACTTTGCAAGAGTTTTAGATATGTATATTCATTACATTCAGTAAATCAGTGTTTTCCAAACATGGCTTCCAGCTGTTGAAATACTACAACTTCCAGCATGCCTAGAGCATGCCAAAGGATATCCAGCCATAATCCTGTTGGCTTCGGCATCATCTTTGTCCTAGCTAATGCACAGGCCAGCAAGTGAGTGTGGGACGAGCACTCCTCTGTGCTCACTCCTTTCCTGTCTGAAACCAGAGAGAAGGGGTTACAGAGTAGCCTTTAGTGTTTGGATGAAGAGACCCACCACAGCACAGCAATTTGCCTCTAAGCCCTTGAGAAAGCCACAGCCTGTGGCGAAACGTCGGGCAGGTGGGCAATGTGTGATTGAATTTCATTTTAATTCACCCTGAGAATTGTGGACTGCAGCCTCAGTTCTCCCACATACAAGATTACTTGAGCACTTGTGAATTGGATTTTAATCATGGCTCCATAAAAGTTATATTTTAATAGTGGATCGGAAATTTAGGGTACTAATGATCGCATAGCGATCAATTGTAAATCACCACAGCACAGCAGACTCAGGGAGGAAGTCCATGCATGTTGAGTGAAGGCGAACTCTCAGACACGCCCCTTCCTGAGCAGTGGATGTCAGAATGAGTGAGCAGCAGATCATAGGGATTTGTAAGCCAAATACCGAAGTTAGACACATAAAATAGACATGTAAAGAATCTGCATGACCTAGTAAGTACCATTTATAAGAATTATTTTTCTGTGATATAACAGGTAAACATTTTGGCATCATACTATGTGCCTGCGTTTTGTTACATCTTGCTGGCTTTATTGCTTCACCTTATATAGTGCAATGCCATTCGGAGGATATGTAGCCATCAGTGAATGCAGTACCTTCTCAGAAGTATAAAAGAATATCATTTTGTGGTGTGGGAGATTTTTAGTAGCATGTCTTACTAAACATTTGCTTTGAATAGGATATTATTTGTGCTCATTAAAGATCAACATGACATTTACAAAATCTCCACAAATGCTTTATTTTAGCCCATTTTATTCCGGCCTCTTCAATCAGATTTTATATTTCTGATGAGTGATTAGCTATAATACAGCGCCTTCTTCACCGCTGTGAAAATCTATTATTTTATTACAGTAATATGCAATTCATCAAGATTAGAAAGAAAAAGTGACACAACAAAGAAAAAGGCTTGTATTTACTCCCAAATTTTATAAAACTTAAAGGGGTACTACGGTGGAAAACATTTTTTTTTTCAATCAACTGGTGCCAGAAAGTTAAACAGATTTGTAAATTACTTCTTTAAAAAAATCTTTACCCTTCCAGTACTTTTTAGCAGCTGTATGCTGCAGAGGAAATTATTTTCTTTTTTAATTTCTTTTTTGTCTTGTCCACAGTGCTCTCTGCTCTAGACAGTTCCTGATACAAGACAGAAAAGAAATTAAAAAAGAAAAGAATTTCCTCTGTAGCATACAGATGCTAAAAAGTACAGGAAGGGTAAAGATTTTTTTAATAAAAGTCATTTACAAATCTGTTTAACTTTCTGGCACCAGTTGATTTAAAAAATAAATTGTTAAAGGGTGAAAACCAGGTGGGCTAGACAACACCCTCAGGAGTGGCCCAAAGTCAAACTGGATACCCGACACAGCGGGTCCACACCTGCTTCTCTTTACACTAGTCATCTCATGACACACATTTTAGGATGTGCTGAGACATGAGGAAGAACACGGGAACTAGCGCCAGTTAAATTCAAAGTCTATCGGTATGTTTTTTGAAATATTGGAGGAACCTGGAATACCAAACACAAGGGGGAACATGCAAACTTGCATGAACATATAGCTGTGTCTGGAGGATCCAACATGTGTCGAATACAAAGACAGCACATTGGTTTCAACGGGCACATGTTATTCTTCATTTCCCCTGTGGAGGCGCTGCAAGAGAACTGAACTCTTGGTGCTGGAATTCCTTGAACACTAGATGTAAACTCTATCAGTCCCAGCAGCAGGCCAGCATGTTCTCAGGGTATTTTTCCACTAAATTGGGGGGTTATAAAAATTGAAATAAAAGTGTCACTAGCTTTAAAGGGGTTCTCCGCTACCCCAGTGGTCAGAGAATTTGGTTCTGAACGCTTGGGGAGGGCAGCGGGGGATGTGACATCATGCCAGGCCCCTCTTGATGTCCCACCACGCTCCCTCAATGCAAGTCTATGTGAGGGGACTTCCCATAGATTTGCATTGAGGGGGCGAGGTGTGACATCACGACCCCCGCCGCCCGCACCCAGTGGTCTAAACAAACGCCGGGTGCTGCACAGAGATTGCGGGGGTCCACAGCGGTGGAACCCCGCGATCAGACATCTTATCCCCTATAGACAGGAGCTCATTCTTATCCCATTTCTTTGTTAAAGTTTAACCCCTTAAGGACACATACGTCTCCATTTCCGAGTCCTTAAGGACACATGACGTATGAGAACGTCATGTGCTTTCCCGGCCCCCCGCAGCCATCTGGAGCGATCTGCGGCGGATTCCGGGTCAATCCGATCTCCATGGACCCGGTGACCCGGAATAACTGGCTGATTGGGGCCATCTCTTACGGCCCCGAACAGCCATAGCCAGCAGGGGAGAGCAGGCCACCTCACAATCGTTCTGATTCGTCGGCCGGTTTACCGGCCGACCAATCAGGGCACCTGCTGCGGGTGTCACTCCCGCAACCCGCTCTGCCCCTCTTCGAGAGGACGTGAGCGGGTGCAGGACGTGGACCCCAGCAGCTGGGGACCCCGATGCCCGGCATCCCTGTTGGGATTGGGGCCCCAGGAGCGGCGGAGGTGAGGGACTGACCTGCAGCGTGGATCAGCAGTTGGACATGAGTGACAGCCTCCTGCTGTTGCTTAGCAACAGCTCCCAGCATGCAAAAAGGGCATGCTGGGAGCTGTAGTTATGCAACAGCAGGAGGCAGACCACCACAACTCCCAGCATTCCCTTATGGGCATGCTGGGACTTATAGTTTTGCAACAGCTGGAGGCACTTTTTTCTATGGAAAAGTGTACCTTCAGCTGTTGCATAACTACAACTCCCAGCATGCCCGTTGGCTGTCGGTGACTGCTGAGAGTTGTAGCTTTGCAACAGCTGGAGGCACACTGGTTGTGAAACACTGAGTTTTTTTTACTTAACTCAGTGCTTCACAACTGGTGTGCCTCCAGCTGTTGCAAACTACAACTCCCAGCATGCACCGGACATGCTGGGAGTTGTAGTTTTGCAACAGCTGGAGGCACACTGGTTGTGAAACACTGAGTTAAGTAGCAAACCAGTGTGTCTCCAGCTGTTGCATAACTACAATCCCCAGCATTCCCAGCCAAAGTAGTATGCCTCCAGCTGTTGCAAAACTACAACTCCCAGCATGCAATGAAAGACCATAAATGCTTGGAGTTGCAGTTTTGCAACAGCTGGATCCCCCCCCCAATGTGAATATACAGGGTACACTCACATGGGCGTAGGTTTACAGTAAGTATCCGGCTGCAAGTTTGAGCTGCGGCAAATTTTCTACCGCAGCTCAAACTGCCAGCGAGAAACTACTGTGGACCCCCGCCCGTGCGACTGTACCCTAAAAACACTACACTACACTACACTAACACAAAATAAAAAGTAAAAAACACTACATATACACATACCCCTACACAGCCCCCCTCTCCTCCCCAATAAAAATGAAAAACGTCTGGTACGCCACTGTTTCCAAAACGGAACCTCCAGCTGTTACAAAACAACTACTCCCATTATTACCAGACAGCCACTGACTGTCCAGGCATGCTGGGAGTTTTACAACAGCTGGAGGCACCCTGTTTGGGAATCACTGGCATAGAATACCCCTATGTCCACCCCTATGCAAGTCCCTAATTTAGGCCTCAAATGCGCATGGCGCTCTCACTTTGGAGCCCTGTCGTATTTCAAGGCAACAGTTTAGGGTCACATATGGGGTATTGCCATACTTTCTCCCCTCTCCTCCTTTTTACCCCTTGCAAAAATTCAAAAATTGGGTCTACAAGAACATGCGAGTGTAAAAAATGAAGATTTTGAATTTTCTCCTTCACTTTGCTGCTATTCCTGTGAAACACCTAAAGGGTTAAAACACTTACTGAATGTCATTTTGAATACTTTGGGGGGTGCAGTTTTTATAATGGGGTCTTTTATGGGGTATTTCTAATATGAAGACCCTTCAAATCCACTTCAAAACTGAACTGGTCCCTAAAAAATAGTGAGTTTGAAAATTTTGCGAAAATTTTTTAAATTGCTGCTGAACTTTGAAGCCCTCTGGTGTCTTCCAAAAGTAAAAACTCATAAATTTTAAAGTGGCAAACATAAAGTGGACATATTGTATTTGGGAATAAAAATAAAATGTATTTGGAATATCCATTTTTCTTGCAAGCAGAGAGCTTCATAGTCAGAAAAATGCAAAATTTGCTATTTTTTCATCAAATTTTGGAATTTTTCACCATGAAAGGATGCAATTTACCACAAAAAAATTACCACTATGTTAAAGTAGAATATGTCACGAAAAAACATTCTCGGAATCAGAATGATATGTAAAAGCATCCCAGAGTTATTAATGTTTAAAGTGACAGTGGTGAGATGTGCAAAAAACGCTCTGGTCCTAAGGTGTAAAATGGCTGGGTCCTTAAGGGGTTAAAGATTACAGTAATGATGTAAAATGTAGCTTCTTTCTAGAAGAATAAAAATAATAAGGATTTTTTCTTGTTGTTTTTTGAAGTTCCAAATAAGAAACCTAAGGTGTACTATAAAACCTAGGAGAAGAGCGAGGGGAGCTTGATACTAAGGGGGCACATAAATTATATGATATAGCTCACAGGCAATGTATTGTTTTGGGAAATTAGCTTTTAGGGATTTTTTTTTTTGAGCAGCCAATGTCTGGTGCAGAGCCAGAAACTCGACTCGACATCCTCATGGAAACCAGATGATACATTGATTTTCTTTTTACTTTAATGGAGTTTGGGAAGAAGGAAACAGCAGGAAAATTGCAGGGAACCGAACTAATGACGGTTGTATGAAACTCTATTAAGGTGGTAAGATGGTGGAGAGTTCTTATATTTTAGCTATTTATTCATATAGTGCTGTTTCTATGGAGGCATTAAAATCCTATAGCCATGTTATTCCCCTTACATTTACTATATGAGCACATTAAAGACAATGATAACATGTAGCGAACGTAGGAGACTGAAGATCAGAGGACACTATGGGGTGAACATGTTTCTTTGCTTTGCAGGTGCTGATCATATCAATATATAAATGTCAAACAGTAGGACTTTACTGCAGAGACCACGTAAACAATTTATAGCTCTGTTTTTCTATTAAAACCCTTCAGGCGTGATATGTTTCACCCGACTTTTTTATTTTCTTATTCTTCCTTTTCATGGAAACTCTTATAACGGAGTCAGGATGTTTAGAATGACGTTTCTCTATCATCTGGCGGTGGGTTCATTTTTAATAATTTAAAATCTAGAACGTTATAAAATAAACATATATATATATATATATATATATATATATATATATATATATATATATATATATATATATATATTTAGTTTATTTTTTCATTTTCTGCAGTATAAAACATTTTTGTTTGTTTGTTTCCTATATGAAAACTGCCTACAAGCAGGCTTTGTGTTGTTAATGGATTGGATTTGTTAATGGATTTGATTACAATATTGTTATTATTATTATTATTTTTTTTTTTTGGGAGGCAATCCCTATTTGTCTATTGGCAACAAAATCAGTGTCCCTCTGGTTGGATGCCCAACAATAAGCTTTTATCTGTGCGGAAAGTGTTCCCTTTCCCTGCAGTGCCACCACAGGAGAAATTAGTCATTACATTCAAATTAAAGGGGTTATTAAACCGCTTCCTGTCTGTCTCCAGGTTGAGTGTGGTATTACAACCTGGCTCCATTCATTACAATGAAACTGAGCTGCAGAACCCCACCCAACCGGGAGACAGACGGGGAGCAGTTTTGGAAAGAAATTACCTCCCTTTTTCTATTCCTGGATAAAACCTTTAACCCCTTAAGGACTCAGGGTTTTTCCGTTTTTGCACTTTCGTTTTTTCCTCCTTACCTTTTAAAAATCATAACCCATTCAATTTTCCACCTAAAAATCCATATTATGGCTTATTTTTTGCGTAACAAATTCTAATTTGCAGTGACATTAGTGATTTTACCCAAAAATTCACGGCGTAACTGAAAAAAAAATCATTGTGCGACAAAATCGAAGAAAAAACGCCATTTTGTAACTTTTGGGGGCTTCCGTTTCTACGCAGTGCATATTTCGGTAAAAATTACATACGGTCAAATGGTTAAAATGATACCCTACTTATATAGGTTTGATTTTGTCGCACTTCTGGAAAAAATCATAACTACATGCAGGAAAATATATACATTTAAAAATGTCATCTTCTGACCCCAATAACTTTTTTATTTTTCCACGTAAAGGGCGGTATGAGGACTAATTTTTTGAATCGTGATCTGAAGTTTTTATTGGTATGATTTTAGTTTTGATCAGACTTTTTGATCACTTTTTATTCATTTTTTAATGGTATAAAAAGTGACCAAAAATGCGCTTTTTTTGATTTTGGAATTTTTTGGCGCGTACGCCATTGACCGTGCGGTTTAATTAATGATATATTTTTATAGTTCGGACATTTATGCACGCGGCGATACCACATATGTTTATTTATTTATTTTTTTACACTGTTTTATTTTTTTTATGGGAAAGGGGGGGTGATTCAAACTTTTATTAGGAAAGGGGTTAAATGACCTTTATTAACACTTTTTTTTTTACTTTTTTTTTGCAGTGTTATAGGTCCCATAGGGACCTATAACAATGCACACACTGACCTCTTGCACAGATCACTGGTGTGTATTAACACGCCTGTGATCAGTGTTATCGGCGCTTGACTGTCCCTGCCTGGACCACAGGCACGGAGCAGCCCTCCCGGTGTCCTGTAAGCTGTTCGGGACGCCGCGATTTCACCGTGGCTGTCCCGAACAGCCCGACTGAGCAGCCGGGTCACTTTCACTTTCACTTTAGAAGTGGCGGTTAGCTTTGACCGCCGCTTCTAAAGGGTTAATACCGCACATCGCCACGATCGGCGATGTGTGGTATTAGCCGCGGGTCCCGGCCGTTGATGAGTGCCGGGACCGACGCGATGTGATGCGGGATCGCGGCTCGATCCCGCTTCATATCGCGGGAGCCGGCGCAGGACGTAAATATACGTCCTGCGTCGTTAAGGGGTTAATAGGCCTTTTTAAAAATGAACAGCCAGTCTGATTGGTTGCTATGGACAACTGGTCAACTTTGCCTTCACACACATTTTGATAAATCTTCCCCTTTTTGTGTGTGAAGCAGGTAGGTTGGGTCCTTCAGAGAAATAAGCATCCTTTGTGAATTCTCTCCACTTTGTTCAAGATATAATAGTCTTAAGGCTCCCATACATGAAGAATGAAGAAAAGTTGCTTAAATCTGCTGAGCTTAGCAGGGCTGTCCAATTGTGGAAGGTATATTTGGGCCTTTGGGCTTTCCCTCTACAGATAAATGATCGGGAGTGTTGGATTTCGGCTGCCTGGTCCTTTTTTCCAAAAGAGATTGTAATGCCCCAAGACCTTCTGTGTTACCTAAGCAGACTAGAAGGTACTGGTGTGTGATACCAGTGAGTCAGGCAGATAAGCATAGTCAGCGGTCAGAGTCATACACAGAACAGACAGAGTGGTACCCAGGCATGAGGCAGACTGCTCAGGTTCAGGTCAGCAATCCAGGCCAACAACAGGAGAGTCAGAACAGTACAGTGAAATTCAAGTACAATAATAAACCAAGAATCAGAAAACATTGAATAACAGGAGCAGAGTAGCATATCTCTGCTTGAAACACTAAGAACCAAGAATACTTAGAAACAGAATGCTGGGTGGAACAATCTTAAAGAGTACATATAATGACGATCTGGAGGCAGGATATGTGTAAACTGTCCAGAAATTATCGTAGTCCAAAACCTGGCACAACATGATGCGACCAGGAGTTGAAATGCTAAAAGTTTCATGCTAAGTCTATGAATTATCTGGCATTTCTTTACAAGTAATCTTTAAATAGTTATTTCTGAGTAATGATAGGTAAAGTAAAAATTCTTAGTGTTTTTGCTGGCCCTTTAAATAAGTTAAAGAGGCTGTGTGCAACCCTTATAGGCCAAGGTTTAAACAACAAGAGGCATGGTAGCAGCTGGGAGAGCGGGACAAAGACCAGAGGATAGTGGATAAGATGTATGATTGCTGGGGACCCCTGTTATCTTGGTGCAGCCCCCCGGCATTCTTTTCCGGGCACTGCCTCCGAGACGGGTATGTGACGTCACGAACATGCCCCCTAGTGATGTCACGCCCCACCCCCTCCATTCATTTCTTTTGGAGGGGGTGTGACGGATAGGGGATAAAATGTATAAACCTGGAATACCCCTTTAAGAGACCTGGATGCACTACTTTGTAATTTTCAGGGGGTGGAGTATGGAGTGTAGAAAATAAGTAAAGAATTTCGACTGAATGTTTTCATGGTTCCCACGTGTGTACACCCATTTATTTTTGCTGCTCTTCACAATAATAAAATACACAATAAACTCCTCTTAGTTACTGTTATTGGCTTTTAATTAAAGTCAAGTGAAACTTTTCGAGTAGTTTTCTACGAAATGACAATTGAAGCACGCTTAAATTATTCTCACTCTACTTTTATCCACAGCCCCTAAAATAAGACTTGTATTTTTTCTTTTTTTAATAAGATAAATTATAGTATTTTTACCTGTTAATTAAATGCTGTTCTTTTTTTCATACAGCGCGTATCATTGCTAACTTTAGATCTGAAAATGAGTAGCTTTCCCACTAACACATTGTTAACTTGATGGTGGGATTAATTGAGAGTTACTCAAAAGCAGCAAACTTGTAAAGTTAACTCTAATTGTGGATGTTTTAGCAGTAGCTACATCTGGATTCATTGTATAAAGAGAGTAGAGTTGAGCTAGCCAAGCCCCTCGAACCCAGATTCAATCCGACCTTTTGGGGATTTGCTACTAGCTGAACTTTCACACATTGCCAGGTTCGTCTTGTGCAGTAGATACAGTGTTCAGGTATTTCTGGCTCTCCCATAGAGATGCATGTAGGGGGTGTCTCAGCCACAGCTTTGTGCCATGGTCAACACACTGCATTCATGCAGAGAGTCAGGAAACCGGGAGGGAGATTGCAGGGGGTCCCTGCGGTCAGACCCCACATGATCTGACACTATCCTCTATCCTGTAGATAGAGGATATGTTTTTTAACCTGTTAAGGACTAAAGGAGTACAGGTTCACCCTTGTGTCCTGGTACTTAAATAGGCACTGTCAGATATAAAAACTTTTGATATGTTGTAAAGCATGCAAAAACAATAGGTTTTGCAGTTGCTTTCATTAGAACATTTTCAGTATTTCATACTGAAAAAGCCAGTCAAAGAACTGCCCCCTCTGCCTCCTGGAATGCATTCAGTGCTTCTGTGAACACTGCTTCGTCCTGGTCTCCGGGACGTTTTGGAGGGGGAAGGGGCTGTACACACTGCAGAGACTCATGTGAAGAGAAGAGAAAGGGAAGAATCATAAAGGGCTCACCGGCATAGAAGCGGTTAATGGGAGACGATCATAAGAAGCGGAGAATCCAGGCAGGAAGCTATCCCAGAGAAAGGAGACAGTACGTCCCCGAAACTGGTCGAAAGTTCCTCCATTGGATTCCAAAACTATCCGCAGTGACGTCACGTGGGAAAAAACTGTTGATCAACTCTCTCAGGCAGCGAGGAAGGTAGAGACGCCACCAGGTGAGGCTTTCTCCTATCCCGGCCTGCACCCCTGAACTAACCCGGACTGCAGCACAGCGAGGACTCCAAAGAAATACCGGACGGAACCCCCGAAAATCACTACAGAATGCGGTAAAACAAAAACATCCTTTCACATGTATATTAGTGGAATATATATATATATATATATATATATATATATATATATATATATATATTATTTTTATTTTTTGGCCTAAACAGGGCAACCTTTTCCAAAACAGGACATAAATTCCCCCCCCCCCCTTTTTCCTTTCTGTTGAAAGATTCACGCACCACCATCAAATATCCACCTGAAGTGGAATAAACATAGACATTTTTTATTTCTGCAACAGCAGGTAGGCATCTTTGATATGCATTGATATTACAGTGTTAATACTTAACAATCATACTGAACCAAGTATACCAAGTATATCTCCTTCCCAACACTCCAATTCAGTAGTCAATTGGATAATTGGACACAGCAAGCCAAATTGATACCATTCAACTCCCTCAGATTGTTCATAACTCCAACCGATATCCACAGATATATTCACAGTACCGAGCACTTTATAGGTGGTAACAACATACAACATATTTCACGCTTGATCATTAATACATGTAAATCCAATCACAGTAACCCCGCATTTGCATCTTTTTGCAGATCAACTGTGGAATAGAGACTACAACAGACAGGAAATATTGTATGAGACCCTCTGCAATTTATAATTATATTTATATTAAATATATTTTACAGCCAATAAATACAGATTTGTAAATTACTTCTATTAAAAAAATCTTAATCCTTTTAGTACTTTTTAGCAGCTGTACACTAAAGAAGAAACTCTTTACTTTTTGAATTTCTTTTTTTGTGTTGTCCACAGTGCTCTCTGCTGACACCTCGGTCTGTGTCAGGAACTGTCCAGAGTAGCATAGGTTTGCTATGGGGATTTGCTCTTGACAGTTCCTGATACAGGCATCAGGTGTCAGCAGAGAGCACTGTGGACAACCCAAAAAATAAATTAAAAAAATAAAGATTTTCCTCTGTAGCAAACAGCTGCTAAAAAGTACTGAAAAGATTAAGATTTTTTAATATACGTAAATTACAAATCTGTTTAACTTTCTGGCTCCAGTTCATTTAAAAAAAAAAAAAAAAAATTCCAGTGCTGAATCCTGAAGTGGCTCTGAAGTGAGCGCAGGAGCTACGCTAGCTTCAGAACAGTTAGTGTCAGCTACTATCAGTAGCCAGACACTTACTGCTAATGGCCGGCACTGGCAATCCCACCACTGCCTGGCATTTAACCATTTAGATGCTATGATCAATGCTGATGATGGCATCTGAAGTGAAAGTAAAACATCTGCGGTAACTCAGAGGGGCTTATGGAATTTTAGAATAATTTAAGAAACTTTTTTTTATTTTAATTTTTTTTACACTTTTTAGTCCCCATAGGGGACTTTTATATGCAATCATTAGATTGAATTTATTGTATAATAGTACATCATAGTCCCCTTACCTGCCTCCTGCCACTGATTGTCGATTCCCTGATGTATCCCGGCTTGGCCTGGCTACATTAGTGGATCGCCGATCATACTGTATAACGCTATGCCTATGGTGACTTATGGAGACTTAGAAAGTGTATAAAAAATTATTCTAAAATTATATAAAACCCTGTTCCCTAATCAAAACTGAAATTACCCTTATTTTCCCATTTTACAAAAAAGAAAAAAAGTAACATATTTGGTATCGATGCATGCGTAAAACTCCAAACTATGAAAGTACAATGTTTATGATCTTGCAATGTAAATGGTGTAAACATAAAAAAAAATTCAAACACCAAAAAAAATGACTTCAAAAAGTCCCATCAAAGCAAAAATAGTATAGATAAAAACTAAAGATCACGGTGCAAAAAATTAGCCCTCATACATTCCCGTATACAGGGGGAAAAAAGTTATAAGGGTCAAACAAGGACAATTTTCTGCGTATTAATTTCTGTCTGTGAGTGGGCTTTGCAAAGAGTGGTATTGCTAAGAGAGTTATAATTTTGAGAGTTTGAAATCAGGAGTTTGAGATCGCTGTGAGTGTTATTTACTTGCACTGTAGAGGCTTTAACTCACAAGGACTACAGAGAATTAATTTGTAATATTTATTGTCTGTTGTTGCCGATAAATCTGTGAAATCCCCATAATTAGATGGCCTCCATGTTGGAGCATGCAGTCAGGTGTACATCCTGCACAATGTATGCAATCCTTAAACAGCAGTTTGAGGGTGCATGTTGTTGTGCAGGGTGTGTGAGAGTTGTTCAATTGGAAGCCCAGATCCTGGATCAAGAGGAGCAACTAGCAACACTGAGATGCAGTGAAAACATGGAGAGGAGTCTCCTGCTCACTGAGCAAGTATTCTCTGGGGTAGAGGTGGGGGAGGATAGTGGGACGGAGGTGCAGAACAGTCAGGCAGTTAGCTGGGTTACAGTTAGAAAACGGGGTAGAGGGAAGAGTGTCAGGGAGGCTAGTCCTGAACTGGTACACCCCAACAAGTTTGCCCGGTTGGCAGATGAGGGGGATGCCATTCCAGAGCTAGCAGTACTGCAGCAGGACTCTGCCTCTGACCACCAGGGGGGGGGGGGTCTGCTCCAGTAAGAAGGGAGGGAGGAGTGCAGGGCAGGCTAGACAGGTATTGGTAGTGAGAGACTCAATTATTAGGGGGGCAGACAGGGCGATCTGTCACAAAGACCGGGATCGCCGAACAGTGTGTTGTCTTCCTGGCGCTCGAGTTCGGCACATCGCGGATCGGGTTGACAGGTTACTGGGTAGGGCTGGAGAGGACCCAGCAGTCATGGTACATATTGGCACCAATGACAAAGTAAGAGGTAGGTGGAGTGTCCTTAAAAATGATTTCAGGGACTTAGGCCACAAGCTTAAGGCAAGGACCTCCAAGGTAATATTTTCTGAAATATAACCTGTACCACGAGGCACACCAGGGGGGCAGCGGGAGATCAGGGAGGTAAACAAGTAGCTCAGAAGCTGGTTGAGGAAGGAGGGGTTTGGGTTCATGGAGAACTGGGCTGACTTCGCTGTCGGTTACCGGCTCTACCGTAGGGACGGGCTGCACCTCAATGGGTAGGGTGCAGCTGTGCTTGGGGAGAAGATGGCTAGAAGGGTGGAGGAGTGTTTAAACTAGGGACTGGGGGGGAGGGAACGTACAACTTAGAGGGGGAAGATAGTGTAGATAGAGAGGTGGGAATTATAAATGTACCTGGGGGTGGAGCAGAGGGAGGGGTTAGAATAGTTAATAGAAATAGGCTTTATAGGAAAATAAAATTTACACCCTTGAATCCCATTAACCCCAATAACATAAAGGATGGAAATGTAAAGTGTATGTTCACAAATGGCAGAAGCCTAGCAAATAAAATTGGGGAGCTTGAGGCCTTTATACTGGAGGAACATATTGATATAGTTGGGGTCACTGAGACATGGCTGGACTCCTCGCATGACTGGGCTGTCAATCTGCAGGGGTTTACATTGTTTTGCAAAGATAGAATGAACAGAAAAGGTGGTGGAGTCTGTCCGTATGTAAGAAGTGGTATAAAAGTGTGTGAACGATGCCATAGTGTGTGATGATTCTGAGGATGTGGAATCACTCTGGGTAGAATTACAAAAGGAGGGAAATACTGAAAAAATTATATTTGGTGTAATCTACAGACCCCCTAATATCACTGAAGAGATAGAAGATCGGCTGCATAAACAAATAGAGAGGGCCGCCCGGGCAGGTACAGTGGTAATAATGGGAGATTTTAACTATCCAGATATAGATTGGGGTCCGGGGTTGGCTAAAACTACAAAGGGGTGACAATTCCTAAATTTATTGCAGGCCAGTTTGTGGAAGAACCAACAAGAAGTGATGCCTTGTTGGATCTGATCATTTCCAACAACGCAGAGCTGGTTGATAATGTAACTGTGAGGGAAAACCTTGGTAATAGCGACCACAATATAGTTACTTTTGACTTAAAATGTTGAAAACAAAGACAGGCGAGGAAGGAAAAAACATATAACTTTAAAAAGGCAAATTTCCCTGGGCCGAGAGCTGCACTACAGGACATAGACTGGGGGGAGGTGTTCTCAAATGCTGATACAGAAGGTAAATGGGACATCTTTAAATCAACTCTAAATAACTATACAGCTAAATATATACCAAAGGGGAACAAATATAAACGATTAAAACTAAATCCTACATGGCTGACAAATGATGTTAAAGGAGCAATAAACAACAAAAAAATAGCCTTCAAAAAATTCAAATCTGATGGGTCAGCGATAACATTTAAACAGTACAAGGAGCTTAATAAAATCTGTAAAAATGTAATAAAAACAGCAAAAATTCAAACTGAGAGACAGGTGGCCAAAGAAAGCAAAACTAACCCTAAATATTTTTTTAGATATATAAATGCAAAAAAACAAGGACAGAGCATGTAGGACCCCTTAATAATGATAATGGGAAGGTTGTCACAGGTGATAAAGAGAAAGCAGAGCTACTGAATGGGTTCTTTAGTTCTGTATACACTATGGAAGAAGGAGGAGCTAACATTGGACAGGTCAGTGCTGGTAACACATCATGTAATGTACTGAACTGGCTTAATGTAGAGATGGTACAAGGTAAGTTAAGTAATATAAATGTAAGCAAATCTCCAGGGCCAGATGGACTACACCCAAGAGTTCTTAGAGAGGTAAGTTCAGTAATATCTGTACCCCTGTTCATGATATTTAGAGATTCACTGGTGTCTGGTATTGTGCCAAGGGACTGGCGCAAGGCGAATGTGGTGCCAATCTTCAAAAAGGGCTCTAGGTCTTCCCCAGGAAACTATAGACGGGTAAGTTTAACGTGCATTGTGGGTAAATTGTTTGAAGGACTTATAAGGGATTACATACAGGAATACATAGGGGATAATTGTATTATAAGTGATAGCCAGCATGGGTTTACTAAGGATAGAAGTTGTCAAACCAATCTAATTTGCTTTTATGAAGAGGTGAGTAGAAGCCTTGACAGAGGAATGGCTGTGGATATGGGGGGGCATTTACTAATCTTTTACTATGTAGTCTGGTTTTTACCCTGTTTTTTTCTACTTCATTTTTGACTATGTGCGACAAATTTACTAAATTGTTGCACGGCATTAATAAATTTGGCACACATAGGCAAAAGTGGGAAATTTACTTCATGTAGTAGAAAAAATAGTCTGTTCCTTTTTCCTGCTGTCTGAATAGGTTTGGCTGCTAGGTTTCCTTCTGGATCTTTTGTTTTTGAGTTTTTTTTTAGCTTTTTCACCACATCTAAATAATTCAATAACTACAGTGGTCCCTCAAGTTACAATATTAATTGGTTCCAGGAAAACCATTGTAAGTTGAAACCATTGTATGTTGAGACCATAACTCTATGGAAACAGGGTAATTGGTTCTAAAGGCACCAAAATGTCATCCAAAAATAGGAAAAAGTGACAAAGAAAAATAAGTAGATAACTGATATAGATAAAGCAAATCCTTACATATAAAAGTAATAAAGATCTGCTGGGAGCTGTAAATCACTGTCTATGTCAGTGTTTCCCAAGCAGGGAGCCTCCAGCTGTTGCAAAACTATAACTCCCAGCATGCCTGGACAGCCAAAGGCTGTCCGGGCATGCTGGGAGTTGTAGTTTTGCAAAAAATGGGGCCACCCTGCTTGGCAAACACTGGTCTATGTAGAGGACAGGAGCTTCTTCAGGGGTCCTGTACAGTACAGGCAATGTCCAAAACAAGTAATGGAGTTGCCCTCACCTGGTGTCCAAAAGAGCAGCTAACCCTGATACAGGTAAAGTGTACAGAACATGTAATACCAGTCAGTGCATACACTTCAGTAATACAGGGGTTTTACCAGTGAATGCCCATTTTGATTGGTTGGTTCTTCCAGCCATTGACACGTTTTACAGATCTGGACTGTCTGTAGCATTGTATGTTGAGTCTGGTTTCAACTTACGATGGTCCAGAAAAGACCATTGTATGTTGAAACTATTGTATGTTGAGGCCATTGTAAGTTGAGGGATCACTGTAAATTGTAGTCATGGCTCAGAAGTGGTAAACGGCGTTTAGTGTGTGTGTGTGTGTTTATTACATTTTTTTAACACAGTTTTTTTCTCCCTAAATGTACTTACACTTTTTTTTTTTTTGGTTACTTCTTCTACAGATCTGTGTATCCTGTGGACTCCTTCGGATTCGGTGGACTACTTCGATGACCAGCGTTTTTCTTTGCTTGATGTTAATAAAATGGTTAACGAGGGCTTGTGGGGGAGTGTTTTTTGTAATAAATTTTTTTTAAAACCTGTTGTGTTTTATTTTTATTTTACTTTACTAGACAGGCTTAGTAGTGGAAGCTGTCTTATAGACTGAGTCCATTACTAAGCCGGGCTTAGCGTTAGCCACAAAAACAGCTAGCGCTAACCCCCAATTATTACCCCGGTACCCAACACCACAGGGGTGCCGGGAAGAGCCGGTACCAACAGGCCCGGAGCGTCAAAAATGGCGCTCCTGGGCCTAGGCGGTAACAGGCTGGCGTTATTTAGGTTGGGGAGGGCCAGTAACAATGGTCCTCGCCCACCCTGGTAACGTCAGGCTGTTACTGTTTGGTTGGTATTTGGTTGAGAATAAAAATAGGGGGACCCTATGCGTTTTTTTAATATATTTAATTATTTATTTTAAAAAAAAAACGCATAGGGTCCCCCCTATTTTCATTCTCAGCCAAATACCAACCAAACAGTAACAGCCTGACGTTCCCAGGGTGGGCGAGGACCATTGTTACTGGCCCTCCCCAGCCTAAATAACGCCAGCCTGTTACCGCCTAGGCCCAGGAGCGCCATTTTTGACGCTCCAGTCCTGTTGGTACCGGCTCTTCCCGGCACCCCTGTGGCGTTGGGTACCGGGGTAATAATAGGGGGTTAGCGCTAGCTGTTTTTGTGGCTAGCGCTAAGCCCAGGTTAGTAATGGACTCTGTCTATAAGACAGCTTCCACTACTAAGCCTGTCTAGTAAAGTAAGAAAAAAACACAACAGGTTTTAAAAAATTTTTATTACAAAAAACACTCCCCCACAAGCCCTCGTTAACCATTTTATTAAAATCAAACAAAGAAAAACGCTGGTCATCGAAGTAGTCCACCGAATCCGAAGGAGTCCACAGGATACACAGATCTGAAATGAGAAGAAAACAAAAAAAATGGGTTAGTACATTTATTATCACCTGCTCACACATCTCCCGCCCCGCACGACTACAACTGCCAGCATGCCCTTACAGTAAGGACATGCTGGGAGTTGTAGTTGTGTGGTGCAGGAGATGTGTGAGCAGGTGATAATAAATGTGACAAGCTTGTCCCCTGCCCCCAGCTGCAGGACTACAACTCCCAGCATGCCCTTACAGTAAGGTGGGGCGGAGGCCGGGCACAGTGTTTCCCAACCTGGGACTTGTAGTTTTGCAACATCTGGAGGCACCCTGGTTGGGAAACACTGTTTTAGGCCAGTGTTTCCCAACCAGGGTGCCTCCAGATGTTGCAAAACTACAAGCCCCAGCATGCCTGGACAGTCAAAGGCTGTCTAGGCATGCTGGGAGTTGTAGTTTTGCAACATCTGGAGGCAACCTGGCTGGGAAACACTGGCCTAAAACAGTGTTTCCCAACCAGGGTGCCTCCAGATGTTGCAAAACTACAAGCCCCAGCATGCCTGGACAGTCAAAGGCTGTCCAGGCATGCTGGGAGTTGTAGTCTTGCAACAACTGGAGGCACCCTGGTTGGGAAGCCTGCGCAACTTACCGGCTTCCGTAGGATCCAGCGCTGCACGACACTGCCGCGCGACACTGCCGCGCGACAGTGCCGCGCGACGATCTCCGACAGCGATCGTCGCTGGAGCCTCGGAAGGGTAAGTGAACCTCTTCGCCGGTCCCCTTCAGCTGTTTAGTTTTGCAACAGCTGGAGGACTACAGTTTACAGACCACAAACCAGGGGTCTGCAAACTGTGGCCCTCCAGCTGTTGCAAAACTACAACTCCCAGCATGCCTGGACAGCCAATGGCTGTCCAGGCATGCTGGGAGTTGTAGTCTTGCAACATCTGGAGGCACCCTGGTTGGGAAACACTGTTTTAGGCCAGTGTTTCCCAACAAGGGTGCCTCCAGCTGTTGCAAAACTACAACTCCCAGCATGCCCGGACAGCCAATGGCTGTCCAGGCATGCTGGGAGTTGTAGTCTTGCAACATCTGGAGGCACCCTGGTTGGGAAACACTGTTTTAGGCCAGTGTTTCCCAACAAGGGTGCCTCCAGCTGTTGCAAAACTACAACTCCCAGCATGCCCGGACAGCCAATGGCTGTCCAGGCATGCTGGGAGTTGTAGTCTTGCAACATCTGGAGGCACCCTGGTTGTGAAACACTGTTTTAGGCCAGTGTTTCCCAGCAAGGGTGCCTCCAGCTGTTGCAAAACTACAACTCCCAGCATGCCCGGACAGCCAAAGGGTGTCCAGGCATGCTGGGAGTTGTAGTCTTGCAACATTTGGAGGCACCCTGGTTGGGAAGCTTGCGCAACTTACCGGCTTCCGTAGGATCCAGCGCTGCACGACACTGCCGCACGACACTGCCGCGCGACAGTGCCGCGCGACGATCTCCGTCAGCGATCGTCGCTGGAGCCTCGGAAGGGTAAGTGAACTTCTTCGCCGGTCCCCTTCAGCTGTTTAGTTTTGCAACAGCTGGAGGACTACAGTTTACAGACCACACACCAGTGGTCTGCAAACTGTGGCCCTCCAGCTGTTGCAAAACTACAACACCCAGCATGCCCTGACAGCCAAAGCCTATGGCTCTCAGGGCAGGAGCCCGGGCTGACATTACAGTGCAGCCGCCCGGGCTCCTCATACGGTCTCCCCGCTACCCCCCTTGTCTCCCGTCCGGGCTCCTCATACGGTCTCCCCGCTACACCCCCCCCCTCCCCTTGTCTCCCGCCCGCACCGCTCAGCTCCCGCTGCTACAAGACTACAACTCCCAGCGTGTCCTCACTGTAAGGGCATGCTGGGACTTGTAGTCTTGCAACAGCAGACAGATGGGAGTTGTGTGGCGCTGGCAGGTGAGAGGGGGGGGGGGGGAATATAAATCACTGCAGTGTCCCGGTAGCGCAGTGAGAGTAGCGGGGAGAAAGTATGTCGGAGCCCGGGCGGCAGTAACTTTTCCTGCTCCATGTTGGAGCTGGAGTAAATTTAGTCAATTTTTATGGCCGTTGCGACAGTTTATTGCGCAACTGCGACTGTCTCAGTTAATAAATTCCTGACCACTGCAAGTCAAAACTGAAAACTTGCGTAAATTAAGCGGGAAAAAAAAATTTGACTTTCTAGCTCTTGCTAGGGAAAGTCGCACAATTTATAGGGTAGGCGCAATTGCGACAATTTTGCGCCAAAAATAGTCAGAAAAAAATGACTAAACCCCTTAGTAAATGCCCCCCATAGTGTTTCTGGATTTTGCTAAAGTGTTTGATACTGTCCCTCATAGACGTCTGACAGATAAGTTAAGGTCTTTGGGCTTGGAAACTTTAGTTTGTAACTGGATTGAACACTGGCTCATGGATCGTACCCAGAGAGTGGTGGTCAATGATTCGTACTCTGATTGGTTCCCGGTTATTAGTGGTGTACCCCAAGGATCAGTACTGGGCCCTCTGTTGTTTAATTTATTTATCAATGATATAGAGGATGGCATTAACAGCTCTATTTCTATCTTTGAAGATGACACCAAGCTTTGTAGCACGGTACAGTCTATAGAGGATGTGTATAGGTTACAAGATGACTTGGATAGACTAAGTGTCTGGGCATCCACTTGGCAAATGAGGTTCAATGTGGATAAATGTAAAGTTATGCATCTGGGTACTAATAACCTGCATGCATTGTATGTCTTAGGGGGGATTAAACTGGCAGAGTCACTGGTAGAGAAGGATCTGGGTGTACTTGTAGATCACAGACTACAGAATAGCATGCAATGTCAGGCTGCTGCTTCCAAAGCCGGCAGGATATTGTCATGTATAAAAAGAGGCATGGACTCGAGGGACAGGGACATAATATTCCCCCTGTATAAAGCATTGGTACTGCCTAACCTGGAATATGCTGTTCAGTTTTGGGCACCAGTCCATAAAAAGGACACTGTGGAGCTGGAAAGGGTGCAGAGACGACTAAACTAATATGGGGCATGGAACATCTTAGCTATGAAGAACGATTAAAGGAGTTTCAATTGTTTAGTCTTGAGAAGAGACGTTTAAGGGGGGATATGATAAACGTATATAAGTATATAAATGGCCCATACAAAAAATATGGAGAAAAACTGTTCCAGGTTAAACCCCCCCAAAGGACGAGGGGGCACTCCCTCCGTCTGGAGAAGAAAAGGTTTAGTCTCAAGGGGCGACACGCCTTCTTTACCATAAGAACTGTGAACTTATGGAACAGTCTACCTCAGGAACTGGTCACAGCAGGAACAATTAATAGCTTTAAAACAGGGTTAGATACATTCCTGGAACAAAATAAGATTAATGCTTATGAAGAAATATAAAATCCCATCCCTTCCCCAATATCACGCCACACCCCTACCCTTCAGTTCCCTGGTTGAACTTGATGGACGTATGTCTTTTTTCAACCGTACTAACTATGTAACTATATGTTAAAAAAAGTCAGCATTTTTTCAAATAGTACAATAATAGAAAAACTATATAAATTGGGTATTGTTTTAATCGCATTGACCAACAGAATATACAGTACATAATGTATAATTTTTACAATAAAGTGCACTGCGTAAGAAAGCAAACCCCCCAAAAGTTGTAAAATTGCAATTTTCTTATAAATTTCTGGCTGCAAATATTATTTTTTGGGTGTCATAGTACATCTTATGGCAAAAGGAAAGATGTCATTACATTTTTGGTTGGGCAAAAAACAAGCCCTCATTTGGGTCTGCAAGTTTAAAAAAATAAAAGAGTTATGGATTTTTGGAACAAAGATGCAAAAATTTAAATTGGCCCGGTCCTTAAAGGGGTACTCTAGTGGAAAACAACTTTTTTCTAATCAACTGGTGCCAGAATATTAAGCAGATTTGTTAATTACTTCTATATGAAAATCTTAATCCTTCCAGTACTGCTGCTGTCTGTTCCAGAGGAACGTGTATAGTTCTGCTGACACCTCTGTCCATGTCAGGAACTGTTCAGAGCAGGAGTGGTCTTCTATTGGAATTTGTTCCGGCTCTGGACAGTTCCTGACATTTCAGTGTCAGCAGATAGCACTGTGGCCAGACAGAAAAGAACTACACAACTTCCTCTAATGCATACAGCAGCTGATTAAGATTTTTAAATAGAAGTAATTTACAAATCTGTTTAACTTTTTGGCACCAGGTGATTAAAATAAATAGTCTTCCACGGGGTACCCCTTTAAGGCTAAAATGGGCCATGTTCTTAAGGGGTAAAAACTAGACCTCCTCTTTAATGGTCTTATTACAACGTTATGAACTACGGGGGTGATTTATCAAAACTTGTCCAGAGGAAAAGTTACTGAGTTGCCCATAGCAACCAATCAGATCGCTTCTTTCATTTTTCACAGGCTTTAAAAATGAAAGAAGCAATGTATTTGGTTGCTATAGGCAACTCAGCAACTTTTCCTCTGAACAGGTTTTCATAAATCTCCCCCTATGTAACTACAATAGTAAATGACCTTGTAAATGATCATTCATGCAGCCATTCTCTATAATCATTGTCAGCAGCACATCCCCAATGTACATAGGGGGATGGGCGGGGGGGGGGGAATGTACAGTACAGCCCACAAACTGTCTGCAAAAATGATGAGATCTGTGTTAGGCTGCTTTCACATTGCCACTGGGATCCACCACAAATGGCCGTTAGGGCTTCCGCCGAAAGGTACTGGAAGGAAAAAACCTTGCAAGTGCTACTTTTTCTCCCGCTATCTTCTAATGGCCATCACACTTCCGGGCACTAGCGGCAGTGTGAAAGGAGCCTTCGTTCATTTGGTGGCTTTTTACACTGGACAAAAAAATCAAGACCACACATTTGTTCAGCTGACATCAGGTTGGCCCTACTTTAAGCTGCAGATTAAAAGGTTGGCCTGTTTTTACAAAAGTAAATTTCGAGAAATATATGCATATATATATATATATATATATATATATATATATATATATATATATATATACATAGATATATATTTTGCTTGGACTGCTGATTTTAAGTGACATCCTAAGGGTGCATTCCCTTTATGAAATTCTGCTCAGAAATACAGGTGCAGCAGCCTCCCATTCTCCCGTACTCAATGGGATTCTGCTGCACCGCTTTCAGAAATTCAAATTCTGGAATCAACATTCATTCAGCAGAATTTGGTCATCTATACACTGCTGTCAATGGTGATGGTGCATGTCCATCAGTGCCTGCTGTGCACAAGACGTCCACCTGGAATTTTTCTGGGCAGACATGCCTTATGCCTCTAAACAAAAGCCTGTACGGCTATCCTGTGTAAATCCCCATTAGTCTGAAAGGATAATGCAGGATATTTATATACTGCTGCACCAAAGGTGCAAATCCTCTAAGGTCACAAGATTTTTTTTCTTTTGAGGAATTTTGCTGCTTGCACCAAGTGGGAGTGAAGGAGGCATAAAGGAGGCTGAAAGTGGGCTCCCTCATATGGAGGAGCGCACCCTCCTCACATGTCAGTTTATTATGGTCAACCTGTGAAACCTTAAAGGGAACCAATCAGTAGATTTTACCGTATATAATGCTTGGCAATGCATTATATAAGCTAAAATCCTTATCCTCAACATCCACGGGGGATGTTTTTGCCCCAGTGATGGTTATGTTAAGTTATAAAGTCCTTCCGGCAAGTAGTCACCTGGGCGGGGACTTCCACTTACCAGCTCCCTTAGCTGCGGCTGTGGCCCCGCCCTGTCAGCTTGAATGACGGTTTGCATCACTGCTCTGCTCCCTAAGGCTAAGGGAGCAGATCCATGACGCGAGCCGTCATTCAAGCCGTCGGGGCGTGGTCACGACCGCAGCTATCCGAGCTGGTAAGTGGAAGTCCCAGCCCAGGGGACTACTTGCCGAGCAGCCTGGGGGGACTTTATAACTTAATATTTTCACCATCCCTGGGGACACAAACATCCCCCGGGGATGGTGAAGATAATGATTTTAGCATATATAATGCATTGCCAAGCGTTACATATGCTAAAATCTGCTGATTGGTTCCCTTTAAGTAGTAGAACTATACACCACCTTAAAAATAGGTGGTGTATATTTGTGCAGCAGAAGCAATGGCAACCACAGAGCAGCTGGACTAACCAAGTGGCATGCAACTCTTAGTAAATCATGGGAATGATGAATAAAATCAAACATAAAAGTAAAATTACACTTGTTGGAAAAAAAATCTATAAAATAATCACTTATAAACTCATACACAAACAAATAATATATATATATATATATATATATATATATATATATATATATATATATATATCTACAATTATATGTTTAATAAATGTGTGACGTAAAAGCCACATCACTTAAATAATATATTAATCTATATATATATAAAACTCAACGTGTGTGTATGTATGTGTGTATGTGTGTATGTTCCAGCATCACGTCCAAACGGCTGAAAATATTAACATTACACTTGGCACACATGTTACTTATATGTCAACAACAAACATAGGATAGGTAATTTAACCCTTACTCACCCCCATTTGCCAGGGTCGGGGTTTATGTTTAAAGTCCCATACAAGTCAATGGGAAATATATGTTACTGCATAACTTCCAAACGGCTGGAGATATTTCGATAATACTTGGTCACATGTTACTTATATGTCCACTTTAAATATAGGATAGTCAATTTTAACCTAAACTACCCTCATTTGTGAGGGCCGGGGTTTTTGTTTAAAGTCCCATGCAAATCAATGGGAAACGTATGTTCCCACATAACTTCAGTACGGCTGGAGATATTTCAATAACTGGTACACATATTATGGGTCGGGATAGGAGGTCGACATAGGAGGTCGACATAGGAGGTCGGGATAGGAGGACGGGATAGGAGGACTGGATAGGAGGACTGGATAGGAGGTCGGGATAGGAGGTCGAGATAGGAGGTCGGGATAGGAGGTCGGGATAGGAGGTCGAGATAGAAGGTCGGGATAGGAGGTCGGGATAGGAGGTCGGGATAGGAGGTCAGGATAGGAGGACAGGATAGGAGGATGGGATAGGAGGACGGGATAGGAAGATGGGATAGGAGGACGAGATAGGAGGTCGGGCTAGGAGGTCGAGATATGAGGACGGCATAGGAGGTCGTGATAGGAGGACGGGATAGGAGAACGGGATAGGAGGTCGTGATAAGAGGACGGGATAGGAGGACGGGATAGGAGGACGGGATAGCAGGTCGAGATAGGAGGTCGGGATATGAGGACGGGCTACGAGGACAGGATAGGAGGACGGGATATGATGACGGGATAGGAGGTCGGGATATGACAACAACATATGAGGACGGGATAGGAAGTTATTTTCCTCCCCAACAAGGATTAGGAAGGAAAAACCGGGCAACGCCGGGTACTCAGCTAGTGTTATATAAATATTTACTATATCAGTACTTGTTACAACTAGAGATGGGTGAATTTGTTTTAAAATTTTTGATTCAGCAGATTCGCCGAATTTTCCGAAAAAAGTTGTTTTGATCCGAATATATCCGTGGTGAATCACTATTAAAAACGGCTATTTCCTGGTTACAGAGAGCCTCAATAGGGGAGTAGAAAACTTTGCCTTCCTGTAACACACATAGGGAGTGTTCTGGGGGTAGTGAAATAATACTGTTATTATGTAGTAATACTGGTATTATGTCCCTGTTTACACTATGGTTGCTTGCAGTCTTTGAATGGGGAGTGCTTCCTGTGATTATCTCAATTGGCAGACTATGAAACGACTTCTAAACTCTGCCTGCAGTGATGCGGGCTTGAGATCAATGGATTTCGCCTGTGCTGATCTGTATTGTCAGTAACGCTTATTAGTGACGACACAGTGTCTGCTCTCTCTCTAGCCAGAATGAATGCGGGCTTCAGGTGAATGGATTCGCTGCTGTAAAGATCTGTATTGTCAGTAACAGTGATTAGTGTGCACACACAGTCTCTGCTCTTGGAAATGCCTGTCTTCAGCAATAGCTGCCGAATATATAGGGCTGTGACATCACAGGGCTTGCTGGCTGCTGATAGGCTGCATGCCACCATGTTATTCAGGGTGATCCCGCCTTCCCAGATTTCCTTGTCCCATGTCCTCACACGTGTAGCTGCCATTTTAGCCCCCACAAAAGTGAATCAAGCGATTTGTTACTACGAAGCGTGTGGAAATTCGGATTCATTCAGAATCTAATTTTTCAAGAAATTTGGAATGAATTTGACTTTGTCAGCTTCGATTCACCTATTTCTAGTTACAACCGATAAAGATGAAACATTGTTTAGGATGTTTGGGAAACTATAGAAGAAGAAAAACAAATCCCTTGATAAAAAATAAAAACGAATATATAGCGCTATATTCGCGAATATTCGCGAATTCGCGAATATGCGATATTCGCGAATAAAATTCGAATTGCGAATATTCGCGAGCAACACTATAAATGAACAGAATATTGCAGTACAGAGGCTCAGAATTGATCCAATCAAAGTATGATTCTAAATTTTCTGAACTGGTTTTACAGGGCATTAATGGTTTTTACTGCCTCAACCTATATTACCCCATCCCACATGGCAAACATTTCTGGTTATTTATAAAGTAATTTTGTACTTTGAAATGGCAGTGGAAGAAAAAACATTTCCCTGAATAACAAATTATATATATTATAGGCAATAACTCAAAATTCATTTTCCTTTAAGAAAACATGTTTGAAAATGGTTTTGTAAATAAATGTTTCTGAACAACATAAAGAAAAGCAGTGTTCTATGCTTTCAAATACACAAACCATAATTTCATCTTGTGCATGTAATGTGCCAATGTGCCAAGTAGTCTACATAATAACTTGTCTTAAAGCATTTTTGATAATTACATGTCTTAAAATATACAATACTTGGAAGACACAGCCGTGATTGAGACTTAAACCAAGCTTGTTGCTGTATAATTACCAACCAAACAATAAAGCAATACAACTATTAAGAAATGGGAAAAAATATATATGTATATGAAATGTTAACAGCTTATAGTGCTTATACACCTTCAATAGCTGTTGGCTGAATATATCTGGCCGGGAGATATCTCTCCAGTAGAGTTTAGTGAACTTTTGAAAAGTTCGGTTCGCCGGACTCACCGAATTTTTCGGAAATCACTAATTCAGTTCGGCTTGGTCCGAAACCAGTAATGAAATAAGCCCCTAAACAGGTTTATAACACTGCCTAACAGCTCTAAACCCCTGTATAACACTGATAGGGATGTATTCAAGTAGTTTTAAAGTGTTTTTAAAGGGGTACTCCGCCCCTAGACATCTTATCCCCTATCCAAAGGATAAGATGTCAGTTCGCCAGGGTCCCACTGCTGGGGACCCCGGGATCTCCGCTGCGGCACCCCGCTATCATTACTGCACAGAGCACACTCGCTCTTTGCATAATGATGGGCGATACAGGGGCCGGATCATTGTGACGTCACGGCTCCGCCTCTCTTGATGTCACGACCCGCCCCTTAATGCAAGTCTATGGGAGGGGGCGTGATCCCATCGACTTGTATTGAGGGGGCGGGCCGTGACGTCACGAGGGACAGAGCCGTGACATAATGATGCTCGACCCCTGTCATTAAGCACAGAGCAAGTGTGCTTTATGCAGTAATGATAGCGGGATGCCGCAGCGGAGATCGCGGTGGTCCCCAGCAGCGGGACCCTGGCGATCTGACATCTTATCCCCTATCCTTTGGATAGGGGATAAGATGCTAGGGGCGGAGTACCCCTTTAAGGCTCAGTTATGGCGAACATGCGGTAACCCATGGTAACTATTACAGCTTGCCCATTTTTTAGCTTTATTCACACCAAAATAAAGCGGCATAAAGTATAGATGTTGTTGGTAGATGCCTGCTGGTCCATTTTCGGAGTAGCAACATAATTGTCGTTCTAAAATAGTGAAGACTGAAGAAGAATTAGCTCTTGTATGAAAAGCCGAAAAAAATATCCCTTTTTAGGGATGATGGGTTGTGTATGTGTAGGCCTGGCTGGAGGTAGTGTGGTGGTAGATTGGTGTTTCTGGTAGTATCCCGCATATATCAGGTGGTGGCTGAGTGATGTTAATAGCGTACAGCATGAAATGGCAGACTGGTAGTGGCAGGAAGGTGGTGGGCTGGTGGCTAACTAATGTTACTTGTAACGGTCCGGACAGGTGACTGGAGGTGGATCCACTGGACCAGAGGAGTGATGGCGTGGGCCGTACCCAGGAAACGGAATCAAGGACACCTTGGCACGTTCAGACGGAAACTGGTCGGCCATTAATTTAAGGTGGAGTGAGCACTGCAACAGGAGCCCACGGCACTGCTTCAGATCTCTGCCATACTTGTCAGGCAAGGACAAGCGGATTCTGGAAGAGGAGATGGCTGCTGGCTGAGGTGGAGCGGCCGGCATAGGTGGAGGAGACGGCTGTTGCGTGACAGGCAGGAGCTGCTGCACCATGGCGGTCAACTGCGCCAGCTGTTGACCTTGCTGGGCGATCTGCCACATCTGTTGAGCCACTACGGTAGTGAGATCCGCAAGGCTAGGCAGAGGTACCTCAGCGGGATCCATGGCCGGATCTTACTGTAACGGTCCGGACAGGTGACTGGAGGTGGATCCACTGGACCAGAGGAGTGATGGCGTGGGCCGTACCCAGGGAACGGAATCTAAGGAGCTAATGGTCTTCACCAGAGCCCGCTGCAAAGCGGGATGGTCTTGCTGCGGCAGGTAGTCCCCAGGTTGTTCCACCAGATAGCGACTCAACCCCTCTGGTTGCTGACATAGGCGCGGTACAGGAGGAAGGGGCAGAAGCGTAGTCAGACGTAGCAGAGGTCAGGCGGCACAGGATCAGAAGCGGTAGTTACTAGCAACAGGTCTAGGCAGGCAGCATGGGTTCAGAGGCGCTGGTCACAGGCAAGGGTCAGCAACAGGCAGGGAACATTTTAATAATATGGAATGCTTTCTCTCGGCACGAGGCACAAAGATACGGCAAGGACAGGAAGGGGCAGGAAACATTTATAGGAGACTTTGGGCCAGGCATCAATTAATGGTGCACTGGCCCTTTAAATTTCATGAAGCCGGCGCGCACGCGCCGGTACATAGGGGAACGACGTGGAGCCGCAGAAGGTAGGGGACAGTGTCGGGATGCGTCACGTGAGCGTGAACCTCCCGCCACGCTAACTGCATCCCCGTTGTGGATAACTCTGCGCTCCCGGTCAGCGTGTCTGACCGGGATGCGCAGGGACGCTGCGGACCGGGACAGGGGCAGTGAGCGCTCCGGTCCAGGAGCGGGGACCGGAGCGCACACTGTAACATTACTATTATACAGCATGAGATGGTGAACAGATGTCACTAGCGTACAGCATAAGATAGCGGACTAATTTCCCTAGCGTACAGCATGATATGGCGGATAAATGTCACTTGCGTACAGCATGAGATGGCGGAGAGATATCACTTGCGTACAGCATGAGATGGTGAAATGATGTCACTAGCGTACAGCATGAGATGGCGGACAGATGTTACTAGCATATAGCATGGGATGGCGAACTAATTACTAATGTACAGCATGAGATCCCAGACAGATATCACTAGCGTGCAGCATGAGATGTCACTAGCATACAGCATGAGATGGCAGTATTTGCGGACCAATATGAAATGCACCAGAACTGTATTAAAACTACAGTCTAGATACGGGTAACTTCAACACGCTTTTTGCATGCCAGGGATGACAGCACAATGCGTACTGAAGGTGTTTGCAGAACAATATAAAATACACCAGAACTAGTTTTACACTATAGGCTAGATACTGATCACTGCACCTCACTGGCTACTTCAATTCTGGTATATGCAGGTATAGTAGCAAAAGATGAGTCCTTTAGAGGCTGTGATCAGGATATCCCTTTTATGCTGTTTTAGTGTATAAAAGCCCCTATAGGATTCTTCTTGTATGGGAATTGAATCCTGTTCACACACACACACACACACACACATACACATAGGGGGGAATTCATCAAAAGTGTTGTAGTTGAGCGTCTTTTTACCCATTAATTCATGTGGTGAAAACTGGGTACCTGCACCAGATTTATTACATGTTGCAGAGCAAGTGATAAATCTGGTGCTGATCACATTTCTTACTTCAGTACACCACTTTCTATTGTGACTCCTTTGTGACTTTTGTGCAACTTTTTATTCTGTGCAACAAAATGTGCAACTTTTTAAAAATGTTGTCCACCCTCAGTTCTGTAAGCCAAATCAGGGCTGGTGTAGATTTGCACCTAAGTTAGCACAGTTGCTGCACTGTATGATATCAACTGAAATCATAACTTGGTATGTTCTTTTTGAAAAACCTTCTAAAGCAAAAGTCGCAATGAAAAGTCTCAAAACAGCGAGACAAACTGAGACAAACTGTGAGACAAATGTACACCACAAAACCAGGGCAAAACCAATGATAAATTCCCCCCATAATGTATATCTTTCTAATGTGTACCTCTCTATCTTTCTAATTTGTATCTCTTTATCTTTCTCTCTCTTTCTAATCTGTATCTCTCTATCTTCCTAATTAGAGATGAGCGAGTTTTTGAAAAATTTGATTCGGCTAATTTGCCGAATTTTCCCGAAAAAAATTGGTTCGGGTCTAATTTATTTGCTGTGAATCTCTATTAAAAACAGCAATTTCTGGCCTATAGAGAGCCTCAATAGGGGTGTAGAACACTTTGCTTTGTCCAAATACTCATAGGGAGTGTGCTGTGTTAGTGAAATAATACTGTTTTCAGTATGACATGCAGATTACAGGCATCGCTATTAGAATCACTGCCGCAGAGAGTCTGGATGTGGCAGATTTTTTATGTCATTTTTTTTAAATTTAATTTGAATTTATTAAAAATTTTTGATTACCCATTCTGGTGAGCACCGCGAGGCAAGCTACCACCTGTTCCAGCCCCTGCCTCTCAGTGCACCCCCATACTCTTAGTGTCCACTTGAAAAGGGAGGGACTGCAGTACCAGCAACTTACATAGGAGCACATTCAGCTTCTGTGCCGTTTGATAAGTGGGCGCATAAAGCTAGAAGTGGCTGCAGTGAAAAGCTCATACTTGTATCTTAAAATCGAGCTGGCGGTCCAAGATACAACTTCTTCCAGCCCCTGTCTCTCAGCTCCCCCCTGCCTGTGAAAGCGCCCCCCTGACTGTGAAATGTAATCAGTTACGGTTCATTGTTATCGCTTCAAGCTGTTTCATTGGATTCTTGTGATAATTTCACAGGTAATACGACGTCGATGACCATAGAGCTTCAGTCTTGAAAAGATTACATCAATTTGTTTTTATTTAAATTTAAGATTTGTATTACATTTCCAAGCTTAATGTCCCAGGGTATACTTTGAACTAGTACTGTATGACCACAAAGCCTAGAGGTGGCAGCAGCATGAGGAGACTATAATCTGGCAGAATGACACAGCCTGGAATTGGTGGCAGAATTAGGAGACAATAGGGCTTCACAATCCCTAAGTTTAAAAGATGATTTTTCTGATTTAAAATTGAAGATTTATGGTAGCTAGAATTACCATAATTTTTTTTAGGTATTGTCCCAGGTCCAGAAGCATCAGTAAACCATATAGGGGTACATTTATCACAGCATTTAGTAGGTTTTTTTTTCCTTAAAATTGTCACAAAAAAGTCGCAAGTGCGACAACTCTCTTTTTTTCTGCGACTATTTGATTGTGCAGTGTCCTAAGCAAAAAATAAAAATCTTGCTTAGCAAAGCAAAAAGTGATTTTTGACTTGTAGTGGTCAGAGATTTATCAAGTGCGAAAGTCGCAAAAAAGTTGCATTGCATGAAAAAAACTACTAAATTTACTCCAGCTCAAACATGGAGCAGAAAAAGCCACTACCAAAGCAAAAAAAATTAAAAATTGCTTACGTGAAAGAAATTTATCAACAGGCTGAAACCAGTTCATAAATAAGTCGCACATAAGCAAAACAATTGTAAGAAAAAAAAACTAAAAAAAAAGGAATACATAAGCAAATTGATAAATGTCCCTCATAGTGGCTGAAGGGCACCGCCTGGAGTTGGTGGCAGCATGAGTAGAACATATAGTGGCTGAATGGCACAGCCTGGATTTGGCGGCAGCATAAGTAGAACATATAGTGGCTGAATGGCACAGACTGGAGTTGGTGGCAGACTGAGTTTGTTGGATACAGGATACATTTTTTGCAGAACCTGAAAGGGTCCAAGGTAGCGAGGTCCAAGCTTGTAGCAGGGGATCTTGAAGCGAATGTATTTGGAGAAAAACCACACCATGTAACCAGAAGAGAAGGACGGAGGTCTTCTACTCTTATCTGCCTGCGCCTTCATGTGTGAGGAAGCCAGAGATAACAATTGTCGGGTTTGTTGCCGGATGGTAGAGAAGTCACGGACCAGCTCATCAACAGCAGGCACACCGGAGGAAACTGGGAGAGGAGGAGGAGATCGGAGATGGAGTCTGTAGATAACAAAGAAGGTAGACAACCTCATGGACTCGGAATCCTCATTATTATATGAGAATTCAGCTTAGGGAAGAAGGTCGACCCAATCGTCTTGGCGAGCAGAGACAAAATGGCGAAGATAAGTCTCAAGGATTTGATTAACCCTTTCCACGTGACCATTGAAGTCCAGATTGATGTCCAGACAGGTACAAAGGGCTCGCCAGAACTTAGAGGCAAACTGCACTCCATGATCCAAAACGATATGCTGAGGAAGACCATGAAGATGAAAGACATGCAGCAAGAATTACTTCGCCAGCTGTGGGGCAGAAGGAAGACCAGGTAGGGGAATGAAATGAGCCATCTTGGAAAACGAGATGGTGGCAGATCAGTGATAAAATCCATAGCAATATGGGACCAGGGAGTCTCTGGAATGGGCAAAGGCTGCAAGAGACCAGCAGGTCTCTGCCCAGGAGTTTTGTCACTGGCACAAGTATCACAGGAATGGACAAAATCAGAAACATCATGTTCAAAATGGGGCCACCAGTAGTGCCGAGAGATTAGAAGTATAGTCTTGCGTATTCCAGGATGACCTGCAGTCAAGGAAGAATGACCCCATTTCAGTACCTTGCATCTCAATCTGGCGGGCACAAAGGATTTTCCCAGAGGAACTTGCTGAATTTCGGCAGGAGCGGCAGGAATAAAACGGTCAGGAGGAATAATATGCCTAGGCATGGAGTCCAAACCAATGATGTCAGAGGACCTGGAGAGGGCATCTGCCATGATGTTCTTGTCTGCTGGATGGAAGTGAATGAAGAAGTTGAACCTAGAAAAAAAAAAGAGACCACCTAGACAGACTGAAGGTATTGGAGATTCTTATGGTTGGAGTAGATGCTGACCGGATGAGAAGATCCTTCCAATAAATGCTGCCATTCCTCCAAAGCATGCTTGACAGCAAGGAGTTCCTGATCTCCAATTGAGTAATTCCTCTCAGCAGGAGAGAAGGTCTTGGAAAAGAACCCACAAATTACAGTCTTGACCTTGCAGTTTTTCTGAGTGAGAACGGCACCGACTCCAACAGATGAGAAATCAACCTCGAAAGCAAAGAGCCTCTCCGGATCATGTCTTGTAAGCATGGGAGCAGGCCAATTCGGCCTCATGAGGCCAAGATTTAGGATTAGAAGTCTTTTTTGTGAGAGCAATAATTGGAGCAACCAAGGAAGAAAAATGTGGGATAAATTGACGATAATAGTTAGCGAATCCCAGAAAGCGTTCAATAGCATGTAAACCAGAAGGACGAGGCCAGTCCAATTCCACAGACAATTTATCTGGATCCATCTGCAGGCCTTTATGAGAGACAATGAAGCCAAGAAACGCAAGACTAGATTTCTCGAATAGGCATTTCTCCAGTTTGGCGTAGAGATGATTCTTATGTAGATGCTGAAGAACCAGACGAACATGAGTTTGATGCTCCTCTAAGTTGTTAGAGAAGATCAGAATGTCATTTAGGTATATGACAACACAGGTGTAGACAAGATATCATTGACAAACTCTTGAAAAACATCTGGAGCATTGCAGAGTCCAAAAGGCATTACGAGATACTCAAAATGTCCATCACGAGTAGTGTTGAGCGGCATAGGCCATATTCGAATTCGCGAATATTTGCGAATATATGGACGAATATTCGTCATATTCGCGAATATTCGCATATTCGTAATATTCTCGTTTATTTTCGCATATGCGAATATTCACGCGTGCGAAAATTAACATATGCGAAAATTAGCATATACAAAAATTAGCATAAGCGGAAATTTGTATATGCGAAAATTTGCATATGCAAATCTTCGCATATGCGAAAATTCGCACACCAGTCTCACACAGTAGTATTAGATCCTTCTTACACCACATAAGCTGGAAACAGAGAGGGATGATCACTGTGATGTGTACTGTGAAAAAAAAAAAAAGAATATTCGTAATTACGAATATATAGCGCTATATTCGCGAATATTTGCGAATTCGCGAATATGCGATATTCGCAAATAAAATTCGAATTGCGAATATTCACGAGCAACACTAATCACGAGTACTGAAGGCCGTTTTTCATTCATCTCCCTTGCGAATACGAATGAGGTTATATGTTCCTCGTAAGTCCAACTTGGAGAAGACCTTGGCTCCACGGGACGGTCAAAAAGTTCAGAGATAAGAGGTAGTGGGTAGTGTTGAGCGGCATAGGCCATTTTCGAATTCGCGATGTTTTGCGAATATATGGATGAATATTCGTCATATATTCGCTAAATTTGCATATTCGTAATATTTGCGGTTTATTTTCGCATATGCGAAAATTAGCATAAACCTAAATTAGCATAACCGAAAATTCGCAAATGCGTAAATACGCACGCCAGTCTCACACAGTAGTATTAGAGCCTTCTTTACACCACACAAGCTGGAAGCAGAGAGGGATGATCACTGTGATGTTTACTGTGAAAAAAAAAATTACAAAAAAAAAAAACAATGAATATTCGTAATTACGAATATATAGTGCTATATTCGCGAATATTTGCGAATTCGCGAATATGCGATATTCGCGAATAAAATTTGCATTGCGAATATTCGCGAGCAACACTAGTAGTGGGTAACGATTCTTGACCGTGATTTTGTTTAGTCCCCTGTAGTCAATGTATGGATGGAGCAAGCCATCCTTCTTCCCTACAAAGAAGAAACCTGCACCAGCAGGAGAAGAGGACTTACAGATAAATCCGTTTTGGAGATTCTCATGGATATACTCAGCCATTGCTTTGGTCTCAGGAACCAATGAAGGGTATATCCTTCCATGAGGAGGGGTGGTGCCAAGCAGAAGATCAATAAGGCAGCCGTAAGGATGATGTGGAGGCAGAGATTCAGCCTGCTTCTTGCAGAATACATCAGAAAAATCTTGATAAGGTGACGGCAGGCCAGGTAAAGGAGGAGGACGAGAAACAATTTTAGACTGAACTGGTTGGAGACAAGGATTTTGACAGAATTGTCCTCAGTGAACAATTTCTCCAGTTCTCCAATCCAGATGCGGGAATTATGTTGTAGCCAGGGAAGGCCAAGAAGAAGCTCAGAAGTACAGTGTGGCAGTAAATAGAATTCATTCTTTTCTTTATGCAACACTTCCACTTGCATGATGAAAAATTCAGTTCAAAAGTACACCATACAGTCCAAATTATGTCCATTGACTGAGGAGAAGAACTAAGGTTTGGCAAGCAGAGTAACAGGAAGATGATATTTGTGGACCAAAGAAGCATCAATAAAGTCACCTGCGGATCCAGAGTCCAAAAATGCAGTAGTGCTGAAAGAAGACTTGGCTGAAGAGAAGACTTGTACAGAATTGGTTAAGCGAGGAGTGGTAGTATTCACACATAGGGATGCCTCTCCCACATACCCTAGGTGTGAGCGTTTCCCGGATGCTGTGGACAAAGTGTACATACAGTCCTTGAGGAAGTGCTCCGGGCAAGCACAACACAGGCACAAATTCTCACTGCGACGTCGAGATCTCTCTAGTGGTGTCAAGCTAGATCTATCCACTTGCATAGCCTCTTCTGCAGGAGATACAATAGATGGATGTTGGAACACAGGAGCCAAGCGAGGACATCGCCGGGTACGAGGAGGTTACCTCTCCAAGCATAGTTCTTCCTGCCTTTCGACAAAACGCACATCAATACGTGTAGCAAGATGGATTAATTCACACAAGGAAGACGGAGGATCTCGGGCAGCAAGGGCGTCTTTAATTCTGCTAAACAATCCTTTTTTGAAAGTGGCACACAAGGCCTCATCGTTCCATGCCAACTCAGAAGCCAGAGTGCAGAATTCAACCGCATAGTCACCAACAGAGGAGTTCCCCTGGCTGAGATTCAGTAGAGCCTCTCTCGCCAGAAGAAGCATGTGCGGGTTCCTCAAAGACACTGCGAAATTCAGCCAGAAACGTCAACAAGTTGGAGGTGACCAGGTCCCCACGGTCCCAAAGAGGAGAAGCCCAGGCCAAGGCTTTTCCAGATATCAGACTGACCACAAAGGTCACCTTAGCTCTTTCTGTAGGAAATTGGTCCGACATGAGCTCCAGATGCATGGAGCACTGTGTAACGAAGCCTCTACACAGATAAGGATCACCATCATACTTGGAGGGTAGAGGTAAACATAGCTTGGAGCAAGAAGACGAAGCTGGAACTGGAGGGGACACTGGGGCAGCTTGCTGCTGCTGTTGTTGTTGTTGCTGCACAGCTAGAAGTTGTTGCATCATTACAGACAATTGAGTGAGCTGCTGTGTCTGTCGGGCCAACTGATGCGACTGTCGCACCACAAGGGAGGGAAGATCCGCAACTTCAGACAGGGGTACCTCAGCGGGATCCATGACCAGGATCTTACTGTAACACTCACGTTTCAGTAGATTGGAATACTAGTGGTAGTGGATCCGCTGGACCTGTGTGGAAGATGGTATAGACCATACCAGGGAGTGGAGTATAAGGTGCCGCTGGTTTGCACCAGAGCCCGCTGCAAAGTGGGATGGACTTGCTGCGGCAGGCGGCACCCAGGTCGGCACCCCTGGCATGGCTCGACCACACAGGTGGATGAGGAAATTTGAGGCACAGGTAGGATACGGCAACTCGTGGTCAGGAAAGCAGAAGGTCAGGGCAGGCGGCACATTAGTGTAGTCAGGAGCGTAGCAGGTAGTCAGTAGGCATGCGGCAAAGGAGCAAGGTCAAAGAGCAAAAGGTACGATACACGGCAAGGCAATACTCAGAAACACTTTCTCTCAGACATTATGGCCACAAAGATCCAGCAGGGAAGTGTGGGAGGGGGAGGAATGTATTAACTGAGCCACAGGTGTTACTTAATTAATGGGCACACTGGCCCTTTAAATCTCAGAGCTCCGGCTGTCGCGCACCCTATGGGACAGGAACACTCACGCCGGAGCAGAATGGCAGAGGAGGAGGCAGGAGAAGCAGGAGGTAAGTGACGGGCTGGGATTCGCATCCCAGCCCCGATGTTAGCAGAAGGAGGCAGGGCTATGCACTTACGTCCAGCGTGTGCAGCCGCAGAACAGATCATAACATCCTTAAATCTGTTTAGCACTATACATATTTGTGAAGTGTTGGTGTGGCACCATGGTCAATCTACTCTGATGCATCAGGCATTGGTGGGTTGAAATCCTGGCTGATCCATGACTGATTCATCTTCACAAAGGTCAGCCTCTCCACATTTTCTGTGGACAGATGAGTTCTCCTTGGGGTGACTATGGCCCCCGCGACACTAAACACCCGCTCTGATGGCACACTACAGGCCGGGCAAGACAGCTTTTCCAGGGCAAACTCTGCTAGTTGCGGCCACCCATCAAGTTTGGCTGCCCAAAAGTCCAGAGGATCTTCAAGGTGTGTTGGCATGGGTATGTCAAGGTATGCCACCACCTGCTGGTTCAGGTCCTGCTCCATGTCTACCTGCTGCTGACGAGTAGCTTCACTATGCGGGTAAAGAAAGCTACTCATCATCGACTGTAGACTTAGGCCGTTGATAATGGAGTTGGTACTGCTCCTGCCACCCCATCACTCCCCTCCCCAGCAGCCATGGCAGTGAATGGTGAGCGCAGAGTGCCCCCCTGAGTCAGACCTGCGAGAAGATGGACGATGGCGCCGATAGGCATCAGCCACCTGACTACATAGGATGTCTCTGTAGTAGGTCAGTTTGTCCTCCCTCTCAGTGGGAGTAAAAAAAGGCCCTCATTTTGTGGCGGTAGCAAGGGTCCAATAAGGCGGAGAGCCAGAAGTCTCACTGACGAATGGTGACAATTCAGCGATCACTACGCAAGCAAGTGAGCATGCATCGTGCCGTTTGTGCAAGTGACGCGAAGGGACTCCCTGCCTCCATTTCCACTGCATACTGCCACGGTGTGTCTGGGTCCTCTGTCTCGCCTTCCTCATAAACCTCTAGCTCTTCTGGGTCCTCCTGCTGCTCCTCTGCTGTCAGATGACTAGAAAAACCATCCATTTCGGGGAAACCTAAACCGTGCTCCACTGTGCCCCTCCCCCTACTACTTCTCCAGTTCAACCCCCACAGGTCTCATGTGGCCCTGAGATGTAGGCACCACGTCTCCATTGCCTTGACCAGCCATAATTTCCAACACGTGTTGTAGGAAATGAAGCAGTGGAATGACGTTGCTCATTTCGGAATCCAGGCGACTGACTAATAATATAGCTTTCTCAAAGGGCCTGAGCAAACGGCTGGTGTCACGTATGAGCTGCCACTGGTTCACATTGAAGTTACACAGGGGAATCCCCCTATCCGCTTGGATCATCAAGAAATCGGTGATGGCTTTTCTCTGTTCATATAGTCGGTACAACATATGGAGGGTGGAATTCCAATGTGTGGCAATGTCTCGCAAATCAGACTATTGTTGGGGGATACTGTTCTGACGCTGCAGCTCAAGGAGGGTGTGCTTTGCGGTGTATGAGTGCCTGAACTGCATGCAAAGTTTCCTTCCCATTGTTAGGATGTTTTGCAAATGGGGGGAACACTTCAGGAACCACTTGACAACCAGATTGAACTTGTGTGCCATGCAGGGCACATGCCTCAGCCTTCCTTGTCACAGCACAGACAAGATGTTCTTACTGTTGTCAGTCACCATGGTTCCCATTTCCACTTTTCGTGGAGTATTCCATGATCCGATTTCTTTTTGAATGACTTTTAGCAGTTCCTCCCTTGTGACTCCGTCCGCCAAGGCAATCCATGTGAAGAACAGCGTGACACTGCCGTGCCCTGCACACATGGTATGCTGAAGGGGCACTCAGACATGTCCGTGTAGTGGAGGATGAGGACCATTGTCCCTGACCATAGTTACAGCTCCACAGGTCGGCACTGCCATGCACTTTGGTACACACCGACAGGTACAAGGACTGGCCCACCTTCTCTTCCACAAAATTGTGCAGGGCTGGCACTGCCTTCTTCGCAAATAAATGACGGCTTGGGACTCTCCACGTCAGCTCGGCACAAGTCAACAGTTCTCTGAGGGGTGCAGAGTCCACCAATTGAAAAGGGAGGGACTGCAGCACTAGCAACTTGGACAGGAGCACATTCAGCTTCTGCACCGTTAGATGAGTGGGTGCAAACTCTTGTCTCTTGGACATGGCTTCGCCGATGGATTGCTGGCGGAATGACTGACTTAAAGTAGGAAAAGCAGGAGCATCTGGAGTGACAGAAGGAGGGTATGACACAGCTCCTTTCAGCTGAGGTGGTGGAGCCTTGACAGGCTGAAACAGGAAGCGGCGTGCCACTGGGTGATGCAGCAGGCTGGCCCACTACATCGGAGCCATGGTTCTCCCAGGTCGCTTTATGGTGGCGCAGCATATGTTGACGCAGGGTTGTGGTGCCAACTTTGGGACCCTTAATTCTCCAATCCCCTTCTGGGAGGGAAACCCTCCTTTCTGGGGAACAATACCCTAACTGAAAACCCAATTAAAAATTTACTTTTATTCTTGTTTATTTAAAAAAAAAACGTACAAATGTGAAAACTTAATAAGTGATTAAAACTTTCAGGAGATACAGCATGTCTTCTAGTAAAGGCCCACTAGGTGGTGCTACAACGTTGGTTGTGGAGCTATCTTATTTCTCGCTATGCAGGATCAGTGCCTAATCTCTACCACTGCATAGTAGCTCCACACTCTTACACCTGCTGTATTCCTGTCTAAAATGTGAATAGATCGCTCTAACGTTTCGTTTGCGAACAAACTTCTTCAGAGAGCTGCCTAATATTAGGCAGCTCTCTGAAGAAGTTTATTCGCAAACAAAACGTTAGAGCGATCTATTCACATTTTAGACAGGAATACAGCAGGTGTAAGAGTGTGGAGCTACTATGCAGCTACCATGCAACCCCCTTGCTGGCTCAGCTGCTGCCTCACGGGCAACCTGCAACCCTCTTCTCCTGATGATGATGATGAAGCCCCTTGTGCACCCAGCTCCCAATTGCGATTGGCTTCATCATCATCAACAAGTGTCTGCACGTCACGATGCGTCACAATACGCTTCTCTATGCTTAAAACAGTATTTGTCTAGAACATCAGCAGGTGTGTACTTTTGGCTGTCCTAAGACAGTATCTAGGCCCTTGACAGATTAACAGGTACAAAATAATACACTACTTAGATGTAGGTATGTGATATGCACTTATGAGAGCAGAAAAATTCTCAACAGTACGCTTAAAAAAGTATTGGAGTATAACACTAGCCGGGGATGACTTTTAACTGGCCTTTCACAGGATATAGGACCTTGACATATTAAGGGTACAAAATAGTACACTACTTAGATGAAGGTATGTGGTATGCACTTATGAGGGCAGAAAAATGCTCTACAGTATGCTTAAAAATGTATTGCAAGTAAAACACTGGCTGGTGATTACTTTTGCCTGCCCTTTCACAGTATCTAGGGCTAGGCCCTTGACAGATTAACAGGTACAAAATAGTACACTACTTAGATGTAGGTATGTGGTATGCACTTATGAGGGCTGAAAAATGCGCTACAATACACTTAAAAACCGTATTGGAGTAAACACCAGCCGGTAATTACTTTTGCCTGGCCTTTCAAAGTATCTAGGCCCTTGACAGATTAACAAGTACAAAATAGTAAACTACTTACTGTAGATGTACGCATGTAATATGCACTTATTAGGGCAGAAAAACACACACCAGCAATACACAACAGTGCTGCAGCACACAGTCGCTGTGTACTAAACCCAAAATTGCACTCTTTTAAAGACTATTAGGAATGGACTGCTGGGTATTAAACCATCTACAGACTAGTATAACTAGCAGACCATTTGTTGTGGAACATAGATACAGAGTTGCGCTCAAAAAATTATTCCTCCATCCTCTGCTAAGGTTTCTCCAGTCGAGCCAGCTTGTTCAAATGTATGAGGCAACACACAGCTCTTTGCCCTTTTCTGTAATACAGTGCTGTAGAAAGTGATTTGGAGGTTAATGACTGCAGTAAATATTATTTTCAGTGAAAAATGCACTGCTCTCTGTCCACCAGAACGCTGACGTGACTAGGAGGTGAAACACTGCTGGAAAAAAGCTTTTCTGTGTAACACACAAATCGCTGTCAGTCCTATCTCTCTGCAGTGAAAGGATTAAGTGACTAGCCGGAATATGGCTGCCAATTATATAGGGCTGTGACATCACAGGTGTGACTGGCTGCTGATAGGCTGCATCCTGCATGTGATTCAGGGTCATCCTGCCTACCCTTCCCACCTTCCAAGGATTCCTTGCCCCATGTCCTCACATGTGGAATCATGATTTTAGATGCCCTGGAGCCCAGACCGCACTAAATGGAGTTTATTGAAGCGATTCACGCCATAGAATCACGGCGTGAATATCAGCTAGCGGTCATATCTCGATTAGCAACCCATCTGCCATCATCGATTGGTTAACATGGTCATCCACTTCATCACAAGTGACATCTGACACCCCCAGTCAACAGTCGGTGGGTTCCTCAGACACATCCCTCAGTTGGCATGGCCCGGGAGCAGTCTCTGTCCTCCCATTGCCTCTGTCCTATGCTGATCCCTCCCCTAAAGAAGTATCTTATGCTGTGGGTTCAGCTCCACAATTTAGTGAGGATGATCTACTAGAGGACAGTCAGCAGCTACTGCTCAGCAGAGAAGTGGAGGAGATATCCGCCGCTTCCTCTGCTAGGCGGGCAAATAGTGATGAGGAGATTGGCATGGGAAGTGGTGTTGCAAGCGTTCAGGCTCCTGAAGCTGATACTGTTGAGGAACCTGAGGAGGACATCAGTGACGTGCAGACACAACTAGCTGATGATGAAGCCGATCGCACTTGGGAGCTGGGTGCAGAAGGGGCTTCATCATCATCAGGAGAAGAGAGTTACAGGTTGCCCATGAGGCAGCAGCTGAGCCAGCAAGGTGGTAGCATGGTTGGCAGTCAGCATGGTGGCATAAGTGGAAAGTCTGGAGCCAAACGTGCCCGGGGGAGAGTCTGGGATATCCGTGGCTCCGATGTAGTGGTTCAGCCTGCTGCATCACCCAGTGGCACACCGCTCCCTGTTTCAGCCAGCCAAGGCTCCACCACCTCAGCCAAAGGGAGCTGTGTGTCAAACCCATCTTCTATCGCTCCAGATGCCCTGCTCCTCCTACGTCAAGCCAGTCATTCCGCCAGCAATTCATCGGCGAAGCCATGTCCAAGAAACAACAATGTATGCCCACTCATTCAATGGCACAGAAGCTGAATGTGCTCCTGTCCAAGTTGCTGGTGCTGCAGTCCCTCCATTTTCAAGTGGTGGACTCTGCACCTTTAAGAGAACCGATGGCTTGTGTCGAGCTGAGGTGGAGAGTCCCAAGCCATCATTTCTTTGTGAAGAAGGAACAGAAGGTGGGCCAGTACTTGAGCCTGTCGGTGTGTGGAGCTGTTGCTACTGTTACGGCCCACTGGGTGAATGTGGTTCCTGCACAGCCACAACAGCAACTTGGACAGGTCACGCCGCTTCCGCCTCCACGCTCTCAGGTCGTTGGTCCTGTGACAGTGTGCGACTCCGCCTTCTCATCCTCCACTGTGTCCTCAGCCTTCACTGCATTGAGAAGTCTCAGTGCCCCTCCAGCATACCATGTGTGCAGGGCATGGCGGCGTCACCCTATTCTTCACAAACAAAAGGTAAGCTGGCACCACTCTGCCGAGTGGTATGACGTGTAAATATGTGCAGTCTGTGTCTCACACTCCGGATCCGCTGTCATTCGTGGTGCTCAAGCTCTTTTAAAGAGTGTCCAATGCAGCATAAGAAATTCAGATGGCACTCACAATATTGCAGCAATGTGTAGTTTATTCAGTCAGGTCTGGATACAGGTAGGCCAACGGGCTGTTTCTCGCTCTCAATCAGCGCTTTCTCAAGACCAACCTGGTTGGTCTTGAGAAAGCGCTGATTGAGAGCGAGAAACGGCCCGTCGGCCTACCTGTATCCAGACCTGACTGAATACACTACACATTGCTGCAATATCGTGAGTGCCATCTGAATTTCTTATGCTGCACTATTCTTCACATGGTTTGCCTTGACGAACGGAGTCACACAGGGGAGGAACTGCTAAGAGTAATTCATCAAGAAATCGGAGCATGGCTTACGCCACAAAAACTGGAAATGGGAACCATGGTGACCGACAAATGGAAGAATATCTTGTCTGCGCTGCGACAAGCAAGCCTGAGCAATGCGCCCTGTATGGCACACACACATGTTCAATCTGGTTGTCAAGCGGTTCCTGAAGTGTACCCCCCATCTGCAAGACATTCTAACAATGGGAAGGAAACTTTGCATGCACTTCAGCCACTCGTACACTGCAAAGCACACCTGCTTGAGCTGCAGTGTCAGAATGGTATCCCCCAACATAGTCTGATTTGCGACATTTCTACACGTTGGAATTCCACCCTCCATATGTTGGACCGACAATACCAACAGAGAAAAGCCATCAACGATTTCTTGATGATCCAAGCAGATAGGGGAACTCCCCTTCGTATCTTCAATGTCAACCAGTGGCAGCTCATACGTGACACCTGCCATTTGCTCAGGCCCTTTGAGGAAGCCACATTATTAGTCAGTCGCCAGGATTATGGGTTGAACAACGTCATTCCACTGCTTCATCTACTAAAACACTTGTTGAAAATGATGGTTGGTCAGGGCACTGGAGACGTGGTGCCTAAATCTCACGCCCACATGAGCAGAGTTTAGGTTTCGCAAGATGGGTGTTTTTTCTAGTCATCTGACAGGAGAGGAGGGGCAGGAGCAGCCAGAGGAGCTATAGGGTTATGAGGAAGGCGAAACAGAGGACCAGACACAACATGACAGTACGCAATGAGGCAGGTAGTGTTGAGCGGCATAGGCCATATTCGAATTCGCGAATATTTGCGAATATATGGACGAATATTCGTCATATATTCGCGAATATTCGCATATTCGTAATATTCCCGTTTTATTTTCGCGTATGCGAAAATTCACGCATGCGAAAATTTACATAAGCGAAAATTTGCATATGCGAAACTTTGCATATGCAAATTTTCACATGCGCGAAAATTCGCACACCAGTCTCACACAGTAGTATTAGAGCCTTCTTTACACCACACAAGCTGGAAGCAAAGAGGGATGATCACTGTGATGTGTACTGTGAAAAAAAAAAAGAATATTCGTAATTACAAATATATAGCGCTATATACGCGTATATTCGCGAATTCGCGAATATGCGATATTCGCGAATAAAATTCGTATTGCGAATATTCGCGAGCAACACTACTTCCGAGTCACTTGCACAAATGGCACGATGCCTGCTCAGTTGCTTGCATAGTGACCTCCGAATTGTCACCATTTAGCAGCGGGATGACTACTGGCTCTCCACCTTATTGGACCTTCGCTGCTGGCACAAAATGGGGGCCTTTTTTACACCCACTGAGAGGGAAGACAAACTGACCTACTACAGAGACATCCTACATAGTCAGTAATCTGATGCTTATCTACGCCATCGTTCATCCTCTGGCAGGTCTGACTCGGGTGTCCCTCATTGCTCACCTTCCTTTGCCATGGCTGCTGGGGAGGAGTGGGGGTGGCAGGAGCAGTACCAGCTCCATCAGCAGCAGCCTGAGTCTACAGTCGCTGATGAGTAGCTTTCTTCACCCGCATAGTGAAGCAACTCATCAGCAGAAGGTAAACCTGGAGCAGGACCTGAACCAGCAGGAGATGGCATACCTTAACATGCCCATGCAAACACACCTTGAAGATCTCCTGCACTTCTGGGCAGCCAAACTTGATTTGTGGCCACAACTAGCAATGTTTGCCCTGGAAAAGCTGTACTGCCCGGCCTGTAGTGTGCCATCAGAGCGGGTGGTTAGTGGATTGACCATGGTGCCACACCAACTCTTCACAAATATGGATAGTGTAAAATATATTTAAGGTGCTGCTCCCCAGTTGCACACATTCCTCCGCATCAAACCACAAGTAAGTGTTGAGGATATGCATTAGCTAAAAAGTAACTTTTCTGAGGATAAAATATATGGACCCAAATTTTTTTTTAAATCAAACAAAAGGAATGGTGTCCAAAAAATACCATGTGCCACATACACCACCAAGTATTGATGTGATGCAAAGACCACTAAAAGGTGGAAGGGAATAGTGTTAAGCGCGAATGTTCAAAATGCAAATTTTACCGCGAATATCACCACTTCGCTATTTTGCAAATATTTAGAATATTGTGATATATATTTGTAATGAGGAATATTCATAGTTCTTTTTTATGCAAATTTTTATGCAAATTTATGCGAATATCGGCACATCCAGACTGGACACTGATCCCTCCCTTCTTTTAGGTGAAATATATAATTGCTACTGATGAGTGGCAGGGGCCATTTTTGAATTCGATATTTTGCGAATATATGGACAAATATTCGTCCTATGTTCGCATATTCGCTATGTTCCTTCTTTTTTTTTTATGCAAAAAGTCGTAATGAAATTTGCATGGTGCGCATGCACAATTATAGATTTCACCTAAAAGAACAGAGGGATCAGTGCCCAGTCTGGAAGGGCCGACATTCGCATAAATATTCTTACATATTGCATAAAAAAACCGAACATTCGTCATTACGAATATATATCACTATATTCTAAATATTTGCGAAATTGCGAAGTGCCGATATTCTCGGAAAAAATTTGCATTTCAGATATTCGTGCACAACACTTAAAAACTTCCCCTGTAATGCACTACTCTCGCATTATTAAAAGCCCTGGGAAATGGCTGTGCTGCATGTGGAAAGAGGGAGAGGTTCCTATGTGGGGCCGCCCTTTTTAGAGCGAGTAACACTTGTCAAGAAGGGAATGAATAATGCGGGAGTAGGGCCTTACACCTGTTCCCTTCCACCTTTTAGAGGTCTTTGCATCACATCAATACTTGGTGGTGTAGGTGGCACATGGTGTTTTTTGCACACCTTTCCTTTTGTTTGATACAAAAAAAAGTTTGGGGTACTTATTTTTTATCCTAAGAATATTGTTAAAAATTACATTTTACCTAATGCATATCCACAATACTTACTTGTGCACACTAACACAGTTACAAAAGAGACCATTTTCTTCTGCCTACCTGCCTCAGCTACTTTTCTGATCCTGAAGAAATGAAGAGAGAAAAAGCGGAACCTTGTCTAGGCGCTGTTCACAGATCCAGGTTAATGAAACATGAATATGTATGGAAAGTAAAGTGCCTGGAGGCACTGCGTTTATTAATAGAGCTTCCAATGACGCGTTTCGGAGGGTATTTCCTCCTTCCTCACATTGCCAATCTGAGGAAGCAGGAAATACCCTCCGAAACACGTCATTGGAAGCTCTATTAATAAACGCAGTGCCTCCGGGCACTTTACTTTCCATACATATTCGTGTTTCATTAACCTGGATCTGCGAACAGCGCCTAGACAAGGTTCCATTTTTTTCTCTCTTCATTTCTTCTTGATCATACGGGAGAAGATTTCATCCTCTCCTGTTGGACCCTGGGTCGTGCAGTTCGCTTCCACATGCTGAGTAACCCTAAGGGGTGATATGCCTATTTCTACATACTTCCGGTGAGCAGCCATTTTATAGATTTGCGGCTCCCTTAGTCCCTGATTGGGACACAGATACCCTGGGTAATACACAAGGTGCAGCCCTCTCCCCTTTTTTCTTTTTCCACAGGTCTTACTTTTCTGATCCTGGCACCCGCCTGATGCAACACATCTGATGCCAAGTTCTCCTTTTTTTCCCACCTTCATCACACTTTCAGGACTCCTGCTGCCACCATATTTTTTTCTCATGCTGATGCCACCATATGTTCTCCTCATGCTGCTGCCAGCTCCAGGCTGTCTCATTCTGCCACCATATGTTCTCTTCATGCTGATGCCACCTCAAGGCTGTCTCATACTGCCACCATTGGTTCTCATGCTGGTGCCAGCTCCAGGCTGTCTCATGCTGCCACCATATGTTCTCCTCATGCTGATGCCACCGCCAGGCTGTCTCATTCTGCCACCATATGTTCTCCTCAAGCTGATGCCAGCTCCAGGCTTTCTCATTCTGCCACCATATGTTCTCCTCATGCTGATGCAAGCCCCAGACTGTCTCATAATGCCACCATATGTTCTCCTCATGCTGATGTCAGCTCCAGACTGTCTCATACTGCCTCCATGTGTTATCCTCATGCTGATGCCACCACCAAGCTGTCTCATTCTGCCACCATATGTTCTCCTCATGCTGCTAGCAACTCCAGGCTGTCTCATACTGCCACCATATGTTCTCCTCATGCTGCTGTCAGCTCCAGGCTGTTTCATACTGCCACCATATGTTCTCCTCATGCCAATGCCACCGTCAGGCTGTCTCAGACTGCCACCATTTGTTCCCATGTGGGTGCCAGCTCCAGGCTGTCTCATACTACCACCATATGTTCTCCTCATCCTGATGCCAGCCCCAGACTGTCTCATACTGCCACCATATGCTCTCCTCATGCTGATGTCAGCTCCAAACTGTCTCATACTGCCTCCATATGTTCTCCTCATGCCGATGCCAACTCCAGGATGTCTCATTCTGCCATCATATGTTCTCCTCATGCTGCTGCCAGATCCAGACTGTCTCATACTGCCACCATATATTCTCCTCATTCTTCTACTATATGGTCTCCTCATGCTTCTGCCACCTTCACACTGTGTCATTCAGACACTATATGGTCTCCTCATGCTGCCACCAACTCCAGGCTGTGTCATTCACCCACAATATGGTCTCTTCATGCTTCTGCCCCCTCCACGCTGTGTCATTCAGCCACTATATGGTCTTCACTTACTGATGTCAACTCCAGGCTCTGTCATTGTGCCACTCTGTGACAGTGAATCTTATAGCGATGCCTGTAATCTGCATGTAACCCAGCACACACCCTATGCGTCTTACAGCAAGGTAAAGTGTTCTAAACCCCTATTGAGACTCTCTGTAGGCCAGAAATAGACATTTTTAATACAGATTCACCGAGAATAAATTCAGACCGAATCAAATTTTTCCGGAAAATTTGGCGAATCGGCCGAATCGAATTTTTTTAAAATTCGCTTATTTCTATTCAGAAGCTTAGAAATTAGTCTGTAACCAACTCGAACTCCATTGTTATGTTTTACAATAATTAGGTTGTGAATGTCTTGAGACAGCTCTTTGCTTTTACCCATCATGAGATGTATCTTGTAAGACACCTTAGCAATAAGACTTTTGTAGCCATCAGTTGGCACTGAACCAGCTGATATTAATTTGCACTGACACATGGCTGGATTGCTTTTTAATTACTGATAGATCTCACATGTTGTCTTGGATTTTCATGCCTTTTTGCACCTTTCTTTCTTGATGTGTTCTTCATACTTTTTTCCTTTGTCATTTCACATTATTACACATAACTTAATTTCTGAGCTTATTTGTTTTGGTTTCTTTGTATGTATGGATTACTTGGGCTGTTACCATCATCTGGTGAAAATGCCATGTCAATAGCACCTTTGGAAATATATCTAGTGAGAAAAATGGTGACATGTTCAATACTTATTTCACCCGCTGTAATGTTTATGCTTCTTACACTGATGGTGTACTCTGGCTTGCAATAGTAACAACCTCAGGTTGCTGGTTTCTATCAGGGGTCACTCTTTGATGCGAGAAGTCCTTTTTTCCATCAGTTTCTGATCATTTCATCTGCTGCATTTTTATATTCAGATGACTATCATTTCTATCAGGGAAGCAAAGTGCTGTTCTGTACACTCACCATATATATGGCGGAATGAATATCCTCTAACCACTACATTAACCTTAGGAATAAAAAAGCCTTTCAGTAATGCAAAAGAAGCCGTGTCATTGGTGCCTGCTAAGGCAAAGATTGTAAAAGATTTGTTGGCCTCCTGAGCCAAGGCGGTGATGAGCAGCACACATTTCATGGACTTAGAAAGAGCTGCCTGTTCCATAGAGTAAAAGGAATTATAGACTAACCTTGGCCTGTGAGGAGGAGTATTGACTGTATATTAACTGGAAGAAGAGTCATTCTCATTGTCAATTATGTTGTATACTGCTTAGGCCAAAAATACAGTTTCATACAAGTGTGTAAGGGAATGGTTCTGGAATGGCACAAAGCATTGTGGTTGAACAAGTATATATATATATATATATATATATATATACATATTTTTTTTTTTTTAAAGGCATGCAATGGTTGTAGAATAATACGCTGGATGGTTGAAGTAAAATTTCTAAATAGTTCTTTCCTTCGGTTTAACTATTTTGTGAAACCTAAACAGTCCATCAGAGACACTCCCTCCACACGACTGCACCTATCTGCTTTCCTGCTTGCTGCACCCGAGATGAAATAAAGATATTCTCTGTTTAACCAAGATACCGGGTGAGTGCTCCGTGCTTTACATCTCTATTGTGCAAAGTAAATGTTAGCTTTCTCGGATTCTGCAGTACCACTTTGAATTCCTGAAAAGCTGTGCCTTGCCAAAGTCTGCTCTACCTAGGTGACTCACATGGGGTTTTAAGACATAAATTTACCCTGTGCTGCCTCACCATTCTTTCACAGACTCACCAATGTCTCCATGTGACACCATTGAGGCCTTGCAGTACACCCCCCAGGGGATAAGATGTCTGATTGCTGGGGTCCTGCCGCTAGGGATCCCTGTGTACTCCCTGCTGCACCCAGAATTCGTTTTGAGCGTCGGGTGCAGTGCCAGAGGCTCGTGACGTCATGGCCACATCCCGCTCATGACATCATGGCCACGCCCCTCAATGCAAGTCTCATAGACTGTCTACAAAGTGGGGAAAGGACTCACTCTGGACCATGCTATAGGTCCTATGAATTATAATTACTTTATTGGATTAAGACCAAATCATGGTCTAGAATCCTATGTAGACTGCTCTGTATTATAGATGAGGTCATTGTTGCAAAAAATGTTAACTATATTCTATATAAAGTGTTTGCATCAATCCAATCATACAGTAAAGAATTCAGAGGCATTCAATAACATGTACTGAAAGTAACAATGTGTTCTTACCAAATGTCCAAAATACACAATCACTTATGTCCTTGCATCCGTTTCTAACACAGAAGAAAAGTTTTTCAAACCAATGAGCGATGTGAAATTTGAAAATAGGAACTGAACTACAATAGATGGCATCAAAGTTATGTAATGGGTAGAAGATGTGGGCTTAAAAGACAGAAATTCTTATAAAATATACAAATGGATCTTTCAGAACTTATAATAGAAGTAAAGAGAGAAAGAAGGCATACAAATCTTATAAAGCGAAAAGAGTCAATTCATTTCCTTTTTGGCTCTATAGAGCTTATATTCAGAAGCATTTAAAATTTTTTACAATGCACCAAAACTATAGTTAGAAAATGACTTATTTTTTTATTTTCACATACGTTTTATGTTATTGTCAGAGGACTGAATTACCATGAACTTCAACACCTCTAAATAAAGCTTGAAACACAAAAAGTAAGGGTGCATTCACATCACATTACCACTCTCTGGCAGAAGAATTTCAACCCCCCCCCCCCCCCCCCGTGCTTAACTCAATTCATTTCAATGAGCCGACCGGAATCAGTTAGTAACCCTGGGTAGGTCATTTTCTGACCATATCAGGTTTTTGAACCGGATCGGCAAATTTCAGTCCAGCCCCCAAAAAACGGATATGATCAGAAAACTAACCAAGCAGACTCACTAGCTGACTCATGATGGCCTATTGAAATTATTGGGGTATGGCACTGAGCCAGCAGGGATATGGCAGCAGGTAGTTTTGAAATTCTCCTGCTCACAAAACTTAAAGGGGTACTCCGGTGGAAAATTTTTTCATTCAAATCAACTGGTGCCAGGACTTTAAACAGATTTGTAAATTACTTCTATTAAAACATTTTTAACCCTGCTGTATGCTCTAGAGGAAGTTCTTTTCTTTTTTAATTTATTTTCTGTCTGACCACTGTGTTCTCTGCTGACACCTCTGTCCATGTTAGAAACTGTCCAGAGAAGAATAGGTTTGCTATGGGGATTTGTTCCTGCAAATCTGTTTAACTTTCTGGCATCTGTTGATTAAAAAAAAATTTGTTTTCCACCAGAGATTTTCACTCTGGTGATTTTTTTTTTTTTTTTTTATCAACTGGTGCCAGAACGTTAAATAGATTTGTAAATGACCTCTATTTAAAAATCTTACCCCTTCCAATACTTATTAGCTGCTGTATGCTCCACAGGAAGTTCTTTTCTTTTTAAATGTCTTTTCTGTCTGACCACGGTGCTCTCTACTGACACCTAAGTCTGTCTCAGGAACTGTCAAGAGTAGGAGCAAATCCCCTTAGCAAATCTATCCTGCTCTTGACAGTTCCTGAGGTGTCAGTAGAGAGCACTGTGGTCAGACAGAAAATACATTTCAGAAGAAAAGAACTTCTTCTGTAGTAAAAAGCAGCTGATAAGTACTGGAAGGATTAATATTTTTAAATAGAAGTAATTTACAAATCTGTTTAACTTTCTGACACCAGCTGATTTAAAAAAAAATACATTTTACCGGAGTACCCCTTTACGAAGTCAATAATTTTGCTTTCTATTTTATTTTCAGCTGCCTTCTATAAAGCATATCTCTGGTTTATTATTTCAGCAAAACTGCATTCACACCATGATTTTTGCATATGTTTCCCATGTATGTGAAAAGTAGAGGGTAAAACTGCCTATATGGTATATGGTTTTAAAGAAAATATGCAGTCAGCGTTTGGCTGTATGATTTCAAACATTTTCATTGGAAAAGGATACATTTTAATATAAAAAATATAATAATAAAGTTATAGATTTTAATCTAAGTAAGGCTGCATTCACTCTTCGTTTTTACATTACGGGTGCCGGATCCGGATGGGGGAGGGGTAAACCAGGCTCTCCCGTACCCCAGCCAGACCAGCTCTGAACTCCATTTACTTTAATAAGCCGACCAGAGTCAAACAGTGACTCTGGTCGGTTCATTTTTGACCTGTATCCGATTTTATGACCAGACCTAAAACTGTAGTATACTACGGTTTTAGGTCCGGTCAGGAAACCGCATACGGGTCAAAAATGAGCCAACCGGAGTCACTGTTTGACTACAGTCAGCTAAATAATATAAATGGAGTTCAGCGCTGGTCCGGCTGGAGTACGGGAGAGTCTGGTTTACCCCTCCCCCAGCCGGATCTGGCACCCGTAATGTAAAAATGAAGTGTGAATGCAGCCTAAGTGTGGTTTGAGAATGTGATTAGCTGAAAAGGGGGGGTTGGAGGGTGGTTCGTGATATGTTCTGACTGCTGGAATTAAGTGATGGCCAACATACCCTCTCCATGCATCTCTATGGGACAGTTGGAGATACACAAAAACTGTATCTCTGGCTCTCCCATAGAGATGCATGGAGGTAACATGTCGGCCAACGCTTTGTGCCGTGGTCGAACAGGGAATTGGGGAGAAGACTGCGGGGAGTCCCAGAGGATTTTGGTTCTAAGGTGGACAAATTATTTAAAAATCCCCCAAAAAATCCCTTTAATTTGGAATTCCCTAATGTGGTATATAACACTAGGCACTCTCTTCTAGTTTTCTTCTTTGAGCTCTCGAAATCCAAGAGGAATAAATGTTTGTAACACTCTTTCTTAATGATTTCTCGGAGATTTGTAAGCCTCCAGATGTCTGTGTTTTAGGTAATGAGTGCTAGAACAAGTTTATTTTTTCATGTGTAATTTAGTGAAAAAAAAATAATTTAAATGCCTTTTCATCTTTAGATTAACGTGTTATATTACCAATAACATGAAATAGTGTTACTATCAAAACTCTGAAACTCTGTTCAAGATATGGGGCAACCGGAGGGAATAGGTTTGATTTAAGAACAGTTCTAATTCTGTGTTGATTATAAATATAAACTGCCATTAGCTGCAATCCAAGGAAAATTAGCTATAAATTACATGCACCTGGAATAGATCATTTGATTTGCATAATGAATTTCCTTGTGGTCCCTTTGATTTTAGTTGGGAATTTGTAATTATGGGACATACAGCCTGGTGCGAATTATACAAATATAATTGATATTTCTAAGAAAAAACTACCGCCAACATATTGAGCTATTTTATGATTTATAATTTCATTAGCACTTGAGATGGATCTACCATACATTCATGGGCATGTGTGACAGTTCACTTAAAGGTGTTGCGTGATTTAGGGGGCTCGCAGGTTCTTATTAGGATATGTTCAGGTTTTTATATTAAAGGGTTACTCCGGAGGGATTTTTAAAAATTTTTTATTATTCAACTGTTGCAATGTTAAATTAGCAAATTACTTATTTTAAAACATCACCAGCTTTCTAGTACTTCTCAGCTGCTGTATGCTTCAGAGGAAGTTGTGTAGTTCTTTCCAGTGTGATCAAAGTGCTCTCTGCTGCCACCTCTGTCCATGTCAAGAACTGTCCAAAGCAAGAGCATATCCCCAGAGCAAATCTCTCTGAATAGTTCCTGACACAAACAGAGGTGGCAGCAGAGAGCCCTGTGTCTAAGTTAAAAAAATCCAACTTCCTCTGGAGCATGCAGCAGTTGATAAGTACTGGAAACCATGAGATCTCTAAAGTGATTTACAAATCTATATAACTTTTTGCCAATAATTGATATGATTTTTTTTCCTTTAGAGTACCCCTTTAACATCAACTACTACATCAACGGGGGCAGGGCCGTGATGTCACAATGCTCCGGCCCAGTGATCGCCAGTAATCAGACCCAGAGCGAACAAGCTTCGGGGACAGTCATCATGTTATAGAGCAGGAGGAGCTGAGCAGATTGATATATCATTTTATGGGAAAAGTTCCAAGATAACTTTATTCACCCAAATCTCTGTTTATTCTGAAGAAAGTAGTCAAGTGGGCAGTCCTATTCAGTGATCGACAGCTATCTGAGTTTAAGTGTGCATATAGAGAGCTGTCATGAATCATCCTCTTCACTACCTAGCCAGGAATGTACAGAAATTTACATGAATAAATTACTCGTATAACATGTATTTACCCCTTCCTGATTTGTTATATTTTTGTATGTAGGTAAATTGTCACACTAGACTGCATCTGATCATTAGTGTTGGGTGCGAATATTCGCATTTCAAATTTTTGTCGCGAATATCACAAATTAACAAATTTGCGAATATTGCACATATATTTGTTATACATTCGAAATTATGAATTTTCACTTTTTTCTGTATATGCGCGTATTTGCATTTGCGTATATTCACATATGCACATATGTGAATATTCGCATATTCCTTCTTTTCCCTTGTGGGCCAAGTAGAATGATGCAAATACACTTGTCAGAGGTTATCAACAACATCCCTAGCAATCAATAGTAAAGTTACCCACCCCCTCACTGTTTTCTTCCATAAATATGAGAATATAACGAATATGCAAGATTTGCAAATATAAGATGAATATTCATCTATATATTTGTGAAATATCGCAAATTCGAATATCAACTACAGTGTAATCCTATACTTCCCAGTCTGAGCTGTGATACTTCCCAGTCTGGCTGATTGGTCTTGGCCAATCACAGCTCAGACCGGGAAGTATGAGATTACAATGTAGGGGGGGGGGGGGGGAGAGCTGGAGGGGGGAGAAGAGCTGGAGGGGGGAATGAGCTGGAGGGGGGAGATGAGCTGGTGGGGGAGAGATGAGTTGGGGTGGGGGGGGAATGAGTTGGGGGTAGGGGGAGTAGAGATGAGCTGGGGGGGAATGAGCTAGGGGGTGGGGGAGAGATGAGCTGGTGGGCGGGGGTGCCTCCAGCTGTTGCTAAACTATAACCCCCATCATGGGAGTAGTAGTTTAGAAACAGCAAGACTCCAGCTGTTGCTAAACTGGAGGCTCGCTGTTGCTAAATTACAAATGATGGGAGTTATAGTTTAGCAACAGCTAGAGGCTCCTTGTTGGGAAACACTGGTTTATGAATGTTTTCCCAAAGGAAGGGGGCCATAAATGTACAAACCAATTTCTGTGTTTTTTTCTTCTCATTTCAGATCTGTGTATGGATTTCTTTGGACTTCTATGGACTACGTCGATGACCTGTGTTTTTCCTTTTTTTGTGTTACATATTAATAAAATGGCTAAAGAGGGCTTGCGGAGTGTTTTTTGGAATAAACGTTTTTAAAAAGTGCTTTTTATTTTTCTTATTTCCTTTACGGGGTTACATAGTTACATAGTTACATAGTTAGTATGGTTGAAAAAAGACATACGTCCATCAAGTCCAACCAGGGGATTGAAGGGAAGGATGTAAGGGGATAAGGGAAAGGGATGTAGTTTTATAATTCTGCATAAGCTTTAATGTTATTTTGTTCCAGGAATGTATCTAACCCTGTTTTAAAGCTGTTAATTGTTCCTGCTGGGACCAGTTCCTGAGGTAGACCGTTCCATAAATTCACAGTCCTCACGGTAAAGAATGCGTGCCGCCCCTTTAGACTAAACCTTTTCTTCTCCAGACGGAGGGAGTGCCCCCTCGTCCTTTGGGGGGGTTTAACCTGGAACAGTTTTTCTCCATATTTTTTGTATGGGCCATTAATATACTTATATACGTTTATCATATCCCCCCTTAAACGTCTCTTCTCAAGACTAAACAATTGTAACTCCTTTAATCGCTCCTCATAGCTAAGATGTTCCATGCCCCATATTAGTTTAGTCGCGCGTCTCTGCACCCTTTCCAACTCTGCAGTGTCCCTTTTATGAACAGGCGACCAAAACTGAACAGCATATTCCAGGTGAGGCCGTACCAATGCTTTATAAAGGGGGAGTATTATGTCCCTGTCCCTTGAGTCCATGCCTCTTTTGATACATGACAATATCCTGCTGGCTTTGGAAGCAGCAGCCTGACATTGCATGCTATTTTGTATTCTGTGATCTACAAGTACACCCAGATCCTTCTCTACCAGTGACTCTGCCAGTTTAATCCCCCCTAAGACATACGACGCATGCAGGTTATTAGTACCCAGATGCATAACTTTACATTTATCCACATTGAACCTCATTTGCCAAGTGGATGCCCAGACACTTAGTCTATCCAAGTCATCTTGTAACTTATGCACATCTTCTATAGACTTTACTGTGCTACAAAGCTTGGTGTCATCTGCAAAGATAGAAACAGAGCTGTTAATACCATCCTCTATATCATTGATAAATAAATTAAACAGCAGCGGGCCCAGTACTGAACCTTGGGGTACACCACTAATAACCGGGGCCAATCAGAGTACGAATCATTTACCACCACTCTCTGGGTACGATCCATGAGCCAGTGTTCAATCCAGTTACAAACTAAAGTTTCCAAGCCCAAGGACCTTAACTTACCTGTCAGACGTCTGTGAGGGACAGTATCAAACGCTTTGGCAAAATCCAGAAACACTATATCCACAGCCATTCCTCTGTCAAGGCTTCTACTCACCTCTTCATAAAAGCAAATTAGATTGGTTTGACAACTTCTATCCTTAGTAAACCCATGCTGGCTATCACTTATAATGCAATTATCCCCTATGTATTCCTGTATGTAATCCCTTATAAGTCCTTCAAACAATTTACCCACAATGCACGTTAGACTTACCGGTCTATAATTGCCTGGGGAAGACCTAGAGCCCTTCTTGAAGATTGGTACCACATTAGCCTTGCGCCAGTCCCTTGGCACAATACCAGACACCAGAGAATCTCTAAATATCATGAACAAGGGTACAGATATTACTGAACTTACCTCTCTAAGAACTCTTGGGTGTAGTCCATCCGGCCCTGGAGATTTGCTTACATTTACTTTACTTAACTTACCTTGTACCATCTCTACATTAAGCCAGTTCAATACATTATATGATGTGTTACCAGCACTGACCTGGCCAATGTCAGCTCCTTCTTCCATAGTATATACAGAACTAAAGAACCCATTCAGTAGCTCCGCCTTCTCTTGATCGCCCGTGACAACCTCCCCATTATCATTATTAAGGGGTCCTACATGCTCTGTCCTTGGTTTTTTTGTATTTATATATCTAAAAAAATATTTAGGATTAGTTTTGCTTTCTTCGGCCACCTGTCTCTCATTTTGAATTTTTGCTGTTTTTATTACATTTTTACAGATTTTATTAAGCTCCTTGTACTGTTTAAATGTTATAGCTGACCCATCAGATTTGTATTTTTTGAAGGCTATTTTTTTGTTGTTTATTGCTCTTTTAACCTCATTTGTCAGCCATGTAGGATTTAGTTTTAATCGTTTATATTTGTTCCCCTTTGGTATATATTTAGCTGTATAGTTATTTAGAGTTGATTTAAAGATGTCCCATTTACCTTCTGTATCAGTATTTGAGAACACCTCCCCCCAGTCTATGTCCTGTAGTGCAGCCCTCAATCCAGGGAAGTTTGCCTTTTTAAAGTTATATGTTTTTGCTTTCCCCGTCTGTCTTTGTTTTCTACATTTTAAGTCAAAAGTAACTATATTGTGTTCGCTATTACCAAGGTTTTCCCTCACAGTTACATTACCAACCAGCTCTGCGTTGTTGGAAATGATCAGATCCAACAAGGCATCACTTCTTGTTGGGTCCTCCACAAACTGGCCCATAAAATTATCCTGCAATAAATTTAGGAATTTTCTCCCCTTTGTAGTTTTAGCCAACCCCCGGCCCCAATCTATATCTGGATAGTTAAAATCTCCCATTATTACCACTGTACCTGCCCGGGCGGCCCTCTCTATTTGTTTATACAGCCGACCTTCTATCTCTTCAGTGATATTAGGGGGTCTGTAGATTACACCAAATATTATTTTTTCAGTATTTTATTTTTCTTATTTCCTTTACGGGGTTAGTAGTGGAAGTCATCTCATAGGTGGAGTCTATTACTAAGCCGGGGCTTAGCGTTAGCCCCAAAAACAGCTAGCGCTAACCCTCAATTATTACCCCGGTACCCACCACCACAGGGGTGCCGGGAAAAGCCGGTACCTACCGGCCCCGAGCTTCAAAAAGGGCACTCCTGTGCCTAGTCAGTAACAGGCTGGCATTTTTTAGGCTAGGGAGGGCCAGTAACAATGGTCCTCGCCTACCCTGGTATCGTCAGGCTGTTACTGAAAATACAGGAAACCCTATGTGTTTTTTTTTTTTTCAAATAAAGAAAAAACACATAGGCTTCCCTGTATTTTCAGCATCAGCCAGATACCAACAAAGCAGCAACAGCCTGACATTGCCAGGGTGGGCGAGGACCATTGTTACTGGCACTTCCCAGCCTAAATAATGCCAGACAGTTACCACCTAGGCACAGGAGAGCCATTTTTGATGCTCCAGGCCTGCTGGTACCGGCTCTTCCTGGCACCCCTGTGGCGGTGGGTACCAGAGTGATACTTGGGGTTTAGCGCTGTTTTTTTTTAACCTAACGCTAAGCCACGGTTTAGTAATGAACTCCATCTATAAGATGGCTTCCACTACCTAGCCTGTAAAGTAAATTTTTAAAAAACGCAACACGCTGAAAAAACCACAAGCCCTCGTTAAGCATTTTATTAATATTAAACAAAAAAAAAACTGGTTCATCATAGTCCACTGAATCTGAAGAAGTTCACAGGATACACAGATCTGTGATGAGAAGAAAAAAATACAATTAAAAAATGGGTTAGTACATTCAGGGGGAAAAAGTTGTAAAAAAAATGTAATAAATACATACACACACACACATATATATATATATATATATATATATATATATATATATATACATTTTTTCACAGCTGTGACTTGAGGTGGAGTGACGAAGTGTTGTTCTGAAGTCATTTATTGGTTTATGCTTACATGTGCTAAAAAAAATGGTATTCAAAAGTGATTTATTGGTTTTAGCTTATGTGAACCAAATTCATCAACCCCCTTTGATAGTATGATAAGTGTGTCATACATAAGCAAAACTGAAAGCAAGAAAACAATGCCTACAGAACTTGCTTACCAAACCAACAATGATAAATCTCCTCCATAATGCTGTCTTCTAATGATGATTTCACAGCTAGTGGAGAAGCAGGATGATAGTGGAGAGGCAGGATGATAGTCGAAAGGCAGGATGATAGTGCTGAGACAGAAGAGCGGGGCACAGACCAGGGATGGCAGTAAGTAATAGTACACCAGCGGAGCTGACAATGGGTACACCAAGAAGTCCCATTTCTAATGATACAGATTAAATACCCTTAGCCCTTAGAGTCTCCAGTTAGTAATACTTATTAGTATTAGCTCTATAAGGGTTCCTCACAATTCAAAGGTGTTCTAACCCCATAAGGGTGCATGCACACCACGTTTTTGCTATACAGTTCCCGTATACGGTTTCAATTTAAAAACCATAGGGAAAACCGTATGCATTGACTTAACATTGTAAACCGTATGTCAAACGCATCATCCAGTTTAGTCCGTTTTGCGCCTTGTACGGTTTTGTCCGTTTTTTTACCCGTACCCAAAACCGTAGTCTACCACGTTTTTTGGTCTGGGTGAAAAACCTTATTAAACCATATATGTTTTTTTTTAAACATGGGAGTCACTGGGAACCCTACAGTACCATGTGTGCGTACGGTTCCATTCAGTTTGCACCATACGGTTTTTGACTTTGCACAATTTTTTTTTCTTGGGATTTCAATCAAACAAGTAAAACTTTATAAAAAATGGAGGGAAAAGTTAAAAACATATACTTTTTTTCTTAAAAAACGGATGCAGCCGGACATCATTTTTCAAACCATATACATTTTTTAACTGTCTACGGGTTGAAATTTGTACACACATTTTGATACAGTTTAGTCAGGTTTTGAAGAATCCATTTTTCATCAAAAACCTGATACAACAACTGCATTGCAAAAACGTGGTGTGCATTGAGGGGCCGTGGCCATGACTTCCCAAGCAGGCATGACCGTGATGTCACGAGCCTCCGCCCCGCATCGAAAGCCATCCGGCAAGAAGCGAAGTTTGCTCCATGCACCGGATGTCTGGGGTGCTGCAGATGAGATTGCGATGTTCCCCAGCTGCAGGACCCTGGGATCATACATCTTTGGATAGGAGATAAGATGTCTAGGAGCGGAGTACCCCTTTAAGGCTTAATTTTGCTTTCATTGCATAATCTACTTTTTTCGACGGCGGGGGAGGGATTGTTTATAAAATACTAAATGCATCTTTCATAATTAATATTTATAGCTGTAATATTTCCCGGCTGTCACAGCTCTTCGTTGTGTTATGTTACTTGGTAAAAGTACTGCTGCCGTTCGCCTTTCCGCTCTTATCAAAGGTTCCTGGTTAAACTGATATAACTCATGCATTTTTAATGTACAGCTACAAATCATTTTTATCATGGCGTCTGTTTAATACGGCGACATAGTCAGCACATACTGTATCACTGTGTAAAAATGACAGCTCCTCAAAAGGCTTCTCTAAGCGTCATATATAAAGCAGCTGTTTTGTTTATAAAATGTTATTCTCAAGCAATTAAATTCTGAATGATACCAAGCGTTCTATGAGGCTGCTGTCATGTTGTTCAACCCACAAGAAAGATTTTGCTTCTGACAGACTCCATAGAGCGGTGTGTCAGCTATTTCTGCACATATTTATGATTTATAACAATTGCGTCTAAGACTCATGCATAAGAAAACATAAATAAAGGGCGATTAAAAGATATTTCTATCACACCGAGAAGTGGTAAGTGGCTAGAGAAGTCAACAACCGTATACACCCGCCAAAACTGACTATACAGTGGTCCCTCAACATACGATGATAATCCGTTCCAAATGAACCATCGTTTGTTGAAACCATCGTATACTGAGGGATCCGTGCAATGTAAAAAATAGGAAGTTGTACTCACCTGTCCCCGCCGCTCCGGACCGTCACCGCTCGTCACCGCTGCCCTGGATGTCGCCCTCCATGGCTGTCGGCGCGTCCCCGTGATGTCCCCGCCCTTCCGGAACGTCTCTGCTGCCCGGGATCGTTTCTCTCATGTCGCAGTCATCACATTACTACGCACATCGTTCCTATTGCATGATGGGAAGGCGATGCAGGGGATCGTGAAGAGGACGCTCCGGAGCCCCGAGGACAGGTAGGAGACCATCACCGGAGCACACGGATCACCGTAAACAGCTATCCGGCAGCAGCTGAAGCAGTCAGTGCTGCCGGATAGCCATTTATGCGATGGCCCCGACATACAAAAGCATTGTATGTTGATGCTGCCTTCAACATGCGATGGCCTCTGAGAGGCCACCGCATGTTGAAATTATTGTATGTCGGGGCCATCACAGTTCGGGGGGTCACTGTATATTTCTTTATCATGTTGTGCAAAAATCATGGGAAGCATGGCCATTAAATATGGCTGTCTTGGAGAAGTTTTATAAAGGAGAGCTAAATTTGACTTCTTTTGTCCACAGTGAGAATCTACAAACATGATGGGATTGCATCAAGATTGAGTAAGATTTGTCTCCATAGCAGGGGTCTTAAGTGGCAATGACTCTAGGAAAGGAACCACGCTATTTTGTCTCCTGTTGGCAGCACTGCTTTATCCATAGGGTCAATGGTGCGGTATTTCCACTATTGAGAATACAGTTATAACCTTTCCTAGTCTTCTCACACTGCTGTAGGTTTTCAATGCAATGGTGGAGATATGGGGCCAGTGTGTGCACTAGTGATCTGGATCTGTTTGACGTCCGTTTAAGGATAATTGTCTTTACTAAGCTGGTGCAGACGGTTATACATATACAGCTGGTTTTAGGTGAGAGAGTGCAGCGTAACCCCTTGGGAGCCTTGTTGCCTTGCTGGGACTTGTGGTGCTTTCACCAAACAGATTAATACTGACTTGTGAGACAGAAAGATGAATCCTGGTAGCTAGGGTCCTGTCAAGGGGCGGACTGACAACACTCCGTGCTCCCGGACCATTAAAAGCAAGGACCTTCTGCGATGCTCCTCCTCTGGTCACACTTCTGCCCCTATTCCACCTGAATCCCTCCACCACCCCTACACACAAAATAAACTAAATTTTATATATAAGAAACACTTTAACGTAGGTAAAATAATTTTCCATGACCAATAATGCCAATATACAAGGAGTAGATATATACCAGCACACAATAACTAGAAAATACTGCGATACTTCACTATATAAACACTATACACAGACCAGTATACTATACAGGATCTGTATACTATATAAGTGATTATATACAGGACCATATAGCAGTAGATATCAGCTGTACACAGGATCTGTACACCATATAAGTGATTACTGTTAAATAAAGGGACTCACAATTACGTCTTTTCTGATCAGCGGCATCCTCTTTCCTTTTCTTTTCTGTCTGGATCAGATCTCATCTGCAGGACAAACATGATAGACTCTGCATTTTTTTAGTGCCCTCCCCAACTCTACACAATATTCCCATCTATGGGCACACAAACTGTAATAATGCCCTCTTTGGTGTACTGCACAGTAAAAGGGCAGGTAGGTAGGTAGCCAGGTAAATAGATAACTAGGTAGGTAAATCAGAAATCCAGATATGTAGGTAGGTGACAAGCTAGGTACTTGTATGAAGGCAGCCATGTATGATGGCCAGGTATGTACATAGTTAGGTAGCCAGGTATGTAGGTAGGTAGCAAGATATGTATGTAGGTAGTTAGGCAGCTAGGTATGTAAGTAGTTAGATAGCCAGGTATGTAGGTAAGTAGTTAGGCATCCAGTTATTAAGTTATGTAGCCAGGTAGTAAGAAAAGTATATAGCCAGCACCCCCCTCCACCCAGTGATGGATCCAGAATCTAATCTCGCGAGAGGGGCACTATCAGAGTCTTTTGTGTTAACGGACAGAAAATAAGGTGTTACCTACAGAAGTTACAGGTAGGTAATGTCCCAAGGAGGTAGTGGACCCTAGTAGATCATGCCCCCAGGTAGTTAATGTCCCCCAGGTTGGTAGTTATGCCCCATGTGTGTAAATCCACCAGATAGCTGCCCCTGTAGGAAAACCCCCTATGTAGGTAATAGGTAGCCCTCCTATTAGTTTGGTAGTTTGTCCCTATATTAGCTAGGCAGAAACATAGTATATAGTCCCTCACATTAGGTGTGGGTAGCAGAGTTCCCTCACATTAGGTGTAAGCAGTGGGGTCCCCGCACAGTAGGTGTAGGCCGCGGCATCCCCCCACAGTAGGTGTAGGCAGCGGGTTCCCCCACAAAATGTCTAGGCAGCAGGGTTCCCCACAGTAAGTGTAGGCAGTGGGGTCCCCCCACAGTAAGAGTAGACAGCGGGGTCTCCCCACAGTAGGTGTAGGCAGCGGGGTCCCCCCACAGCAGGTGTAGGCAGCGGGGTCCCCCCACAGTGAGTGTAGGCAGCGGGGTCCTCCCACAGTGGGTGTAAACAGCGGGGTCCCCCCACAGTAGGTGTAGGCAGCGGGGGTCCCCCCACAGTAGGTGTAGGCAGCGGGGTCCCCCCACAGTAGGTGTAGGCAGCGGGGTCCCCCCACAGCAGGTGTAGGCAGCGGGGTCCCCCCACAGTGAGTGTAGGCAGCAGGGTCCTCCCACAGTAGGTGTAGGCAGCGGGGTCCCCCCACAGCAGGTGTAGGCAGCAGGGTCCCCCCACAGTGAGTGTAGGCAGCAGGGTCCTTCCACAGTGGGTGTAGACAGTGGGGTCCCCCCACAGTAGGTGTAGGCAGCGGGGGTTCCCCCACAGTAGGTGTAGACAGCAGGGTTCCCCCACAGTAGGTGCAGGCAGCAGGGTCCCCTCACAGTCAGTGCAGGCAGCAGGATTCCCCAACAGTAGATGTAGGCAGCGGGGTCCCCCCACATTAGTTGTAGGCAGAGGGGTCTCCCCACAGTAGGTGTAGACAGCAGGGTTCCCCCACAGTAGGTGCAGGCAGCAGGTGCAGGCAGCAGGATTCCCCCACAGTAGATGTAGGCAGCGGGGTCCCCCCACATTGGTTGTAGGCAGAGGGGTCTCCCCCCCAGTAGGTGTAGGCAGTGGGGTCCCCCCACAGTAGGTGTAGGCAGCGGGGTCCCCCCACAGTAGGTGTAGGCAGCGGGGTCCCTCCACAGTAGGTGTCGGCAGCAGTGTTTTTCCCTCTCCACCCCCCCCCCCCCCCAATCCCAGATTGAAAAAAATTATAATAATATGCTCACCTGTATGTGTCCCAAGCAGTGATCTTCTCCTCCAGGGTGCAGCAGTGGCCCGCGTCGTCCTTCCTCCACAGTGCTGTCAGACACGTCACACAGAGGGGATGCCTTATCCTGTATGTGTGTGTACCGCACATACAGTAGAAGGCAGCGCTGTCTGCTAGGGATCCGGGACAAGTGTCCTGGATCCTCAGTAGCAACGGTAGCTGCGGGCACTTTACCAGGCTGGGCCCTCGGACAACGTTTGATTGGACCGGCCGATCAGTTCTCCCCTACTGAAGCCTTTTCCGCAGGGGCATAAACTTCCACCAGCATGAACATCCAACTTCATCCGGCCCCTACGCAGAAAAATAAAAAAGTTATAGGGGTCAGAAGATGACAATTTTAAACATATTAATTTTTGTGCATGTAGTTATGATTTTTTTTCTAGAGGTAAGACAAAATCAAACCTACCGTATATACTCGAGTATAAGCCGACCCGAGTATAAGCCGAGACCCCTAATTTAAACCCAAAATCCCAGGAAAAGTTATTGACTCGAGTATAAGCCTAGGGTGGGAAATACATCATCCCCCCCTGTCATCATCCAGACCCGTCATTAACATCCTCATCATCATCACCGCCTGTCATCATCCAGACCCTCATCATCATCACCTGTCATCATCCCCTTGTCATCATCCCACACATCCCCCCTTCATCATCCCCTTGTCATCATCCCCACCCCCCTTCATCATCCCCTTGTCATCATCCCCACCCCCCTTCATCATCCCCTTGTCATCATCCCCACCCCCTTCATCATCCCCTTGTAATCATCCCACACAACCCCCTTCATCATCCCCTTGTCATAATCCCCACCCCCCTTCATCATCCCACACCCCCCCTTCATCATCCTCTTGTCATCATCCCACACCCCCCCTTCATCATCCTCTTGTCATCATCCGCCCTCAGTGGTCTTCAACCTGCGGACCTCCAGAGGTTTCAAAACTACAACTCCTAGCAAGCCCGGGCAGCCATCAGCTGTCCGGGCTTGCTGGGAGTTGTAGTTTTGAAACCTCCGGAGGTCCGCAGGTTGAAGACCACTGCGGCCTTCGACATCATCCAGCCCCCTCTCACCCCCCTTTAGTTCTGTACAGTACTCACCTCCGCTCGGCGCTGGTCTGGTGCTGCAGGACTGTCCGGAGAGGAGGTGGTCCGGTGGGATAGTGGTTCCGGGCTGCTATCTTCACCGGGGGCGCCTCTTCTCCGCGCTTTGGGCCCAGAATAGAGGCGTTGCCTTGACAATGACGCAGAAGTACGTTGGCAATGAACGTACCTCTGCGTCGTTGTCAAGGCAACGTGACTATTCTGGGGCCGGGCCCGAAGCGCTTAGAAGAGGCCTCCCCGGTGAAGATAGCAGCCCGGAACCACTATCCCACCGGACCACCTCCTCTCCGGACAGTCCTGCAGCACCGGACCAGCGCCGAGCGGAGGCGAGTACTGTACAGAACTAAAGGGGGTGAGAGGGGGCTGGATGATGTCGAAGGCCGCAGTGGTCTTCAACCTGCGGACCTCCGGAGGTTTCAAAACTACAACTCCCAGCAAGCCCGGACAGCCGATGGCTGCCGGGCTTGCTGGGAGTTGTAGTTTTGAAACCTCTGGAGGTCCGCAGGTTGAAGACCACTGCGGGTGGAGAGTTCACTCGAGTATAAGCCGAGGGGGGTGTTTTTCAGCACGAAAAATCGTGCTGAAAAACTCGGCTTATACTCGAGTATATACGGTATATAAGTAGGGTATCATTTTAACCGTATAGACCTAAAGAATAAAGAAAAGGTGTCATTTTTACTGAAAAAATGCACTGCATAGAAACTGAAGGCCCCAAAACTACAAATTGCATTTTTTGTTCGATTTTGTCACACAATTATTTTTTGGGGGGTAAAATGGCTAATGTCACTGCAAAGTAGAATTGGTGGCGCAAAAAATAATCCATAATATGGAATTTTATGTGCAAAAATGAAAAGGTTCTGATTTTTAAAAGGTAAGGAGGAAGAAACAAAAGTATAAAAATGGAAAAACCCTGTATCCTTAAGGGGTCAAGGGTACAGTAACACATAAAAACAAATCCACATAGCAATACTATAATGAATTCCGAAAAATAAAATATATTACTTTTACTTTGCAATAGGATATAAACATTATTGATTTAACTGTAAGTCCCTGGTGGGCCCAATACCTTGTGCTGCCAAGCTGCCCGAGAGTCTGAGACAGTCCTTTGATTTTTACCTGTTTTTGTAACTTAACCCTATAACTCAGTTTATAGGGTACTCCCGTAAGGGCCCCAGGCCCCCGCTTCACCCCCCTGCAGCTGCCGCAGCACAGAAGCAGGAGACCGCTGTCTACACAGCGGTCTCATGCTTCCATGGCCGGTCCAGGACACATTAAACTATAAGCGCGTCTTACAGACGTGCTTATAGTTCAATGCGGCACTCTAGCTCGGCTGATTGAAAGAGTGAAGATCCATCGTCTCCACGCCCTGACAATCAATCTCGTGGCCCACTCACATTATGCAGGCGCCGGCAAGAGGCCCAGGCTTTCATCCTCAGTACTACGGCACATGAATGACCTCATCATCATGTGCCGGAGTTCAGACCGGAGAAGAAGACAGAAGAGAAGAGGCCATTGGACCGTGCGGGAACCAGGTAAATACATTTTTTTTTCTATTGTTACCTAAGGGGGCTACATATTCCTACCTAAGAGGGGGCTGCTACACATTCCTACCTAAGGGGGGGCTGCTACATATTCCTACCTAAGGGGGGCTGCTACATATTCCTACCTAAGGGGGGGCTGCTACATATTCCTACCTAAGGGGGGCTGCTACATATTCCTACCTAAGGGGGGCTGCTACATATTCCTACCTAAGGGGGGCTGCTACATATTCCTACCTAAGGGGGGGCTGCTACATATTCCTACCTAAGGGGGCTGCTACATATTCCTACCTAAGGGGGGCTGCTACATATTCCTACCTAAGGGGGGCTGCTACATATTCCTACCTAAGGGGGGCTGCTACATATTCCTGCCTAAGGGGGCTGCTACATATTCCTACTGTATATGGGGGCTGCTACATATTCCTTATTACTTAAGAGTAAAATCAGAGTATGATAAGGCAAGTCAGGTACAGGGCATAGCCATACATAAATGCACAAAAGGATAAAAGGATTGTATTCTTTTGTGCATTTATGTATGGCTATGCCCTGTACCTGACTTGCCTTATCATGCTTTTTCGTATCTATAGTTTGTATGTATCTGGTGCTGTTCTCTTGTCTTATATGTACTTTTAATGTGTTTTTGAACAATTTTTTTTGCATAAACTAATAAAGACGTATGTCCATTTTTGTCCATACTCAGTTTTGGTGCATTTCTATATTATAGGCGTATAATATTATATATGCACCCTTTACCTGCAGTTATCTGTAGGGGTTCTTATATCAGTGATACAATATTACTACTGTATATGGGGGCTGCTACATATTACTACTGGTCTGGAGCTGTGTAAGGGGCCCCAAAATTTCTGATGGCAGCCCTGGCTATGGAAAATCCCTATTTGTCTCTTGGCAACAAGCTCGGTATCCCTCTTGTTGGACTCCCAGCAATTATATATATATATATATATATATATATATATATATATATATATATTCATATTGTGATGACTCACTCTTGCAGACAGCTGTGGTTGCAGTTTAGAGGCAAGGAACCAGGACTTTTCAAGTCAAAGTTCAGTGTTTTATTCACACTTGTCACACAGCAAACAGTCTTTAACCCGTTAGGGACTCAGCGTATTTTCACCTTAACCCCTTAAGGACGCAGGACGTAAATGTACGTCCTGGTGCGGTGGTACTTAACGCACCAGGACATACATTTACGTCCTGTGCATAACCGCGGGCATCAGAGCGATGCCCGTGTCATGCGCGGCTGATCCCGGCTGCTGATCGCAGCCAGGGACCCGCCGGCAATGGCCGAAGCCCGCGATCTCGCGGGCGTCCGCCATTAACCCCTCAGGTGCCGGGATCAATACAGATCCCGGCATCTGCGGCAGTGCGCGATTTCAATGAATGATCGGATCGCCCGCAGCGCTGCTGCGGGGATCCGATCATTCAGAACGCCGCACGGAGGTCCCCTCACCTTCCTCCTTCCGGCTCCCGGCGTCTCCTGCTCTGGTCTGAGATCGAGCAGACCAGAGCAGAAGATGACCGATAACACTGATCTGTTCTATGTCCTGTACATAGAACAGATCAGTATTAGCAATCATGGTATTGCTATGAATAGTCCCCTATGGGGACTATTTAAGTGTAAAAAAAAAATGTAAAAAATTTTTAAAGTTAAAGTAAAAAAAAAGTGAAAAATCCCCTCCCCCAATAAAAAAGTAAAACGTCCGTTTTTTCCTATTTTACCCCCAAAAAGCGTAAAAAATAAATTTTATAGACATATTTGGTATCGCCGCGTGCGTAAATGTCCGAACTATTAAAATAAAATGTTAATGATCCCGTACGGGGAACGGCGTGAACATAAAAAATAAAAAAAGTCCAAAATTGCTACTTTTTTAATACATTTTATTAAAAAAAATTATAAAAAATTTATTAAAAGTTTTTTATATGCAAATGTGGTATCAAAATAAAGTACAGATCATGGCGCAAAAAATGATCCCTCATACCGCCACTTATACGGAAAAATAAAAAAATTAGAGGTCATCAAAATAAAGGGATTATAAATGTACTAATTTGGTTAAAAAGTTTGTGATTTTTTTTAAGTGCAACAATAATATAAAAGTATGTAATAATTGGTATCATTTTAATTGTATTGACCCTCAGAATAAAGAACACATGTCATTTTTACCATAAATTGTACGGCGTGAAAACGAAGCCTTCCAAAATTAGCAAAATTCCGTTTTTCTTTTTAATTTCCCCACAAAAATAGTGTTTTTTGGTGCGCCATACATTTTATGATATAATGAGTTATGTCATTACAAAGGACAACTGGTCGCGAAAAAAACAAGCCCCCATACTAGTCTGTGGATGAAAATATAAAAGAGTTATGAATTTTAGAAGGCGAGGAGGAAAAAATGAAAACGTAAATATTAAATTGTCTTTAAGTCCTTAAGGCCAAAATGGGTTAAGGGGTTAAGGACTCAGCGTTTTTCCATTTTTGCATTTTCATTTTTTCCTCATCGCCTTCTAAAAATCATAACGCTTTAAATTTTGCACATAAAATTCCATATGATGGCTTATTGTTTGCGCCACCAAATGTACTTTGCAGTGAAAATTGTAATTTTACCCAAAAATCCACGGCGAAACATAAAACAATTAATTGTGCTACAAAATTGAAGAAAAAATGTAATTTTGTAAATTTTGGGGGCTTTCGCTTCTACGCAGTGCATTTTTCGGTAAAAATAACTATTTTTTTCCGCATACAGGCCGGTATCAGGGCTCATTTTTTGCGCCGTGTTCTGAAGTTTTTATCGGTACCATATTTGTATTAATCAGACTTTTTGATCAAAAATACGCTATTTTGGACTTTGGAATTTTTTTGCACGTACGCCATTGACCGTGCGATTTAATTAATGATATATTTTTATAGTTGTGACATTTCCGCACGCGGTGATACCTCATATGTTTATTTTTATTTTTATTTACACTGTTTTTTTTAATGGGAAAAGGGGGGTGATTCAAACTTTTATTAGGGAAGGGGTTAAATGACTTTTGTTAACTTTTTTTTTTTGCAGTGCTATAGCTCCCATAGAAACCTATAACACTGCACACACTGATCTCTTATGCTGATCCCTGCAAAGCCATAGCTTTGCACGGATCAGTGAGATAGGGGCTGGATTGCTCAAGTCTGTAGCTCAGGCTTGGAGCAATCAAACAAGCAATCAAACCCCGATCGGATGCCACGGAGATAGGTAAGGAGACCTTCGCCTGCGTCCCAGCTGATCGGAACATTGCGATTTTATCGCGATGTCCCGATCAGCCCGATTGAGCTGCCGGGAAGCATTTACTTTCACTTTCAGGTGCGGCGGTCAACTTTGACCGCCGCATCTGAAGGGTTAATAGCACACGGCACAACGATCAGTGCCTCGCGCTGTTAGACCAGGGTCCCGGCTATGAATAGCAGCCAGGACCGACCCGGTGTGATGCGAGGTCACGGCATGACCCCGTTTTAAACACCGGACCGGGCTAAGGGCGTACAGGTACGCCCTGAGTCCTTAAGGATCGGGGATGCAGGGCGTATGCATACTTCCTGCGTCCCCAAGAGGTTAAATGCAGAACCAAGTAAAACGTAACAAAAGTCCACCTGTATTCCTTAGGTGTTTGTTCACACCTGAGTTTGTGTTTGTGCAACACCAAGCAAGTCTTTTCCAGGCCTCCAGGCAGTCTGCTTACCAGCTTCCAACCTTGGAGCAAATGTAGGGAAGAACTCCACATTCAGCTCTCTCTGGCAATGTGAGCTGCAAGTAGCAAATCCCCCTCAGCTGGTGAAACAGGTTGCCTTTAAAGGGGTACTCCCGTGGAAAACTTTTTTTTTTAATCAACTGGTGCCAGAAAGTTAAACATATTTGTAAATTACTTCTATTAAACCATCTTAATCCTTCCAGTACTTTTTATGGGCTGTATACTAGAGAGGAAATGTTTTTCTTTTTGGATTTCTCTTATGTCACGACCACAGTGCTCTCTGCTGACCTCTGCTGCCCATTTTAGGAACTATCCAGAGCAGCATATGTTTGCTATGGGGATTTTCTCCTGCTCTGGTCAGTTCCTAAAATGGACAGCAAAGGTCAGCAGAGAGCACCGTGGTCGTGACATAAGAGAAATCCAAAAAGAAAAACATTTCCTCTCTAGTATACAGCCCATAAAAAGTACTGGAAGGATTAAGATTGTTTAATAGAAGTAATTTACAAATATGTTTAACTTTCTGGCACCAGTTGATCTAAAAAAAAATATATATTTTTTTTTCAACAGGAGTACCCCTTTAACCTCTTAAGGACGCAGGGCGTATGGATACGCCCTGCATCCCGAGTCCTTAAGGATGCAGGGCATATCCATACGCCCGTGGGAATTCCGGCCCCCACCGCTAGCCGGTTGGGGACCGGAGCCGGATGCCTGCTGAAATCGTTCAGCAGGCATCCCGGCATATCGCCCAGGGGGGTCATTATGCCCCCCATGTCGGCGATCGCCGCAGATCGCTGGACAATTCAGTCCAGCGATCTGCGGCGATTCCGGGTCAATCGGGTCTCCAGTGACCCAGTGACCCGGAATTACTGGCTGTTCGGGGCCGTCTCTGACGGCTCCGAACAGCCAGAGCCTGCAGGGGTGAGGTGGCACTGATGCCACCTCACGATCGCCCTGATTCGTCGGCCGATTACCGGCCGACCAATCAGGGCGCCTGCTGCGGGCGTCACCCCTGCACCCGCTCCGCCCCTCTTCCGGAGGGCGTGAGCGGGTGCGGGAAGATGACCCCGTGTGCTGGGGACCCCGATCCCCGGCGTCCATGTTGGGATCGGGGCCCCAGGAGCGACGGCGGCGGCGAGGGACAGCCTGCGATGGAGCAGCAGCAGGAGGTGAGTTACAGCCTCCTGCTGTTGCTTAGCAACAGCTCCCAGCATGCAAAAAGGGCATGCTGGGAGCTTTAGTTATGCAACAGCAGGAGGAAGACCACCACAACTCCCAGCATTCCCTTATGGGCATGCTGGGACTTATGGTTTTGCAACAGCTGGAGGCACATTATTTCTATGGAAAAGTGTACCTTCAGCTGTTGTATAACTACAACTCCCAGCTTGCACAAACAGCTAAAGTGCATGCTGGGAGTTGTAGTGGTGAATCTGCTGGTTGCATAACTACAACTCCCAGCATGCCCGTTGGCTGTCGGTGACTGCTGAGAGTTGTAGTTTTGCAACAGCTGAAGGCACACTGGTTGTGAAACTTAGAGTTTTTTTTTTTACCTAACTCAGTGTTTCACGACCGGTGTGCCTCCAGCAGTTGCAAACTACAACTCCCAGCAGTCACCTTACACCATGCACCGTACATGCTGGGAGTTGTAGTTTTGCAACAGCTGGAGGCACACTGGTTTTGAAACACTGAGTAAGGTCACAAACTCCGTGATACATAACCAGTGTGCCTACAGCTGTTGCAAAACTAAAACTCTCAGCATGTACAGTCTGTCAGCGCATGCTGGGAGTTTTAGTTTTGCAACAGCTGGATGTCCCCCCCAATGTGAATGTACAGGGTACACTCACATGGGCGGAGGCTTACAGTAGGTATCAGGCTGCAAGTTTGAGCTGCAGCAAATTTTCTGCAACTGCTCAAACTGCCAGCGAGAAACTACTGTGAACCCCCGCCCGTGCGACTGTACCCTAAAAACACTACACTACACTACCACAAAAAAATAAAATAAAAAGTAAAAAACACTACATATACACATACCCCTACACAGCCCCCCTCCCCAATAAAAATGAAAAACATCTGGTACGCCATGGTTTCCAAAACGGAGCCTCCAGCTGTTGCAAAACAACAACTCCCAGTATTGTCGGACAGCCGTTGACTGTCCAGGCATGCTGGGAGTTTTGCAACAGCTGGAGGCACCCTGTTTGGGAATCACTGGCGTAGAATACCCCTATGTCCACCCCTATGCAATCCCTAATTTAGGCCTCAAATGCGCATGGCGCTCTCACTTTGGAGCCCTGTCGTATTTCAAGGCAACAGTTAAGGGTCACATATGGGGTATCGCCGTACTCGGGAGAAATTGGGCTTCAAATTTTGGGGGGTATTTTCTGCTTTTACTCTTTTTAAAAATGTAAAGTTTTTGGGAAAAGAAGCATTTTAGGTAAATTTTTTTTTATTTTTTTTTACATATGCAATAGTCGTGAAACGCCTGTGGGGTATTAAGGTTCACTTAACCCCTTGTTACATTCCCCGAGGGCTCTAGTTTCCAAAATGGTATGCCATGTGGGTATTTTTTGCGGTCCTGGCACCATAGGGGCTTCCTAAATGCGGCATGCCCCCAGAGCAAAATTTGCTTTCAAAAAGCCAAATGTGACTCCTTCTCTTCTGAGACCTGTAGTGCGCCAACAGAGCACTTTTCACCCCCATATGGGGTGTTTTCTGAATCGGGAGAAATTGGGCTTCAAATTTTGGGGGGTATTTTCGGCTTTAACCCTTTGTATAAATGTAACTTTTTTGGGAAACCAAGCATTTTAGGTAAAATTTTTTTTTTTTTTTTACATATGCAAAAGTCGTGAATCACCTGTGGGGTATTAAGGTTCACATTACCCCTTGTTACGTTCCCCGAGGGGTCTAGTTTCCAAAATGGTATGCCATGTGGGGTTTTTTGCAGTTCTGGCACCATAGGGGCTTCCTAAAGTTGACATGCCCCACAAAAACCATTTGACGCTCCTTCCCTTCTGAGCCCTCTACTGAGCCCGCCGAACACTTTACATAGACATATGAGGTATCTCCTTACTCGAGAGAAATTGGGTTTCAAATACAAGTAAAAATTTTCTCCTTTTTACCCCTTGCAAAAATTCAAAAATTGGGTCTACAAGAACAAGCGAGTGTAAAAAATGAAGATTGTGTATTTTCTTCTTCACTTTGCTGCTATTCCTGTGAAACCCGTAAAGGGTTAAAACGCTTACTGAATGTCATTTTGAATACTTTCGGGGGTGTAGTTTTTATAATGGGGTCATTTATGGGGTATTTCTAATATGAAGACCCTTCAAATCCACTTCAAACCTGAACTGGTCCCTGAAAAAAAGCGAGTTTCAAAATTTTGTGAAAAATTGGAAAATTGCTGCGGAACTTTGAAGCCCTCTGGTGTCTTCCAAAAGTAAAAACTCATCAATTTTATGATGCAAATATAAAGTAGACATATTGTATATGTGAATAAAAAAAAAATTATTTTGAATATCCATTTTCCTTACAAGCAGAGAGCTTCAAAGTTAGAAAAATGCAAAATTTTCAAATTTTTCATCAAATTTTGGGATTTTTCACCAAGAAAGGATGCAAGTTACCAAAAAATTTTACCACTACGTTAAAGTAGAATATGTCACGAAAAAACAATCTCGGAATCAGAATGATAACTAAAAGCATTCCAGAGTTATTAATGTTTAAAGTGACAGTGGTCAGATTTGCAAAAAATGGCCGAGTCCTTAAGGTGAAAAAGGGCTCAGTCCTTAAGGGATTAAGGCCAACAAAATGCGGCCGGGATTGTGGGGAATGACCTCCACCCAACACTTGTTCATTCCCAGTAAGAGCTGTCCCGGATTGGCCTCCCAGCCATACTACTGGACTTCTTACCTGGCTTTTATGTATAGCAATTATTCATTTTAATCATATTAAATATTATTTAAAAATTTACAAGTAAATTTTTATGAATTATAAAACATCTTTAAACAAAGTCTGTAAGCTGTAGCTAGTTATTTTTGCTCCTGAGATGAGAACAGAAAATAACAGCGAACAGCTAAGTGCTAAACATTGTTACATGATGTGCATTACAGACAGAGCTGTAGCTGGCTCTTTTTGCTCCTGAAGCAAGAACAAAAAATAACAGCGGGGCACCCTTACCTCTCTTTTTTTTTCTTTCCCATCTGGCACAGGACATCATGGAACCTGCAACAAAAACATATTAGTATTAGGCTCTGCACTTTTCCAGCATTATCCTCCCTTTTCCCTACAAATGACTCCAACCTCCTCCAAACACAATGCCTCCAGCCCTCCCACAAGGCACAAGGGGGGAGATTGATCAAAACCTGTGCAGAGGAAAAGTGTCCTAGTTGCCAATAGCATGCAATCAGCTTGTTTCTTTAATTTTGAACAAGGCCTTTGCAAAATGAAATAAGAAATCTAATTGGTTGCTATGGGCAACTTTTCCTTTGCACAGGTTTTGATAAATCTCTCCCAATGTTTCCAGCCCTCCCCCCAAGCACACACAATGCCTCTTGTATTACCCCACACAGTGACAGAGGGGTGTACATGGGAGACAGGAGTGTAGAGGGGTGTACATGGGTGACAGAGGGGCATACAGGGGTGACAAGGGGTGTAGAGGGGTGACAGAAGGGTTTACAGGAAAACAGAGGGGTGTCCAGGGGTTACAGAGTGGTTACGAGGGGTGACAGAGAGGTGTAGAAGAGTGAAAGAAGGGTGGGGGTGCACTACCTGAAGCTGAGTAGGCCTTTGTCAGTGCTGCCCCTGCTCCTTCCCTCCATCCACATAATTCTGCTGAGGGACCAGGGAGAATCCAGAGCTGCTCCACAGGATTGGGAGGATACAAGAGGATTGGAGCTGCAGCATCACCTTTCCCGCCTGGCCTGCATGCCTGTGACTCACAGGTGCGCAGGCCTGGGCAGAAAAATCTAAAAATTTTAGCACCATATTTCCCACCAGAGTGTCCTGGCACCCTGGTTGGGAATCAATGCCTCAGTGTAATGTGTGCTGGACCCCCCTTGTGCCCCCTTGCAACAGCACACCGGAGGTGCGATCGCCTCACTCGCCTCATCGGAGATCCAGCCCTGATTACAGAACATACAAATGCAAAAAACACAAACTTCAAAAAACACTAAAATTTGTGATAAAAGTGCTATAAAAAAGAGTTATTTTTATATGTGACAAGGTCATCAAGGGTGGATTTAAAAGGGGGGCAGTTTAAGTTGTAGAAATTTCTGCAATAGACCGTTTCATAAACCTGAGAGAGGGGAACTCTGAGGACAATGCGCTCCAGTATGCTTAAAAGAGTATATGTCTACAACACCAGCCGGTGTGTACTTTTTTTCTGGCCATTCAAAGTATCTAGGCCCTTAAGGCTTGAACAGGAAAAAAATAGTACACCACTTAGATGTACGTATGTGGTATGCACTTATGAGGGGAGGACAATGCGCTACAGTACGCTTAAAAAAGTATTTGTGTACAACACCAGCAGTACACACCAGTGCTGCAGCGTACAACACCAGCAGTACACACCAGTACTGCAGCACGCAGTTGCTGTGTACTACACCAAAAATTGCACTTTCTCTATCAATCTTACTCCCTTCCCTATCAGTGCTTCTAGGCAGGATTTGGCTTGAGGTGAATTGCTGCTGTTTTGTGTAACACACTGTGCAATACACTCCTCTCTGTCCCTCTCTGCAATAAAATGATGTAGTGACTGGGAGGTGAATCACTGCTGTAAAATGCTTTTCTGTGCAACACACACTGCTCTCTGTCCCTCTCTCTGTGCAACAGAAAGCTGATGTGACTGGGAGGTGAATCGCTGCTGGAAAAATCCTTTTCTGTGCAACACACAGCGCTGTCTGTCCTTGTCTATCTCTCTGCAATAAAATGCTGAAGTGACTGGCCGCAAGATGGCTGACGATTATATAGGGCTGCGACATCACAGGGGTGACTCGCGGCTGATCCTGCATGTGATTCAGGGTTATCCCGCCTACCCTTGTTCCCCCCTTTCCAGGATTCCTTGCCCCATGTCCTCACATGTGGATTTGCCATTTTAGATGCCCTGGAGACTGGACCACACTAAATGGAGTTTAACCCCTTAAGGACACAGGGCATACCTGTATGCCTTGAGTCTGCACCCATTCTATAACGCTGGGCCGGCCCGCCATAGCGGGTCGGGCCCGGCCTCTAACAACAGCCTGGACCAGTGGCTAATAGTGTGCGTCACTGATCGCGGTGCTGCGCGCTACTAATCCTTTAGATGCAGCATTCATAGTTGATCGCCACGTCTAAAGTGAAAGTAAAGTACTGCCGGTTAGCTCAGTGGAGGCTGTAACTAGAGATGAGCAAACTTTTCAAAAATTCGATTCGGCCGATTCGCCGAATTTTCCCGAAAAGTTTGTTTTGATCCGAATTTATTCGCGGCGAATCAATGTTAAAAAAGGCTATTTCTAGCCTACATACAGCCTCTATAGGGGTATAGAACACTTTGCTTACATGTGGATCCACCATCTTAGCTCTACAATAGCCTGGAATGCTGTAAAATGGAGTTTAACCTCTTAAGGACCCATGACGTATGCATACGTCATGGGTCCCGGTCCTGCGATATAACGCGGGGTCACACGGTGACCCCGCATCATATCGCGGCGGGCCCGGCGTCATAGTGAAGCCGGGACCCGCCTCTAATAGCGCGCGGCACAGCGATCAGTGCTATTAACCCTTTAGCCGCGCGCTCAAAGCTGAGCCGCGCGGCTAAAAACGAAAGTAAAAGTGCCCGGCTAGCTCAGGGAGCTGTTCGGGATCGCCGCGGTATAATCGCGGCATCGCGAACAGCTGTAGCACAGGAGGAGGTCTTCTTACCTTCTCCTGTGCTGTCCGATCGCCGAATGAATGCTTCAAGCCTGAGATCCAGGCTTGAGCATTCAATCGCCGAAAACACTGATTGATCCATTCCTATGGAGATGGATCAATCAGTGTAAAAGATCAGTAAATGCAATGTTATAGCCCCTTATGGGAGCTATAATGTTGCATAAGAAAAGTGAAAAAAAATCATTAACCCTTTCAATTATCCCTTCCCCTAATAAAAGTTTAAATCACCCGGCATTTCCAAAAATAAAAAAAACATTATGTAAGTAATAATAAAAATAAACATATGTGGTATCGCCGCGTGCGGAAATGTCCGATTTATAAAAATATACCGCTTTTTAAACCGCTTGTTCAATGGCGTACGCGCAAAAAAATTCAAAAGTCCAAAATAGCGCATTTTTGATCACTTTTTATGAAACAAAAAAGTGAATAAAAAGTGATCAAAAAGTCTGATCAGAACAAAAATGGTACCGCTAAAAACTTCAAATGACGGCACAAAAAATGAGTCCTCAAAGTGCCCTGAACACAGAAAAATAAAAAAGTTATAGGGGTCAAAAGATTACCATTTTAAACGTATAAATTTTCCTTCATGTATTCATGATTTTTTTCGGAAGTGATACAAATTCAAACCTATACAAGTAGGGTATCATTTTAACCGTATGGACCTACAGAATAAAGACAAGGTATCATTTTTAATAAAAAATGTACTGCGTAAAAATAGAAGCCCCCAAAACTTACAAAATAGTGTTTTTTCATCAATTTTGTCGCACATTGATTTTTTTTCCCGTTTCACCGTAGATTTTTGGGTAAAATGACTAATGTCATTACAAAGTAGAATTAGTGACGCAAAAATTAAGCCATTATATATAATTTTAGGTGAAAATTTTTAAGAGTTATGATTTTTTAAAGTTAAGGAGGAAAAATTGAAAATGAAAAAAACGAAAAAGCCCGGGTCCTTAAGGGGTTAATGAAGCGATTCATGCGATAGAATCGCGGCAATATTCATATTTGTTGCAAATCAAATTTTTCATGAAATTCGTAACGAATTCACGTTCGTCAAGTTCGATTCGCTCATCTCTAGCTGTAACACTGCAAAATAAAAGTTAAAAAAAAAAAACTTCATGAAGATCATTCAACCCCTTCCCTAATAAAAGTTTGAATCACCCCCTTTCCCATTTAAAAAAAAATAAACTGTGTAGATGAAAATAAAAATAAACATATGTGGTATCGCCGCATGCGTAAATGTCCGAATTATAAAAATATATCATTAATTAAACGGCATGGTCCAAAATAGTGTATTTTTGGTAACTTTTTACATCCTGACAAAATGAACAAAACGCGATCAAAAAGTCTGATCAATACAAAAATGGTACCGATTAAAACTTCAGATCACGGTGCAAAATATGAGCCCCCATACCACCCCATATGCTGAAAAATAAAAAAATTATAGGGGTCAGAACATGACAATTTTAAACATATACATTTTTGTGCATGAAGTTATGATTTTTTCCAGAAGTATAGCAAAATCAAACCTTTGTAAGTAGGGTATAATTTTAATTGTATTGACCTACAGAATAAAGATAATGTGTCATTTTTACAGAAAAATGTACTGCGTATGAACGGAAGCCCCCACAATTTCCAAAATTGCGCTTTTTCTTCAATTTTTATCACAATGATAATTTTTTTCTGTTTTGATGTAGATTTTGGGGTAAAATTACTGATGTCATTACAAAGTAGAATTGGTGGTACAAAAAATAAGCCACCATATGGATTTTTTGGTGCAAAATTGAAAGAATTAGGATTTTTTAAATGTAAGGAGGAAAAAACGAAAGTGCAAAAACTGAAAAACCCTGAGTCCTTAAGGGGTTAATGAAGCGATTTGCAAAATCAAATCACGGTGATATTTACATTCATATTGAATCAAATTTTTCCAGAAATTCGTAAAGAATTCGGATTGGTCAGATTCGATTCGCTCATCCATACTTATTTAGTTTGCCTGGCCGGACAGGGAACAATGATGCACACTTTACAGTGAGCAAAAAAGCAACATAGTTCTGTATTCTTCACCGCTATGTGTACAGGAGCAGGGAGTCCAGCTCTTGACAAGAGTCCCTGGCTTCTTTATGTATGAATACATTATGTACTCATATGACGCCAACTCAGTTGGTGCCTACATCTCTCTGTGTCTTTCTATCTATAGTGCTA